>NC_080650.1:9061158-9716389 GCF_027579445.1 Ammospiza nelsoni | reverse complement strand
TCTAAGCTCTGTCTTTCCAGCAGCTGCTTGTGCTGGGGTCCTACATGTGCTTCCCTGCTGGGGTGTCCCCTCGGATTTGGGGAGGGGGAAGCACCAGCCAGGCTGATATTCCTGGGGGGGATTTTGCTGGCAGCAGGATTTCCCCTCCCCATCCAGAGGGACACTGTGAGCTCTGCAGAGAGCACCAGGAGCTGTCCAGCCCTGTCCCTGGTGGCAGCCCTGGCTGTGCCATCCCCGTCCCTGTGAGCAGCTGCCTCGTGCAGTTCCCAAGTGCAGCATCCCTTTAAATAGCGAGGGACTGCACTCCCACCCAGGGCCTGCAGAAGGTTAGATAAGGGAATACAAACCACAATGCTTGCCCTTTTTCCTTTTTTTTTCCCTTTTTCTTTTTTTTTTTTTTTTTTTTTTTTTTTATCTTTCCTTTTTTATTATCTTCTTATGGCTTTCGAATTATCTTCACAGACACTACATGAATTTAGTCAGGGCAGGTAAGGTCACTGGCAGACACAGTTGCTCATATTTATGTATATTCACCAGGCAAAGGAGATAAATGGGAAAACAGGCTCAGAGGGGGACAGGGAGGGAAGGAGGGAGGTCGTGGGGGGAGGATGGGATGCAGCAGCCCCAGGGCAGGATGAGGATGAGGTGTGGGCACCCTGAGCTGGTGTCAGCAGTGGGACAGGGGGAGAGGAGCAGCACCTGGGCACTGGCAGGGCCCAGGGTTTCCTGCCAGGCTGGTGGGAAATCAGCCTGGAAAACGATGGGGTTTGGGGCATGGTGGGGTTCTAAAGCAGGGCTCAGCTAGGTCAGGGTTTGGTGGCTCAATAAGGACACCAAAATTTGGGTGAGATGATTCTTACACCTGATCCTGGGCACAGAAGGTGGTGGCATGCTGGGTGACAAGTCCAGGCTTTGTCCTGAGCATTTGAAGCCAGAGGAGGCCATGGAGAGATGGAGGTGACAACACCATGGAGAGATGGAGAGATGGTGACCACAGCATGGAGAGATGGGAGTGACTGGAGAGATGGAGGTGACCACACCATGGAGAACTGGAGGTCATCACATCATGGAGAGATGGAGGTCACCATGTCATGGAGAGATGGAGGTGACCACACCATGAAAATGGAGGTGATCAAACCACGGAGAACTGGGGGTCATCACACCAGGGTGAGATGGAGGTGACCACACCATGGAAACAGAGTTGACCACAGCATGGAGAGATGGTCACCATGTCATGGAGAAATGGACATGACAACATCCTGAGGAGCTGGAGATGCCCATGCCACGGAGAGATGAACAGATGGCCTTTGTGGTGCTGCTGAGGTGGCCAAAACACCCCCCTGAGCTTGGGGTGACCCAGTTCTCACTCAGCCTCTGCTCCCCAGAACTTTCTCAATGGAAGAAAAGCAGAGTGAGAGACCCAAAGGGCTGCTGAGGTCAGGCTCAGCCTGGCCCATGCCAGGTGGCACCTCCCCTTTGCATCACGAGCCCTGGGGTCCATGAGCACCCCTGAGCATCCTCAGTCTCCTGCAGGAAAACCTTTCCAAGCTGTGACCCCACAAACTGGGCAGCTGCCAATGAAATGGAGCAATAAAGAGGATTTTACAAAGGTCTCTTTTCATGGGATGGACCTGGACAGGAGGACAGGGCTGGACATCAAACTGATAAAGGCAGGAGCATTCCTGGGAAGCTGGGGACCCACACGAGCAGCATGTGATGTTATTTCAAAGAAAAGATATAATGCACCTAAAGAAATAGTACAGAAATTGCAAACAAAGCAGGAGGATATAAAATACCCAGCGCAAGGGCACCCACTGATTATAACTTGATTTAAAACCACTTAATTCACTAAATAATAAATGCAGATTTACCAGAGGTGTCAGGACTAAAAGCATGCCTAACAATGCTTTTATTTAATAACTGTTTGCTCTCAATGTCAAGGCACTGTGTCTAGAAAATACAGGCAGCAACCAAAGGCTGCATTTTTTATTCTTTTTCCCAAGGCCTAATATATCTAGGGGAAAAAATAAAATCAAAAAAAAGAGAAGTCAGAAATTGTAATGATCCAGCTGAGGTGAAACCCAGCTTCCCTTTTCCCAGGGATGGAGGAAACCCTCATGGGAAGAACAAACCCACCAGGGGTGTGGATTCTCTGCTGGTGCAAAGGGTTTGAATGGAGCCTTCCCAGGGGAGCATCACCCTGGGGAAACAGTCACAGAAACGGCTCCTAATTCCCCAGATGGAAGGTGATCTGTGGCACAGGACCAGGATGGGTATTCCCAGGATAAATGAAAGAGCTGGATGCTCTGCTGGTGACCTGAGCTGCTGTTGGGGTTGTGGGGAGTTAAATGAGGGCTGGGCTGGCTCATCCCCATGGTGGTTTAGGGAGTCATTTTTAGTGGTTTGGTATTGTAAATGCAGGGCACCAACAAAGGCAGGAATGATGAGGAGGACTCCATCTTATCAGAAGGCTAATTTAGTACTTTATAATAAATGTACTTTAGTAAGTATCTTTTCTGTATTCTTTAGTATAGTATTCTTTAATAAAAGATATTATATTATATATACTATATTATTATATTAAAGAATACTATACTATACTAAAGAATACAGAAAGGATACTTACAGAATGTTAAAATAATAATAATAATGAAAACTCGTGACTCTTTCCAGAGTCCCAACACAGCTTGGCAATGATTGGCCAATGAATGAAAACAACTCACACCAGAATATAATCAGACAATCACCTGTGGGTAAACAATCCCCAAACACATTCACATGAGCACAACACGGGAGAACCAAATGAGATAGAAATTGTTTTCCTTTTTCTCTGAGGCTTCTCAGCTTCCCAGAAGAAAAATCCTGGGAGAAGGAATCGTATTCAGGGAATGTGGATGCCACAGTTTGCGACACCATAGATTTTATTGACTCTACCCTGGCAAAGATCTGAGCTGCCCCCAGCAGGATCTGGGGGACCAGGAGAGCTGGGGGTGGTGTTGAGCCAGCAGAAGGAAGGTCTTGGGGTCAGCTCCTCCTGGGGAATCCCCAGGCCACCCGTGACATTTTGGATTTTCAGCCATTAAACCTGGATTTTTCAGCTCAGGTGCTGATCCCAGGTCCTTGGAAATGTCTGGGAAATATCCCAGCACCTGTGGTTTAGCCTGTAGAAAGGAATTAAAGGCCAAGGGGACCTTGTGCAGGAAGAAGCTGTCCTCTGCAAAGCTGCTGAGGGAGGGAGGTTTGCTGGAGCTTCCCACCGCCACCTCTCAGTAAATCCAAGTGCAGAACCTGCCACCACCACCCAGAGAAGATCATTTGGACCACACTTTTCCCTCTAAACTGAGCCAAAGTGTTCAGCTCTACCCATGGCTCCACATGGGGATGCATGTGCTCGGGGAAGGGGTGAATTCCCCCAAAATCCATCAATCCATCTCCTGCCCTCTCCCCCCTTGCCTTCTCCTCCATGCCCAGCTCTGCTCAGCACAAGGCGGGAAATTCAGGATAATCCCTGTTTCAGCCTTTCTGTGTGAAACATCCACAAATGAGCTATAAAATCACCACTGTCCCATCAGGGAGCAGGAGCTGCTCCTTGCCCAGGCTCTCCTTGCCCACATCCATCCTGGTGGCTCTCTGAGCCTCACACAGGGAGATTTTGGACATTTCCCTGAGCACTTCCTGAGTGAGTTTGTGGTGCCAGGAGTGCCAGGCTGTGCAGAGCAGCCCTGTGGTGCCACTGGCAGTGGTGTCTCCAGGACACCTGGGGACCTGGTGACCCTGGCTCCCTCCTCCAGGGGACTCAGCACCGAGGGCAGGACAAGGGGCATGGATGGATAGATGGATGGATGGATGGATGGATGGATGGATGGATGGATGGATGGATTGATAAAGGATGGATGGATAAAGGATGGATGGATGGATGGATGGATGGATGGATGGATGGATGGATGGATGGATGGATGGATTGATAAAGGATGGATGGATAAAGGATGGATGGATGGATGGATGGATGGATGGATGGATGGATGGATGGATAAAGGATGGATGGATAAAGGATGGATGGATGGATGGATGGATGGATGGATGGATGGATGGATGGATGATGGATGGATGGATGGATGGATGGATGGATGGATGGATGGATAAAGGATGGATGGATGGATGGATGGATAGATGGATGGATGGATGGATGGATGGATGGATGGATGGATGGATAAAGGATGGATGGATAAAGGATGGATGGATGGATGGATGGATGGATGGATGGATGGATGGATAAAGGATGGATGGATAAAGGATGGATGGATGGATGGATGGATGGATGGATGGATGGATGATGGATGGATGGATGGATGGATGGATGGATGGATGATGGATGGATGGATAAAGGATGGATGGATAAAGGATGGATGGATAAAGGATGGATGGATGGATGGATGGAGGGATGGATGGATGGATGGATGGATGGATGGATGGATGGATGGATGATGGATGGATGGATGGATAAAGGATGGATGGATAAAGGATGGATGGATAAAGGATGGATGGATGGATGGATGGATGGATGGATGGATGGATGGATGGATGGATGGATGGAGGGATGGATGGATGGATGGATGGATGGATGGATGGATGGATGGATGATGGATGGATGGATTTCCCTGAAACCTTTGGAAAACTCAAAGGCTGGTTTGTTGTTCACCCTGTGCGATACCCCACCTGCTTCTCCAAGGCCACCTTTGCCCCTTTCTTTGGGATAACCAAGCTCTGTTCCTGCAGCCCCATTCCCCAGGACCTCAGGGCTGGATGTGGCTCCTCTGAGCCAGGCCTGGAGCAAGGACAGGTCCATGAGGGAGCAGAGGGACTTTTTGGGGTGGTATTTTTGGGTGACCCTGGCTCTGCCCGCCGTGCGGCCAGAGGGAAGCACAGAGTGGGATCGAGCAGAGCTGCTTTGCTTTTCAGTGGCTCCAAACCCCAATCTCCTCCTGGCAGTGCTCCCTGCCCACTGGAGATGTTCCCACCACTCCCAGCGTTCCCAAGCACCGCAGACCCAGCCCTGGGGGCACGGAGGGTCTGTCCCATCCCTGTCCTGTGTCCCTCGGGATGTCCATGCCCGCAGGAGCTGCTCCTCCTCCCGGAGAGCCCCACTGCCCCCCAAGAGGTGACACAGCCCCACGTCTGTCTCTGCTCTTCCCCGGTGCCTCCCATCCCTGCAAATCCCGATTATCTCCCCCAGTCCCGCTCCAGCCCCGCACAAAGAGCCCCCAGCCCCTTCCAGCCCACGGCGGAGGTCTCTGCTGGGCTCCTCTCCCTCATCCCCCCTCACCTCCCTCCCCACCGTCTCCCTGCCTTATCTGCTGTTGTCTTCTCGTGGAGGAAGAGATAAAAGTAATTCTTATGGATGCTTCTCCAGCGGAGGCTCGCCTCCTTCCCCCCTGCCTCCCCCAGCATCTCCCTGCTCCGTCCAGATAAAGGGTGAGGACCAAGCACATGTCATTTTCTTTGTGCAAAATCAATATTCAGCAAAGTTTATCTGTCCGACATAGCAGGAAGCGCTAATTTCATCCACGTCAATTACTTTGATGAACGCTTCTACTGTTCAGGGTGCGAGAACAAGATAAAAGAATTACTGAAATAAAAAGCATACATGGCAAGCCCACCCCCCCCTCCCCTGCCCTGCTCGGCTCTCCCCCACCCCAAATCAGCCCCTCCCGGGGTCAGGTGGTGCCGAGCGGGGCTGGGGGCAGCTCTGGAGCCGAGAAATGGGGGTGGGAGAGGCACAGGGAGCTGCTTCTGTGGGAACGAGCCAGATTTGGGTGCAAAACCCCTGGTTTGGGGTGGATGTGCTTCCACTGTCACTCAGTCGTGGGCATATCCCATGGGGGGCTTTGTGTATGGATTTTTGTGTATGCATTTGTGTTTGTATATGGAATTTTTAAATTGATTTTTTGAGCCAGATTTGGGTGCAAGCCCCCTGGTTTGGGGTGGATGAGCTCTGGGTGTCACTCAGTGGTGGGCACATCCCACGGGGAGTTGTGTTTGTACATTGATTTTTTTGGATTTTTTTTTTATTTTTTGAGCCAGATTTGGGTGCAAACCCCCTGGTTTGGGGTGGATGAGGAGCCAGAACTCTCCAGCTCTGGGTATCACTCTGTGGTGGGTTGTGTTTGTATATGGATTTATTTATTTATCTATTTATTTGGATTTTTTGAGCCAGATTTGGATGCAAACCCCCTGGTTTGGGGTGGATGAGCTGTGGGTGTCACTCAGTGGTGGGCACATCCCATGCTGGGCTGCATTTGTACGTGGATTTTTTTGTTGGAATTTTTTTTGGATTTTTGGAGCCAGATTTGGGTGCAAACCCCCTGGTTTGGGGTGGATGAGCTCCCCAGCTCTGGGTGTCACTCAGCAGTGGGTATACTCCACGGGGGACTTTGTATATGGATTTTTGTATATGGATTTGTGTTTGTATATTGATATTTTTTGATTTTTAAAATTGATTTTTGGAGCCAGATTTGGGTGCAAACCCCCTGGTTTGGGGTGGATGAGCTCCCCAGCTCAGGGTGGGCACATGTGGTGGGCACATCCCACAGGGGGTTGTGTTTGTACATGGATTTTTTTTATTTATTTTTTGAGCCAGATTTAGGTGCAGACCCCCTGGTTTGGGGTGGATGAGGAGCCAGATTATTATTTTTATTATTTATTTTTTGATTTATTTATTTATTTATTTATTGTTTATTTATTTTTACTTGATTTATTTATTTTTATTGATTGATTTTTTTTTTGAGCCAGATTTGGGTGCAAACCCCCTGCTTTGGGGTGGGTGAGCTCCCCAGCTCTGGGTGTCGCTCAGTGGTGGGTACATCCCTTGGGGGGCTTTGTATATGGATTTTTGTATATGGATTTGTGTTTGTACATGGATTTTTAATATTTTTTTTATTATTTTCTGAGCCAGATTTGGGTGCAAACCCCCTGGTTTGGGGTGGATGAGCTCCCCAGCTCTGGGTGTCACTCTGTGGTGGGCACATCCCACGGGGGTTGTGTTTGTACATTGATTTTTTGGATGTGCTGGCAGGAGATCGTGGGCAGCTCCAAGGTTTTCTCGCTGTTTTGCCTCACTGGAGGGAAGGATGGATGCCCAAATTCAGGCTCTGAGGTCTGCCCAGACCGGGTAAAAGCTGTTGCTGGGCTGGCCAGGACAGAAGCTGCCCGTGGTGCTGCAGCTCATGAGCAATGACCCCGGGGAAGGCAGCGGCTCCTGCAGGAGCTGCCTCGGTCCCTGCCGGGAAATGGGGCGTGACAATTTTATGGCGCTGCTACCACAGACCTGAATAAGCAGATCTCGGCGCCCAGGTCTTTAATTAACCAGCCAGCCTTGATTTTTGCAGCAGGGCTGAGTGCACACCCACGCTGTCACAGCCCAGACCCCGGGGACATCAGCTCTCCCCTCCTCTGCCAAACCAGCCTGGCCCTGCCACTCGTGTCCCCAACGTCAGGGTGACAGGAGGGGGTGAGCACTGTGCCCCCAGAGCTCAGCCCTTGGAGGAAGAGCTGATCCATTTTCCTTAACTTCTGGAAGCTCATCCCGTTAATTCTGGGGTTTTTGGACACAAATCCCCTTCTCCCCCACCCCACGCTCAGGGAACGACTCCTGGCTGGGCAGGGAGAGATCCTGCCGTGCCCATGGGCTCAGGAACGGGGACAAATGGCTTTTATCAGTATCTGTGACACTGCTGTCCCAGGTCATTTGTCAGCCCCCTCCCGGCCCTGGGTGTGTGGGGACACGGAGTGACACGAGCTCCCTGCTGAGGGACGGGGATTTTCCATGGGGATCACTCAGGTCCTTGTCTCAGGGCAGAAAACTGCCACAGCCATGGGTAAAGCTTGATTTTGTCCCATTTTCTTCTGGGGAAAGAAAGAGAGAAAGTGGAGAAAGTGAGAGAAAAGGAAGGAAGGAAGGAAGGAAGGAAGGAAGGAAGGAAGGAAGGAAGGAAGGAAGGAAGGAAGGAAGGAAGGAAGGAAGGAAGGAAGGAAGGAAGGAAGGAAGGAAGGAAGGAAGGAAGGAAGGAAGGAAGGAAGGAAGGAAGGAAGGAAGGAAGGAAGGAAGGAAGGAAGGAAGGAAGGAAGGAAGGAAGGAAGGAAGGAAGGAAGGAAGGAAGGAAGAAGGAAGGAAGGAAGGAAGGAAGGAAGGAAGGAAGGAAGGAAGGAAGGAAGGAAGGAAGGAAGGAAGGAAGGAAGGAAGGAAGGAAGGAAGGAAGGAAGGAAGGAAGGAAGGAAGGAAGGAAGGAAGGAAGGAAGGAAGGAAGGAAGGAAGGAAGGAAGGAAGGAAGGAAGGAAGGAAGGAAGGAAGGAAGGATCCCATCCCATATGGGCAGGTCTCACCCCACTGAACAATCCTAAATAAAATTCAGGATGGGAGGAATTCTGCTCCAAAACCCCCCATATCTACTACAAACCTTTGCTATCTTATCACATGAGGCACAAAGTGATCCTGGAAAATCCCAAATGCCTGGGGAAGGTGTGGGGCTTGCCAGGCTGGACAGAGCTCCCTGGGGATGGGATGGGATGAAAATGGGGATGGGATGGAAACGGGGATGGGATGGAAACGGGGATGGGGTTCAGCCGAGGCTGGGGTATCCCCAGGGGGGCAGGACCATGCCTGGCTGCAGATCCAGCTCCCGAGGGAGGTGGCAGTGTCTGTGGAGCCTCTGAGCTCCATCCCCGCAGCCAGGTGACCCCTCAGGCGCCTTGCGAGCAGCACAGGGAAATGTGGCTTAAGCAGCCGGCGCTGCCTGCCGTGTGCAGGGGGCTGGGAACGTGCACTGGAGCGGTTTCCACAGCTCAGCTCGGCAGCGGCGATTTGTGAAGTCACGGCGATTTGCCAGCGCGGGGTGCTGTGATGGAGAGGCTGTCCCCATTTCCAGCCAGCCCCGTTGTCCCTGGGTGGCACCGGCAGGGCTGCCCCTCACGGTGCCCTGGGGGATTCTGGCACAGCGCTGTCCCTGTCCCTGTCCCTGTCCCTGTTTGGGGAGCACAGGTACCCACCATGGCCGTGTCACTGGCGGTGTCCCTGTGCTGGGGCAGGCACAGGAGCCCCCAGATGAAGGGTTTGGGGTGCAGCCCGAGCTGGGGGCACCCGATGGGCTGGCAGGGCACAGGGGAGCCCTGGCTGGACTGGCATTGGCCACCCCTGTCTGGGGGGCTGGGGGTGCCTCTCTCCCCACCGGCTACAGGGGGAGCCAAGACATCGAGCTGAGCCAGGATGTGCGTTTTATCCACGGAAAAAGGTGGGAAAAGCTCACGCTGAGGACGTGCTGACGCCGGGACCTGCTGGGGGAGAGCCACAAAATGCACAGGGATTTTTGGGCGCAGCACCCCAATAGGGAATGGCTCCTGCGGGGCACCCAGGCAGGTGCTCACCGCTCCCGTGCCCTCCTTTCCCTGCACCCCGCAGTGGGGACGCTCCCAGCAGGGCACGGTGTCCCCAGCCCTGAGCCCTGCACTCATTGCTGGGGTGGCCAAGGGAAATCAAAGGTGTGACACTGATCATAAACACTCAGAGGCAGGGCAGGATCCTGATCTCCCATGCCCTGGATTCCCTCCTACCCCTCGAGGGCGATCCAGCAGCTCTTGCTGGTGTCAGTGAGTGTTCCTGCAGGTTTGTGCTGCAAAAAGGGACCCAAAAGAGAGGAACTGAACTGAAACCCAGCCACACAAATGGCAAAGTGCATAAACCAACACAGCACTGCAGGATACTGCCCCTTCCAACCAACATCCAGAGGAAAACACACAAACCACAGCCTCAAAAACTGCCCAGGGAAGGATGATTTCATTTCGGATATCACCCCAAATAATTTATTTATTTGCTCATTGGGGTTTTTTCTCTGTCTTTGTTAAACGAGTTGTTAACAGCACTTCAAGGGTTTTACAAGTGCCAAATAAAAAAAAGTCTCTCTAATTAGCAAGACTTTGTTTAGGGAGAATAATCCTTCTTTGTCATTATTTGGAACAAACAGGCGTGGGTGGGTGGGATGTGTGTGAGAGAGGGAGAGACCGGCTGAATTATGCAACGAAATATTCCAGAGGGGATGTCAGGACAGCAGGCTCGAATTTAACTGTGACCACCATCCAGCTCAGCTTCCAGTGGGGCTGGGACCGGCGCTGCTGTGTCCCCAAAAAGCCTCTGGAGCCCGGGGTGGCAGCGCTGGCTCGGGATGGAGGCTGGGGCCGGATCCATCCCCCAGCACGGAGCCTGCCCCATCCCCCCGGCCGCCGCTCCCTCCCCGCTCCCTCCCGGAGAACACAAAGCTCAGACTTGGATTATCTTCATTTCCATATGGAGAGCGATGTAAGCCCGTTCAATGCATGGCCGGTCATTTTGTTCACAACTTTGCGGCGAGCGGGAGCAGAACCCGCTGGGGAAATCAGCGATTCAGCTCCTCTCACCTCGTGCGCACAGCTCGGAGCGGCGATGCTCTGCCCCCCACAGCCCTGCTGCTTTCTGGGGTCCGGCTCCCCATGGAGAACCCCCTTGGGGACAGATGGCAGCGAGGGGTGGCAGCGCTGTCGCTGCACCCCGGGGTTCTGGTGCCCTCGGTGCCACCCGGGTACATCCAGCCCCATCCTCCAGGGCCTGGCAGCCCTGAGCAGCTCCGTGCCCGTCCCCAGCGCTGTCCCTGCCGTGTCCCCGCCGTGTCCCCCGCCGTGTCCCCGCTCCTCCTGACCTGCAGCCCCTCTGCCGTTCGCCGCTCCCGCCTGGCCCCGGCGCATCCCGCAGGGAGCGCCGCAGTGCCGTGTCCCCTGTGTCCCCAGAGTGTCCCCTGTGTCCCCACCGTGCCCTTCCAGCCCTGCCCCCTCTGTCATCACCGTGTTCCTGCAGCCATGGCCGTGTCCCCTGTGTCCCAGAGTGTCCTTGCAGCCCTGCCCCGTCCCCTCTGTCCCCAGCATGTCCCTGCAGCCATGGCCGTGTCCCCTCTGTCCTCACCTTGTCCTTCCAGCCCTGCCGTGTCCCCTCTGACCCCACCATGTCCCCTCTGTCCCCACCGTGCTCTTCCAGCCTTGGTGTCCCCTCTGTCCCCACCGTGTCCTCGCAGCCCTGCCCTGTCCCTCTCACAGGGCTGCTGTCGCTCCTTTCACGGGCCCTTGGGGTGATGGAGGGAATTAAAACCCCAAACTTCACAGAATTCAGCCCAAAGCGTTGCCTCCTCCTTGCCCTGCTCGGGATCCCCGGCACAGGGAGCAGCTGGGGCGATCCTGGGGGCACCCATGGGTTCCCGTGTCACATTGCCTTGGCAGAGCCTGCCCGGCTGGGGACACCCCCCATGGAGCCCTCCAGGGTGGGGCTCAGCCCTGAGCACCCCCGGGTGCTGCTGGGGGAGGATCCCGGGTGTTTCTGTGCCCGGGGAGCTGACGGGCTCAAAGGCTGGGGGAAGGTGGGAGCCAGGGGGGACACTGGGAAATTGTGAGGTGACACCACGCCGGCCACCTCAGCAGCCTGGGCCTCCCAAAAGCTGGGCCCCCAAAAGCTGGGCCTCCCAAAAGCTGGGCCCCCAAAAGCTGGGCCCCTCAAAAGCTGGGCCCCCAAAAGCTGGGCCCCTCAAAAGCTGAGCCCCCAAAAGCTGGGCCCCTCAAAAGCTGGGCCTCCCAAAAGCTGAGCCCCCAAAAGCTGGGCCCCCCAAAAGCTGGGCCCCTCAAAAGCTGGGCCCCCCAAAAGCTGGGCCCCCCAAAAGCTGGGCCCCTCAAAAGCTGGGCCCCCCAAAAGTTGGGCCCCCCCAAAAGCTGGGCCCCCAAAAGCTGGGCCCCCAAAAGCTGGGCCCCTCAAAAGCTGGGCCCCCAAAAGCTGGGCCCCCCAAAAGCTGGGCCCCTCAAAAGCTGGGCCCCCCAAAAGCTGAGCCCCCAAAAGCTGGGCCCCCCAAAAGCTGGGCCCCTCAAAAGCTGGGCCCCCAAAAGCTGGGCCCCCCAAAAGCTGAGCCCCCAAAAGCTGGGCCCCCCAAAAGCTGGGCCCCCCAAAAGCTGGGCCCCCCAAAAGCTGGGCCTCCCAAAAGCTGGGCCCCCCCAAAAGCTGGGCCTCCCAAAAGCTGGGCCCCCAAAAGCTGGGCCCCCAAAAGCTGGGCCCCCCAAAAGCTGAGCCCCCAAAAGCTGGGCCCCCAAAAGCTGGGCCCCTCAAAAGCTGGGCCCCCAAAAGCTGGGCCCCTCAAAAGCTGGGCCCCCCAAAAGCTGGGCCCCCAAAAGCTGGGCTCCCCCAGGAGCCCGGGCTGGCTCCCACCCACGGCAGCTGCCTCTGAGGGGAGAGAAGAGCCCCTGGCATGGAGAGACCCCCGGGGCAGCCCTTGGCACCCATCGGGACAGGGAGCGCCGGGAGCGTGTCCCGAGCTGTCCCCGCCTGTCCCGGATGATCCAAAGCCCGCCCGGGCTCTGCCCCTTTGCCCCTTTTACTCTGCTTTCTTCTGTCTTTATTTTCCTTCCATTTTCCCCCTTCTCTCCCCCTGCCCTTTTAAAATTGTCTTCCCCCCTTTTTTCTTCTTTCCCGTCTTAATTTCTTTCTTTTTCCTTCCTTTCCCCCTCTTGTTTCATTCTTTTTTTCCCTTGTATTTTCCTTTCTAAATTTTTTACTTTTTACTTTCCTCTTTCCTTCTTTGCCCCACTCCTTCTCTTCCCTTCACTTTCCACTATCTTCTCTCCTCAGAGAAGATTTTCCTCCCTTCTTTTTTCCTTCTTTTGTTTTCTTCTTTCTTCCATTTATTCCCTTTACTTGGACCTTCTTCTTTTCCTTCTTTTTTTTTTTTTTTTTTTTTTTTTCCTTCTTGCCCCACTCCCTTTTCTTTTGGTCTTGTTGCTCTTCTTTTTTTCCTTCCCTTTTCCTTCCTTCCCTTTTCCTTCCTTCCTTCCTTCCTTCCTTCCTTCCTTCCTTCCTTCCTTCCTTCCTTCCTTCCTTCCTTCCTTCCTTCCTTCCTTCCTTCCTTCCTTCCTTCCTTCCTTCCTTCCTTCCTTCCTTCCTTCCTTCCTTCCTTCCTTCCTTCCTTCCTTCCTTCCTTCTTCCTTCTTCCTTCCTTCCTTCCTTCCTTCCTTCCTTCCTTCCTTCCTTCCTTCCTTCCTTCCTTCCTTCCTTCCTTCCTCTCTCTTTTCTTGTGATCTTTTTCTCTCTTCTTTTCCCCTTCTTTCCCTTCTTCTTCTTCTTCTTCTTCTTCTTCTTCTTCTTCTTCTTCTTCTTCTTCTTCTTCTTCTTCTTCTTCTTCTTCTTCTTCTTCTTCTTCTTCTTCTTCTTCTTCTTCTTCTTCTCCTTCTCCTCCATCTCTCCATCCTCTCCATCCTTCCCATTCTCTCCATCCCTCCTCCCTCTCCCATTTCCCCCCTCATTCCCAGCCCTCTGGCGGTCCCTCGGCGCTGTCGCCGGGTGTCGGGGCGGCGCGGGTGACAGGACACGGTGACAGAGCCACCCTCACAAAGGCTCCCAGACAGTCTATTAGTCAGCAATTGTCTGCCCGGCCGTGCGCCGCCGCTGATAATGGCCAAGAACAAAGATGGCAGCTGCTCTGGAGAGGGACAGATTTGTGGCAAATCGAGATAAAATAAAGAGGAAGGAGAAAGGAGTGTAAAGAGGAAAAAAAAAAAAAAATCGGTGTAAAAAAGGGGAAGGAGGGAAGAGGAGCGAGCGGCGGGGGACGAGAAGGAGGAGGAGGAGGAGGAGGATGCTGCGTGCGGAGCTGTCGGGCAGCGCTGCGCTCCCGGCCGCGGGAGGAGGGAAGGGAAAACACCGTGGGAGGAATGGCAAGGCCTGGTGGGCACGGAAAAACACAAAAACATCCTCAGCAGGCTGCTGGAGCCAGAGGGGCAGATCAGCACGGGCAGGGCAGGCAGGATCCCCTGCCGGCGATGCCCGCGGTGCCAGGGGATGCTGGGGCACAGCTCCGCTCCCAGCGCCCTGTGCCAGCTCCAGAGATCCTGGGGGCGAGCTGGGCTGGTCACCCATCATCCCATCCATCCCTTCTGTATCCCATCCCTCCCTGTATCCCCTCCAGCCCTCCCTGTATCCCATCCATCCCTCCCTGTATCCCCTCCAGCCCTCCCTTCATCCCATCCATCCCTCCCTGTACCCCATCCATCCCCCCCTCCCTTCATCCCATCCATCCCACACATCACTCCCTCCCTCCCTCCCTCCCTCCCTTCCGCATCTTTCCATCCCATCCCTCTCTCCCTGTGCTGAGCCCCCAGCAGGGAAGGGAATTCTGCCCTGCCCAGGTGAGACCTCAGGAGGGACTTGGAGCTGCTGGAGAGCGCCCAAAGGAATCCACGGAGCTGCTGCAGGGCTGGAGCCCCTCTGGAGCCAGGCTGGGACACCTGGGGGTGCTCACCTGGGGAGGAGGAGGCTCCAGGGACACCTCAGAGCCCTTTGCAGGGCCTGAAGGGGCTCCAGGAGAGCTGGAGAGGGACTGGGGACAAGGATGGAGGGACAGGACACAGGGAATGGCTCCCACTGCCAGAGGGCAGGGATGGAGGGATGGATGGATGGATGGATGGATGGATGGATGGATGGATGGATGGATGGATGGATGGATGGATGGATGGAATATTGGGAATTGGGGTGGGCAGGCCCTGGCACAGGTGCCCAGAGCAGCTGAGGTGCCCCTGCACCCCTGGCAGTGCCCAAGGCCAGGCTGGATCACCCAATCCCAGTTCCTCCTCCCACATTTGGATGTGGAACTGGAGGAGATGCAGTGCAGGGGGTGGAAATGTCTTGAGGCTGGCCTGGCTCTGACTGGGGACTCACCCCAGCAGCCACAGCCACCCCCTGATGCTCGAGGATAGTTGCTTATAATTCTGAGCAAAGGGGGGGGGATCAAAATCAATTTAAAAAAAAAGAAATGGAAAGGTGGATGTTATAATTAAAAGCTGATTTTTCATTGAAGCTGGGTTTTTAATTTCAATGAATTACATTTGCCTTAAAAACTTAATTGAATTAAAATTAAAGTTAACATTATGGTAAACCTATGTTAAAGCCTGAAGTTAGTATAATCTATTCACATTGAAATTAAATATATATGTACAATTTTAAATACATATGTAAAAAGATAACTGCACATATTTGCTGCTGAAATTTTAAAGGAAGTTAAATTACTGAACCATCCAAAAGTTGCCTGCTAAGTACCTCAACCCCAAATTACCAGAGTGGCCTTTGCTGATAACATCCAGTGTGTAAAATATTTTTATTTTATTTCAGTTTCCTCCATGGGTGCTGGTTTGTCCAGGCTGGGAGGGGAATTGAAAGGCCTAAAGCAGGAAAATGTGGTTTTGTCTTTCCACTTAAGCTGAGTGAGGAGTGGTTTGCTGAGAGCTTTGGGTCCCTTGCTGCAGACAGCATTCCCAGCCTTCCAAGAATTTAAGCTGTGTAGGAAATGCAAGTCCTTTTATTCTGATCTATCCAGCTTATACGAGATTTGGCTGATGTACATAAAAAATGTGAATTCCTGGTTTTGTACACATTGGATTGAACTGCAATTCCCATCTGGCTGGTGCTCAGGAAAATTAACGATGACCCGCAGGGGCAGGTTTGGGGGCAGAACTGCTGGGCACTGCGGGCATGGGGTGGGGTGGCAGTGCCAGGGCAAGGCCAGGTGGACACAATAACTCCTCCCAGTGCCCGCGGGTGTGAATTCCTCTTCTCCTGCCTCTCCCACCATTCCTGGAGCATCCCAGAGGAGGGAGGGCTGTGCCAGCAGCACGGAATGGCCCTGTGGACACCCCAGGCCATGCCAGCATCCCCTGCCCGGCCTGCCCACAGCCCTGGCACGGCTCTGTCCCTGTCCTCGGCCCTGCTTTGTCCCAGGAGCTCCCCCGGGGCCCAGCTCGGGGTTAGTTCAAGTCTAGCCCATTTAGATAACCTTCTGGCGGGTCTATAGAGAGCCCAATATCCCTGCTGGAGGATCTCACTACAAATGAGCCAATCCCTCTAATCTCCTTATCGTTGTAGGCCTCAGCCTCCGGGGCTGGTTATCTGCGTGGATAAAAGCGAAGGGACACTGCACAGCACCTATCCCAGCAGAGACCCCTCCCCTTTAATCCCGCCAGCCTTGTTTCTGCCTTTATCCCCCTCTCGCAAATCCCCGGCGAGCACCCCGCGCCCGCGGGGATGCTGGGGATGCTGGGGATGCTCTTATCGCACCTGCAGCGGGGAGCGGGGCTGGGGGCGCAAATCCCCCCGGCCCCGGCCGGCAGGGGGGCTGCGAGGGCCGGGGGGCCGCTCCGTGCCTGATAAGGGCCTTAATCATGCAGGGCCAGGGTCCCCCGGGGCGCGGGATAAGCCCCGCGCATTCCGGCCGCACACAATCGGGGCTGCTCCCCCTCCCTGCGCGCATTCTTCCCGGGCTTTCAGCCCTGCCCTCCACCCCTTCACCTCTGCAGCAGCCCCCTCTTCCCTGCCTGGTCCCCGTTTCTTCCCAAGTCTTCTTTCTGCCTCTCAAATGTCCCTTTTTATCCCTTTTTGGGGAGCCTTTTCCACCTCCTTCTTCCCATATCCTCTTTCCTCCTCTCAAGTTTCCCTCTTTATCCATTTTTGGGAGCCTTTTCCACCTCCTTCTCTCATCCCATCCTCTTTCCCCCTCTCAAATGTCCCTTTTAATCCATTTTTTGTGCCCTTTTCCACCTCCTTCTCTCCACCTGTTCTTTCCCCCTCTCAAATGTCCCTATTTATCCTTTTTTTTTTTTTTTGAGTGTTTTCCACCTCCTTCTTTTATCCCGTCCTCTTTCCCTCTCTCAAATTTCCCTTTTTATTCATTTTTGGGAGCCTTTTCCATCTCCCCCTCTCAAATTTCTCTCTTTATCCATTTTTGGAGTGTTTTTCACCTCCTTCTTCCCATGTCCTCTTTCCCATTCTCAAATTTCCCTCTTCATCCATTTTTTTGGAGCCTTTTCCACCTCCTTCTTCCATCCTGTCCTCTTTCCCCCTCTCAAATTTCCCTCTTCATCCATTTTTTTGAGTGTTTTCCTCCTCCTTCTCTCATCCCATTCTCTTTCCCCCTCTCAATTTCCCCCCTTTATCCATTTTTGCACTCTTCCACTTCCTTCTCTCACCCCATCCTCTTCGCCTCTCTCAAATTTCTCTTTTTATCCATTTTTGGGAGTGTTTTCCACCTTCTTCTTCCCATGTCCTCTTTCCCCCTCTCAAATTTCCCTCTTTATCCATTTTTGGAGCCTTTTCCACTTCCTTCCCTCAGTCCATTTTCACCCCCACCTTCCTCACACCCTTCCTTCCCTCAGCCCCTGCTCTCCTTTCCCCCTTTTCCCTGCTTGCTCTTTGTCAGCCTGTTCTCCATCCCTCATCCCATCCTCTTTTTCCCTCTCAATTTTCCCTTTTTATCCATTTTTGGGAGCCTTTTCCTCCTCCTTCTCTCATCCCATCCTCTTTCCCCCTCTCAAATTTTTCCCTCTTTATCCATTTTTGGGAGCCTTTTCCACCTCCTCCTCTCAAATTCCTGCCTTCATCCATTTTTTTGGAGCCTTTTCCACCTCCTTCTCTCATCCCATTCTCTTTCCCTCTCTCAAATTTCCCTCTTTATCCATTTTTGGGAGCCTTTTTTGCCTCCTTCCCTTCACTCCTACCATCCTCACACCCTTCCTTCCCTTGCTCCCCTTTCCCCCTTTTCCCTGTTTGCTCATTGTCAGCCTGTTCTCCATCCCTCAGCCTGCCTCTAATTTCTGATTAATATGTTCTTAGCCAAGGAAAGGGGAGAGAGAGAAAGGGAGCAGCAGAGAAAAGAAGGAATCTTCTAAATAAATCATTTAGTCATGTGAGGAGCTAATCTCCAAGTGACGGCCTGTGTTTATCTAGTTTTTAGCAGTGCATGTTAAATAGTGATATGGGACTAATTTTTTTTCCGCTGGAGCTGCTGTGAAGGGATTTTTAACTTCATTTCCCAGAAAGAAAAATGGTGAAAGCAGAGATAAGGCCCCCGAGCAGCTCTTCCCTGAACTGGCAGCCAGTGCAATTAAACACGGTGCCACCGAAAGGGCAGCGGAGCCCACAATGCCAATTACTGATGCCAGGCTGGGAGCAGCATCCCTGGGACCCCCTGCCCACCCCTGGCATCCCCTTGTGCCCTCTGCCACCTGCCTGGCCCTGGGCTGGGTGCAGGACACACAAAAATCACTGCTGTGCCCTTGGGGGGGTTTGGGAAAGGAAACCTCTGGTTGTGCAGCAAGGTGGGTAAGTATTTCCAAACCCCCATAAATTTGCCTTGTTCTGGGGGTTTCATAGTTTTTTTTTCACTCTGCACTGGAGCCCTTGGCAAAGCTGTGCTGAATTTTGAGCAGTTTTGGGATCCTTTTTCAACTCTGCACTGGACCCCTTTTGGCCAAACTGGGCTGAATTTTGAGCTCTTTTGGGATCTTCCCCCTCAAGAGGTGAGCACATAGAACATTTTTTTAATATGTTGATTATTCCCCAACTTATTTTTTTACCTTTATTCATACTTTCCCTCCTGGCTTGCTGAACAATCTCACCTTGCCAGGGTCACAAAGTCTTGCTGCGGTCCCTCCTCCCCTGGCTCATTTTCCAGAGAGGCAAAACTGTTCCCTTGTGGTGCCATCTCCCTCCTTCCAGCAGGAGCTCCCTGCTCCCAGCCTGGTGCTGCACAGCCCCTTCCCCTTCCCCTGGTTCATTTTGAGGGGAAAAAAATCCCAGAATCACAGAACCATGGAAGGGTTTGGGTTGGAAGGGACCTCCAAGCCCATCTTGTCCCACCCTCCTTGCAATCTCCAAGCCCTGTCCTTGAACACTTCCAGGGATGGGACAATTCCAGCTCTTGGGTGACAATTTCTGTCTCTGCTGGGTAAGGAAGGGTTATGGCAGTGAATCACCCAGGAGAGGAGGATAAATGGTGAGAAGAGGAAGGTGGAACCATCCCCACAGCTCAGCTTCTTTTAGAAGCCATCTCCTGCTTCCAACAGCTCCTGCAGGCATTCCCAGCTGCTCCCTGGGCAATTGGAGGAGAACATTCAATTATACAGAATTATTCTGAGCTCTCCAGGCAGCTCCCATGCTAAGGGGCTCTCCCCTGGAGCCCAGAGAGCCCCTTGGGAGGCACCCAGCCCTTCTCCCTGGCTGCCTTTGGGTGGATAATGAGTGGGCAGGAGAAGCAGCTAATTCCTGATGAGAGCTTGGAGGGGGAGCTCGCCAGCCATTGCAATTAAGCCCTGAGCATTAAACCCCTGGTAATAAGGGGCTGGGCTGAGGGGAGGCAGAGCAGTAATTTAAACGATGGCCAGCTCAAATCTGGAACGTCTGAGTGCTCTCTCAGAGAGATTTATACAAGCACGGGCCCACCTCGCTCATTTATTTCCTTAACGAGCTCCTCGTTGGTGTCTCTGCTTGTGGAAGAGGGGTGGAAAGAGGGATATGGGATCCATGGTGGGATCATCCCTGGGTGTGCATCCTGCTGAGATCTGGGAGCTCCATGTGCCCCACAAAGCTTGGGCAATGCCATCCCATCCCATGCCATCCCATCCCATCCCATGCCATCCCATCCCATCCCATCCCATCCCATCCCATCCCATCCCATCCCATCCCATCCCATCCCATCCCAATGAGGATGTTGAGGAATTTCCCCCCTCCTTTGCAGCTCCTTGGTGCAAATCTGTGAGGTGATGGAGGGTTTGGGGCTGGGGGCCTGTGGGTAGCCCCCCTTTGGTGTGGCCTCACCCTGACTGTGGCCAACAGCTGATCCTAGAGGGATAAGTGGGGAAAAAAGCTGGATTTGCCCAAAAAGTAGGGAAATGGAAGAGGTTTGTGATGCATCAGGGTGAGAGTGGGAGTGGAGCATGTGCTGGAAGGAGGGACTGACCAAAAAACATCTGGGAAATGAGCCAGAGGATGAGGAGGTCTCAAGTGATCACAGTGAGATCTTGTGGCCCTGTTCAGTGAGATAAAACAAGGAGGAAAGGGGAAATTCCTTGAGGCAGCAAATCCTCCTCATCCTCCCGGGGCAGGGCTGGAAGCTGATGGGAAGAACAAACCCTCAAAAGGCTGGAATGGGAACATTTCCCACAGAAAGAGAAGTGCCAGCACCCAAATCCTGCCTGCCCTCAGTGGCTCGGGCAGCCTTGGGGACACAGCAGCAACGTGGGGACCCCTCCCATGGCAGCGTGGGGACCCCTCCCTGCTGCTCCCCCTCTGGAGCATCCCTCGGGCTGGGAACAGCTGTCTGAGAGCTGAGATCTAATGGCTGCCTGGAGAGCAGTTAGTGGATAATTAATATTTGCAGCACAGAGCTGTGATTGCTCTACATCTTCCTGCTGACAGAGGCCTGGGGAGGGAGCCTGCTCTGGCCAGGCAGGAACAGAGCCCAAATCCAGGCTTGGAGCCCTGGGAGCAAGCAGGGAGCTCGGCCAGTGCCTTCACACAAAATGCTTGGAGATGGAAAAAAGCCCCTGGATGCAGCAAAAGGGGATCCCAAGGTGGGTGTGGAGCCTGTGGGGCTCCATCCCTGCATCCCATGGCAGAGCCAAGGAAAACTGTCCTGGAAAATCCCCTCAGTGAGATTTGAGGGTGTGGAAATGCTCCCACCCTTCACTCACGATTTCATTTTTGTCTTTGGAGGGAAAACCAAAGCAGAAAGGTGCCTCTGAGCTCCTTGGGAAAAACCAGTTTGTTCCCTGTGCTGGAGCAGGCAGGATGGGGATGCTCTGTGTGCCCAAACCCTTGGGATGGGCAGCAGCAGCACCCAGCCCTGCCTGGCACAGGGAAGGGCAATGGGAGACGCAGGACAGAAAATCAGGAGTGAGGAGAGAGCGGGGCCAAGTGCTGGGACAGGGGCATGAGCAGCCAGGGCACGAATCCCCCCAGGGATGCTCAAACACCATCTGGGAGGGCAAAACCCAAATGCTGGGCCTGGCTGAGCTCTGCCTGCCTTGGGACAGACCCAGCCGGGCTCTGACCTTGGGCTGAGCTCCCGGCCGAGCCTGCAGCAAATCCCCAGCCCTGGCAAATCCCTCCTGGGCTCTGAGGAACGGGCCAAGCCCCAGCTCTGGGCATCCCCGTCCCGCTGATCCCCTGAGGGAGCAGCATCCCGAGCACAGAGCCCTCCCAGCTGGGCAAAGGCGGGAAACGAGGCACAAGAAGAAAGAAAAGGCTCTGTGCAGCAGGCAGGGACTCACTTATCCTCTTTATTAGCGCTGTTTTCCCAGGTTTTTTTGGCGAGGAGCAAATCCAGCCGTCCCTGCTTTGCTGCAGCTCGTGGCACGCAGTTAATTCCCTGAACTGTTTAATTGAACGGGCTCTGAGCGTGCAGACTGAGCTCTGGCACCTGGCTCTTCCCAGAGCAGCCTCGGGACACAGCCAAAAATGGGAAAATGCAAAGGCTGTGCTTGGGAAAGGCTCAAATCCCGCTCGGCTCCTGCTCCCTCTGCCGGCGGCAGCTCCTGGGGCTGTGGAACACATGGAGAGGGGCATGGAGCCCACTGGGAGGGATGCCAGCGTCCCTGGAGGTGCTTGGTGAGGAGCATCTCCCCAGGCAGGGCCTCTCCATGACTGCTCTGAGGGGCTGGGAGGGCAAACACAGATGTTGCTCCAGCCCCATCCCATCCCATCCCATCCCATCCCATCCCATCCCATCCCATCCCATCCCATCCCATCCCATCCCATCCCATCCCATCCCATCCCATCCCATCCCATCCCATCCCATCCATGGGGATTTCAGGGCTGTGTCTCCTCTTGGGCAGAGCACAGGAGCTCCATCAGGCTGCACACCTGGGAAGGTGCAGGAGCACGTGGGAAGCCTTTCCAGACCCAGTTCCAGCCCTGAGAAAGGGGAAAGGGAGGGAAGCCCCTCACCCCGGGCACTGTGTGACCCCACAGAGGTGATACAGCAGGACAACGGGATGCTCCAGAAGAAAAAGATCCTTCAGGACCATGGGATGCTTCAGGACAACCCCCAGCCCAGCCTTGACCCCAAAACCATCCCAAACCTTTCTTTTGGAGGCGGGATGGGAGCAGGGTGTGCCCCCACATCCCTTGCCCAACAAGAAGAAAATGAGGCCGTTTGCACCCGGATTGAACAATCCCATAAATAACAGAGTGTGCCCCAATATCCATGCCCCCAACAAGAGGGAAAGGAGGATGTTGTGTCCAGATTAAACAATCCCATAAATAGCGGGGTGTGCCCAACAAGAGGGAAAGAAGGCTGTTTGTGCCCGGATCAAACAATCCCATAAATAGCAGGATGTGCCCCCACATCCATGCCCCCAACAAAAAGAAAAGGAGGCTGTTTGTGCCTGGATTAAACAATCCCATAAACAGCAGGGTGTGCCCCCACATCCGTGCCCCCAGTGGGAGGCAAAGGAGGCTACTGTGTCCAGATTAAGCAATCCCATAAATAACAGAGTGTGCCCCAATATCCATGCTCCCAACAAGAAGAAAAGGAGGCTGTTTGTACCCGGATTGAACAATCCCATAAATAGCAGAGTCTGCCCCAATATCCATGCCCCCAACAAGAGGAAAAGGAGGATGATGTGTCCAGATTAAACAATCCCATAAATAGTGGGCTGTGCCCCTACATCCCTGCGCCCAACAAGAAGAAAAGGAGGCTGTTTGTGCCGGGATCAAACAATCCCATAAACAGCAGAGTGTGCCCTCACACCCATGCCCCCAACAAGAGCAAAAGGAGGCTGTTTGTGCCCGCATTAAGCAATCCCATAAATAGCGGGACGGCGGCACCGCCCCAGCCCCGCTCCCGCCTGATCCCCGCGCCTCCGGAATTATCCCTCCAATTTCTGCCGCAAAGCCCGGAGTGCCTGCGCTTGCACACGCGGGAATTCACACCTAGAGAACAGAGCCTTATCTCGGCGCTGTGTGCAGGACAAGGCTGGTTTACTCCTCCCTCCATAACCCTCTTAGACTTAATCCCGTCTTTAATGCCGCTTGCAAGGGGGCTTTGAACGGCTGTGCAGCCTAACTGGCTCTGACCTCTCCGGCTGCTCTCTCATGGCCATTTGGAGAACTCCGACTTTCAAAGAGATAACAGAAGCCCGGTAAATCCTCGCTGGGCAGCTAAAGCGATTGTCACACTTAGGGGAAGTTTACTGGCCAAGCAAACTTGGAGCAGCTTCCTGGCCCTGGCACACGGGGGCTGAGCTGGAGGCACCCAGAGGGTTTTGGTGATGCTGGTGATGTGGATTTGGGATGCAGCACTTGAGGGAGGATTTCTGCTGCTTTCCATCCACCTGGGAAGCAGGATGGGTGCTCCCAGCTCTCCTGTGATGCTCTTCCCTCATGGATTCCCCCTGAAATAAAGCAGCTGTGGGATTATCAACACCTTGCTGTTGTTCACACCCTGGTTTGGACCCTCCCCAGCCACCCCACAGCGCCATCCCAGCGCTGATCCCACAATAAAGGGGATAAAGGGAATAGGGCCCTCCCCGTGCAGCCCCGCGAGGTCGCCGGCAGCGCTGGGAACCGACACCTTTCTGTTCCACTTTAAATTAATCAAACCCACAGCCCCTATATTAATACTGTGGTGGGAATTAAAATCATGCAACGCATTAAAGATGTAATTTAAAATTAATAACTCATAATTATTTATCATGGCGTATCAGCCGGGCTATGAATTTTCCCTTCTCACCCGGCATTCATTTCCTTCCCTTCCCTCCTTCCCACGCCTCTAATAGCTGCCGGACCATTATGGATATCTGAGAGGGATTTTTGGGGAGATGCTGAGATAAGGATGTAACAATGGCAATTTTTTATTTATTTTTTTTCTTTCCCCCTCTCCCTGGTATTCCTTGGGGTTGGTGGGAGAAGCTTTGCTGTGGCGAAGAGGAGGAGGATGCTGCCTCCTAAATGAGAGTCCAGGTTTTGACACGTGCTGATGACTTTGGGGGAGCCAGCTGTGCTTGGCATCCATGAAAAGCCTTGGAATGGTGAGCAGCTTCCATCTCCACCCTGCTTTGGGCCACCAGGAGCTTCCTGAGGCCCTTCCCCATCGCTTCTCCATGGCCATGAAGAGCAAGATGGATCCATCCCTCTGGCCACCCTCCACCCTGCTCCTGCTCCCTCGGCAGCCAAGAGGGACAGCTCAGCCATTTTCTAGGGAAAACGTGGAAAAAAGCAGCGGTGAAATCAACGTGGGAGGAGGAGAGGCAAGCCCAGCATCCCTGCAGGTGCTGCACTCCCCTGCCTCCCTCAGAGAGCTGAATCAAATCCCAAAGAGCAGCTGGAGAAAACTCACAGGAGGGGAAAAAAAAAAAAAAAAAAAAAAAAAAAAAAAAAAAAAAAAAAAAAAAAAGAGGCAGGAGCAGCTCTGTCTCTTTAAAAATAAATAAATAGATAAAGACTAAAAAAATGCAATAAGTATATGCAAATGTGTTGAGCCGAACATCGCTGTCTGTGAAACAGATGAGGGAGAAAGTGCTTGAAGCTAGAGAGGAATGAGGCAGCCAGCGCTGACCTCGGGGTTAATAATTTTTACTTCTCCATCTCATTCCATCCATAAAAAAAAATACGAGGGGGGGGAAGGAGGGAGGGAGGGAGGGAGGGAAGGAGGGAGGGAAGGAAGGAAGGGCTGCGATGCTGAGGGGAGCCAGCGGCACCCGGAGCTCGTCCCGCCCCTTGGGGGCTGCGGGACCGGGGCTGGGGCTGAGCCCGGCGCTGTTTGCACTCCCCACGAGGCACAGGAATACCGGAGATGCAGGCTGCAGCTCTCTCGGGGTGAGGATGGTAATTGGGAACGAAACAGCGCTGTAAATACCCCAAATATTGTGACTTTCCAAAGCGCCGTGCCTCGCGTGGGGCGGCTCTGTGAGGATGCTGGCAGGGTGATGATGGAGGGGAAAAGCTGCTGCTGCTTCACCCAGCTCCCTGCATCTCTGTCTGCATCCCTGTCTGCATCCCTGCCTGCTTTTCCTCAGATCCTTAATGGAAAACCCATCCAGAGCCAAAATTCCAGCAGCAGCAGCAGCATCCTGCATCCCCCAGCCCTGCTGCACCAAGAGGTGCCTTCGAACTGGGCACTCCAAAGAGGATAAAACTTCAATGTGTTTATGTGTGTAAATAGTTCTCATCCCCTCTGGTATTCCATCAGGCACTTTGGCTGTTCTCTAAATGAAGCTCTGACATTTTTCAGGGATGTTGGGAAGATGCAGCCTGAGCTCAGTGCTGGTGTGCTCTTCCCACTTTGCTGACCTGCAGCTGACTCCCAGCATTAACCAGACCAACATTTCTGCTTCCTTTCCGACCCAGGCTGGGTTTTAGCTACCAAAATTCTGAAATCCCTCCCTGGCTGAAGGAGCTTCTCAGGTGTGCCCAACAATTCCCACATGCTCAGGTGTTTGGAAGCACACACTCATTTTTCCTGCTTTTCCGCTGTTATGTATGACCCTATTCCTCAAACACTGAATTAAAGGAAAAGCTGTATCATACCCCAAATAATTCCAAACCACCATATCATACCCACAACATCCTCTGCTAGAGCAGGTAGGGCTGGGGGACCCAGCACTGCTGTCCTGCACCCACAGCCTCTCAAACACAGGGCAGTTCCTGTGGGAAGGCTGAGCCCCACAGGGCTCTGGGGTGCCCCCCAGGGTCTCACTGGCTGTTGTGGGTGCTCCCAAAGCCCAGCCCTTCCCCTCTGCAGTGCTCCCCACACTCTGTGTCCCCACTATTCCTTCTGAGAGCACAGAAAGGGATCAAGGGGGTCTCCACATGGCCAGGGCAGCCATCACCCTCCTCCATCCCTGATGGAGCTGCTGCTCCCTGGGAGGATTGCAGGGAAGAGCCCCAGCTCTGCTCAGCCCTGGGCAAGCCAGGAGCTGCCTTTTCCCAGGGGAGGGTCTCAGTGGAAGGACAGACACTGGCCCCTCCATAGCTGGGCAGGAGAGTTGTAGTTTGGCTGTCGCTTGGCTGTGCATCCTGCATCCCTTCCTGCATCCTTTCCTGCATCCCTCCATGCATTTCTGCCTGCATCCTTCCCTGCATCCTTCCCCACGTTCCTCCTTGCGCAAGCTGCTTCCCACGGTCATCCCTTCCTCATGCAAGCCTGCATCCACCCCTGCATCCCTCTTTGTGCAAGCTTGATTCCAACCCTGCATCCTTCCCTGCACCCCTCCTTGTGCAATCCTGCAACCCTGCCTGCATCCTTGCCTACATCCCTGCCTGAATCCCTGCCTGCATCCCTGCATCATTCCTTTCATCCCTGCCTGCATCCCTGCCTGCATCCTTCCCTGCATCCCTGCATCCCTCCCCCTATCCCTTCCTGCATCCCTTCCTGTATCCCTGCATCCCTGCATATCCCTGCATATCCCTGCATCCATGCCTTCATCTCTGCCTGCATCCTTCCCTGCATCTCTGCCTGCACCTCTGCATCCCTCCCTCCATCCCTGCATCCCTCCCTGTATCCCTTCCTGATCCCTTCTTGTATCCCTGCATCCTTCCCTACCTCCCTTCCTGCATCCTTGCCTGCATCCCTGCATCCCTGCATCCCTTCCTGCATCCCCCCTGCATCCCTCCCTGCATCCGTCCCTCCCTCTGCCCCCACATCTCTCCCCAAGAGCATCCTCTTCCCCAGAACGCTCTTCCCCCCCGTTTCGCACCCTCCGGAGCCTCTCCCTGATCCAGCCCCGCACCCCCGGAGCTCACCCCATCCCCATCCCCATCCCCGTCCCCGTCCCCGTGCCCGTGCCCGTGCCCGTGCCCGTGCCCGTGCCCGTGCCCGTGCCCGTGACCCCGTGCTCGCCCCCGCGGCGCCGCTGCCGAGGCCACGCCGGGGAAGCGCCTCCTCCCCCCCGGGCTCGGGCGCTAAATGGAAGCGGCAGATCGATCCCGAGTGTGCCAAACTGACACGGAGCCTCATTAGGGGTTAGTTTTCATCCTCCTGCTCCCTGGCAGCCTTCACATTATCCCATAAAATTTATTTACTATTTCATGAATACATAAGCAGCAGGCAAACGCCGGCTTTTTATATATTTACACTGTATATATTTCACGGGAGAGTTATGTGTGTCTCTGAGGCAGAGTGGAGGGAGCGAGAGGGGAGCAGGAGCAGAAGGAGAAAGCAGCTGTGAGGGAAGGAGCGGGAAAGCAGAGCCGGGGGGAGGATGGCGATGGAGCACGGCCAGCCCGGGCGGGAGAGGCGCCCGAGGCACCGACAGCCCCGAGCAGCCCCGGCTCCAGCCCCGGCTCCAGCCCCGGCTCCAGCCCAGCCTGCCCCTGGGAACGCCGGGGATGGGGGAATCAGGGCTGCGGGTGGGTGAGGAAATGGGGTGGATGAGGAGATGGAGGTGGATGAAGAGCTGGCGGTAGATGAAGGCTGGGGGTGGGTGAGGGGCTGGGGATGGGTGAAGGTTGGTGGTGGATGAGGGTTGGGGCAGGATGAGGAGATGGAGGTGGATGAAGGCTGAGGGTGGATGAAGAGCTGGGGGTGGATGAGGATGTGGGGGTGGATGAGGAGCTGGGGTGCAGGGTCTGGACTGGGGGTGGATGAAGGTTGGGGGTAGATGAGGGTCTTGGGGTGGTGAGGAGCTGGGGGTGAGTGAGAGCTGGGGATGGATGAGGGTTTGGGGTGGATGAGGAGCATGAAGGCTGGGGGTGGATGGGGAGCTGGGGGTGGATGAGAGATGGTAATGGATGAAGAGCTGGGGGTGGATGAAGGCTGGGAGTGGATGAAGAGCTGGGGATGGATGAAGGTTTGGGGTGGATGAGGAGGTGAGGGTGGATGAAGAGCTGGGGGTGGATGAAGGCTGGGGATGGATGAAGAGCTGGTGTGCAGGGTCTGGGCTGGGTGGAGGATTAATGAGGAGCTGGGGTGCAGAGTCTGGGCTGGGGGGACACGGACTGTGAGCTCAGGTGGTTGGGACCCCCCCAGCACCATCCAGATCCCCCAAATCCCACTATCCCACAGCAGAGTGAGAGTTTCCCTGTCCCTGCTGTGCGGCACCAGCCCACAGCAATTCCCAGGGCAGCCCAAGGGCACAGTGAGGGGCTCTGGGATCCACGGAGAGCCACCAGTGTCCACCCTGGGGATGGTCCCCAAGGCAGCCCAAGGATCCATGGAGAGCCAGCAGCTGCCACCCTGGGGAGGGTCCCCAAGCCCTGGCACCAGATTCCGCCCTGGCACCCCAAGCTGGGCCAGGCAGCCCTGGCTGGAGGGGCTGGATCTCCTCCAGCAGCTCCCACCTGTCCCAAACACACTCTGCCTCAGGAATCATTAATTGTGAGTGTGTTAGGGCCCTGTAGCTGTGGGGTCACTCATGGTTGGTTTGGGGACAGTGGGGAGAAAGAAGGGACAGCAGAAAGGGGGCTCCATTCACAACAGGGCCTGGCAATGTTATCTGTTTCCTTCCACCAGCAGAGATGTTTCTATTAACCCCAGAAATTACAAGAGGGTTGTTTGCAGTCTCGTTTGGTTTTCCCTCATTCAGCCTGGCTTGAGGAGGAAGATCCCTCATCCTCCTCACAAGGTTTGGGATGTTGTATTTGCTGGTTGCCAGCACCAGAGAGAAAGAGTTCAGAGAGGGGAAACCAACATTTTTTGGGGTCTGGAGTTGGTCTGAACTTCTGAGTAATAAACTTGGAGGGGCTGAGCTGCATTAATCACTGAGGCAGCTGGAATATGTGGATATGGATTTATGTAATGGTGCAAGGAAATCTTGGGGTCAGAGCAGTCTGTGCCTGCACCCATCACACACTAGGGCTGGTTCCAGTCCGAACTCCCCATGTTTTGTCCCCCAAAATATCCCACAGCTCAGGCAGGAGCTGTTTCCATGGCACTCAGTGCTCCCAGAACCAGAACCCCACTGGTCCCCATGGCTCACAGGGCACAGCACCTCCATCCCAGCAGGATTGGGGCTCCCATGGCTCACAGGGCACAGCACCTCCATCCCAGCAGGACTGGGGTTCCCATGGCTCACAGGGCACAGCACCTCCATCCCAGCAGGATTGGGGTGCCCATGGCTCACAGGGCACAGCACCTCCATCCCAGCAGGATTGGGGTTCCCATGGCTCACAGGGCACAGCAGCTCCACCCCAGCAGGGTGAGGATTTAAAGGAGAGCCAGGAAAACACTGGGAGCACCAAGCAGTGGGTGGGGTCCGCACAACCCTTTTCCCTCCCTCAAAACCCCATTTGATTCCCTGCTCTGCTCCTCTCTCTGCAGGAGGGTGGGCACCCAGCCCCAGCACTGCTCCCCCAGCTCCATTTGGTGAAAATATAAAAGGATCTGCTCCCTTCAAGCACCCCAAAGCACAGGAGCCCCACAGTTTATGATCTCTGCATTTCCAGACCGCTCTGCATTCCTGGAGTTTG
Source organism: Ammospiza nelsoni (assembly GCF_027579445.1). Lineage (NCBI taxonomy): Eukaryota > Metazoa > Chordata > Aves > Passeriformes > Passerellidae > Ammospiza > Ammospiza nelsoni. Next base: position 9,687,108 of record NC_080650.1, on the reverse strand, counting down.
GTGACATCCCCTCAGAAGGGGACAGAGGGAAAGGGACAGGCCCAATCCCTTGGGAATGCAGCTGGAGGAGAGCAAAAATCCCCATTGCCAGGGAAAGGGAAATAGAGAAACCCGTGGTGATGGTGCTCATTTTAACTGCTCAGCCACTTGTACCTGATGCCATCAGAGGGAATGAACAGGTGAGAGGCACTCGAGCAGGAGATGGGAACAGGGAGACAAAACCAGGGCTGGGAGACACCAGGAAGCACCGTGGCTTCCAGGAGAATCCAGCTACACAAAAATCCCTGTAAAAATCCCTTTAAAAGGCTGTGTGGGCACAGCCCTGGCCCAGCTCATGGGGATTGTGACACCTTTGTCCCCGACGGGCTGCTGGAGCCGCTCGGGATCGCTGTGGGATGGATCTGGATCGCTGTGGGATGGATCTTGCTCCTTCTCGGCTCCCACAGCATCCCTGAGCTGTGGGATGGATCCTGCCAATCCTCCTTGCTCCCACAGCATCCCTGAGCTGTGGGATGGATCCTGCTGCTCCTCCCTGCTCCCACAGCATCCCTGAGCTGCCGGGATGGATTCTGCCAATCCTCCTTGATTCCACAGCATCCCTGAGCTGCCGGGATGGATCCTGCCAATCCTCCTTGCTCCCACAGCATCCCTGAGCTGTGGGATGGATCCTGCCGCTCCTCCCTGCTCCCACAGCATCCCTGAGCTGCCGGGGTGGCTGCCAGCGCTGTCCCCGCTCCCACAGCGTCCCCGGGGTGGCTGCCAGCGCTGTCCCCGGCCGGTGATGGACGAGGGGAGCCGGCACCGTCCCCGCTCGATCCTCCCGGAGCGCGGCCATTCACAGCCCGTGATGGATGCGCCCATCAAGGGGAGCGGCCGCGGCTCCTGCCTCCCGCTCCGAGCGCCGGCCAAAGGTGTAAATTCGGCAGAACAGCTTCACTAAGCGCTGGGTGTTTATTTTCCGGGCCGCTGCTGCATCCCGTGCACCGGGAAGAGCGGGTGGGGGATGCTGAGGGACATTGCTCACCTGGAGGAGGGCTGGGAGCACGGCCCAGCAGCAAAGCGTGGCTATCTGAGCACTGCCTGCATCCAGAGGGGTTTTTGGGGTGTGTTCTGTCACCCTGAGCAGGCAGAACCCCCACCCCTGCCACCCCTCCAGGTCTCCATCCCCTCAGCAGCAGGAGCGGGGAATCCCTAGAGACTCCAAATTCGGGTCTTGGTGCCAACTCGTCATGGCACTGCCAGCTGTGGGACCCCTGAACCACCCTGTGCCACCCCTCCCTGTCCCTGTCCCCCTGGCAGCAGGAGCAGGGATTCCCTGTAGACCCTACAGAATGGATTTGGGCTTTGGTGCCACCTCCTTGTGGTACTGCCAGCTGTGGGACCCCCAAACCACCCCAAATCCTCCTCTTCTCACACACAGCTGCCTCAGCAGGACCCAACAGATCCATCCCCTGATTTCCCTGGGAGAAATGAAGGGATTTTTTTCTCTTGAGCTGGGGACAATTTCAGAAATGGGTTTGCTTTGCTCACTTCTCCCTTCCCACCCCAGCCCGTGCATCCCCAGGCCTAGCACCAGGATGGGCACCAGGATGGGCTCTGAGGCTCCTGTGGCTCCAACCAGCCCCAACCTGGGCAAACAAACGGAATGTTCATCGGCCAAAGGGCTGCAGCAAAAGCTGGGCAGCAAACTGGGCTGAGAAAAGAGAAAAAAGGGGACAAAGAGGAGGAATTGGAGTGCTGAGGGGTCAGGGGTGGGGGAACCGAGGGGCATCAAGGGGCTGGAGCTGCTGGAGGCGAGGGGTGGCAGGAGAAGGAGAAGGAGAAGGAGAAGGAGAAGGAGAAGGAGAAGGAGAAGGAGAAGGAGAAGGAGAAGGAGAAGGAGAAGGAGAAGGAGAAGGAGAAGGAGAAGGAGAAGGAGAAGGAGAAGGAGAAGGAGAAGGAGAAGGAGAAGGAGAAGGAGTGGCCCCATCTGCTCCTGGTGTCCCTTGTCCCCCCTCCCAGCCCGCAGAGCTCTCAGTGCCATTTCCCTCTGCCCCCGAGGCATTGGGTGATGGAAGATGCCTGCATTAGCACGAGGGCAAGCAGCAAATATCTAGAGATAAAGAAAAACATATTAAAAATACATAAATATATATATTTATATATATATAGGGCAGGGGCACCTTCCACCATCCCAGGCTGCTCCAAGGCCTGTCCAGCCTGGCCTGGGACACTTCCAGGGATCCAGGGGCAGCCACAGCTTCTCTGGGGCCCCTTTGCCAGGGATTAACAACAATTCCTTCCCAATATCCAGCCTAACCCTGTCCTCTGTCAATTTAACTCCATTCCCCATCACTCCAGGCCTTTATTACCAGTTCCTCTCCAGGTTTCTCCAGTGCAAACCAGTGTAACAGCCACAGAACCAGCCCCCAACCAACCCTGACCCTTCCCAAGGACCAGCTTTGCCCAAGGCCACCACACCCAGAAGCTCCCTGTCCATGGCCAGGGGATTTGTGCTAACAGCAAGGCACTGACCTTCCCAGTGGGAAAACCCTCTGCACACCTAGGCAGGTGCTGCATTCCTCAGCTGAGGGGCAAACACAGCTTTTCCCCACATTTCCAGGCAGGGAAAAGGGAGCAGGCAGTGCCAGGGAGGTGACAAGGGCCACCTCTCCCTGTCCTTGTCCCCAGCCCCAGGTGCCTCTCCCACAGAAGGATGCTCCAGCCCTGGGTGGGTGTTTCAAACATCAAACTGAAAAGCTGAAGGGAAATAAAGAGATGTGCTGAAGTAGCTGCTGTGCCACTCCTGCTGGAACATTAATATTTGCCAAAAATAATTTGTCTTTAATCAGCCATATATTCAGTTTTATGTCCGTTCTGGATCAGACTTTATTACCTGGGGCCACTCCAGCTCCTTCCTGGCCTGCCAGGGATCAGCATCCAGGAGGGCAGAGCTGGTGGCACCCGGGGAAGTGTCCCCAGCCCTGTGTGTGCAGGGTGAGCCCCAAAAGCAAAGCACTGCAGGAGAACAACACAACAAGAAGCAGTTTTGTGTTTCTGTGGGGTGGCACAGCTTGGAGGTGGATCAGGGGTGTTTAATTCATTTCTGATCTGGAACAAACCCCGTTATTTTCCCTCCTGGCAGTTCTGTGCATGCCCAGGGCAGCTCCCCAGGGATGACAAGCCCGTTCCTGCCTGGGTTTGCACCTCCAGCCCGTGCCAATTAACGAGGTGTCACCCCCAGGTGTCACCCTGAGGTGTCACCCTGAGCCCTCCCTGCCCACCCTCACCTCCTGCAGAGCTCTCTGAGCCCCTCTCCCCAAACAGGGGGTGCCCCAGTCCCAGAGGATGGGCTGGAGGAGGGAAATCCATCCCCAAACAGGGGGTGCCCCAATCCCAGAGGATGGGCTGGAGGAGGGAAATTCATCCCCAAACAGGGAGTGCCCCAGTCCCAGAGGATGGGCTGGAGGAGGGAAATTCATCCCCAAAGCCCAGTGCCAACCCTCTGGCTGCAGTGCCAGGCTTTCCCCCAAAAGGAAGGCTCCAGAGCTGGGCAGAGCAGCCTTAACCCAAAATCTGCTCCAGAACAGCCCTGGGAGCAGGCAGGGACCTGCCAGGGGAGCCTCCTGCTCCAAACCCCATTTCCAGAGGCAGAGCTGTGAAAGGAGGGCTCCAGATGAGCAGGTTCCTGAGGCCCTGAGCTGGGCAGGCTCTGCAGCCCCACACAAACACAGGAGCAGGGATTTTGGGGGGCAGAGCTCCCTGGGGGGGCTTGGGAGCAGCCCCAACTCTGCCCTGCCCTGATGAGAGCTGAGCTGCTCCCCGAAGGAAGAGCTCACCACCACTCCAACACATCATCTGTCAGTAAATGCCAGTGCAACACCCTAGAGCTGGCTGGAGGCACCGCCAGTGATTTTATAGTCATGGAGATCCCACCAAAAACCACCCAGAGGTGTCCAGGAGCCTCCTCCAGCCCAGCCCTGCGCCTCCCTCACCCCAAAACACATCCAGAACCTGCATCACTCAAAGATTCTCCTCCCACCCAGTTCTTCCCACAGACACTCACCCCAAAACACATCCAGAACCTGCATCACCCAAGGCTTTTCCTCCCACTCAGTTCATCCCACAGACCCTAAGAGAGTCCATCTGAAGACCATCAGAAGTGGAGAATTTTGCAGCAAAGCTCAGAGCTTGCAAGATGTTGGATGGGCTGGAGCAACCTGCTCTGCTGAAGATCTCCTTCCACCACAGGGATTGGGATGGGATGAGCTTCAAGGACCTTCCCAACACAAACCATTTAATGATTTTAACATCCAGGTTCCCCTTGGTTGAACTCTTATCCCAAGCCCACAGTTGAATGTACAGGGTGGGCCCAACCACAAACCAAAACTCAGAATATTCACGACCAAGGCACTCAGGAAAGGTTTGTGGAATACATTCACATAATTAATACATATGAGAACATTGCAATTCCCCTCTTTGCTGGTCCACAAACAGAAAGAAGCTAAATTCATTAGATTAATATTTGTTGAGATTTATTAGTTTAGCTCTAATTTCATGATCAGATGGCATTTTTTGGGGGGGCGGAAAAGCAAGCTCTAAAGATTCAATGGATCTAAATCATGGCATTAAAGAGCAAGGAATTTAAAAATTTCTAGGAAAATAAATTTCCTGTTGCTGGTTTGCTTCTGACACCGTTGTATCACCAGCTGGGGAATCAGGCACTTGTGTTCCTCACTCAGTCCCAGCCCTGGTTGATATTAAAGCACATAAACAGCTTCTCAGGGCTCCCCAAAATGGGCTGGCCTCTGGCTCTGATGGTGCCACCACCCATGAGAGCTCACCAGAAGGTCAAGATGCCTTTAGGCCACCTTCTCATGGAACTGGGTGGTGACACCTGGGCTGACAGGGGTGGTGTCCCCATTCCCATCCCCATCCCCAGGGTGCACCCAACCCTCTGTGCTGCAGCCCAGGTAGGGCAGGAACACAACCCAGGGCTGCTGACCCTGCTCCAGGTGTGAATTCCTGCAAGCCCCAGAGCCAGGGGAGTAAATTTCATCCCAAGGAAGGCTTTGTGCAGCAAAAAAGGCATCACTATGTGCACCAAGAGCAAGGAATCCTCAGGGGATGGCTGTCCAGCAAAATTCCTGTCCCCAAAACAGCTCAGGATGCTGGAGAATTATCCCAGGTTGTGCTCTGGAGGTGCTGGGTAAAGCTGGACATGTCCCCGTGCTGGGGAAAGCTGGACACGTCCCATTGCTGGGGAAAGCTGGACATGTCCCATTGCTGGGGAAAGCTGGACATGTCCCCATGCTGGGGAAAGCTGGACATGTCCCTGTGCTGGGTAAAGCTGGACATGTCCCAGTGCTGGGTAAAGCTGGACATGTCCCATTTCTGGGAAAGCTGGACATGTCCCAGTGCTGGGTAAAGCTGGACATGTCCCATTTCTGGGAAAGCTGGACATGTCCCCGTGCTGGGGAAAGCTGGGCATGTCCCATTTCTGGGAAAGCTGGACATGTCCCCATGCTGGGGAAAGCTGGGCATGTCCCAGTGCTGGGGAAAGCTGGACACGTCCCCCAGGAAGGGCACTCCCCTCGCAGGTGACACCATGCCGCATTCCTGCACCTGAAGGACCCTTCCAGGGAGGCAGGATTAATTCAGAAGTGTCGTTATCTCAATTAAGAGCCCGGCAAAAGCCAAGGCTCTCATCTGGCAGAAACCACGGCAGAGTTGTGGCGGCTTCGAAGCAAAGCTCAGGTGCAGACTCCAGGGCTCGGAGGCACTCGGGGCTCAGTGCTCGTCCCTGCTGTGGCCAGGAGCTGCTCTGGTCCCGGCTGGAGGGGTCAGGGCAGGGCAGGGCAGGTCCAGCCCATCCCCGGGGGCGCCGGCAGCTGCGGGCGGCGGGGTGACCCCCGCGGGTCCCCGCGCTGACAAAAGGCCTATCTGCTCTCCGCCTAAATGATTTAAATTCTAATCAAACATCATTTATAGCACATCTCGGAGCCGTCTCCCGGGAGCCGGTCCCACGTGAGCCGTTGCCAGGGCAACCGGGGGGTCTCATTTCAGAAATGTCAGATTGCATTATTGTCTTCACACTTCTCTGATAACCCGGTGTCTCTCCCTCTCCTGCCAGCGCCAGCCAACCCCCACTCGCTCCCCGGAGGAAATCACCGGCTCCGTTTCACTCCCTGCCCCGCCGGCACCACCCTCCCCCGGCAGGGTCCCCGTGGGCTCTGGTGTTCAGGGTGGGAGGGACAAGGAGGGGTGGCTTTGTGGGGACCGTGCTGGGATGGAGGTGATGCTCCCGTCACCCCGCTGCATTCCAGGGACGGGAGCTGCATGGGGATGCTGGCTGGGCTCCCAAAAAATTAAAGGGAGAAGGGTGGACAGAGCTCAGAGGGAGGTTTTAGTGCGTGTGCAGCTCTCACAGGGATGTCCCAGCACGTCCAGAGCAGGGTGTGCTGCAGGATCAGCCCTGAGGAGACCCTGCAGGGCTTCCCCTGTGCCCCATGGCAGTGAGAGACTGACCCCATGGCTGCTCCTCTGCTCCCTGGTTTTCCCTTCCTTCCTTCTAGGGAAAGGTGTCCCTGCCCATGGAACCACTGGGTCTTGAGGGTCCCTTCAAACCAGACATAAACTCCAGTTTCTCCTCATTCCCTCATCTGCAGCCACCACCAACCCCCTGCAGCCAGCTGAGCTGCTATGGCCCCCTCCATGACTCCAAGGACACCCCAGAGGTCCCAAAGGCCAGCCTGGAGCAGTGACACCACAGATGAGCCTTCAGTGAGGTTGTGCCCAGCCCTGAGATGTCCAAACCCAGCAGAGCCTGTCTGGCACAGCCATGGTTCTCACACACTGCTGGGAATAAAATCCTGGGGAAAACAGTCCTGGAAGGGTTTGGCCAGGAGCCAGTGACCCCAGGGAAAAACTGAGGTGTTTTTATGATTATTCTGGCACAGCTTAGGGAAGCTGGGTGCATAAACTGTGCCTGGTGTTGTGGTTCAGGTGGCTCCTGCAGGAGCTGTCCCTGCTTGTCTCCCACCCCATCCCAACAGCCCCAGTTCCCCTGTTTTTAACCCTGTGTCCTGCTGGAAGGTGACAGGGCAGTGGTGGTGTCATCCCCACAGTCCCCAGGCACCATCAGGAGCCCACATGTGCTGTCCCACATCCATCCGTCCATCCATCCATCCATCCATCCATCCATCCATCCATCCATCCATCCATCCATCCATCTTCCTGATAAACCCCTAATGAACCTCCCAACTCTGCCTCTTCCCAAAGAATAAACCAGCCCTGGCCCAGGCGGTTAATATTTAACTGAATAAGGGCCATAAATATGGAAAATGGGACTTTTAATTAAATAAGCAGCTTTTAAAAGGGCCCTTGGGCCGAAGAGGCTTTTGTTTAAATATGATTGATTTGACACGTCCTTTCCCTCCCGCTTCCCGCCGCTCTCTCCCTCTCCTGCCTGGTGCAGGGATGGGAAGCAGGGGTGGGAAGCAGGGATGGGAAGGAGGGTGCAGGATGGTCCTGTTGCAGCACCCTGTGCCTGCCTGTGCCCCCAAACCTGCCCACAGCCTCGGGCACCCAGCCCTGGGAGCGTGGGGGCACCTGGATGGGCACCAAGCACAGACAGATAATCTGGTTTGTAGCTCTAAATGGGAGCAGGAGGTTTGCCCTGGCTGCTGGGCCTCCCCAGGGGTATTGGGGTGCCCCTTGCACCCCCCGGGCCAGCATTGAGCCCCCATCACATAACCCTGTGATTGTCCCCATGGAGGATGCGGGGACCTTACAGAGGCGACAGAAGGGAAACTGAGGCAGGCAGCAGCTGGGCAGCACAGCCAGGGGAAGGGAAGGGACTTTTCCTGGTGCTTTGGGGCTGGATTCACCCCCAGAATTTCCTCACACACACAGACTCGGGGAGCAAACACGGAGTAAAACCAGGTCCTAATGACTCTGCTGTCCCTGACATTTGGGCACTGCCTGCTGGAGCAAGCGGCACTAATTACTTCTTCCTCAGCCAGGCATGAAGGGAGCAGGGGGTTCAGGGAGTGCCAGGATCTTCCCAGCCTTGGGGAGACCCTGGGGGGGGTGTGGGGGGCCCTGTCCAGTCCAGCAGTGTCACCCCTGAGCAGCTGATGGAGCCAGTGTGCTCCCAGGAGCAGCACCAGGCCTGGCTCTGCAAGGAACACGAGTGGGGTGAGCTCAGGGGGGCTGAGGGGCAGGAACCCTTGGGAAAAGGTGGGACAAGGACCAGAGCTGCACCCACATGGGCAGGGGAGGATGCAGTGTCCATCCCTGGCTCCTGTGGGGGCTGAGGGGGAGGAACCTTTAGGAAAAGATGGGAAAAGCACCAGAGCTTCTCCCACATGGGCAGGGGAGGATGCAGTGCCCATCCCTGGCTCCTGTGGGGGCTGAGGGGCAGGAATCCTTGGGGAAAACTGGGAAAAGCACCAGAGCTGCTCCCACATGGGCAGGGGAGGATGCAGCAACCATCTCTGGCTCCTGTGGGGGCCTGAGGGGCAGGAATCCTGGAATCCTTTGGGAAAAATGGGAAAAGCACCAGAGCTGCTCCCACACCGGCAGGGGAGGACGCAGCGCCCATCCCTGGCTCCTGTGGGGCACAGAGAAGCTGGGGAAGGATGTCCCCAGATCTGAATGGCCCAGACTGAGGGACAGGGACACACCAAGAGAAGAGGCAGCCCAGGGAGGTCACTCTCAGCTGGTTCCTCCTGTGTTTTCCACCTGTGGTTGTCCCAGTCCATCCCCCATGGATGGCACAGCCCCAGGCTGCCATGGCAGGTTTCAGCTGAGAACACACAGTTAATTATCTCCACAAACAACTCAGGGCAAGCAAAGTGTTCCCTGGGCCCAGACCTGTTGCTTGCATGGGATTTCATGAGTGAGGATGTGAAAATGGGGGGGAAAAAAGGAGAAAATGTGGAAAAGAGCAGGTAGGGATTCACAAAACTTCTGGGTATCCTTGGGTGTGGAAATGCCCAGCACGAAGTGCCCAGAGCCAGACTGTGCTGCTGGGGGTGCTGTCCCACAGGCATGTCAGTAGGATCCCCTCAGGCTGGGTGGATCCCTGGGGAATGTGCCCAAACTCTGCCCAGTGCTGGGTGCCCAGAGGTCTGGGAGCAGGCAGGTGTCCCTCAGTGCTGGCACTGCTGGATATTCCAGGCACCCTGGGGTGACTCCAGGTCTGAATCCTTCAAACCATCACTAAAGTTTTTGTGTTTTCCCTTTAAAGCAGCCAAGGCACAGCCTGGATGAGCTGGTGATGAGCTGCCCCCTCCCAGGGCTCCTCTCCTCCAAATCCCCCTGTGGCACCCGCAGGTTTGGGTGCCCATTCCAAGGCACTGCAGTGTCCTCATTTTTCTCCCTCTGCAATCTGGGCACGTCTCAGCCCTGGTGTGCAGCTTCTGAGCAGCCAAACATCCCAGAATCCTGGAGTTCCCTTCATCCCAGCCCTTCCCTCTGGTGTCAGTGCTGCTGGCAGGACAAGGGATGGGGCAGCTCAGGAGGTGGTGCCAGGGGACAAACCTGGGCAGGGGTTTCTCAGATCTGCTCATCTCCTGCTGGTGCCACCTGAGGGCTTTAAGGTTTTCAATGCCTGAACATATGATTTAAAAAGCAAATTGTAAAGTTATCCCAGCTGGGGATGGGAGAAACCCTTGGCCCATGGGTTGGGGTGTCCTGGATGACCACCATGAGGGGATCAGACGTGGTCCCCAGTGTGGCACTGCAGCCTGGCCCTGAGCACCACTCTGAGTCCCCCTGAGCTCCGGGGATGCTGTGGCTGCAGCATTTTTGGATGCTGAGGGCTCCTAAAATCTCCCCCCTCCCAAACACAGAGCCAGCCCATCTGATGTGCTCAGCCCTGATGGAATCAGTGACATTTTCATGGATTCAGGCTCAAATTAACCTCGGTGAGAAAACCAATCTGGCCAGAGGCACCACCCAGGGGGTCTGATGCCACCAGCAGATCCCAACTCTGGGCTGCTCCTGGGGGCTGGAGACAAAAGGCAGAGCTCCTCCTGGCACTGCAGAGATAGAGATTTATTTTTTTTTTAAAGAAAAAAAAAGGGGGGGGAAGGGGGTAAAAAAAGGCCCCGTGTTTGCAGCCAACACGTGTAATCTGTTGCAGCCCTTGTCAGACAAAACAGTTTTGCCGTAAGACAGCAATTCCCAGAGGGGAAAGGGGCGAAGTGAAAATACTTTATCAGCTGCCTACATATGTAAAGCAGTACCCTGGTTGAAAAGCAAAGCCTCTTTCCCTTTGAAAGCTGGGAAGGGAGAGACGGGAGGCGACTGCCTGCGAGCGGGGACAGGAATGACACAGGCACAAAGCCCAGCACAGCATCGGCCCCAAAAACTACCCATCGGCCCCAAAAACTACCTGGCTGTGGAGAGGAAACAAAGGCAAACAAAACCCAGATGTGCCTCAGCTTGGGAAACTAAAATATGGTTTGTAATGTACAGCAATTATTGCTCTTATTCCCCTGTCAGCCCCCAAACTGCTCTTATCTCTCTATCGGCCCCAAAAAACTACCTGGCTGTGAAGAAAAAACAAAGCCAGCCAAAACGAGGATGTGGCTCAGTTTGGGAAATTAAAAATATGGTTTGTAATGCAGAGAATGTGGTTTTTAATGTACAGGAATGATTTCTCTTATCTTCCTATTGGTCCCCCAAACCTACCTGGCAGTGGAGAAGAAACAAAGCCAAAAAAACTTCAGATGTGGATCAGTCTGGGAAAATAAAAATATGGTTTTTAATGTACAGGGATTATTGCTCTTATAACTCTATCAGCCCCAAAAAACCTACCTGGCTGCGGAGAAGAAACAAAGCCAACCAAAACCAAGACATGGCTCAGTTTGGGAAATTAAAAATATGGTTTTTAATGTACAGAAATTATTGCTCTTATCTCTCTATTGGCCCCAGAAACTACCTGGCTGTGGAGAAGAAACAAACCTAACCAAAACTCAGATGTGGCTCGGTTTGGGAAATTAAAAATATGGTTTTTAATGTACAGAATGGGGTTTTTAATGTACAGAAATTATTTAATTCAGATATTAAGGGCAGGTTCTGTCAGTCCCCAGGTCAGCAGGGAAGTGTCCATTGCTCCAGGCTCCTCTTCCCTCAGGTTGGGCTGAGATGAAGGGAATCAATCCCTGCCTGGACTTAAGAAGTGATGCTCAGGAGCTGCCAGCAGACAAGGGTTTTCCTTCCTCTCTGAATTTCAAAGGCTGGGATTCCCAGGATCTGGACACAGGGCATAAATCAGCCCTTGGGTTCACAGGATGAGTGGACTCCACTGGCAACAAGTGGGCTGGCTCCTCATGGAGGCTTCTCCGGTTCCATCCATCAGCCAGAAACCTGAGAAGGTGGGGAAAGAAAATGAATTCCATGTAGCAGCTTCCTCAGCAGGATAGAGAGGGGACAGGGGGGACACTGAGCTGGGCTGGAGAGCCCAGGAGGGGCTGAGATCCCAGAGCACTTCCACGGGTGGGGATGCACAGAGGCAGGGAGATAAGGAATGGGATTGGGGGGGTGAGGGGGGCAAAGGAAGGAGGGAAGCAGGAGAAGGGCAGGCAGGGAGGCAGAGGGGGGAGAGGGAAGGAGCCTGCACTGCCCATCTGGGCCATGCATCACATTGAAATTGTCCCGCATTAAAAATTCACCAGCCAGTGAATTTTCAAGGGATTTGTAGTAATTAGATGACAAAATGCTGGCAAATCTCAGGCTTGCCAAAGATGTTACTCAGGGGTCAAAGACTCGACACTTTTGGCTGGGTAATTTGTAAGTGTCAATCACACTCAGGCATCAGAGGGAAAGGAGAGCTCCAAGGGCTGAATCCTAACGAAGCCCAAGGCTCCTGCCTGCTGAGCCCCCTCCTGCTGCCACCCAGGCCTCAGATCCCCAGCTGAAACCACACGGGGCTGCTTTGCCTTCTCATTTGTTAAATTAAAAGAAGAAACTTCCCAGGTTTTGCTTTTCAGCAGGGAGAGCTGCTGCTCTGCTCTGCTGGGGTGATGTGCCTGTCCTGTTTATCTTGCTGGGGTGATGCAGCCCTGCACCAGCTCTTGTGTCACCTGGGTGGAATTGCTCCTGGCCCAGTCCACCCTGCTGCTTCCTGGGCTGAGCTGGAAATGGAATTAAAGCATCTCCTGCCTTGTTGCTGCCTCCCCATTGGGTGTCACAAGAGACTTTGGGGCCACCAAAGCAGCCCCATGGGCTGTGTGTGCCTGCCTCAGGCTGAGCCCACGGCAGCAGCTCATCCCACACACCCACCCAGAGCCTGGGGGAGAATAGAAATTTAAAGGTTTTCTACATCATCAGCTTAAAACCAAACCACAAAATGCAGAAATTAATGCTTTGCCCAAAACAGCAGGGGAGATCCCTGTCCCAGCCAGGTGTGGAGCTCCAGTGTGGGCTCAGCCTTGCTGGGGCTGAGGTTAAGCCTGGGCTTTGCTGCTGGGTTTGGGGGCAGGGGATGGCTCAGAGGGGTGGCTGCCTAGGCCCAGATCTCTCCTATTTTGGTCTGGTTTCTAAGCTGATGAAGTAAAAAGCCCTGGATTTCTCAGCCCCACCAGCACCAGGGGGATGGCTGCTGCCAGGGGCTACTCTTACATCCAAAAAGATTTGGGGTCAGCACTGTGGGAGAGGCAGGAGCCTGCTTCACTCTCCATCCCTCGTGGCTCACAAAGCTGTCCTTGTCACCCCTGCCAAACCGCACCTCCAGCTCTGGTGTGAGGGATGTTTGAGGCTCTAAGGGAGGGATGGGGAGGTCCTGGCCATCAGCTCTGAGGGGCTGAGGCATCACACAGCTCCCATCACACCCCATGGAGAAACACTGCACACCCCAAACCCCCTTGCAGAGGAAAGGAAGTCCCAGAGCAAAGGAAGCTGAAGGAGGTTTGTTGGCTCCATCCCTCCCAGTGTGCTGGATTTGGGGAGTGCTCTTAATCCAGTGGTGTGGGGAGGGGACAGAAGGGAAAAGGAGGGAAAGGGCAGGAGGGAAATCACTTCTGACAGAGCTGCTGTGGGTTAGGTGAATGCAGACTTGCTGCAGGCCAGCAGCACTGGGAGAGCTGCAAAAGGAGGCAGGCAGCAGTGTAATCTCTCCAGGGTGGTGTGCCCCAGGCAGGGGAGGGGGCTGAGGGGACTGGGAATGTGGCTGGAGGCTCCTCCTCAGTTTCCAAATTCACTCAGCAGCTGCAAAACACCTTGCAGAGCAGCCTTCCTCCAGCTCCTCATCAGCTGCACTTCCAGCTCCTACTCAAATAGCCCAAATCATGGGCTGACGTCTGCAGGGAGGCTGGGCTGAGGAGTTTTTCCATGGTTTTATCTTCACTTGATCTAACAGTGCCTTCAGATGCTGCTGGAAGGGTATTTTGGCAAGCAGCAGGGAAGGACTGTGCCTGTCCTTGCTCTGTCCAGTGCTGGGTACCTGGAGCCATTCCCTGCTCACAGGGGGTGTCCCTGGGATGTTTCCTCCCTGTCAGAGCCTGATGCTGGCAGATGGAGACCCCCAGCCCCACCCCACTGCAGCTGAGCGCAGCTCCTACCACTGCCCCACCTGGTATTGCAGGAGAAAATGAACAACAAAACACCAAATTTTACTTGAGGGAACACTAAGAAAACCTTTTCCCCCCCAGATCACCTCTCCTGACACCACAGCCCTTACTGCCCTCCCACTCTGTTCCAGCAGCTTTGCTATACCCTGAGCTGGGGATGATGCCACATGTGGGGACATGGTGACGCTGGCTCTGTACCTCCCTGGTCCCCAGCAGCCCACCATGGTCCTGGGGCTGGAACAGAGAGACAAACCTCATTACATGGCACTAATTACAGCCTGTGGAATGCAGGGACTGTGCCCCTGCAGGTCCCGGGGAGGTGAGACCCTCCCTCCTCCAGGATCCTGCCCACCTCCCTGCTCCTGTGCTGCCATCACTTCCTGCACACCCCCAGCTCTGCTCTGCTCTGCCTCCCCAGCTCCAGTTTGGGGTGAAAGCCTCCCTGATTAGCCAATTTGGATCCCTATTTGCTGTGAATTACTGAGCCTGATTATTATTCATGGCTGGCGAAGGCTGAGCTCCCAAGCCCGGCCATGCGGTTTCTCTTCCTCTCCAGTGCACACATTTAGGGAAAACAGGAGGCAGAGTGCCTCACTCAGGGAGGCTGCACCCTCCTCCTCCTCCTGCTGCGTTTCCTGCTGAGGAAGGTGCTGCTGGAAGCTGGAATGTGGTGCCAAACACTGGTGATGCTGTGCCCCAGGGTAAAGCCCAGGTGTGTTGGAATATTGGCCCCTTCCAACTCAGCTTCTCCTGGGACTCTGGGATTAAGGAGAAGCTCCCCAAATCTCCCAGCCAGCATCCAAGTCAACTCTCTCAATCTGCATTTGCAAATTCTTCCTGAAGTCCAACCTGAACCTCCCTCTGGAGATTCCAGAGCTCCAGGAGGCAGCAGCAGGGCTGGAAAGCAGCAGGTAGGACACATCTTCCTGCAGAGGGTGAAGGAATGGCATTTACTGTGCCTGCTTGGCCTTGAAGTGCTTCCCAGACCTCATTCCATGGGAGGAAGACCAGGGAAAATGAAGGAATGAGAAGAGCTGGAATTGTAGAAATTGAACTGCAGGAGCAGTGCAGTGGTGATGACAAGAAACCACCAAGAGCTCCCATTTGCTGCCTGCCTGTCCCTGCCAGCTCTCCTGTAGCACAGAGAGGAAAACACAGATGGTGGTCAGGAGTTTTCTAAGGGAATGGGTCACTTTGGGCACTCCCAGGGCACTGTGGCACAGCAGAGGGGCTCCCTGGGTCTCTCTGTGCCTTGCCTTGCTTTGCTGGCTGTCCCCATAAGGAGATAAAAGCCCACACAGCCCTCTGGCAACAGGCAGCAATGAGGGAGAGCTGCTTCTACATTAAAACCCCTTAACCCTCTCATTCAGTAAAAAAGCTGCATTTGAATAATATCCTAATCCAATTGCAGAGCTGGCCCTGGGGAGGGGGATCTGCAGCGTGCCTGGGAGCAGCTGCAGCCAGCACAGCTCCTGCTCCTGTCCAGCTCACCAGGGTCTCAGCCTGGATGGAGCTGTCACAACCTGACAGACACTGGCCAAGGCAGAGGGTTCAGCCCCCCAGGGACCCTGCAGTGCATCCCAGCAGCCAGAACTGAGTGTAAAGCACTATTTTGGGCTTTCTGAGGGGAGAGCAGAGGCTGAGCACAGCCCAGAGAGCCCAGCTGGGGTGGCTGTACCCAGCTCTCACCTGCACAGCCAGGGCTGATGGATGAGCTGGAGCTTGGAGCTGCTCATCTTCTCTGCCACAGCACAGCCTGGCTACAGCACTCACACCCCAAAAATGAGCCCCACACCCCTCCTGTGCCCAGCTGTGCCCAGGGAGCTCAGGGCAGCTGAGGGGTGACAGACACACACGGTGACACCACCCTGGGCTGTCAAGAGCCAGCAGAACAAGGGGGACAGGACTACAGCTCATCCCAGCCCAGTCACAACCAGCAGTGTGCAATCATTTGGTACAGACAAAACCTTCCTGAATAATAGAACAGGAACTGTTCCCCCTCCCAAAGCAAACAAGAGCATTGCAGCAGCACAGCTGAGGTTAAGGACCAGGGGGAGGCTGTTCCCTGCTTTAGCTCCATGGACAGGTAACAGAGTTTGCATTATTTTATCATTAGGATTGCTTCAGATCAGGGGGAAAAAAGGAAAACAGTCAGTGGGGAGTGCTGAATTTCTGCAGACCTACTTAGGTGATCATTTTAATTCAGGTGTAGGCTCGTTTTGAGAAAATTCCTGCTGTAATTTTAGGGGTGCAACGTGTGGGATTCTCAGTACGTAACAAAGAAGTGGAGAAGGAATTAACTCCAACTGTTCTCCAGAGCTGTGATCAGCACTTCCATAATTAATGTCCAGGCACATATATATCTGTGTACACATACACAGCCCCCCCCCTGCTCACATCAAACAGATTTCCTTGATACCAAATTGCCTGAAAAATTAACCAATGTCAAACTGCTCCACAAGATAAGTATCATTAAGGGAAAAAGAAAATCTTCATTATGTTTGAAGGTACAGGGGAAAAAAAAACCTCATGAATGTTTTCCAGCGTGTTCCCAGCCTGGGAAATAACATGTTTTAAAACATATCAAAGGGTTAAATTAATTTTCATTAAAATTTAAATTTGAGAAGGCTCCCTCTCTTCTTTCCTCCCTCCTCCCCCTTTGAACGTTTGACTGGCAACCATTTCATATTTCAATCTCGGCAGAACAAATTGAATTAGATGTTGAAACCAAACTCTGCTCTGTTCTCTAAAGCCTACATGCTCTGCTTGTGCTAATCCTTTTCGTCGCTGCTGCAGACCTCAGAGACACTCAGCAAGAAACCTGCCCTGCCACAAAAGACAATGAAGGGAAAGAGGAAAAAAAAAAAGAAAAAACAGGGAAAAAAAAAAAACCCACAGGAAAATCCAAGCCCAAGCTGCAATGCTGCAGAGCTTTGCTGAAATCATGTGCTGGGTGATGCATGTGCCTGGAGGGGAGCCTGCCCAGCTCCTCTGTCCTCTGTGCTGGACTTGGGCTGGTCCTGCCCAGGCAGGATGGTCAGACATCCCTGCTGGGCTGAAATTTAACTGAGCTGAGGCTGAGATTTCACTGTAGTGACCCCCTGGTGCAGAGCTGTGCCAGTGCTGGGGCAGGTGGTGAAGGGACAGGAATGCCACTCATCAGTGCCAAGCAAAAAAAGGGGAATCAAGCTTGTCACCACTTCAGGTGACACTGTCACCCCCTCTGACAGCACTGCTTCCACACCTGTGCCTCAGTTTCCCCACCTGCTGCACAGGATGAGGGTTTCACACTACAGCCCTGAGACATCCCAAGGGGCTATTCCTGGATTTTGGTTTGTCCCCTGAGCCAGGTGCTGGCAGGAATGGCTGCTGTGGGGCTTGGGAAGCCTCTCAGTGGCAGCAGCAGGGCTCTGGAGCTGCAGCACAGCTTAGGGGACCAGCAAGGGCTGTCACAGCTCTGGTCCCTGGGCAGGAGCTCAGTGCTGAGCCCTGTTCTGGGAATTCTGCAGAAAAGCTGGGACAGGACATGTCTGTAAGCACAGGGCTGGGCTCTGAGCAGCACAGCACACACACCTGGAGGCACCCCCAAATCAGAGCTGGGCAGATGGCACCCAAAGCCCTGACAGATGTCACCCCAAAGGCCTGGCACTCCTGCAGTGGCCCTGCATGGAGCAGGCAGTGTGGTTTAACCCAGCTCAGCTGCTGTGAACAGGCTCCCATCAGATACTCAGGGTTTGCACAGTGGCCACACTCACACAAGGGACACCACGAGCCCACCTCACCTCTCCTGAGCCCACACAGGGTGAGCTTGGGTGTCTGGAAAGGATCAGAGGGGCTGCCAGGACTGCAGGGTTTGACCTTGGGGAGCCATTTCATCCTGGCTCCCTCCTGCCACCCCATATTTTACAGCCTTGAGATGCTGCCCCAAGACACAAGCAGGAGTGATGGCAGCCAGGACTCACTCGGGGTGTGGTGCTTTTGGAGGGAGAGAAGTTGTGGAGATTTTGGTGCTGGCCTTTGCCAAACTATCTGTGACATGGTGGCAGCTGCAGGTTGGTGTCCAAACAGGGATTTTGATTTTTTGACAGCCCACAAGGAGGGACAATTCACACCTGACAGAGATTCTGCTGCCTTTCCCTGGGGGATGCCAACAGCCAGGGGAGCACACAGAACACACCCAGGGCATGCACTCACTTCAACACTGGGCTCAAACCCAGCCAAATCTGGGCTGTAACCCCTGGGACCACAGCCAGGAGCCTCTGGGGTCACAGCTGGGAGATGCAAAGGGTGGGATTCCTGCTTGGAGGCTGCTGAGACTTTGGAATTCCACCTTCTCCTGCTCCTGGTGCTATCGACCCTACAGCATGGACACTGTGACTTTTAGGGCCAGCTGTGCCCACCCTGCCCCAGCACCCACCTCAGCAGAGCCCAGGCAGCTGTTAGATGTCCTCATCCTTGTTATTGTCCTCCTGTTCCAGGTGCTCCATGATTTCATTCAAAAGCTCCGATCGCTTTTTCTTCTTCGGGGAGTCTGTCCAGGTCAGGGTGGGAGCAAAGCGGGGAGAGAAAAGCAAAAATTACAACCTGGACACACCTTGGGAGGGGCTGAGGGGGCTGGAGGGAGCAGGATACACTTTCAGATGAGGGTTATCAATATAATCGACTTCTCCTCCCCAGGCAGGTCCTGGAAGGAGTTGGGATTCCAATACCTCCCACCCATGCTTTAATTCACAGCCTGGGAGCAAACAGCACCCAGAGAGGTGATGGTGATGCCAGCCCTTCCTGCTGACCCCAATTCACTGTGAAATTCACCATCTCCCTGTGGAAAGGTGGCTGCAAGCCTCACCAGGAGCTCATCAGGCTCTTGGCAGGACACAGCCCCACCAACACGCGGGCTGAGACCACCCCATCCCAGCAGCACATCCCTCACCTGGGCAGGACCATGTCCCTGCTTTAATTCACAGCCTGGGAACAAACAGCACCCAGACAGGTGATGGCGATGCCAACCCTTCCTGCAGACCCCAATTCACTGTGGAATTCACAATCTCCCTGTGGAAAAGTGGCTGCAAGCCTGAGCAGGAGCTCATCAGGGCTCTTGGCAGGACAGCCTGGCTGAGACCACCCCATCCCAGCAGCATATCCCTCACCTGGGTGGGACCATGTCCCTGCTCTGCCCCACAGCACCCTGCACACAATCCCTCCCAATGCCTGCAGCACAAGGGGGCTGCCAGCACCTGAGGGAAGATCCCAGCCCTGGCTCTGAGGTGACAAAGCCATTTGGTCCCTGATGTGAGGCTGACACCCTCCTTTCTGCTGGGCAGGAGCCGTGGCACAGCCCCCTCTCCCCCCTGGCTCCCCAGCTCGCTTGCAGCACATGGAGAACAGCTGTTTAAATCCTGCTTTCAGACATCAAAAGCCTCGCTGGGTTTCTCAAACAAACAAACATACCATAGGACTAAAGAAAAGGTGTAAAATAAATAAATGGAACAAGCTGTGCATTTTCTTTTAGTATTACAGCTGCTGCGGGAGATAAACAACAAGTAAATGTCACAAAACATCAATACAGAAGAAATTAACCTGACAAAAGCTCACATCCCCCCCCTCTCTGCCTCCCCCCAACTCCCAACAATTTTTGCATTTCTGGAGTTCCCATCTAATGATTTTATTTTTCAATTAATTCTTTGACAGAGAGCCAGAACCTGCCTGCCTTCTCCCTGGGGGCTGTGGGGACAGGAGGGGGACGAGGGTGCTGATGGACCCTGCTGCCCTCTCAGCTTCCACCTCAGGGGAGCCATGGGGGCCACAATGTGCCACCCCCAGACCCTCCAGCAGCTCCTCCCAGTTCAATCACCCAAAGGCACCAGGGATAACCCACCCTGGAGGAAGGTGCCAGCTCAGCAGTTCTCCCTCTCTACTCTGCTCCCAGCTCTCCTGCTTTGGAATGGCATCAAATGTGCTCTCATCTCCCAAATCCACTGTAGGAGCGTGTCCTGTACCTGCCCCCTCTTCCCACCCAGAACCTCATGGAGATGCTGAGGCTGCACAGCAGAGGAAAAGCTGGATATGGGGCACTGGGTGCACAGGGGACATCCCTCAGCAGAGCAGCACCTGGCAGAGCAATCCCCCACTGCATCCCCCAGATTCACCAGCTCTGCTACGGGCAGCACCAGCAGCATCCCAAATGTGGCATCAAACGTGCTCTCATCTCCCAAATCCACTGCAGGACCATGTCCTGTACCTGGCACTCCTTCCCAACCAGAGCCTCATGGGGATCCCACAATGCTGAGGCTGCACAGCGGAGGAAAAGCTGGATTTGGGACACTGGGTGCACAGGGGGCATTCCTCAGCAGAGCAGCACCTGGCAGTGAAATCTCCCCACTGCATCCCCCAGATTCACCAGCTCTGCCACGGGCAGCACCAGCAGCATCCTCCTCTTGTCTAACAAGGGGAAAATAAAAACCCAGGAGTGTGGGGAGGCGAATTGGTTGGGCTTCCTTCCGTTCTGCTGCTCCAAGCTGGTTAAGGTTTGCCCGCTAACGATCCCATTTGCTTCCTTTAAACAATGGGCAAAGCCGGCGGGGGTGGGCCGGGAGGGGGATTACCACGGGATTAGAACGTGGCAGGGTTGTGGATGCCACGCTAATCCTGCAGGGTTTTACTCCCCGGCTCCGGCATGTGTTTGCATTAGTTACAGATGCTCTCGAGAAAAAAAAAATTAAAAAGAAATAGGAAAGGACAAAGGAGAATAAAAAGGGAGCCCAGCGGTTGGGAGGTGAGGGAAAAGGAAACCTGGGGGATGGAGGCCAAAGGAGGAGCGATCTGGCAGAGAGGATGGAGGCAGGAAGGCTTTCCCAGCCCGGCAGGAGGATCAGGACCGTGCCTTCCCTGGCTACCCCCTGCTTCCAGCCACAGCTGTAAATAACCAGGGATGAGCCACAGCGGGGCTCGGCTGCTCTACAGCCCCCCACGGCCTCCCAGCTGAACCCCCTCCTCACACACCATCACAACCCCCCCACAAGTCGTTGTTCCCCTCCCGGCGTGGTGAAATTCCCCATCTGTCAATTTAATGCTTTGATCGATGGCAAGGAGCAGGAAAGCGGCCCGGCACAGCTGGCTGCCCCCGTTAGGCCTGGCGGGAGAGCGGCGGGGCGGGCTCAGGAGCAGGGGGATCGGCCTTTAGTGGGATTGGGAGCCATGGTCTTCCCTGTACAGCCTGGGCTGAGGGGGAACAGGAGGGATCAGCCTTTAGTGGGATTGGGAGCCATGGCCTTCCCTGCACGGCCCGGGCTGAGGGGGAACAGGAGGGATCGGCCTTTAGTGGGATTGGGAGCCATGGCCTTCCCAGTACAGCCCGGGCTGAGGGGGAACAGGAGGGATCAGCCTTTAGTGGGATTGGGAGCCAGAGCCTTCCCTGCATGGCCCTGGACTGAAGGAGGGATTATAATTTAGTGGGATTGGGAGCCAGAGCCTTCCCTGCATGGCCCTGGGCTGAGGAGCACTGGGTGGGATTGGAACAGAGCCCTCCCTGCAGGGCCTGGGCTGAGGGATGGATTATAATTTAGTGGGATTGGAGCCAGAGCCTTCCCTGCATGAGGAGCATGAAGAATTGTCATTTAGTGGGACTGGGAGCTAGAGCCCTCCTTGCACAGCCCCAGGCTCCCAGGGAGAGCAGAGCACGCCGAGGGCTGGGCAGTGCTTGCCAAGCTCCCCTCAGGATGGAGCTGGGGAGGAAAGGGCTTGGAGCTGCTCTCAGCCCTTTGGGAGTGGTGCCTCCATCATTTGGGGATGCAGGGGTGAGTGTGGAGTGTTCCCCCTGCACAGGGCACACATCCACGCCTGCCCCTTGCCCCAGTGGGATCCCTTGTCCTCGAGCCAGGACAGCCACCCTGCTGGTTTCCAAAGCTTCAGTGCTCCTTCTTTTCCAAAGGGAGGATCCCCCTGCCCAAGCCAGGCTGAGATGCTGCTGCTGGTTGCGTTTGTCACCTGTCCCTGGCCTGCTGAGGCATTTGTCACAGCCCTGCTCCAGGTTATGGGCTGCACTAGAGGTTACAGGGACAACTGTTGGCCAAGCTTTCCCTGGCTGCTCCTTCCCACATAGAGTCACTAATTTCATCCACACAGCCTGTCCCTGGCCAGGCCCTTGAGCCCTCCAGCCACCTTACAACAATTAAAATTGCCCACAAATTAAGTGGGGTGCAAACAAAACTCAAAGTGTCTTTTTTTTTCCTGTCTAATATAAGAGCCTCCTGCCCCAGGATGAAGAGCTGATACTCTCAGAAATGAGCAAAAAGCCTTAAACCTCTGCTGGGAGCCAGCAGGGCTGAGGTGCCAGGCCTCAGGGCTGAGCTGTGGCTTCACTCCTGACAGAACTACTGAAATCACCCGTGGCAGTCAGTGACCACTCCTGGGCTCCTCACTTTCTCCTGGAACATTACAAAGCCTCAGAACAAGCCATAAAGAATGACCTGAAAACTACACAAAATGGGAAGGAAGCCTATTCCATTTTATTGCATCTATTAGACCTATTGAAAAGTTGGCTCAGAAGTGGTTTGATTGCCATGACAAATGCCTGCATGGAGAAAAGATTTGGGAGACCAGACCTCTCCTTCACAAATAACAGCAGAGACCTGGAACTGGAAGCCCAATCTCTCTAAATGGTCTCTAGAAATAAGGTGTGTAATTGTAGCAGAGAGCAGAGTGGTAGGACACGTCTGTCACAGCCCAGGTCAGGACCTTGAAATGCTAAGACAAAGATGATGAGGCTGACATTAGAGCTGGGGACACCACAGACCTCAGTCCTGATTGTTTCCTGAGGCTTGAAGACCTTAAAGGATCTTTTCTTTCCCATTTCCAGCTTGGGATGGGGACCTGGCCACTGCAGCTGTGGGAAGACCCTCACAGTTCACCCACACTGTGCTGGCAGAGGAGAACTCATGGGACAAACAGCACAGGGATGTCTGAGCTGCTCCTGGGCCCTGTGGGGAGAGGAGGAGTCTTGGGGAAACTGGGATCAGTAGGAAAAATCCTGTTTTCTGGGCTGTACCACCAGTGAAAAGAGATGTACAGTGTCAGCCTGGCTGTTGGGTGTTGTGTGTGCTCTGCATCCTCTCCATCCCTGCTCCATGTGGGAAAAGCAGCCTCTAGCCACACCAGGGAGAAAAGCTGAACGAGCATCCCCCTTCCAGAGGGCTGCAGGCAGAGTGGGGCCAGCCTTTTTTCCTCTCTTTATCAATATCACCCTCTGCACACCCACAGAGGGACAGGGTCCAGCTCCCTCCTCACCTCACAGACACTGGGCACCCCACAGTGCCTTGAAACCAGGAGCAGGCATTTCCCAAGGGAACAAAATCTCACCCTGACCCTCCAGTGTGACACAGAGAGGCTGAGACCTGGTCCCAGGCACCAGCCAGACCCTGGTGCCCACAGGTGTGCCCCAGCCTGGCTCTCCTGGCACAGATCCCTCCTGGCACACCCTGCTCTGCCACAGCATTAGCTACTGGCCAGGCCTGGAGTCCCTGGGTGTTCCTGAGACAGGCTGGAGCACAGCAGGGATTGTGCTGCCATCATGTTTCCCATCCCTAAAGATGGAGAGGGCAGCCTTGCTCCTGTGTCTCACCTGAGACCCTGGAACCACTTCAGCTCCAAGGCTGCATTCCTGCTGGGATGTGAAAATGCCCTTCCTGCTGCCCTCCCCAGGGCCCCAGCTTGGTGAGGAGGAGCCCAGACAAGGAGGCTGGAGCAAAGGCAGGCAAAAATTGGGAATAAGATTCCCCAAGTTTTGGGAAACGCGCTGAGAGTCTGCAAGGATCCTAAAGCCAAGACTGCTTATTTCCCCTTACAGTGAGCAGAGTGGAAAGGGGGGAAGGAGATCCTGAAGATAAAACGGGGAGCTTGAAACACCTCACTGCTGTTTTCTCCACGTGCACAACGTGTCCCTCCAGGGCTGGGTTCTGGGTGGGCACATCCACCCTCAGCCCTGCCACCACCCAACTGCAGCTTGCCCAGCCTGCAATGAGCAGCCCTGAACTATTTCAGGAGCAGCCCTGAACCATTTCAACATGGGGATCACTGGATCAGTCAGGATCACTAAATAACTGAGATGTGCAGCCCCACAACTGCTGCCCCTGCACTGTTTCAGGGAGATGGGGATCACTGGATCAGTCAGGATCACTGAATAACGAGATGTGCTGCTCTTCCTTCACCAGGGATGTGCAGCCCCACAACTGCTGCCAAACCCCCGGGCCATGGGCATGTGGTGATGGAGAAGGGAAGCTGGAAGGGGATGCAGGAGGAGGAGCATTGATCTCCAGCTTAGCCCTGCAGCCCAGGGGAGCCCTTCCAACATAAATATTTGCCAAGCAATGCATTTGTGCCTGTCGATGGCTGTCAATAGGAGCCTGCAGTGCTGTCATCTGCAGAGCTGTCACTCCCAGCAGCCTGAGCCAAGCAGCCCCTTCTGCATCCCATCACCACAGAATTTTCCCTTTTCAATCCACGTGCTGCATGCCCAGAGCCTGTCCCCACCTCGGGAGCAGCCAGGGCCGAGGGAGCAAAGGCGCTGTGGCTGCCTGGGCACACGCAGAGTTAACAGCTCCCAGGCAGAGCTGCCAGACAAAGGCCTGGCCTGGCTGCCTCCTGCCTCCCCCAGTGTGCTGAGGCTGCACAGGGGGCTGGCAGCCCCCAGCAGTGTGGCAGTGTGAGCAGAGTTACCGTGGAAGTGCTGGGCGGTTTTGCGGCGCAGGGCCTCCAGCGTCTCCTCCGTGTCTGCCCACTCCAGCACCAGCCTGCGGCCATACAGGTGGGTGCTGTGGCACAGGGCCTGGAAGGCTTTCTGCACAATTCAAAGAGAGAAAAAAGAAAAAAGAAATTAAAGGAGGAAATAAGAACAGGCTCACAGGAGGGAAAGGCAGAAATGTCACTCCCTCTGCCTTGGGGTGGAAAGGCCACCGGAGAACATCGTACTGAGAGTGCTTTGCTCTGGTGGGGCAGGATCCATCTCCATCAGAGGCTCTGACTCGGTCATTTATCTTCTCTGCACTTGCAGCAGAGCACATTCCCATCACCACTGCTGCTGGCTCTGCTCCTGGGGGCAGGCTGGAACCCAGCACACCCTGAGCCGGGAATGCTGCAGCCCCTGCAGCTCTGGGTGGGACCCTGTGACTGCCCAGCACCCTGTTCTCTGCTGGAACACAGCTCAGCTGTGACAGAGGAGTTCCTTTCTGCTCTGGAAGCAAGATGGAAAACTGCCTTTCTCCTGCCAGCCATTTGGTGACTTGGCTGTGGTGGCAGAGCAGAAGCCAGCACAGAAATCCTCTGCTCTTTCTGCCTGTGCTGGTTTGCTCTACTGCAGAAACCCAGAGGTTTCCTGGTGTTAGGTCCTGTTTGCTAACACCCATACAGCTGGAATATCTTGCTGATATTGAATACAAACATGCCAGCCAGCCCAGAGCTCAGATGGCTTTCTCTGTCCCTAGCCAACCAGCAGAGACATCCAGAAAACACTGACTCAGTCCAGGGAAGTTTGATTTTGTCTTTAGTTCCCACAGAATTTCAAGGAAATTCAGGACTGAGCAGGATTGGGCACACAATGCAAATACACAAACACACTGGCCAAATATTTTTATCCCCAGGGGCCCACAAATGCTCCCACAGTAAAGGCTGGGCACAGGGGGAGAGAAATGCCCCAAATGCTTTTTCAAAAACCTCAGCTAAGGCTGAGATTAGCTCAGGTTTTGAGCTTGCAAACTCCATCCCTGGAAGAAAAATAGCAACTGTAGGATCAGACACACATCCTGCTGTCCAGCAGGGCCCTGTGCTCCCATCTGGAGGCCCCACACCAGCTCCCAAGCTGTCCTGCAAAGCCCACATCCCTCCTCTGAGCCACCTGTTAAAAGCAGCTCTGAACCACTGTCCCCAAATGCCACATCTCTGGGCAGAGGGGCTTCTCCTGCTTTGCTGCCCACAGCTGCTCCTCAGACCCTCCTTGAGCTGCTGGGTTATGAAACCCAGTAAAAAAATCCCATTTTCAGTAACGAGCACCCAGTAACCTGAGCTTTCCTCTCTTTCCACACTCCTTTCACTCATATAACCCTCCTGTGCTATAAAGCAGGGACAAGGAGCACCAGCTCCACCATGGCATGGGTGAAACTCCCATTTTCCCAGCACCCCCAGGGTGAGCCTGGCAAGGCAGAGTGCCCCCTTTTCCAGGGGCACATTCCTCCTGGAAGAGTTGCAAGCTCCAGCTGTTTTTATTTGCTGCTGCTGTGTTTTCGAGGCCTATCTCCCAATTAGCAGAGCAATGTGTTGGCTTAAACAAACACTGGGGGGAGGTGGTGGGAGGGAGTTGTGAGGGCTGTTTGTGCTGGCACCAGGAGCCTTTTCCAAAGCCTGGCACACAACCCATGGCTCTAAACACTGCATTTCCTTTGTTAATTCCTGTTTTTGGATTGCTCCTTCCCACAGCACAAGGAAGAGGGAAGTTGGGTGACAGCACACAGCTCATCTGTGCTCCACAAGTCATGGAGGAGGGCAGACCATGGTGCAAGTGGCACTTGGTGGACTCTGCTCCTCTGAGCCACCTCTCTGCCCCCACCTCCTCCTCCTCCTCCTCCTCATGGGATTGCCATCCTCTGGTTTTGCTGGCAGCCCTGGGAAAGGTCATGGAGCAACAGAGAAGGCAGATGCTGCCATCAAGTCATGTTATGAGCAGGAAACCCACTGGGTAAGACACACCAGCCTGGTGATATTGGCCCTTCCTGGCCAAACACATCCCCAAAATGAGTTGGTTTGCACCCATGATGAAGGAAAGCTCCAGCCTGTACTGGGATCTCTGCTCCCTGTCTTCCAGATGGGCTCCAGGAGCTGGGAATGCAGAAGGGAAGCTGCACATTTCAGGTGACAAACACACGGACGTCACTTCTTTGGAAACGAGCTAAAAGACAAAACTAGCTGTTCACTGCTCTAAGAGGAATTGAGACTTTTTCAGGGAAAAAAAAAAAAAAGAGAAAGCACTGATGATTTAAAAGACAAAAGGATGAAGGGGAGAAATGCCATCCCCATACATCCACACTGCTGGAAATCTTCCAGGGAGAGGAGGAAATCTGCCACTGCTGCTATTCCAAATGAAGACATAGGTAGGGGAAAAATATATTTTAATTAGGTGACAAGTGTGAAATGAGGAGAAGCAGGCTGGCTTTCACAGAAAGCAGGAGCTATTTTTGGGGTGCAGCTCCTCTCTGTGAGCATCTGCCTCCCCAGGACAGCTCTCTGGAGAACAAAGAAGGACCAGAGGTTTGTGGAGCTGTATCCAAATGAGGGATAAAGGCAGGTGTGGTGACTGCTCATCCAAGAGAGAGACTCACCACAAAAGCCCTCTAATTCCCATGCTCCATATATTCCTACACCTTTAAGGAGAGCCTTTGCCACAAAAAGCTCCTTTGGAAATGCCCAAACCTGATTCTGCTGCATTTGGTAACACACCCTCTGCCAGGCCACCCAAAGCCTGCAGATCCCTGGCAAACCTTTTCCCAGGCCTCATTTGCTTTCCAGATGCTTTAGGGGTTGCATGAAAACACTATGGGCTTCTCCTCCTCAAGAATAGGATGTGACCATGATTTAAAATGCCATTTCCGAGCATTTTTTGCAAAGTTTGGTTCAAGCTTAACATTATGGCTCAGCATGGCAGGAAAAAGTGGGGAGAGGAAAGAGAGAGAGGCTGAAACAGCAGCTTAAACATGTCTGTGGGATTTAGAAAGAGAATTTCCAAGTGAAGAGGTGGCTGATAACCCCCCAGGAAGGGCAGGCTGCTGGGAGGAGGCAGGCAGAGCTGTGGAGCAGAGCCTGCTGTGCTGGGAGGGCCGGGAGCAGGGACAGGAGCGCAGCGTCTGTCACCCGCGGGTGTGACAGCGCCAGCCCTGCCTGCTGCACTCATTTGGAGGACAGTGCTGCTCTGCCTCCAGATTCCCCCTTGCCCTATTAAATACTCAAGCCAAAGAGCCTCCAGGCTGGAATCATTAGAGGGACAAAGGGTCAACAACATTAGGAGATTGATAAATCTCCCTCCCTTGCAAGAGCCGGTCCCAACTGAGGATGCTCTCCGCGATGCCAGCTGCACACAAGGATTTTTCCTTCCGTGTGTGTGCATTTTGAAAGCACTGACTGTCTCTCCCAAATGGGCAATTTCTATTTGGAGACCAGATGTATTTTTATATCAACAGGGGAGAAAAGTGGGAACTCGGCTTCCCAGTTAATAGTTCAAAAATAAAAACAATTCCGCAACGATTCTGCACAGGGAACGTCAGGAAACGTTTAGTGCTTCCTTAACTGGAGTTAATTTGGTATTGCCAGTGCATCAGAGTTGCAGGGGAGGCTGAGGAGATCAAGCCAAGCCTGACGGGGCAGATCTGCAGGCACAGCATTGGGGAGTTGGGAGAAGGAGCCCCTGTGTCTGTGCTGGCTGTGGAAAATCTCCATGTGCGCTCCTACAGCAGCCGTGCTCGTTCAGAGAAAAAGACAAACACGGGAGGTCACAGGCTTTAAATGCCCAACAAAGGCAGCCTAACTATTCTATTACAAACCCATCATGTTTTATAAGATGCTTATAAGCAATTTCCAGATTACCACTCTGAGCAAAAGCGTCACTGACAGTCAGAGCTATTCAGCTCAGAGGTCTCTAGGCCCACTCCCCTCCTCTCTCATTTCACTCAGCAATAAACTCTAAGCCAATTATGAGCGTGTTTACAATATTCAGGATCCTATTCATCAATACACCGTGCATCCTCTTCCAGACGGCCAATGGAGTGTACTTGATGTGCCACTTGTGAGACAATTAAATCCCTCAAAGAGATGAGGGTGGAAAAAAAATATGAAGAAGGAAGAAGAGCTGCTTTGCTGGGAAAGAAGAAAACCCTGCTGAGAGCTGTTCCACAGGGCAGCTCTCTCCCTGCATGCTCCCCTCCATGAGCTTTGGGAGCTGTGCCCTGGGCTGGCTCTCTCCCCTCACCATAGATGGGCTGCCTATCACTGAGATTCCCATTTGTCCAGTGCAGCTGGAATCAGCCCCTGAGGGCATGAAAAGGGATGGGAAGCAAACACTGAGCCTGTGCCTGTTTCCCCCAGAGAGCAGCAGTAAAGAACCAGTCAGGCCCCTCTATGTACCTTTCCATCCAAAGCCTAAAGTTTCCTTGGGAAAAAGATTAATTCAAACCCCCGGAACAAAGCCTGAGTGACTGTGCAATGAAGCAGAGGTGAAGGCAAAGCTGCTTTCAGCAGAGCCACAGGCACAGCTCGAGGTGCAGGGAGAAGAATCAGGCTACTGGGGGGATCCCTGCACCCCCAGCTGACCCCCAAGGGGAGGAGGGAAGCTGAGCAGAGGGAAGTTTGAGTTAGGATCAATACAGGACGAACAAAGAAACTCCATGTACTGTGTTATACAGGAGGTCAGGCTGGAAGGGATGATCTAATAGTCCCTTGTGATCCTGGATCAATGAATGCTGTCTAAAAACATAAACACAGGCTCTGGCTGGCTCCCCCCTCCTCTCTCCTTCATCTGCACTCACAGTGTGGAAAATCTGGAGTTTTAGGGGCTCATGTGGTCCCTTCCCTCCAGCAATAACATCCTGTGGGTTGTGCTTACAGCCACTCCCTTCCAGACCCTGCCCAAACCACCAGGAATCAGCAGCAGGATGAAATCCACCCTGCCCCAGAACCTCTGGCAAAGGATGAGAGCAGGATACCATCATCAGACAGGCTGCAATCCCCTTGTTTCTGCAAAAGGAAGGAACTTAAAGATATAGGAAAGCTTTCAAAAAATAAATCAATGAGGCAAATTCATAACTACCGATCCTCTGGCACAGTCACTGGGAAAGCAGCAGGGTAATGCTGCTCACAGGGGGCTCTCAAAACACACAGAAGAACTGGTGAACACAAGCCTTGCACGAGTTACAAATTAGGGAACTAATATTAGCCACAATATCCAAAACTCCCCTAAAATCAAGGTGGTGCTGGAGGTGGGACATGTGCAGAGGTTTCCTGATGTGTTAATGTTGGGTTAAAACCATCCTGGTCTCACCTTGGTGCTACCAAACCTAAAAAATAAGCTCCTGTCCTGCTGTATTACAAGGATTTTGAGTTATTTTATCAGTTGCACCAAAATTATCCCCTTTAAGGTTTGACTTTTGGGTTTTGCTGCTGCCCACATGGGGGTTTCAGCCTGAGTCCAGCTTTCCTGGAAAATGCTACCAGCCCAAACCTGGGCTAAACCTCAGTGGGACAGAGCCTCCAGGCTGCCCTCCCCACCTGGGGCAGTGCCAGAAGGGCACAGCTCACCTTGGCATCCTGCTTGGTGACGAAATCCACGAAGCCAAAGCCCCGGTGGGACCCTGTTCCTGCCATTTTCTTGGGCAGCCGGACGGTCTTGAGCTCTCCAAAGGTGCTGGGAATGCAAGGAAGAGCAGGAACAGTGTGAGATGAAGGCAGGAGTCACCCCTTCCCCACAAACCCTGGCAGTGCCAGCTGCACACCCACACTGAGTGGTGTCCTGCAGCCCTGCAAGCCCCATTTCCAAAGCAAATGCCACTTAAAAAACTCAGCTTGGATTTTAAGCATAATTCTGGATATAAAACTTAACAATACAAAAAACTTCTCTAATGTAACTGCTTTGCTTCTCCTTCCCTCAGGAGATGCAGCCAGAATGCCATACCCTGCTCAGGGTGAGCAAAGCATCTCCAGGTTACCAGGGCTGCTCCAGATCCCCCCAAAACAGATTTATTGGCACCTTTAAGGAGGGGCCGGAGTGCACAGGATACAGAGCATGGCCCCACAGGGAATTATTCTGTTTGCAGAACAGCTCCTCCATCCCCAGAGGTGTCATCCCTCCAACTCCAGGGATCCTGGGCATTTTTTATGATTGGATTTCCTCACTCTAACCCTTCAGCCTCTGCCATCCTGCAGCTTCTGTGCTGGAATAAACTGGTTTTATCTAAGCTTTCTGGATGTAGGAAGGGAAACAGGCGAATCCAGCAGACCACAACAACCTCCATATCCAACAGCATTTCAGACAAGTTTTGCAGTGTCAATGGAAAGCCAGGAATGGGGAGATAAGGGGGTTCCTGTCCCACAGAAGGAACGTGTGGCTTGAGCAGCAAGGCATGTAGCCATCCCACCTTGTCCAAAAACCCTACAAAGGTTTTTTAGCCCCAAAGGCAGCACGTGCTGGACACCTCTCTCCAGTGCCATCCCCTGGAGAAATTCCAGGACAAAGCCAATGCTTTCCCTGCTGCCAAGCTCCCTCTTCTCCTCCCCTCCCCTCCCCTCACACCCATTTATCAAACACATATGCACAAACTGCAGGCAATAAATATTTAATGTGGCCCAGGTCTGAAGAGATGTGTTATTTTATTTGAAAATCTCCACACAGGCGTGCATACACAAAAGGAGCCTGGGATACAGCAGTGCCAAAGAGCACCTGGGAATAAACACAGTAAAGGCCATAAACGCTCTCGTGAAATGATATAAGCTAAATCCTGGGAGTTAACCTGCTGCACTGGCAGCATGACCAGGCATTCATCCACCCAATTTCCTTAGGCAACGTGGTGTGTAAATGCACCGTTATGAAGCTTCAAAATGAATCCGCACGTCTCGCGCTCGGTGCTTTCCCTCCCTCTCCCTGCTGCCCCCTCCGAGCTGGAGCCACGCAAACAAACAAACAAACAAACCCCAGCACGGCACAGGGAGCAGCCTCAGCTGCTGGAGAGCTCAGATCCTGGGGTTTTTCCCTGGGGTGGGGGTGACAGGGACTCCCAGGATCCCCAGAGCACCTCAAATGCTGCAGTTGGGTGAAGGGAGAGGCAAGGGGACAGCTCCTGAGCCATGGGGATGCCCATCTAGCTAGGAAAAATGGGAGGTAAGGGCCATGGGCACACTCTAGTGTCTCTCTCTCCATGAAAAATATCAAGGACATTGCCTGGGGGCAGCAGAATATTTGCTGAAGGAACAAAAGCAGAGTATTGCTCAAAGGGAGATCTCAGAAAACGCTCAGTCTGTGCACTGAAACACCAACCTGACCTTCTGATACCAAAACCCAGCACTCAGGGTGGCCAGGGGTACCCACAGGAGCAGCATGGCTCTGGATTTAGAATGCCAGGGAAGCTGTGCTGGCACACATCAGCCTGCGCAGAGCTGGGAGAAACTGGCAATTCCTTCCTCATCAGCTCAGAGCAGTCCAAGCCACCCACACGTGGAGAGGAGAGGAGGGAAGGGAGGGGATACCTGCTTCAGATGCACAGCAGGGCTGGCCAGGAGCTTTCCCTGGGCTTCCAGAGGGATGGATGCAGGGAACAGACGAGGTGGAAGGGTGAGGGAAGCCGAGGGGACAGGGCTGACCCCAGAGGGGCCGTGCAGGGGAGCAGCATCCCCCCCACTGCGGCGCTAATTAGAAAACACAACACAGCAATTACCGGCGGGAGCTGCGAATGAGGCACAGCTCCGGCCTTTAATGTTCTCCTCTCTGGTGCCAGGCACAGACTCACACCTCTCCTTTCCAATTATTTCTGCTGGATTTGGGGGGAGAGAGAGGCAGAGGCAGAAGGAAACCCAATTACCCCCTGCAGTGGCAGGCTCCCTGCCCAGGGAAGCCAGGTGCTGATGGCTTTGCTCCCACTCCAGCTCATCCAGCATGGCCAGGCAGGGATTGTGCCATGGCAAAGGCATGGGGACGGGAGGAGGAAAAGCATGGAGCACATCACCCAGGTGACACCAGAGCGTAATGGCAAGAGAAGGAAGAAAGCTTTTCTGTAAGATGTCGTGGAGATGTTTGAAAATGTGCTCCCAGAGGCTGGGATGTCTGTGGAGTCACAGCAAGTCAGACATGGTGGCACTGCCAGATGGAGTGAAAAAACCCACAGCAGCCCAGGGTGGGGTTCCTCTGGGTGCTGGGGCCTCTCTCCTCTCCAAGTGGGCAGAGATCAGCAATCCTGCTGCCAGCACGGAGCACAGCACCAGGCCAGGCTCCTTCCCTCCAGCAGCACGGTTTGCAGGGAGGATTCCAGCATCAGTGAGTGTGAAACCAGAGCAGTTTCTGGATTTATCCTCATTCACCCATCCATGCCTTCTCCAAGTGCTCCTGAGCCCCTGCTCCAGGCTGGTGGTTGTGGGAGCAAAGCCCTTCCAGGCCTGAGACATTCACTTGTTTGCAGTCAGCCTGGCTTAACTCTGCACAGGACTTGATCCTCAGTCCTGAAGAGCCCACCTGTGCCTGGCCTGGAGCTGGGTTTCTGGCAGGACACTGGGATGGGATTTCAGTGTGGCCAAGCTGTGCAGCAATCCCAAATCTCTGGTGAAACCTCCATGGAGCTGCTCACAATTAACACAGAGAGGTTTGAGGGCCAAAAGCAAAGAGTTTTGCTGCATGGCAGAGCCTCTGGTGACCAGCCATGCACACAGCTGTTCCTGGCTTCCTTCCCACAGGTCCATGAAAAATGGTGTCCCACAGCTACTCTCTGAAATCCCAGGTGGAATCAGGACCAGGAGGGGAGGTGTGCAGGATGTGGCTCTGCCTGGGCTCCCCTGTCCCTGCAGGCCCTGCCAGCCAGGCTGGCAGATCCAGCCTCACACCTCACTCTCCCAGGCCTGGCACATTCTCCTGCTCTTGGCTGGGAGGGATAACAGCCTCCACTAACACTGCAACTCCTATTTCCTAAATGAGAGCCTTTGTTTTGTGCCCATTCAGATTTGCTGGGAAAGCAGAAAAAGCCTGTGCTGGCCCTGGCTGAGCCACAATCCACAGGGCTGCAGAACAGAGACAGCCACGAGCTCTCCCTTGACCAGTCACCCCTTCCAAGCTCAGGGTGCATCCCAGAGATGCCAGCAGGGACATCCCCTCCCTCCCACACACAAGAGGTGCAGCATTTCTCCATGGCACTGCTGGCTATCAGCTGCTCTCCTGCTGCTTTGGCAGCTCTTCCAGCTGCCATCCTGCTTCCCTGGCTGAACACAGGCAGGAAAAAGAGATTTCTCCTCCTCACTGCAAGCTGGCTGCAGGTCAGAGGAACATCACTCCTTGGGATTGTAATTATATCCTTCTGGCACAGGCCAGCTGGGAGGCAAGTCCTTTGCCTGCTAATTACAGGACATTATATTGCTATTAAGCAGCACATTCCAGCTCAGGACACAACCCATGGCTCACCTGGCTTTGCCTGGCCACCAGAAGGAGCCTACACATCCTTCCAACACAGCCCAGAGGCCATGGGACAGAGGAGAATGGGCAAGTGGGCTCCAGAAAACCTCTTCCCTCCCCTTCCTTCCTCCCTGCTCCCCAGAAAACCCCACAGCTCCAGGCAGCAGTGAAGGATGCTTGTTCACGGGACAGACCAGGGTGAAACTGGAATCAGAGTGGTTTGCTTGGAAGAAACCTTAAAGTTCATCCCGTTCCACCTCCTGCCACGGCAAAGACACCTTCCACCATCCCAGGTGGCTCCAAGCCCTGTCCAGCCTGGCCTTTGGCACTGCCAGGGATGGGGCAGCCACAACTTCTCTGGGCACCCTGTGCCAGGGCCTGCCCACCCTCACAGGGAACAGTTTCTCCTAAAGAAATTATAAACATCTCTCCAGCTGAGAAGTTTTCCCTCCATTTCAGCCCCTCCCCTGTCTCAAAGAGCAGCACTTAAACTGCAAAATCCTTGGGACAGGCCAGACTGTCCATCCCTGATGGGCATTTTCAAGTCCCAAACACAGAGATGTGTTCACCTGACTTGATCTTGGTGCACCCCAATCCACAAGCTGGTCAAGGACTCTTGGGTTGCCAAGCACAACAGACACCATGAATCTGTCCACTGCCAAAACCACAGAACATCTCGGAAAACAACCACAAAAATCACCCTGAGCATTCTGCAGATGTGTACAGAGGTCCCACTGCACAGAGCAGTCCTAAATCCCCCTCTCTGGTTTGTATCCCTTCAAGAAAAACAAAACAGCAAAACCACGCTGAAAAACTGGTTATGAAAACCTTTCTCAAGGCTGCCAACCTTCTCCTGGGTTGCCACCATCTCCTCCTCCTGCTCTCCTCTTGCTGCCTTGCTCTCCCCAGCCCTGCCCAGCTGCCCCCTGGCAGCCCCAGGCCGGAGCTCAGGCGGATGAAGCAGCACCATGACCGCTCATCCCAAACGCCTCTGGGCAGGGATGAAGAGTCCAAAAGAGACACAAATCCTTCCCTCCCCTCCCTGCACAGCCTCAGCCCCAGGAGCAGGCTGCAGCCACATGGAATTCACTCAATCCCTTATTCTTTTTCCCCCAAACAGGACCTTCCCCCTCCAGAAGGCCCCGCCACACTCTGCCTCTGCATTTGCTGATTAAAAGGGGGAAGGAAATAAAATACAGTAATGGTCCTTTTTTTCTTTCTTCCTCCTGGAGGAAGGCAGGACCCTGGCAAATGGTTTTGCCCCTGGGCTGAGCCATGGCCAGTTGCACCCCCTGCATGAGGGAGTTAATGGAATCCGCAGCAGAAGGGCCCTCCCGCCTCCCGCTCCAGGACTTCAGCTGACTCCAGGATGGCTAATCCCATTACAAGAAAATAACGTGGATAATTCAAGCTAATGAAATCGTTACAAGAATGTGGACAGCCAGGGGTGGACATTCAGAGCCAATTTAACACTCCTTGGTGTTGTTATCCCCGGCACAGGAAATAGCTGAAAAGGAGGAAGGGAAAGGGAAGGAGGGAAGAAAAAAGCCTTCCTCTCTTGTTAGCTTAAATCCTGTTAGAGAGTTCAGGAATTATCTGGCACCCATCTCCCCTATTACCATTATCAGCAGTAGCATCAATAATGTCTCCTTCACCTCTGGAAATCAGCAAATGAAGGCACAGGAAGACAAGGTGGGAGGGAACCTCTGGATCCTGGAGCTCAAACTGTGGCTCACTCCAGCTCTGGTGGAGAGATTTGGGAGCAGAGCAGGGGAGCAGCATCCCCCTGGCCCACACCAGGAAGCAGTCCCCAGTGCAAAGCTGATCCTTCATTCATGCCCTGCTGGATAATCAAAGCTCCTGCGAAATCTGTGTGAAAAGCCAGGGGACAGGGGACAGCCACGTCTGCACCTTGCTCTTTACCATGGATCATCAGTTTTTCCAGCTTCCTCTTTGCCCAGGAGCATCATCTTTGTTTGGAGGCCCTTGATGTGCTGCTGCAGCACAACTGGGTTTTGCTTTGTGTGATTCCTCCTTTTCCTTGTGCTGCTGCCTATCCAGGCTCAGCTGCTCTGTGCATCCTTTCCTGAGCCTGGTTTTCTGTCCTTGAGGCTCCTGTGGCAGGGCCAAATCCAGGCTCCCATCACTGCAGCATCTCACACACTCCCTGGAATAACACTGCTGCTGGTCCCAGCTCATCATGGAGGAAGTCCATGAGATCCACTGGAAAACAGCTCCAGCTTTTGGATTGCCCTCACTCCCTCAGTGAAAAGCTCCAAGCTTAGTTCTTCCTGGATTTATCCAATTTTGGCACAGATCTTCAAGAATTATTTAGAAGCCCAACACCACAACTACTCCAGGTGCCAGGGACTGTGTGGACATGGATGTGTTTCTTCCAAGGAGCTGGGAATTGACCCACAAATCCCATTTTTAGTGGAAAATGGCAGCAGCCTCTCTTGGAGCTCGTGGCAAAGCAGGATCAGGAACACAACAGCTTTGGCCCCAGAGCAGGAGCAGTCAGAGGATGGATCTTCCCTCTCCTCAAGATGCTGGATCAAGAGGCAGTGGCTGCTTCCTGTGGCTTAACTGCCTTGTTTAAAAACACAGCAAAACATTTTATCCCTTCTCGATTTATTTTCCTTAACAGTTGCTTATGAGGGACCTTATCAAAAGCGTTCTGAAATTCCAAGCAAATTAGTCATTAGGCAGGTTTTCAGAACAGTAATTAGGCCACTCCATGCCCCTGATGTATTATTTACCTGAGAAGATCTACATAATTAGGGCTTTCTTTATAACTGGTATTACACACACTAAATTCTACTCCAGTCTATCGTGTAATTACGCAATTAGGGCGCACGCTAAACAGAAACCAATCCTGAAAACCAAGCAGAAAGAAAAAATAAAAACAACCACCCAACAGTAATTATTATTTTTTTAAATCCTCCATCAGCAGCACAGCAGCAAGTCTTAAAATTTTAATATCCCTCCACTTAAGTCATTTTTAAGCAGGTGCTGCAACCAGGTTTGGTTTCTTAATTTCGCTGCGTTTAATCTGACTTTGGGAGGTTTTAACACTGGGAGAGATCAGCTTTAAAGGCTGGTGGGAAAAGGAGCCTTTCCCTGGCTGGATTTGCTGTGCTGGTGGCAGCAGCATCATGTCCCTGCACCTCCCTTTGCAGCTCCTCAGCCCCCTGCTCCTCCCAATTCAGGCTGATTTTCCAGCTCCAGCTGCTCTGTGTGACTGTCACAGTCGCTCTGCCCTCCAGAGCCGGCTCCCACACTGGAATTGTAGTGTGGGAAAAAGGAATGAGAGCCCTGGAGCCCCTGCAGCAGGAGCTGGGATGTGCAGAGCCCCACCCAGCAGCCTCACACACCTTTAGGATGGAGAGATGGGCATCTCTTGATTTGTTCCCATCTTTTTTTCTGGTCTGACTGCAAAGCAAGATCCCAGGATGTGCCTCCCTATGGATATTGCACATGCCCCGCTTTGTTTCCTGCTCCTTGCTGAGGGAAGAGCCTGCACCACTGGGGTGGGAAGTATTTTTTAAATCCACTTCTTGCCATAAATCTATTTTAGACTTGGTGACATCAGGGAGAAGCAGCCAGGACTCACTGACACCTCCAGGAGAAGACACCTGCCTATTCTCCACGTTTATTTCCGTGCTTTAAAGACAGCGATGATTCACTGGCTGATGAAAGCAGGAACAGATTTCCTCCTGAAATTTCACACCTCAATGCCCACAATTCCAGTTCCTAAGGGCCAGGGGAAGGTGCAGAGCTGGCACAGGGAGCACCACAAGCTTTAGGAAGCCCTGGGTTCTAGCAGCACTGCTGAACACTGACATGAGTTTGGGAGTTCAAAGCTACCCCAAAAGAGTTTGAGGATTTAAAGATAACTGGTGGGTGTGTGATGGAAGAGGTCACCCCAAAGCAGGATGGAGGTGGAAAATCATACTTTAATATTATTCAGGTTTTGTTGTTGCTTCTCTTCTCTTGGGCAATCTTAGAGCTGTGAGCTGGTTCTGGTCACAGCAGGCCTCTGGTCCCCTCTGCTGTCACTCTCAAATCCCCTCATTTCACCTATCCAACATCTTCCTTCTTAATCCTACTACTAATACTAGTTACTCCTAATAGTAATTACTTTTTTTTTTTTTTAATTTTTGCTGGGGGAGACAAAAGACATTCAAGCCTGGAGGAGAAAGGAGCAGCTCTATCAGGACATCTTCCCCCACATCACCTCCCTGGAGCACAGCAGGGCCAAACCCTGCTCCCCTGGCAGCCGAGATGTACAAATGCAGCAGTCACCTACAGACCCCTCTATCCCAACCCTCAGGGAATCTCAATCCTTGCACAGCCTCCAACAAGAGCCCCCAATGCCTGCAAAGCCCTTCTCAGAGCTCACACTCCTAAGCCACAATTCTCCCAGCACGCAGCACCTTGCAGGACCAGGGCTTAGGAGCCACCAAGTCACTGCCCTAATCACCAGAGGGTCAGCATTTCAAAGGAACCTGCAGCTCCCACAGAGCTGAGATTTGGGGATTTATCTCTCCTGGGCTCTTTTGAAAATCCTGATCAGAGTGCAGCTCTGGTCAAAAAAAAAAAAAAAAAAAAAAAGTTATGCTAAAAATAGTGCTCACAGGAGGGTCTGGTGCAAATCTCTGCTCCTGGAGGATTCTTATGAGTCAGCTCCTTTCAAAGACAAGAGGAAATTTGTACAACTAGCAACTAGGAAACTCAGAAGAAACCCAAAGGTGTACCCAGGGCATCCTTTGGAGAAGGCAGCCTTGCTGTTAAGATACCAGCTGCATCAACAATCCAAAAAAATAAAGAAATATCTTATATTCAGCTGTAGAACCTCTGCTCTGAGCTGGGGAATAAATATAGAAGCAATGAGATATTTATAGGCACACAGCTATTTTAACACAGCTCTGCTTTAAAGAGAATCCTTATTTAAGTCTTGTCCCTGTAAAGCTGTAGGATGACTTAGAAAAATAACCTGATTAATTATTTTCATCAGGGGAACAGAGAAACACAGAGGGGAGATCAAATGCACGCAAGCGCAGCGGGAACGCAAGCGCTGAGCTGGAGGCTCAAACACAGCCAGGCTGTGAGCTCTCCTGAGCTCAGGATTGTCCCCAGAGCCCAGGCTGGCCACATGGGACACCTGCCAGGGCTCAGAACAAGGCCAAGCATTAAAAGCAGGCACAGAGCAGCTCCTTGGTGAGGCAGGCTGGGAGCCACCACGCTCCAGAGACAGAAAATCCCATTTTCTGCTCCTCCTGGAAATGCTCTGGGAGCAGAGGTGGCTTTTAACTGCTAACAGCCCAATTTACCCATCCTGTGCCCAAACTGGAGGTGTGGCTGCTGCCCAAGCCACAATGGTGGCTCTCCTCCTGCTCCAGGACTTTGGTCACCCCTTGGCAACATGCCATGACCACAGCAAAGCTCAGAGGCCACTCTGCACAGTGGGATTTGTCTTCACAGGTCACCTAGAAAAGTCCCAAAAGACAGGGAGTGACTGGTGCAAGCACTGCCTGAGCCACCATGGGCTTCAGTGATGCTGTTCCCACTCCATTTCATGGAAAGCTCATTGCTCTCCATCCATCTCAGAAAGTGCAGGATGAGAGAACAGAGATTCCACAGGATCCCTGGATGGTTTGGGTCGGAGATCATCTAAGTCCAACCTCCTTGCCAAGAGCTCCAAGAAGTGGGGCCACAATGAGAGTAAAGGGAAGGGATCATCCTTCCAGCCACAACCCACAAAAAATTGCAAGCACAAACCTGGAAAAAAGGTGAGATGAGTTCTAGGGGTGAGAACAATCCAAATGGCAGGGACAGAGCAGAATGTCTGCCATGGAGAGTGAGCCTCAGCCAGGATGGGCTCAGCAATGCTGAGCCTGTGTGGGAGCTGTCACAGACCCAGCTGATGGCAGAAAGTCCCTGCAGAGGTGACAGCTCTGGCAGATGCACTGAGCAAACAGCAGAAAAAGGGGAGAAATCAGACAGGAGGCAAAGGCAGCTCGATCTTTACTGTGCTCGCTGGTGTTAAAAAAGGGAGGCAAGTGGTTAAAAAGCAACTTTGAAGCAGCATCCTTGCTGAGCACAGGTAGGGCAGGGCAGGCTGGCAGCTCCCCTCCCTCCTTCCCTCCCTCCTGCAGACCTCCCTGCTGCAGCAGACCCAATTTCATGGGGTTTTTGCACAAGCAGCGGGGTGGAAAATGATCATCGGGAGGCAGCGCACGGCGCTCCCCACATCGCCCTGCAAGGTGAGCAGCCCCAGTCCCACCTGGGTGAGGAAAGAGGCACCAGAGAGCTCCCAAAAAGGCAGCCATGGGTGAGGATGAGGGGCAGCCATGGTGGGGATGAGGGGCAGCCACGCTCCCCCCAGCCCTGTCACCCTCCTGGCTGCTGCCGGCACAGACAGCGCAGTCCTGCGTGACAGCGTGAAATTAATATGATTTTGGGGGAAGCTGGCAGTGAGTAATGAGCAGCTGAAACACCTCATCCCCACCCCCTCGCCCCCCCCAGACTCTTTTAACCCCTCAGCTGCTGGCATGGCATCAAAGAGTGGGAAGAGCAAGAGCTGGGTTAAAGAGAATTAGGGAAGAGCCACGGAGCACACCTGAAATGGGATTTGCAGGGTGGATTTTGGCACAAATCTCAGTGGTGCTGCCTGTGAGCAGCCCCAGCCTGTTGAGATGCTGAGATTGGCACTCCTGGGCTTGGAAAAGTCAATATTGCTGCTTTTCCAAGTGAAGTTTCACAAAGAGATGCCCAAAAAAATGAGGGGCTGAAGGAGACCCAAGGCTGTCCTCCAAACAGCCCAGAGCCCAGCCAGGAGGGGACAGCCTGATGTGCACAGACCACTGATGGGCAGCAGAACAAAATGTAGTTTTCCAGCTTCCCTGGTACTTAGTAAATGGGAATATGGGCAGAAAAACCATCCCATCTTCACAGGCAGCTGATGTGAATCCCTGGATGCCTGGTAAGGGGTCAGTCCCACAACAGCACCTTCCTCAGAGGATGAGGCTCAGCAGCTTGCCCCTGGACTTAATTGCAGCAAATTTAAGATCTCCTGTCCTCTCCCAGATGCCTGGAAGTGCTCAGGATACTGCTGGGGGAGGAGGAAAGAGAGGTGAGAAGACAGATGGTCATCCTGATCTGCCTTAACTTGATTTCTTCAGGAAAAACAAGGTGCAGACAGAAATGCTGCTGGTGCCAGCAGCTGCAGAAGCCAGCACAGTTCAAAGGCCTTGGGCACAGGCAGAGCCTCAGGGGAGGTGAGAGACTCTGGAATGGAAGGGCTTTAATTGCAATCACATCCCAAGGCTGAAAAAGCTCCCAGATTGGGAGAGGGAGAAAGGCTGCAGCAGGCATGAGGTTAAAAAAATAATGATGCAAACAGAGATGCAAATAAAGGACACGATGTCATCGTGAGGAGAAAGCTGTGATTCATTAGAGGCTTGTTCAGGACCTTCTCGTGAAGTGAGACTGAAAAATACCCACACAAGTGAAAGGCAGGGGGGTGGATGGATCAACATCACCAGCAAAGAGCTGCAGTTAACAAACCCAACAGACAGAGGAATTTTAAGAGCAAGGAGATAATCATCTTGGCTGTACCTTGATGACAGGCTGAGACACAAACTCAAAAGTTGTGTAATTTCAATGTTATAGATTGTGCAGTGCCCCAGCTGGCAGCCCCCAAAGGTCCAACTCTGAGAATTAACAAGAACTGGCCACAATATAAGGCAAAAAAAAGAGAAATCCATGTTTTTCCTTTCTTAGACACACACACTCTCTTCTTAATTCAGACAAAAAACCACTTTGTAACACTAAGAACCCTGAGTGGGTTGTTTTCAGGACACAGCACAAGCAGGCTTTGCTTTTCTCCCTATGGAGAACCACCTGCCCACATCTGAAATTTTTTTGCACTGAAAAAAATGGCAAAAAGCCCAAAGCAAAACCCCAGAGTGGCATTTGAACAAGACATTCCAAAATCAGCCCCTTCCCCAGCTCACTCCACCTCCCTGAGCCCCTCCACGCTGCTGAGCTGAGGAATTTGTGTGGAAAACTAATTAAAGTTCCCTTGGGAAGCTCGGCTGGATGCCCTGGAGAGAGGTGGCAGGAGTCAGGAGAGAGCAGCCCAGAAATTCCCTTCATTTGCACAGGACAAATCCAGGTGTTGGGTGGGCAGAAAAGGGATCTGGAGTACATGGAGAGCAGAAAAGGGGGAAAAAATAAATATAAAAATCAAATACGTAATGAATATTCAAACCCAGGAAAGGGATGTGCTGAAAACCGAAAATCTTCCTTCTGCTCTTGGGAAGAGCCACCTTTTAAAGCAACTTTGCTAAGATAACACAGAGTTAAACATTTCCTTATCTATGTTAAACACCTTTATGATTCAGACTGAAAAACAGCACTGCAAACCCATTTCCCTCTCCCCCACCCCATGGCTCTCTTTGGAGAGTGGCCAAATTAAAGTGGCCACTTCCATTTCTGGCCTCTGAATATCAACCCAATTCTGCTGTGTTTGGGTTTCCAGCACACAAGGAGAAGATTTGAAGAAGAGGGAGGGGAAAAAATAATTAAAAAGAGTTTAATTTATGCTGTTTGAAATAGAGAAATAAAGCAGCCCAGCAGATCCCTGCATTCCTGGTGCACATTCCTGCAAGCTGCTTCCCAAAAAGTTCCTGCACTCTGTATTTTCCTGTGCCACACTGCAGCTTGGGCATGGAAACATCAGGATTGGCCAAAGGCTGCAGTGATGCCCCTGGCACCTGTGCAGGAGATGCAGGGCACACAGCCCACAGGGGTGGGAGAGCAGAGGGTGGCTCAGGGGGCAGCTGTGCCAGGGGTTCCTCACCCTCATGGGGGAATTCTTTCCCAAAATCCCATCTAACCCTGCCCTCTGGCACTGGGAGCCATTCCCTGTGTCCTGTCACCCCATTCCTTGTCCCAAATCCCTGCCCAGCTCTCCTGGAGCTCCTTTAGGCACTGGAAAGGGCTCTGAGGTGTCACTGGAACCTTCTCTCCTGCACCTCCCAGCCCCTCCATCAGCTCTGGGGCCTCCTCTGGCCTCTCTCCAACAGCCCCACATGTGCTGTGTGCCCCTGGCACAGCAAAGACAGACTGACAGCCAACAGTGGGACAGAGGGAGCCATCAGCCAGGCAGCTTCCTTTCATCCAAAACCAGACACTTCCAAAGGTGCAATCCTTGTGAGAACCTCCAAACAGCAAGGGTGGGACCCCACAGCCCATGGGTGACAGGGACAGAGGAGGAAAAGCCTCAATCCAGAGGAGCATCCTGCAGCCCCAGAGGCACCAGGCAGCCACTGAGCAGCCCTGAGCTCTGAGGTGTCACTGGATCCTTCTCTCCTGCATCTCCCAGCCCCTCCATCAGCTCTGGGGCCTCCTCTGGCCTCTCTCCAACAGCCCCACATGTGCTGTGTGCCCCTGGCACAGCAAAGACAGACTGACAGCCAGCACTGGGGCTGAGCCCTTCAGCCAGGACACAGGGAGCCATCAGCCAGGCATCTTCCTTTTATCCACAACCAAAATCAACAAACACTTCCAAATGTGCAATCCTTGTGAGAACCTCCAAACAGCAAGGGTGGGACAGGGACAGAGGAGGAAAAGCCTCAGTCCAGAGGAGCATCCTGCAGCCCCAGAGGCACCAGGCAGCCACTGAGCAGCCCAGCACAGCCCTGGCATTGCAGTGAGGAGCTGGATGGGAGCACAGACACCTCATCCACTGTGCCAGCACCCTCAGCCCTGACCCAGCTCCCTGAAGCTCCTGGCCCAGAGCTCCCAGCATGGGCTGCCCTGAAATGTTGTTATCCCAAAGGAGAGGCCAAAACAAGGCTTGGGAACCCAGCCCTAAGCTGGAAAGCCCGGAGCACAGCCACACTGGGATGCCAAGCAGCACATGGAGACCCCTGGCATTGCAGCAGGGGCCTGGGGAGGCTGCGGAGAGCTCATGGCCTCACCTGCTTCCTGGAGGACACGATGTGGTGACCCACTCAGCACCACATCAAAC
Organism: Ammospiza nelsoni; assembly: GCF_027579445.1. Classification (NCBI taxonomy): domain Eukaryota; kingdom Metazoa; phylum Chordata; class Aves; order Passeriformes; family Passerellidae; genus Ammospiza; species Ammospiza nelsoni. The sequence goes on along the minus strand of NC_080650.1, from coordinate 9,643,337 downwards.
TCAGAGGCACCTCCCAGCTGCCACTACACCTCTGGAACACCTTCTGGTCCCAAAGTGCTGTTTGTGACAGGTTTCCAGGCAAGGTGCAATTCCACAGCCCTTCCAGTCCTCAGGGGAGGCCAGCAAGGTGGGACCCAGGCCCTGGTCTGCTTCTCCAGGGGTTTCTGCTTCTCCAAAATTCATTTCTGGGCACTCCCTTCTTGCAAGCAGAGCACCCTGGGACAAGCAGAGGTGTCAGCACTGTAGGGGAGCTCAGGGATTCATTCCCCTGTTCCTTCTGCCACATCAGCAGCTCTGTCCTGCCCCAGATGTGCCAGCACCAACCACCTGCAGCCCCTGTGCTACCCCAGCATCCCTCACAGCCCCCAGTAATTTCTGCAGCTGTCCCCAAGCCCTTGGGCCACTGCCTGGAGACAAAATTCAAGCAGCTAAGAAGCAGCAGCAATCAGTTTTGAGCCATTTTTCACACAACATTTGAGGTTTTAAAAGTGAAGCCCAGCGATCCTGGCAGCACTGGGCATTCTGTTTGCATGGAATGCTCTAATTAACTCTGCCCAGCACTTGCTTAACAAACTCACATGTTTCTCCTCCTCAATTTTTTTTTTCTCCTCCTGTGTCTTTCACCAGCACAGATTTTCCACATCTTCAACAGGAGGAAGGAGAAATTGTCTCCAGTCATGTAGACTCCATTACTGGCAGAAAGGTGTGAACAGCAAACATGTCTGGCAGAAGGACTCATTATCCCACCGTGTCCTTTATAATGGGAAATGAAAAGCCCATTCTGGTAACTACACTTTATTATAATAGGTCAGAAGAAGTGAAAGGCATCATCTTATAAAATTAACTTCATAAAGATTGCCTTAAAAAATAATAAAAAAATCTCTCTGCCAGTTTATCCACTGCATCTCCCTGAGATTTTTTTCTCCCTGCAGAGATTTTTTTTCTTCTCTCAGAAGGGGCTGACTCCCAAGTCTTGTCCCACTTCACTTTTCCCCTCCATCAGAAGGAATTGTTCTTTTTCCTCCTCATCAGGCCCACACATTTGCTTTGCCAGATGCAATAAATGCCATGTCTTTGTCAAGACAAAGAAAACAGTCAGCAAAGGAGTTGAAATGAAAAGAGACACCCACCCCAAAGGTCTCTGCAATAAGCAGTGTTACTTTCTGTGCAGGAAAGTCAGGCTGTGCAGATAAGTGTCCCTGATAACCTGTTCTGTGCCCTGCAATACCTTTCAATTGCTTTTCTGCTCGCTGCTTCTTTAGGCAAACTAAAGCTAATGATAATTTTGTGATTTAACAGCTTTGTGCAACGTGTTTGACTGCAGTTCCTGAGAGATGATAAACCGCCTGAGTCCCGATCTCCTCAGCTAACTGGAACTAACAATTGCTGCAAATTCCAGAGAAATCAAAGATAAAACCAAAATTCTGAGTTCTCAGATATATCCTGCAAAGAAAAGAAACAACTTAATTCCCAAAACACATAACTCCAAGAACTCCATCCTTTGGTGGGATGAGCAGCAGCTCTACCAAATTCTAAGCACACCCTGGACTGACTCCATCCCCAGCTTGCTTTGGATTGGGCAGGAATCCTTTAAGAAGTGTTTTTCTAAATTTTATCATTCCCTTTCTGAGGAAAATGAAACCCCCATCTCCTCAAAACATTATAAACCACTTGCACACAGCCTGATTTTCCATCTTTGTGGAGTTGGGAAAGGAGGGTGGAAGGGGATGCTCTGAAACAAAGAGTTAATTGGAACTCCCAATGAAGGCTGCATGGATCTCATGAGGTAGATTCTTAAAGGAGCCCAATTTTCAGAAATTGCCAGGGCTCCAATCTGTGAAAATGTGGCCTTTCACAGATCTCCAATTCAGCTTGCCATGTCTAGAGTTCCTTCTGAGAAAAAAAAAAACAACAAGTCTTGCCATAAAAGCCCCACAATTTGGTAGGAAAAATTAGAATTAGCAGCCTTCATGGGATAGCAATCCCTTTGTCTCTCCTCCCCTAACTGTGGCTCTTTGCTAAGAACTAAGCACCATTTACCTTTTGTTATTTTTCCAGGTAGTAAAGAGAAGAGTAGGATCTAATCAAGAACAAAAATGGGTGAAAAAAACACACCCACAAAAGCTAAATCTTCACACCTCGCCCAAAAGCAGCCCCTATAATTGAACAGCAGTTCTCCCTCTGAAGAAGATAGGTGTTATCTTAAAAAAAAAAAGACAAATAAATCTCTTGAGGTTGCAAGAGAGGGCAGAACCTGCAGGAGAACGTGGCAGGACATGCTCTGAACCAGTGTCACCCCCCAGCAATGCCACAGGGGATGGGCTGGGAGCAGAGAGCACCTGAGGCCTGTGGAACTGCTAGAATTGGATTATTTTGCAGGCAGAGGATCTGAGCTGCTGATCAGAGCATTCCTGACTCCCCTCAAACCCCTTAATTAAGCAGCACCTTTCTCCAATCCAGGGAACAGAGCGTGCTGGCCCCACATTCCAGAGTGGAGAAGTTCCTCCAGGCTGCTGCAGGAACACAGGCAGTGGTGCAGGGCAAAGCTGAACATTTCAGTGATGGATCCATAAAAAAAACAAGATCCAAAAGTGTAAAACCAGCCTGGGCAGGGATCCCTGAACTGCCAGAGTTGGGCAGGTACAGCAGCTTGAAAAATCCACTCTCCAGAACACCCAGCTCCCTTGGTTTGCTGTTTCAGTGCCACCTAAACCTCCTGTGGGGCCATTTGAGAAGGGGGACTGAGCTCCTTGACAAAGCTCAAAACATGGGAATCTTTGTTTGGGGGGAAAAATAAATATATCTACGCATATATAATGTGTTACAGATATTTTTTGAACAATATTGACATCATCTATTTATTTTTCTGGGGTAATACATACATATAGAGTCTGTGTGGATGTAGATAACGTGTGTGTACATAAAATAAATACACACATATCAACTGAATAGTTATTCCTAATTTAATATTTATAAATTAACATTTATTTATTTTGAAATTAATATTTATTTATTTAAAATTCATATTTCTTGATTTTTCTGCTGCTGCAGGGCTGGAAGGTGGCTCTGGAGCAGGGGAGACAATAGGGAAGATGCTCATCCTGTACAACCTGGGGCTGTCCCCAGGCTGTGTGGTGATCAGCCTGGCAGAGTGGCCTGGTGGTCCCCAGGCTGGCTGTCCCTTGCTGTCCCCAGGCTGGCTTTCCTGGGCAGGCTAAGAGTGCCCCCTGCAGCCCTGCCAGCCCTTCCACTGCCAAAGGACTGCTTGCCATTGCCAATAAATCCCTAACAAAAGCCAAACTAAGGCAGGTTCCTAAATGCAGAGCAAGCCCAAAGCTCCAGAGCTGATTGAAGGGCACAAACAAAGCAATCCAGGAGGGTGAGGTGCTGGTTGTGCCTGGTTTGGGCTGCTCCAGAGGACAGGAGTGAAAAGAATGTCCCCCCAAGCTGCAGGTTTTTGTTTTGAGGATAAACCCAGCTCTGAACATCCCAGGTGAATGAAAGGGAAGCTCTGAGAGCACTGTCACCAGCTGGAAGCTGCAAAAATCAATCAGATGCTCCCCTGCCCCTCCTCTCCACAGCTCTGAGGTGCCAGACAAGACAGGAGGGAAAAATCCCACACCAAAAACCCCCCACAGGCTCTGTGCCTGTGATGTACAAACCCTCCCAGTGCCTTGAACTTCACCTCAGCCCCGGCTTTGCTGGCTCCAGCTTTACGAGGGTCACGGCTCTGGCTGGGAGTGTTGGGATTTAAATTAGCAAAGCTCCACGTGCTGAGGAAACTCAGCATGGCACTGGCAGCCCAGGGGCTCTGCCTGGATCCCTCAGGGCAGAACTGAAGCAAAATGCTTCAAGAAAAACCTTTTGCTCTTCTAGAGGCATCTCGTTGTTGTGACCATCATCACATCCCTGTCCAAAAGCCAAGTCATGCTTTGCCTTTGGTGAAATCCCTGGAATTCATCCCAAATGAATCCCTGGAATTCATCTCTCACAGCCTGCAAGGGAGCAGCCTGCCAGCCACACAGGAGCCACATCTTCACACAAATAAAGGAGGTGCAATTCCATCAAGACAGGGAAACACAAAAATCACTGCCAGGGGCTTTGCGCTGTGTGCTCTGAGCAGGTTTTAAAGGGTTAAGGAAAGAAATGCCCCAGAAATGTGACAAAAGCACCCAACTTCTGCTAAGACAAGCCCACAGAGGCCACAGAGGCAAAAAAATCAACAATTCCTGCAAACCAAGAGCAGAGCAGGGACCACAGCCTGTGAGGAAAACATTCCTGGGAGCAGCAAAGATGCCTTTCCTTTTACAAAGTTTTGTCTATTTTTCAGGATGCAACAAGGCTTAAATCACAGCACAAAAGGCTGAGGACACACAGAACAGAGGTGATCCCAAAATCCCCGTTTTCTTCCACAAAGACAAGAAAAAATTCACAATATTCACAAAGTGAGAAAGACCTCGTATGAAAATCACAGCAGCTCCACCCCAGAGTGACCCACAGACCCCAGAAATCACTTTCCTACCTGAAGAGCTCCCTGATTTCCTTGACAGTGGCCTGGAAGGGGATGTTTCTGACCAGGATCTTGGAAGTTTTCTGCTTCTTAGCAGTCTGTTTCTTCCTGGCTGATTTCACAGCAGGCCTGGAAGGCAACGGGAAGGGCAGGTGAAGAGCAGGGAGCAGCAAAGTCTCTTTGAACTGTGGCTCCCTCAGGACTTGGAACGTGGAAAATTGAGAAACCAGCTCACACTGGCATCCTGGGTTGTGCCAGTGGCACAGGACACCAAGAAATATCGAATTCCCAACACCCTAAAATCCTCCATCTGGAAATGAAATAGCCCATCTTGCTCCAGTTGAGGTCCTCATCTCAATTTGCCACATCTGTCACCAAATCTTGCCCTTTAATTGTAAGGAGAATGCATTAATGAATATATTTTTTAAAATTAGCTTAATGTAAGCTAATTTTAATTATTTTTCTTCCTGGCTTATAAAACAGTCAATGAAATTTTGTAACAGAGTATTAATTTAATTTTTTTTACCTCTGGAATTGTATTGCACTTGGACAAGGTGAGAATTTACCTAACACAAAAGGCAGCAGCTTATTTCATAAAGCAAAGCACTTCCCATTGTGGCCTGGATACCTGCTGAAGGGATTTTCAAAATCAAACTGGATAAAAATGGTTTATGAAAGAATTGAAATACAAAGTGCAGACACAGGGAGCTGTCAGACTGCTTGTGGTCTCCAGGAACCAGATTTTCAAACAAATTTTGACATTTAACAGATATCACTTCCAGTAGGGTTTCCAGAGTGTCTGAAGCACAAGGTTTAGGTGCCAACATTCAAGTACCTGGATTAATTTGCAGCTTTACAGTTAGAATATTCTGTGCTGAGTAAAAACTAGGAAGGAATCCCTAAAAACTGAGCCTAATTCTAAGTAAATTCACCCACAAGTAACCTTCTCCTCTGTGCCTGATTGCCCAGAGCAAAGGAGCTAAATCCAAACTTTTATTTCAAGCAGGAAATTTGGTTTTGTCTTGATTTGATCAGATTTGATAAATAATTTGAATATTATTCTAAAGCTCTTTTTTTCTCAGATGAGCAGATAGAACACTTCATTACCTAGAGAAGATTTCTTTCCAAGAACTTTTTAAACCCCTGGGAACTCCAAAACAGGATTTTTCCTTGGGCAGGGAAGAAAACTCTGCCTGGTTCTCACTTCAGGCTCATTTTTGGGGCCCCACTTCAGCTCATTCCCCCTTTTTTTTTTCCTTTCAAGCTAAACTGAGTCAGTAGAGCAGAGCAAAGGCTGATGTGTTCAACAGCTGGAGAACTCCTGGATGCAGATGTTGAAGGGAAGAAGGGAAGAAGGGAAGAAGGGAAGAAGGGAAGAAGGGAAGAAGGGAAGAAGGGAAGAAGGGAAGAAGGGAAGAAGGGAAGAAGGGAAGAAGGGAAGAAGGGAAGAAGCTCCCAAGGATTACTGCAGCTGAAATGTCACTGAGGGGAAAGGTGAGCCTCACCTGACAGCTCTCTCTGACAGCTTCACTTCCAGCTTGTGGTCATCCACAGTGCAGCCCTGGGAGTGCAAACAAAGAAACAGCAGGAAAAAAAAAAGGATATAATTAATAGAAATAAATATATAGAAGAATTAGAAGGTAAAGCAGCACTAAATGAACATTAATCAGTATTTGTTCTGTGAGGGGATATCTGGGTCTGCACCTGACAGGAAAACTCATGAAAATTTAATCCTCGCACATTTTCTGGGATTTCCACCTTGGATCAGCACTAAGAAACAAACTTCTCCACCAGTCTGTCCTTTTACAAACCCTCTTCCCTCCAAAGCCTGGCCCATTTTAGAGGCTTCTCCACCTGTGCAGTACAACCCTCAGCCCTGACATCCCCAGGGGCATTTGGCAGTGCCAGGCTGAAGCAAATCTCTGGAGGGAACTCCATGGGGTCAGGCTCAGGCTCACCTGGAGCTGGCGCAGGGCTCTCTGGGCACTCTCTGGCTTCTTGTACTCCACAAAGCCAAAGCCCATGGAAAGCAGAGTGCCTGTCAGGAGAGAAAGGAGCTTGGTAAGAAAGCAGTGATGATATAGGATATAAAAACAAACCAGGAGCAAGCACTGATTGCCAGAACTGGGGGGACAAAAGCTTAATATCCCATGAAAAGGGCCAGCCTGTCCATGGCTGACCTCATGAGCACCCCTGGCTGAGTTTTTGAGCAAGGCTCTGCTCTGGACCAGCTGGTTTTGGTGCTGATGTGATGAGGAGGTGCTGCACACAAAACCAATGTTTTGCTTTGCATCATCTCAGTGCAACTTCCTTAAACAAAACACTGCAAAGCAATTGCTGGTCACAATCAGGGGAAGAGATCCTGTTGTGGGACAGACATCCCATAAACTGGAGTGGGTGAGCAGCTGTCACTTGCACAACAAAGGAGAGCCATCCTTCCCCAGCCAAGGTTTGCAGTCCCACCACACCCCTAAGCAACGTGGTGCCTAACACAGCAGCCATAATTAAGGGACAATTAATAATGAGGGGAGAAAACAACACCCCATTTTCAACTTCAGAGCCTCAGCAGTGGCACAGTGTAGAGATGACCCCCAGTGCCTGAAGGGATCAGGTGCTACAAGATCAGCCCACACTTGGCACTGCCTGTTTGGATCCACAGAACTGAAGAATTCACTTTATTTCTTTATCTCCCAGCAGATCTGAGTATTTAAATATCACATCACAAGGAAGCTCTGTCAAGAGGAAAAGCCACAAAGCTGTGCAGCTCCCAGGGAGAAGCCCCAGCCCCTCCAGCCAGTGTTTCCCTTAATCCAAGTGGTTGGGAAGGGAGAGCAGCCAACAGCAGGCACAGGCACTCATCCCTGCAGCCTGAGGGGCTCAGGGCTGGCAGGGAGAAGGCAAACCCAGCCCACTCAGCACAGCTCTCAGCCAGGCATCCTTGAGGATATTTGCAGGATAATGCAGGGTTTAATCATCACAGGGCACTGGCTCCTGTCAGCCTGCATCCCACTCTCCTCTGTGATCCTGAAGGAGTTTGGCTTCTCCCGTCTCAAGATCTCAAGAGAAGGCCACATCTCCACAAATCCCACAATGGAGTTTTAACCTTCTAGACCCAACCCTGGGGGAAGCTTTGGCTGCTGCTTGCAGCCTTTTCCACGGGAACACTTCTGGAAGCACTGAGGATTTTGCCAGCAGGAGCACAAATGCTCAGCCAGATGAGTGCTGAAGCAATGCCACACCTGAGCCCTCAGCTCAGCTGAGGGAAGGAATTGAACAGCAGCATCTAGAGTACCTGCTTTGTTTTTCTTCTTGGATATTGTGCAGCTCTTCAGGGCTCCCACTTTGGAGAATGTCTGCAAGGAATTTGGACACGTGATTCAGTTCCCTTTGTCACAGGCTTGGAACTCAACTGCCAGCAGGGCCCTGTGCCACACAGCCCCACCTCCCCAGCAATGCAGCTGAGCCTCTCCCCAGCAAATTATTCTGTACAAATACACACACACAGAGTTTGAAAGGTAACAAGGCAGGAGTTCACAGAAATCCTCCACCACCCCTCAGAAAGTGCAGGGATCTGAGGTGGCTCTGAAGGAACACTTTGGATTACAAGATGCCCTCAGCCACATAGAGCCCTTAAAGGTGCTGCCTGTCCCTAGAACACAGCTCTTCCCAAAAAATGGGAGGGCTAGAGAGTAGCAAACTATTTATTTGACTCCCTTGTAAAGCCAGAAAAAGAAAAGAGGACAAATCCCAGCCCTCCAGGCTTGTAACTCAACTGCCAGCAGGGCCCTGTGCCACACAGCCCCACCTCCCCAGCAATGCAGCTGAGCCTCTCCCCAGCAAATTATTCTGTACAAATACACACACACAGAGTTTGAAAGGTATCAAGGCAGGAGTTCCCAGAAATCCTCCACACCCCTCAAAGTGCAGGGATCTGAGGTGGCTCTGGAGGAACACTCTGGATTGCAAGATGCCCTCAGCCAGGTTGAAGCCTTAAGGGTGGGTGCTGCCTGTCCCTAGAACACAGCTCTTCCCAAAAATGGGGGCTAGATGGTAGAAAACTATTTATTTGACTCCCTTGTAAAGCCAGAAAAAGAAAAGGTGACAAGTCCCAGTGCTGCACTGGGTATTTATTTGTCCACAGCTGGAGCAGAGTCTCTGCAAGACTCACAGGGTGCTTGAGCCATGGAATGTGGCATTTTACACAGCTACAAGAAGTGCCAGAGGTGGAAATTCCAGCTGCTTTTCCTTATTTTGGTATTACCACCCCACATAACTCCAGGAATGCCACTCTCTCTCCCAAGTGCTTATTGAGGTGAAGCAGCACAAGGCAGCACACTGTCAGCAGAACTGAGAGGAAAAGCACACTCAGAAATCATCATTTATTTATTCATTCACTGCCTCTCACACACCAAGCAGTGGCAGAGCTGCAGCAGTGCCTGTCCCAAAGAGCAGCACTACAGAAAACATGGCAAATCAGAAGATTTAGTAGATTTCTGTTAGAGGATTTCCTACTGCCTCCACCTGTCTCTAGGTGGAATTAAACCCCACAAAACCAGCTCCAGATGCATTTGTCTTATCTGACACCTGGAGTGATGTTCCCAGCCCCAGCAGAACCCAGTGCTCTCTCATCTCCCACCAGATCACACTGGCTGCAGCTGAAATCCTTTAAACACTGTGTCCTTACTGCTCACCTCCTTCAGTGTGTCTTCTGTGGTGGCAAAGTTCAGGTTTTTGATGAACAAGGTACAACCAGGAATGTTTTCTTCTTCTTCTTCTTCCTCCTCCTCCTCCTCCTCTTCTGCTGCTTCCTCTGAGTCTTTTATAGCTTCACCTGAACCAAGGAGAATAAACCCAACTTTGTAAAATGCAACAAAGCCAAATTTTGGGGGAGTTTTCCACTCGAACTGTGGGGGAGCCCCTGGGATGGGGAGAAAGGTGATGTGTTTAGGGAGGGAAGATCAGCCCTCACAGTGGGAGGTCACCCAGATAAAACATCCTGGGGCTTGATACAACCCCAGAGAAACACAGAGACCCCAGCAAGTGAGCCAGAGTTCTTACCTGGTACCAGCCCTGCTTCACCATCCTTTCCTGGAACCCCAGCTTTTTTTTTCTGAGGGGTTGGGCTGAGGAAAACCCCCACTGGAGCCCACTCCAGATACAAGGGCACAGAATGGAACTGTGAAGGGAAGACAGGAGAGAAAGGAGTGAAGGAAAAACTCTGCTCTCAGCTTCATTTTCACCTTGCTCTGTAATGAAAACCAGCAGTGGAAAAGCTGAATAACCTTTGCAAGTGGCTAAACTCTCTGTCAGGTAAGGATCCAGCCTTACAAGACTGCAGTCTAAACTCTCTGTCAGGTAAGGATCCAGCTTTACAGGACCAGAGCCTGAACCCTCTGTCACAGAAGGATCCAGCCTTACAGGACCACAGCCTGCCATGGGTCACTCCCAGACTGAGAGAGGAAAAGGAAACCCTCCAGCTGTGTCACAGCCCCTTCTCCAGCATCCTCTGCAGGCTGAGCCCTGCTCTGCTGTACCAGGCACCTCCCTAAACCCAAAGGACACAGCTTGGAGCATCAGTGCCTCTGGGATAACACCTTCCCATTACTCCCTGTGCCCCCCACACTCAGAGTGAGCCCTCCTGCAGCTCCCCATCTCACCAAGACCCCCCTCCCCAGGCAGTGCCCCCACCTTGGAGTAGGCCAGCCTGGTGAAGGCTTGCTTGGCCTCTGTGGGCTCCAGGAACTCCACGATGGCTGTGATGCCTCCCTCTGGCAGCAGCACCCGGCCCAGGTCCCCGTGCTGCCCAAAGAGCTCCTCCAGCTCCAGGGCACTCGTGCCAGCTGGCAGGTTCTTCACCAGGATCACGGTCCTGCTCCTCTCACCAGCAGCCTGGCACAGCCAGCAGGGAAAGAAACAAAGAATATGGCATGGAAGAGAGCAAATCCAGCAGTTTTCTAACTGGAGATTTCAGATCTCCAAGGCTGTGCTCTCCCTCTCTCTGTCACGCCTCTCCCCAGATCCAACAGGACTGACAGGCATGTAGGAAACACTCCCTGGAAAATCCACATCTCATGGATGGAGGTGTCAGCTGCAGATCCACAGGGGCTCCTTCCCTGCCCACCATCCTCATGCCATCATATCATGGATTTCACCCATCCTGAGAGCCACTGCTTTTTCAAATGGATACATTTCCTGTCACATTCACATTTCCTGAAAAATCCCTTTGCCCAGGTTTTACTCCTGGGAAGCTGAGAAGCCTCAGAGAAAAGGAAAACAATTCTTATCTCATTTGCTTCTCCTGTGTTGTGCCCATGTGGAATGTGTTTGGAGATTGTTTCATTGGTTTCATGTGAATTGTTTTGACTTAATGACCAATCAGGGCCAAGCTGTGTCCAGACTCTGGAAGGAGTCAGGAGTTTTCATTATTATCTTTTTAGTCTTCTGTAAGTATCCTTTCTGTATTCTTTAGTTAGTTAGTTTAGTATTCTTTAATAGAATATACTATTATAAAATAATAAATTAGCCTTCTGAGAACATGGAGTCAGATTCATCATTCCTCCCTGCCACGGGGCACCCCAGCAAATACAATGATTTCCGAACTCATCAGGGAGGGTTCAATCCTGCAAGATGCTGAGGATTTAATTACCAATTTCCAAGAGAGCTGAGAACACCAGGACTAAAAGAGGTGGATCCCATTGGTGCCTCTCACCTGGCTGAAGGAATCCAGGCTGACTCCGTTTTCCACGAGGAACCGGCGGATTTCCTGCACCAGCTCCGTTTCTCCCAGAGCCACTCTCACTGCCACGCTGTCTCTGCTCTCCTGCAGGCAAGAATTCAGTCACCTGCTGCTCTCAGAAGCACATGCAAAAGGGAATGTGGCAGGCAGCTGGAGGGTAAAATGCTCCAGCTCCTCTGCAGCTGCTGGAAATAAACTGTGCTGTTGGAATTCAAACACGTCCCAGAGTAAAATGAAATTTCCAGGAAGGATCTGAGCTTTAGGGTGTTAATTTCCACCACTTCTAGTTATGTGGAAATGCAAAATTCAGCCACAGGAAAGCAGAGTGGGAAGGAAGGTTGGGGACCAAGGGATCAATAGGCTCAGACCCCACAGCCTGTGTGGTGCCCATGGATGCACAGAGGCTTTTCCTGTGCAAGACAAGGCCCTGGCACAAAGAAACAGGCAGGAAAATGATGTCCCAGCCCAGCTGATCCATCCCAACCCAACTCACAGCATCCAGCACTTGGCTTTTGGCAGCATTGTACTTGTGGGCCATAGCATCAGCCACAGCATTTGTCCCCACGAACAGAGCGTTCCAGTTGTGGGAGCTGCCAAGAGAAAACACAGCCAGGGTCAGTCATGGCCCCTACAGCCAAAAATCCTGGGATAAAACAGTTCTGAGCACCAGGACGAGCAGGCAGGGTGACGGGAGAGGGAAAGAAGGGTGGAAGATCCCTAGGGAAGGGACAGGATGAGGGAGATGTGAGTGGAGAGCAAAGAGAAGCTGTGCAGGCAGTGAGCTCTGCTTCCCCACACCTCACTGGCCACAGCTCTGCAGCTGAAGTTCAGGTTCTGCCTCACAGGAACACACCTTTCCAACTGGTTTCCTAAACCATGCAAACCCCTTGCTTGCAATTCCCTTTGCACCCTTCTCCCTTCAAGACAGAAAGTATCAGCCACTTCTTTCACACTGATTTGTCACACAGCAAGAAAAAGCCTCTACAATTACAATTACAGGTGGCCAAGCAGAGGAGAAAGGTTCAGCTGATCTGAAACCACCTCCCTGCAGAATTACAGAAATTACAGAACCAGACTAACTCTTATTAGAGAAGGAACTCCCACCAAAGCCATTCAAACCTCTCAATTCCTGCTGCTCACTGAGCTACTGCAGCTTCTTGGGCAGAGGAGTTGGGGAGGTGAGAGAGAAAGGAAACAGAGCTGCACAGCAAATGCTTCACCAGCTCTGGGAATCTCTGCACCCCTGTGAAGATCCCACATGCATTCCTGGGAATCTGGCAGCTTGTGTGGTACCTGGCACTGTTGGCTTTGTCCTTGGCCTCTTTGCTCTTTTTGTAGGAGGAAGATTCTTCTGCATCTCCATCTTCCACTTTTTCCTTTTTGATGGTGGAGGGTAGAAGATGCATCATTCTGCCCTGCAAGACAGGAAGGAGAGGTCCAGCAGCTCTGGAATAATCCACATGGAGGAAATTTCCTGGCATCTTTCCCAGTCAGTGGAAGGAGGGAATTTTCCTTCCCAAAGGAGCCACCACTGCAAGTCAAAGTGGCTCTGAGACAGAATCAGAGCTCCTTCCCCACCTTTACCAGGATTTTGGTGTCTGAAAGCTGCTCAAACCAAGCTGCTCTACCAAAAGAACCTGCAGGAAAGCCTCAAACCCTTTTTAACAAAGCCCAGAAGCAAACTCAGCTACATCCCCACCAGCTGCAGTCCAAAGCAGAGGAAAAGCATCAGAGCTGTACCTGGAACACCTGCCCATCCAGCTCTGCCAGGGCCTTCACAGCATGCTCAGGGATCATGTAGGTGATGAAGGCAAATCCTTTGGGTTTCTTGGTGAGTTTGTCAATGGGGAAGTGGATCTCTGACAGGGGTCCTGCAGGAGGCAAGGCTCAGTGGTCACAGATGTCCCTGAACTGGCACCTCCCAGACACAATCAGGGATGAGGGGAGCAGCTCTGGATGGGTGGGGAGACACCAGCCTGGGCCAGGAGCTGCAGAGGGACAAGGAGGGCCCACGACAAGCAGCCCAAGGTCTCTGACAGGTGACACAAGCCAGGCAAGCTCTGAGCAGCTGCCTTCACCTTCAGTCAGGGACAAACACATCCACAGCCTCACCCTCTCTGCCCCAGGATGCCAAGAGAACTTTGAATGCCTTTAATTTGGAGGTAAAAGAGGGGAAACTTCAAATTTACACCCCAAGTTTGGGATGTCAAGTGAATCTGAAGGGTTCACCTCTAACCTGCAGGGAGCCTCCTGCCAAACAGGCTCACAATCACACCAGAAAATAAAAGATGTGGGAGCTGGCCAATGTCCAAGCTCTGTCCATCCCCACCCAGCAGGAAAAGCTCTGGACAAAGGAAAGACATTGCCCTGCAAGTTCCAGTCCCGTGGCAAACACTCACCATACTTTGAAAAGATCTTCTCCAAGTCCTCCTCAGTGCTGGTGAAAGGCAGATTCCTGACAAAGAGCCTCCCTGATTCAGACAGGTCCTCTTCCTCCTCATCATCCCTCAGGGTCCTCTGCCAGGGCTGGTGCTCAGGTTTTGCTGGAGCAGTTTCTTTTGGGGTGTTCCTGCACCGGGACACCTCCACACAGCGCCCACCTGACCCCAAAGAACACAGAGGGATCCTGGATGCCTCCCAAGGCCAGGAGCAAACAGCACCCACATGCAAATGATGCCTTGAGAGGCTGCCCAGAACACAGGCTAGGCAGTGTTAAAGGAATAAAGCAGGTATTTATTTAAAAGGCCTCCAAAGGATACACCTTGGGGTGTACAAGAGCCTGGCCAAGGCTCCAACCTCGGGTCATGGAGGTTTCACACTTTTATAGGTTTTGGTCCATTCACATATTGGGGTTAATTGTCCAATTACACCTTATGTTGTGAAGTCCTGTCCTCCCAGATTGCTCTTCTCAATTTGCTGCTGTTTACACTTTTTGGGTCTGAACTGGAAAAGGATTTTGTCTGACTAAGCTGTGAGGAGAACTTGCTAACACTCGATATGAAGTTCAGAGTTATAAACTAATGCAGCACAGAATCTGGATAATGTGAAAGCTAAAGCTTAAGGCATCACAAAGAACCCAGGGTTAGACACAACTACAGCCCCATAGGCTCTAAGCAGGACTCAAAAACAAGGGGGAGGTGGGAGCTGTAAAAATCAGTCTTCATAAAAATCGGGGTATCAACCCCAGCCCCCTTTCCTTTCAGAGAGTCTGTGCCAGCCCACGCAGTATTTGCAAACAGAATTTCAGGAGTTACTCCAAGGGTTAGGCCAAGCCCAGGGCTGCAGCCCAGCCTCCAGCACTGTCTGTACAAAGCTGCACTCCCACCACTTGTTGGGTTCTTTTACCCCAACAAGAACCACCTCAAGCACAGGGTGAAACACAAGGGCCCCAAAACCCCACCTGGTTTATCCCAAGGAACAAATCCCCCCATGTGCCTGGGAAAAACTCCAATCACAGCAGCCACTTGTGCAGGGAACACTCGAGCAGCTGAGCTCAGGCTGGAACAAGGAGGAGAACAAACAGCCCTTACCCAGGAATTCTTTTTTCCGCTTCAAGGCCCTTTGCATTTCTGCTTCACTCTTCAAGTCAACAAAGATGTAACCTTGGAGGAAGGGAAGGTTCAGCTGAGCATCATGTGGGGAACACACACAGCCACTAATTGGGTAATTAAGGGTGAATTGGGCTTGCTTTAATATAGATTCCTATAGGCAGAGCATTCAGCTCCCATGGAAAGTTTCAATCCAGCCTGGAAATGATGTCAGACTGCCTTTTCAAAGCTTATTCTTTATATAAAAATCACAAAAACTTTACTTAGCAGCTGGAGGAGGCTTTCACAGGTGCCTCTGAGAGCAAATAAAAGGTGAAAACTGAAGGCAGTACCTCTGCACACAGCAAAGCTCCAAGGACCTGCTCCCACAAATCAGCACAGTGCCCTGGGCTGCTGCAGCTATCCCAGGGGAACAGGCTTTTCCTTGGCATGGGTTGGGGTGTTTAGAATAAAGTTTTGGATGTAACTCAATAAAAAAAAGCTCCTGCTGCTATTCTAAAGGGAGCACAGCCAACATTCCCCTGCCCAGGGCATCCTGTGGCCAGCAAGTAGGGCAGGAGAGCTGCAAAGTCACAGAAAGGTCTCCAACAATCAGGCCACAAGCCAGGGATGTGGAAATGCAGGCTAAAAGAGCAGAGGGGTGACCAACAGATCCTCTAACTCACAGATCCCACCCCTCTTCCACACACAGCTCTTACCTGAATTCTTCCCCTGGCCCTTTTTCCCCATCCTGATTGCCACTGGCTTCAGAGGGAAGAAAAATTCCCGAATTTTTTGCTGTGGGAAGAATCAGAATCGTTTGAATAATTCTCAGATACAGGGAGCAGCAAGTTGCAGGCTTAAGTTTTTATAAATAAAGCACTCAGATCTCTGCACAAAGACAGTTCAGAAGTTGCCCTGATCACCCACAAAGCCCTCAAAGGACTGAGAAGTGAAAAATTTCTGCAAATATCTTGCAGAGGTACATTCTGAGACACCCCTGAGCCCCCCTTCTCCAGCTGGGAAAGCAAACTTGCCTCAGTGATGTTGGAGGGAGCCCCACGGAGTTTCACTGTGAATGCAGTGCTGGCTTCCCCTGAGCTGGCCTGGCTCTGCACAGAGGAGGAAAAAAAGGGAGAAAAAGCTGAATGAAAGAACAGAAATCACAGCACAACCAGCTGGGCTTGGCCAACAAACAGGAGGCTGAAGAGTGGCAGGGAATATCAGGAGATTGCACAGCTGCAGCAGCCTGGGGCAGGAGGTGCCAGCTGAAGGAGCACTGCCATGAAAAGCTGCATTTTTCCAGGGCAGCATTTCCTGGAAAAAAGCCTCTGAGAAGGGCACCAGCAGCACTTATCTGGAAGCCCCATCTTTGGGAATTTAGTCAGCCCTGAGGGGATTCAGTGAAATTTGTAAATGGGTCACACCAAGCAAGAGAGCTGGTACCCAATGGGGCCTGCAGCTTCCCAGGCTGTCAGCTCATTCTGCAGGACTGACAGACACCTGCTATCCACAAAGCTGCTGCTTCAAAAAAGACAAATCTAACCCAGCTGTACCTCTGGTGTGGATCCTTTTTTCTTCTTCCCCACTGGTGTTTTTGGCTCTGTTTGTTTGGCTTTTGGCTTCCCCTTTTTCTCTGTGTGTGTTTCTGCAATGCCTGATTCCTCCTCAGTCTCACTTTCCTCCTCTTCCTCAGTCTCTGTTTCTTCCTCTGTACTGGATGAGGAGGAAGAATCCTCCACTACTTTAGATTTCAGGTAATCCATATCTGAGAGGTCTTTGCTGGTAGCTGCCTTCTTCCCTTCTTTCTTTCCTGGCAGAGAGGAGAGAGCAGAGAAGTTTTATTCACACAGATGCTGCTGCTCTCCCCCCAGGCCAGGAAAAAGCTGAGAACTGACACAATCATGGCCATCACCTCCTTATCCTCCACCTTTTCCATGGGAAAACAGCAGAGCAATTTCATCTTGGCACTGCCAGACTGACAGCCTGGACTTCAAAGCAACAGTTCATGTATAAAACATGAAAGGTTTTAGGTAGAAAGGGGTTTGAGGTACTCCAGGATGAAGTATTTTGTCACAATTTTAACTAAATACCCCAAGCAGGCCTCAGAGAAGGGTTTGAAGTGTTTGGTTTTACAGGGAAAAGGACACAATCACACCTGGATTTGAGTTACCCAAGGAGAGATGAGGGGCAGGAGGGGAAACATCACCCACTCCACCAGAACAGATAAGGAAATCCCATGGAGGGAAGGAGGGAGGGAGATAAAAACATCTTTATTTCCTGGTGTGATTATGTGAGCCTGCTTGGCAGGAGGCTTCCTGCAGGTTAGAGGTGAACCCTTCAGATCCACCCCAAACTTGGGGTGTAAATTTGAAGTTTCCCTCTTCTGCCTCCAAATTAAACACATTCAAGGTTCTCTTTCTCCCTCTGTGGGAGCAGAGACACTGCATCCTAAATTCCACACACCAGGCTGTGAGTCTTCAGAATGAAGCCACTGCTCCAGATTTGCTCTCTGGAGCCAAGACACTGAACCCCGTCCCTTCCCCTCAACCTTGGCAGGCCCAATTTCCAGAAACATCCATCAAAGGGACACCAGATGAGTTCCCAGCCACCCACAGGTTCCTAAAGCACCAAAACCACCTCCAGCCCTGAAAATCCTGGAGGATGAAAGGGCTGCAAGAAGGAAAACACTTCAAGGAAAGCTGCAAATGTCTGTCCTGTTATTCCTCCCTAATGACACAGGGAAAGCACAAATGGCACCCCAAGATATCAGACACTGCATTTCCCCAAATTTGGGGAGACACCCAGGCATTCCCAGCACAGAAAGGTGAGAGCCAGCCCTCCTGGTGGCACTGAGTCCAATGCTGTCCCAGGACACAAGCAAAGGGTGACAGCTCCCTCAGGTACCTTTGACCTCCTCCTCATCTTCAGAGGGTTCATCCCCACCCTCACTCAGCTCCTCAGACTCATCTGAATCAAAGTTCAGGTAATCAGATGCTGCTGCTGTGGCTGATTTTCCCTTCTTGGGCTCCTCTGCCAAAGTGTCATTAGCCCAGGTGGCCACCTGGGACCTCTTCTGGTGAACCACCAAGAACTCCTGGAATGTTTTATCTTCCTTCAGCTGAGGGGGGAAAAAAAGACAAGCTGTGAACAGAGACTCATAGTGAATCTGGAACCCAAGATATCACCTCATTTCCAGCAGTGTAAAACCAAAAATCCCTTAAGGGGAGCTCAGTTTTCACTGACAAGGTGATTAAAACGTTCTCAAGGTGTCTCATTCCTATTCTTTTTTATAATTGGTGTTTAGAAAGTATTTTAAAGAAGAAAACAAAACAAAAAAGAGAGAAGGAAAAAGGAGGGAGGAAAAAGGAGGGAGGAAAAATAAAAAGAGAAAAGAAAGGAGAAAAAAGGAGAAAAGGAGGAAACACAAAAAAGGAGGAAACACAAAAAAGGAGGAAACACAAAAAAGGAGGAAACACAAAAAAGGAGGAAACACAAAAAAGGAGGAAACACAAAAAAAGGAGGAAACACAAAAAAAAGGAGGAAACACAAAAAAAAGGAGGAAACAAAAAAAAGGAGGAAACAAAAAAAAGGAGGAAACAAAAAAAAGGAGGAAACAAAAAAAAAGGAGGAAACACAAAAAAAGGAGGAAACACAAAAAAAAGGAGGAAACACAAAAAAAAAAGAGGAAACACAAAAAAAAAAAAGGAGGAAAGTTAAATGTGATACAACTCAGATATGTTTAAACCCCAGAACTGCTGAAACAGAGCAGACCTGGGTGCAGTGTGTGCTCACAGGAGAAGCTGACCATAAAACCCCATGCTGGGGTTGTTAAAATGATTTTTTACAACAGAACTGGGCTGTCCCAGCCTGAATGAACAGCGTGGGAAGCAGAACAGAAAGGAACTATTCAGCAGCAAGAATACAGGGACAGCAACCCAACCTCAACTCACCTCCTTTAAGTTATCCACTGGATCTTTCTTCTTTTTATCCTTGGGGGAAACACCCAGAAAGGTTTATTAGAAACACAGAAAAATCCAGTTAACCCAACAGCACAGGGAACAGAGACCCTGAGGCAGAAAACACCAGGACTCTGATGTCTGTTCTGTGCCCTTCCCCACAGCCCACACTGGCACTGGCACACAGGAGTCAGGCAGGACTCACCTTCTTTGTGCCTGAACTTGCCAAGGGCTCCTTGCTCTGCTTCTCTGGGGCAGGGGCCTTCTGAGAGTGCTTGCTCCAGGCTTTGGGTTTTGTGGGGTCACCAAAGGACTTGCACAGCTCCACCTGGAATGAGAATGTAATTAAACACAGGGCTGTAATTGCTGGGTGGTTTCACTCAGGGGTTACTGAAACCCTGGTGGGATGGAGGGAGGGTGCAGGAACAGCTTTTAAAAGCACAGAGCTATAAATTCAATCACCATGAGAGAGGCAGGAGTGCACAGGCACACCATCCCAGGATGGCAAGGGGACTTAAAGTGCCACCCCTGCCATGGCAGGGACACCTTCCACCGTGCCAGGTGCTCCCACCCCCATCCAGCCTGGCCTTGGGCACTGCCAGGGATGCAGGGGCAGCAACAGCTGCTCTGGGCACCTGTGCCAGGGCCTGCCCACCCTCCCTGAGATCCCATTCCTTAGGAATTCCAAGGATTTATTTCTGGAGATAGCTCACTGTGACTCTGGAAGTGTCAATGAAGCTTTTGTTGAAGTGGTTCAGGGCAGTTTGAGCCTCATCCTCAGACTTGTAGCCAATGAAGCCGAATTTCCGGAACCTTCCATCCTTGGTGTACTTGAGGCAGCAGTCGGTGAGCGTGCCAAAGGCAGCAAAGAGCTTCCTGAAACGCTCCTCCTTCATCTGGGAAAGGAGGGAGGGAAGCACAAAGGGAAATCAGCCCCAGGGAGCCTCTGAGGACAAGTCCAACCCGACACATTCTGTCTCAAAGGGCTCCTGGAAGGCTGCAGGAAGCTCATTGTGAGCTAAATCCCCACTTCAGCCCCCAAACCCGTTCATGTCCCCCGAATCCACGCGTGGGGATGGGGAACACGCGGGATCCTGCCGGGCACAGGAACAGGGCGGGATCCTGCCGGGCACAGCAGCACCGAGGGCACTGGCACCCAACCCCGGGCAGCGAGAGGGGCACAGCGACCACAGCGATCCACTGCCCACCCTGAGGGGCTGCCACCTGCCAGCCCATGCCCCTCACGCTGCTTCCTGCCCCTTCCTGACCCCTCCAGCAGCTCTCCCACCATCCTCCCCCCGAAGTGTCCCCATGTTCCGCATCCCTGCACTGACCGCGACCTCATAGCTCCTTCCCCCGGGACATCTCGCCGTTCCCACTCCAAAACCTCATCCTCCCACCACTTCAGACCCTCTCTCCCCCATCCCCACCACACGCTCCCCTCCCGGTGCCTCTCCCTGCCCCGCATCCCGCTCACCCCGCAGCGCCCTCAGACTCATCCCAGGCCCCGGCACCGCACAGAGCCTCACCCCATTGGGGAGATTCTTCACGATGAGTCGCGACATGGCAGCGACAGACGCCAAAGAAGGAGCACTCAGCGCCGCGCACGCCGCCCCATGGGCGCCGCCATGTTCTCCTGATCACGTGGTCTGCGGGCGGTATTGCGCATGCGCACGCTGGGACCCGGATGTTGGTCCTTAGCAACGGCCCCTTAGCAACGGGGCCTGCAGGGCTGGGGGCGGCGAGAGCATCCATGGGGCACCGGGGACCGAAATGGGCGGGGAGGGGAGGTGGGCAGGGTGAGGAGGGGGTGAGCACCCCCGGGTTTCCCCGCAGAGCGGGCTGCAGCCTCCCGGCCCGTCCGCGCTGCTCCGCGGGGCCGCAGGAGGGAGCTCCGCGCCCGCCGCTCCTGGGTCAGAGATGCTGAGTTTGCAGGGGGATGGCGCAGAGAGAGAGCATCGATGTCATCCCTAAAAGTCATGCGGAAGGGGGGACAGAGGGTCTAGTCCAGGGAAACTCTGGATGTCTGGATGTATTTAAGGTGTCAGGTTGGACGGGCCTTGGAGCAGCCTGGGATAGTGGAAGGTGTCCCTGCCATGGCAGGGGATGGAGTGAGATGAGCTTTAAGGTCCCTTCAAATCCAAACCATTCTGTGATTCTGTGAATAAAGATTCTCTCCAAGGAATGGCTAAATAACCCCACAGCCAGAGGATGCTGTGCTGTGACAGCTCCAAAGGATCAAAGAGAGCAAAAGTCATGGAATTAAAACAATCCCTGGAGGATTACTGAACACTGCAGGATGAACACCATCCTCAGCCTCCTCATGAGGGACAGCTCCAATCTCTGCTGTGCCCTGAGGGAAAGCTGCAGTCGTGCCAGGGGGAAATCAGGTTGGATATTGGGAAAAGGTTCTTCCCCCTAGAGAGAGGCCAGGAGATGGACTCTGTGATCCTTGTAGGTCCCTTCCAACTCAGTATTTTATGTTTCCATCCTCCATTGCTGGAGGCTGAGCAGGAGTGTTGTTCTTCAAGCATCTCCTCCTGCTCAGAGCCCTCAGCTCTGTCTTACACCAGCTGGAAATCCAAATTACACCAATCCAAATTACACCCTTATTCCCAGAGGAAGATGCTGGGGACAGCTCCGAGCTCCAGCACCAGCCCTCACCCTCTCTCCCCACGGTCTGGAGCTACCCCAGGGGTCACTGGAGCAATTCCAGCCCCTCACAGCCTCTCCTTGGTGCCCTTGGAGGCTGCTCCGGCTGAGCCCGTCCCCAAGGCTGCAGGGACACAGGGCAGGGACAGTGTCCTGGCAGGATGGGGGGCAGCTCTCAGCAAGGGAAATGCATTTTCCAGGAGGCAGAGCAGAGCCCAGCCCAGGCTCAGGGCAGGGGGAGCAGGAGGCATTGTGTCACTGTTCTGTGACATTTTATCAAAAATCCCTTTGCCAGGATTTCTTCTCCAGGGAAGCTGTGAAGCTTCATCTTCTGCCTGTTTTCCTGCTCTGGGATGTGATTTGGAGAATTGTTTACCCAGCATGTGAATTGTTTTAACTTAATGACCAATCCCAGTCTGGCTGTGTTGGGACTCTGGTCAGTCACAGGTTTTCATTATTCATTCCTTGCCAGCCTTTTGATGTGTCCTTTCTCTTTCTTTAGTATAGTTGTAGTATATAATTTCATATAGTATAATATAATAAATATAGTATAGTAGAATATAGTATAAATATAATATAATAGAGTACAATATAGTATAATATAAATATAATGTAGTAATAATGTAATGTAATAGTATGAATATAATATAATATAATATAATATAATATAATATAATATAATATAATATAATATAATATAATATAATATAATATAATATAATATAATATAATATAATATAATAATAATATAATATTATATTATACTATGTTATACTCATATAATTACATTACATTATTACTATATTATATTTATATTATACTATATTATAGTATATAATGTATGTAATAATATATAATGAATGTAATGATATAATGTAATGTAATGTAATATAATATAATATTCAGCCTTCTGAGAACTTGGAGTCAAATTCTCATCTCTGACCTCGTCCTGGGGACCTCACAGCAGTGGGAATGCCATCAGTGCCCTGCTCAGAGTGCACCCCACCGCCCTGATGGAGGCTGGCAGGGGAGCTGCCCCTCTGTCCCCTCACAGGGCTGTCCCTGCGGTGTCACAGCACAGGGACACAGCTCCCTCCCCCCTCGCCCTCCGCTCCTGCCTTGTCCTTGGCCACCAGGGCTGTCAGGGCTGTCACTTGCCATGAAGGCCGGCACTGACAGGACCCTCACGCCATCACTAACGCATCCAGACCTTGCCCTTGTCACTGCTGTCCTCTCTGAGACACTTGTCCCCTGTCACCCTGCCCGTGTCGTCCTCACCTGCTGCGTGCAGCTGGCAGCAGTGCCCACGCTGCCCAGACAGGGCTGCCCTTGCCTGTTTCTGCCTTGTGAGGGTCTGGGCAGGGATGGACCCTGCCTGTGTCTGACCCCTCTGCTCTGGGCAGGTCCCCACTCCCACCACAGCTGCACCTGCAGCCCCCTCGTTGCCCTTTCTGCAATCAGGGGTGATTTTGCCCACGTGGAATTTTGCCCACAGTTGCTGCAGGTGTGAGCCCTAAGGATGCCTGGGGATCAGACAGAGAACACTCTTCTCACTCCCAGCAGTGCTTACCTGAGACCAGGCCAGGTACCCACTGACTCTTGCAGTGAATGTGGCCAATCCTGGTCTCACTTAATTGCAAACTGATTTTACCCCTCCCCTGTACATGCAAAGCTGCAGTACAGAAGCACAAGATTCACACACGCCAAATTCAGGTTTGATTTCCTTTGTGGGTTCTGCTCCTCAGGGTGGATCAAGATTTTAAGTTTGCAAATGTAAGAGTGGGAACACCCTTTTTCTGGAGAGCTGGGGATTTTAAGGGGATCAGAGAGATAAGGGATCTGTCCCTTCAGCAGGTGTTGTGCTGCACCATGGAAGGTCCTTCCCCAAGGCAGGCTCAGTTCCAGCCTGAGATCCCAGCCCTGGGAACGAGGGAAACTGAGGCCCTGTCCTGAGAAGGCTCAAAGGAGATTTTGGAAAGTTCCCGTTGCTTGAATGGCTGCTCTGAAAATCATCCTTAACCCTTCTGCTGCCAGCACAGAGCACGGGCAGGGGCCAAGCCAGGCACTGGAGAGCCAGTGTGGAGGTTCACTGGGGCAGGTCACCCACACATGCTCTGAAACAGAGTCCAAATCAATGATTTGGGATGTTTTTCCCCATGGGAACTATTGTCTTTGATGGCGACAGTGTGAGACACTGTGTCCCAGTGTCACTATGTGTCACCTGTCCCCACAGCAGTGCTGGGTGGCTGCAGGTGGCACCTGGGTGGGCAGGGAGGGAAAGGGCTGTGCCAGGCTTTGTTCCCTGAGGTGCCTGAGAGCAGAGAGAGGCAGAGGGTGACTGGGAGGTGACAGATCCAGCAAAGGTGACACATCCTCCCCCAGAGAGAGCCCCATGTCTGTCTGCTGTCCCCACACTCCATGCTGGGGCGCCCACAGACTGGTGGCAGGGTCCAGGTGACAACTGTCCCCTTTCCCTCGCTCTGCAGACCCATGCTGGGCACACAGGGACACTGGGGCAGTGTCAGACAGGGCCTTGAGAGATTCCCCCTGCCAAAGAGCAGGGCTCAGCTGTCTGTGAGGGTTATTATGGGCTGCCTGCAGCCAAGGAACTGAACTTTGCCAAGCAGGCCACCATGGGGTCAGGGCCATCTCTCTGTGGGCAGAGGGACAAAGGGACCTTGTGCTCCGGGTTTGAGGGCACCAGGGGGAAAAGTGCTACTGAGGAGGAGAGGAAGAAGAGAAAGGAGCTGCTGCAGAGCCTGTCTGCCCCTGGGTGGGAGAAGGCAGAGGTCAGCTGCAAATGTGGTGTTTGGAGAGCTTCTCTCTCTCTGTGCCCAAAGGGGCACCGGAGGTTCCCCAACTTCTCCAGGTGCCACATGTGCCATGCCAGCATGAGTGGCAGCAGCAGAGTTGTGACCCCGAGCCAGAGCAGCCCCTGTGCTGTGCTGTCCTGCCCTGGCCAGCCTGGCAGTGCCAGCCCTGTGAGAAGGACAAGCACAGCCCCGGGGTGCCCTTCATGCCTGTCGGATTGGGGCAGCCTCGGAAGCTTCTGGAGGTGGACAGGGAAGGTAAAAATCCCTCTGAGCCGGGGTCACCTTGGCTCTGACAGACTCCCCCACGCCAGGCAGCCTCTCTGGAGCTCACAGGATGCTGCTGAGCAGCTCTGGGGGCTGTGGGGGGTTCCCAGTGTACCCACACCCCTCCATGGCAGAAAGCATGGGAGGCGCTCGGTTTCCTTGGCACACGGTCCTTCTCTTTTCTTTGAGATGTGGGAAATGAGTGAATTCTGCCTTGGGGGTTACTGCAGAGGGCTGTCACCTGGCTGAGGACCTTCCACTGACTAAATTCACCCACAGACAGCAGCAAGGACCGGGATGAATGGGATCAGCAACACTCACAGCCTGCTTTAGGTCTGCTGGCCCTGCTTCAGTGGGTAACATTACTTTAATAACAGCACCACAGGAAATGCTCCCTGAACCTCCTCAGTTTTGCTGCTGGAGATGTTAAATTTTGAGAGGGGAGATGGCCAAAGACTCCTTGTATGAGCAGATTGTGCTGACAGTCCTGAAGGAGATAAAAAGCTGCTTTAAAGATAGAGCTGGTGCTTGGAAAGGCAGTGCCTGGGACACTTGTCCCTGCTGTGTGCTGCACAATGGAGCCAAGGGAGGAGGAGGAGAAATTGCCCTTCTGAAGGGCTTCATCCCTGGGACTCTGCCCACCTGGCCTGCCAGACCCTCTGCTAAGGGACAAGATGCTGCAAGGATGCTGTCCTTGCCTGGGGGTGTGACTGCTGCAGTGTCACTGTGGGCAGCACAATTTGGCTGCCAAGCACACCTGCCCTCACCTGAACCTGCAGCCAAGGGGACAGGCTGGGAGTGTGTCCATGCTCCTGCTCTCTGCCCTCTTTTTTGGTGGAGATTGTGCCAGTCTCTCTTTTCCAAGCCTTCCAGCCAAACTGCAAGGCTGAGATCAGCAGATGGGGGAGAGGATGAGGAAGGGCAGGAGGGATTTTCCCCCTCACATCAGGCACAAACAAACTGCTGATGCCACCTGCATGGAGGAGGATTCACAAAGGACTTGGAAATCCAGCTCATCCAAGTGCTTTGCATTACAGCGGCCGGGGAGCAGAGGTTAAACCCTGTCCACGAGCAATAATTAATTCATCTGCCAGAACAGCTGATGGGACCACACCTGCCCAGGAGAGGAGCCACCAGCAGAGCAGGCTCAGACCTTCCTCCTCTCCCTCTGGAGCAGTGCATGGTGCTGGCTGGCAGAGCTGAAGGAGGTGATCCACGAGGTCAAATCCCTCCTGGCATCACTCTCCCCATCACGTCTCCCAGCAGAGCCTCCATGGTTCTCCAGAGGGGATGGGCTGGGTTTGGCACTGAGCACACACAAACTGCCAGGATTGGGGTGGGATTACAGCTCTCTCCTGACCCCACCTAAAGCTGGGGGAGATGTTGGCTGTGCTCTGCCACAGCTGCAGCTGGCCCAGGCTGCTGCTGTCACCCACCCAGCGCTGACAGAAAAGGTCCAGCTCATTTTCCAAGCTGCCCCAAGCAGCAGTTCCCTTCAGACCCTGACAGACTCCCCACCCCTCTTGCTGAGGGGTGTGGATGGGACCCTCCATGAGGAGCCCAGGGAGAGGGATCTTCCTGCTGCTGCCCTTGCCTGCTTTCTCCTTCATCCATCACCCCTTCCACCGCCCTGAGTTTCCTTTATTTCTGCATTTTCGGGTGTGTGTGTGTGCAAATGGGCTCAGGGGAGGGTCCAGGCAACAGCTGCCTTTGATCAGCACAACATGTGGGAGAGGGAGCACTCCAGGAATGCCGACTCCTGATCAAAGGTGGGAACGCAGTGACAGCCGGGACTTGGCAAAAACCCACCCCAGCTAATCCCTGCTGGGAGCTGGGGGTGGCCCAGGGAGCCACACAGGCACAGCCCCCAGCCCAGAAGAGGGATGGAGAGCAGAGCAGGGCTGCTCCCTCTGCCCAGGGCTCTGTCCCGAGCAGGGTGTTGTCCTCTCTGCAACAAGAAATGGGATTCCCATCTCTTCCTTGGTTCTCCATTGTGGAAGGGGTTTTACAGCAACTTCTGTGAGCCAGAGAGAAGTTTGAGAAAATGATCCATGTTTGCCCCTGAAAGAATTTTCTACCAAGGTTGTTGACATAAAAATCAAGGAAAAAAAGAAGGACAAATAAGAGAAACCTGCAACTGTCTATTCCAGTGAGCACTTTGTCTGTCCTGACCAATGAGTAAAGTGTAAACTTAGGAGTTTTGTGAGAATGTATAAAAAGCTGCAGGTGGTTTTCTCCAAGGATGCTCCACACGGGTGGATCAGCCCACAGGGAGAAGTGCTCCCTGAGCTCCTGCCTAGAAAGGGTTTGGATGAATTCTATAATTAAAACAGCTTTGAAGCCTTCTGATAATGGAGAGTTGCTTTGTATTGTCTCCATCTCAACTACGACACTCCATCATCCCTGCTCCCACAAACCCTGCAGCTCCTCCCTGGAGAGGCAGCTGAAGAAAAAGAGGGGCAGTCTCAGTGCCTGAGACTTTTATCACCTCCAAAAAGATGGATGGACAGGTCATTTGTCTCTAAAAACAGCTGGGAGGAAAAGAGAAGACAAATCGGCTCCTCCTGCCAGACAGGTGGGCTGTGGGGACAGCGGGGACACAGCTCCCAGCCCTGCTTTGTGCCAGGTGGGTGGGTGGCAGTGCAGGACACACACATAGAGGACAGGGGGACACAGCTCCCAGCCCAGGTGGGTGGTGGCAGTGCAGGACAGCCCCGATGTTGGGCTGTGTCCCGGTGCTAAGGATGTCCCCTGTCACCTTCCCTGCGGCCGCTCCTATCTCATCCCTCTGATAACGCGGGTGGGATCCCTGTCTGGAGGAGCAGGTGGACTCACCAAGGTGTTTATCAAACCCAGCCCCTCTCCCCTGCAGCACTCAGCTCTTTCCAACCCCAGGAACACCCTCCATCCCCAGCAGGAATAATCCCACCCCATGCCTGGTGCTTCCCGCATCCCTCATCCTGCCCGCTCTCACCTTCCTCCTCGTCCCCGTGGCTGTTGGGGCTCGGCCGAGGCTCCTGTGTTAAGGGAAGCTTTTAAAAAGGGAAGCTTTTCCCCAGGGCCGATAAGGGCGGCTCCCTCGGGCTCACCCCGTGTCCCCGGGCGGGGTCACAGGTCGCTTCCTCGCCAGGCAGTGCCTGATAACGAGTCCATCACGGCCGGGAACACGGAGACAGCATTTATCAGCAAAGCCTGGGAAAATAAAGACATGGAAATGGTCCTACAGCAGGCTGGGAGTCTGGCAGGGCTGAGGCTTTTTTTGGGGTGGATGGAGAGTTTGGGGTTGGAGAGGTGATGGGGGTGGCACAGAGGAATTGGGGAGCAGTGGAGGGTTGGGATCCCCCATGACCTGAGTGGCTGCCAGGGTGAGAGGGGGTGCCTGAGCTCATGGGCTCATTCAGATTGAAAAAACTGCAATATTATCAGGCCCAACCACATCCTTCAGTGCCACATTCACCCATCTTTTAAATTCCTCCAGCTTTGGAACTCCACCACTGCCCTGAGCCAGTGCTTGGCAACTCTTCCCAGGAAGAAATTTTCCTTAATATCCACACTAAATCTCCTCCAGTGCAACTCGAGGCTGTTTCCTCTCTGTCAGTCATTACCTGGGAGAAAAGACCAACCTCCACCTGGCTCCAGGCTCTGCTCAGGGAGCTGTGGAGAGCAGGAAGCTTCTCCTGAGGCTGAGCCCTCCCAGCTGCAGGTGACCCATTCCAGAGCAGGATAAGCAGCAGGCAGGGAATGAATAGGGTGTTCCTGTGCCAGACCCACAGAATATGGGGCTGGGTCTTCTCAAGTGAACCTGAAGGCTCCTTGGAAAGATTTGCCAGAAAAATGAGGTTCAATAAGGCAGGAGGGATGGTGTGAGCAGCACTGCCATGTCCCCACAGTCAAGTCCCAGCTCAAAGGGTTCACCTGCCAAAATATCCCCCACAAACCAAGATCCACGGCCCCCACTATGGCCACATCCTGCACCAAAGAGCAGGGAAGGAAACTGAGGCACAGGGAAAAGCCAGGTGACACAGCCAGGGTGCCACCACAGCCTCCCCTTGCCACACCTGCACTATTTGTGCTCCAGCACTAAGGACCACCCAAGGACCCTCACTTTTGTGGGGGCTCTGGAAGTGGCCAGAGGCTTCCTAAGCTGTGACATCAACCTTTAGCACAGGGATGCAGCTGCTCCATCCCATCCCATCCCATCCCATCCCATCCCATCCCATCCCATCCCATCCCCATCCCCATCCCCATCCCCATCCCCATCCCATCCATGGAAAGGAGTTTTGGAGAGGCAGCAGGGAGGGACAGAGATCTGTGGCAGGGGAGGGGACAGCGCTGGGCACTGCTCTGAGGCAGCACAGGGTGACAGGCCACCACTGACACCTCGGGAGGGCCACACTTGGTGACAGCAGCATGGGGAGGGCCCGATGTGACAGGGACAGCTGTGACACAAGGCCACGGGCAGCCCCCTCCAAGGATTTGTCACCTACCCCAGCTGAGCTCCCTCCTCCTGCAGTTCAATCTCACAAATGCTTTTCCCTCTCAGAGAGGCTGAGCAGGGGAATATTGGCAGCACCTGCCCTGGCTGGGGATCAAAGCCTGTGCTGATCCCTGCACAGATCCTGGGAATGCCAGTGGGGAATGCAGGGCACCCTCTCTCCTCAGTGACCCTCCAGGGAGCAGCACACCGTTCAAACAAGCAAGGCCAGATGGTTTGTTGGCAATTACAGTGCTGGAGCTGCCACTTTTCTGGTTCCAGCCCCAAGGGATCAGGAATGGGCCCATCTCAGAGTGTTTCACACACAGTGCCTGGCAGAGGGGTGGGAGAGGATGGATTTATTTGGGAATGCAGCACTCTGATACCTCAGCAGTGAGTTTGGGGAGTGGAGAGGTGGGACTGGAGCAGATTGTGGCATTTAGGAGGCAGATAAGGGAGAAATAAGAATTGTCACCTGGCTTAGCAGTCATTGGTTTGGAATTGTGGAATCATTAAGGTGGGGAAAGCCTCCAAATCATCAAATCCAGCCTTCAACCAAGCCAATTCTGGAATTTCAGCAGTTTTGGAGGCTCTGTTCTCTTTGTCCAGACCAGCATGGCTGGGCACCACATTGCATCTCCCTTAGCAGGGGTTTGGTGAGAGCAAAGAGGATGTAGCAGCAGGTGCCCCAGGGGAGGAGAAACCTCCATTGGTGCCTCAAAACCTGCAAACCTAGGGCTGCTGTGTCCCCTGGAGGATGATGATGATGATGATGATGATGATGATGATGATGATGATGATGATGATGATGATGAAGTCCAGCTCTGCAGAGGGATTTGCCAGGCCCCCATGTCTGCAAACAGAGCTGAATTCTCTGCATTTTTGTGCCTGTTCCTCTCAGCTCTGCACCAGCACTGGCAGGTGACCTTGGACTTGACCAGGACCCACACAGGGACACCCCCAAAGCTGGAGAGCCCAGCAGGACCCACAGGGGACTCCCAGTCTCCAGCTCATCCCTGTCAGCACCCAGCTGAGCCCCCAGTCCCTCCTGGGCAGGGTCCAGGGGAACAGCAGCCCCCCAACACCTCCATCTGCAGAGTCCCCTGCTCTGCTGTGCCACACACACCTGCAGGGACACTGTGGTGGGAAGGGGAGCTGTTATCACCCCTGGGCATAGTGGAACATCACTGTTCTCCCTCTCTTTCCCTTTGTCTTCATGCCCCCACACCAGAGCGCCCACCTGAGCTGGTGGGGCTGCCCCCACAGTGCTCCATCCTCCCCAGGAGCCTCTCCCTGGGCACCTCTGGCACTTTATAGGCCATGCTGGGATTCCTCACCGCTATCAGGGGGAATTTGAGTGTACTTTTGTGCTGGGTGAAGCATTGCAGCAGAACAAGCTGTTCCAGAGCTCCAGCCCTCCTCCTCCTCCTGGGCTTGGCAGGCTCCTGCTGCTGTCACCATCCCCAGATGGTGACAAGTGGCACCAAGCCCCCTGCCAAGCCCAGCATCCACCTGGGGGCTGCAGAGGAGGCTCCCCACCCTGCCCTGGGCACAACAGAGCTGTTGATTTGGTGAGGTTGGCTCCAAGGATGCTCCACACAGGGAGAAGCTGCTGTGCTCCCTGAGCTCCTGCCTAGGAAGGGTTTGGAATTCCTGGAAGCAAATGCTGCCTGTGGGGTGTTCTGTGCCCTCAGGGTGTTTTCCCTAAACAAATCCCTTGGTTCCAGCTCAGACACCACCTTGTTCCTCACTTCCACGTGTCTGGCAGGAGCAAAGAGCCTTCCCCAAACCCAGATTCCCCAGTGCAGGAGGAACCTCTGAGCCTGCAGCAAAGCCTGGCCAGGAAACCAGCAGAGCCACCAAACCTCACTTTTAAAAGGTTTTTTTTAAATGTTATTTTACTTAAGGGTGGTGCTGCAAGTGCAGCTTTGCCTCCTGCAAAGTTTATTTTCCTGCTGGCAAGGCTGGGTGCTGGAAGCTGCCAGGCAAGGGGGCTCTCCAAGCAAGGAACTACAAAGCAGGCTGACACCTCTAATGAATTACAGTAATACCAGCTCGGGGTGAACTCTGAAGTGCCTGTTTACACAATCACTGACCTCTGCTCACCCCTCCCTGGGGCCAGGCCCCCCCTCCTTGATGGATCACAGCTGAATGGAGGCAGCCCCCGGTGTTTATCGTCTCCCAGCTCTGGCAAGGGAAGGAATAGCAGCGTTTCCTGGCCACCACTGACAGTTCAATACCCAACCAACACTTGCATCTTCCTTTGAAAATCCCAGTGTTGGTGGGAGGGCTCTGCCACAGGGGTGAGGCTTTGGCAGCATCAGGCACTGGGACACGCACCAAGGGCACTCATGGAGCAGGGACAGCCCCTGCGCCCTGCAGGGATGCTGCTCTTGGCCAGGAGATCCTCTCTGGGGTGTTATTCTGATTTTTTGCCATTTTGGCACAGGAAATTTTTCCATTTTCCCTGCTCTCCTGGTGCTCAAAAGCTGCCAGCCCCTGGGTCCCATGGGATTGCTCCCTGTGACAGGAGGGATCTGGCAGGAACAGAGAGAGAACAGGTTCTTCAAGGGGGTTCTGAGGTCCTGAGGGAAATGGGTGTTTAGATCAAGTGGGGTGAGACCAAAAAAACTACAAAATCCAAAAATCCCAAAAAAGCAGCAAGTTCCTCCTGTCCCACCTACAACACTTCCAGCCAGAGCTCCCCACTGCCACCACAGGCATCTCCCTCTGTCCAAATCAAATCTGATCAGTGAGGGGCTGGAGATGTGTCCCCATCCCTCAGGTGTTCCCAGAGGGACACCCAGTCCTTGGGTGTCCTCAGCTCTTCTCAGATCTGAGCCTGGTGAACACCACAGCCCTTCCCAGCCTTGGAGAGTGCCATCCTTCATCTCCAGGACACACACCCATGGGCATGGAGCAGCACATCCATGGATAAAGGGCCACAAGATGTGACCACATCCATGGATTAAGGGCCACAAGATGTGACCACATCCATGGATTAAGGGACACAAGATCCCCTCAGTGCCCTCTCCTGCCCTGTGCCAGGGTCACAGCAGTGCTGGAGGTGGGAGGAAGCTGCAGCATCACCAGAGACAAGGCAAGGACAGGGGCCATGGTTGTAACAGACACATTTTATGAAAAATCCTTTTGCTGGGATTTTTTCTCCTGAGAAGCCTCAGAGGAAAAGAAAAACAATAATTATCTGCTGCTGTGGAATGCAACAGGTGGATCTTTGATTGGTCCATGTTGGTTGTTTCTAATTAGTGGCCAATCACAGTCAGCTGGCTCAGACTCTCTGAAAGTCACGAGCTTTTGCTATCATCCCATTCTTTCCTTTCCTTGCTTGCCTTCTGATGAATCCTTTCTCTATTCTTTTAGTATAGTTTAATATATCATTTACTTTTAATACAATATATATCATAAAATAATAAATCAGCCTTCTGAAACATGGAGTCAGATCCTCATCTCTTCCCTCATCCTGTGAGCTCCACCACACCATGGCCACGTCCCAGCGTGTCCCAGCTGGAAAAGATGAGTTTGTTGGGAGGATGCTGAGCTTGGAGCACGCAGTGGAGGAAGGGCAGCGCTGTGCCCTGTGCCACCATCCCCTGCTGCTCTCACACGTGCCTGTTTTAGCTCTGCACCTGGGGACTGCCTTTAATACAGCCAAGCTTTCCTGCTCAGAGCATGAGAACTCCAGGGCTGCTCCCTGGAGAAGGCACTTCTCCCTTTCCCTGCTTGCCCCCTGCCCTCTTCGTTTTGTTCCAGAGTTATTTTTGGCTGTAAAAGCTTTTTTCCTTGCCCTTCCTCTGGCCCCCATCTCTCTGCCAGCCAAAGTGGCATTTTAAGCCTCCTGCCCACCCAACCAGAAAAATGGTGGCTGAGGCAGGGTAGAGTTAAACCTTTCCATCCTTCTCGAATCATTAACTGCCCATCAACTCAGCTGCCCAGAGAGGAGCTCTCAAAAGCCTCTGTGGGGACAACCTGCCCCCCACCAGGGGTTCATGAGGCCAAGGAGAACCACAACCCCCAAAGTGGGGTCTCACTCCACAGCTCCTTCCCTCCAGCACTACAAAATCCACTTGATTAATCCAGCACTGAAGTACCTGCAGCTGTAACCCCCCATCAGATATAAAATCCCGGCTGCACTCCAAGTCCTGCTCCCACCCAGAGCTGGGTGAACCAAGAAGATCCCACTCCAAAAAGTGACTCCAACCAGGGACTTTGTGCCACCAAACTCACACAGAGCAGGGGAGAGACCTGCTGGCAGCCAGGGAGCCAAAGAGCAG
This sequence comes from Ammospiza nelsoni, assembly GCF_027579445.1. Taxonomy (NCBI): domain Eukaryota; kingdom Metazoa; phylum Chordata; class Aves; order Passeriformes; family Passerellidae; genus Ammospiza; species Ammospiza nelsoni. The sequence continues at coordinate 9,610,110 of NC_080650.1, read as the reverse complement.
GAGCCCAGTGACCTCCAGGCACCAAAGCCCCAAGGTTCTTTATTCCTCGATTGCTGTTGGAGGGATGGACACAGCAGGAATTGCTGGCTGCTCCCTCAGCATCCCAGAGGAGGCAGGTCCCTGTCACTCACAGGGACCAGGACAGTGGCAGGAGGGTGCTGGGAGCCAGCAGCCAAACCACACTCCAGGGGAATAAGAAAATCCCAGTCCCAATCAGGGATGAGCCTTTTCCTGCCCAGGACAGGCCAAACACTTCCAAACCTCCCCATTTCCCAGGAAAGCAGGGTGCCTGTCTGTCACAGACACATTTTATGAAAAATCCTTTCCTTAGGATTTTTCCTCCTGAGAAGCTGAGAGGCCTCAGGAACAAAATGTAAACATTGATTATCTGCTGCTGTGGAATGCAACAGGTGCATCTGTGATTGGCCCATGTTGGTTGTTTCTAATTAATGGCCAATCACAGTCAGCTGGCTCAGACTCTCTGTCGGACACACAAACCTTTGTTATCATTCCTTCTTTTTCTATTCTTAGCCAGCCTTCTGATTAAACCCTTTCCTCTATTCTTTTAGTATAGTTTTAATGTAATAAATATAATAAAATAATAAATCAAGTCTTCTGAAACATGGAGTCAGATCCTCATCTCTTCCCTCATCCTCAGACCCCTGCAAACACCATCACACCTGTCCCTCCTCTCCAGGATGGAGCACAGGGCAGGAACTTCCTGCACTTTGAGGAATTCTCAGAGCTCTAATGTTTTATCTCCACATCTGGGGGTGAAACAGACTCCCAAAAGACACAAGGCCCATAAAAACCAGCAGGAAGAGGTGAACACCCAGAGGGCTCAGCATCCTCCTCACACCAGCCAGCATCAGGAATCAACACATGCACAAAGTTGTTCCAGAGTTATTCCTGCTGCTGCTCCAGGGACAGCTCATCCCCATTGCCTCCAGGCCCTGGTGTTTAACACCCCCTGGCAGAGCCCTCTGCCTCCTGAGGCTCCTTCCCAGAGCCTGACAGTGCTGTGGGATGCCAGGGAAGGCAGCAATGAGTGCCCGCTGGGTCCCAGAGCCTCCCCAGGTTTGTGCCCAGTGTGTAGGAACAGGATGGGCCAAGCCGAGCACCCCGCCAGGCAGGACTCCAGGAAAACCCATCCACAGCCCTGCTGCTGAGGATGGCTGGAATTTCCACTCCCTGGCGCACATCCTGGTTGGCACAAGGAGGAAAAAATGGCTTTTGCATCCTGCCGGACCCCGGGGCTTCCTGCCTTGGCTCCATCCCGAGCTGTGCGGGCGCTTCGGGCAGGGAAGCTCCCGGGAATGTCTCCCCTTGGATTTGAGTGTAGTGGCCCAGCAGGCTCTGCTCTGGTGGCCCAGCCCCGGCCAGGAGCCGTCACCACAAGGTGTCACCCGCCCCCTTCGCCCCGAGAGCCCCGGGGCCGCCGCTCCGGAGGGGCTGGGGCAGCGCCCCGAGGGTCCCCGGCCGCGTCCCCTCCTCCCCCGACACCGGTGGGGACCAAATCGCATCCCAGGCTCGCTGTTGTCCCGTCTCCATGGCAACCAGCGGCTGCAGCATCCCTCAGTGACCGGCGCTGGACCACGGGATGCTCAGCACAGCCCTGAATCCCTTAATGAACAGGAATTATTCCTCCTTAAACACAGAGAACTGCGACCCAGACTTTTTACATAAAAAATAACTTGTTTTCAGAGCCATGATTTTAAGCTTTCTACCTCAGGAGTGCAATAGAATCATGGAATGGTTTAGGTTGGAAGGGACCTTAAATATCTCATTCCACCCCCTGCCATGGACAGGGACCTTCCACTATCCCAGGGTGCTCCAAGCCCTGCCCAGCCTGGCTCTGGACACTGCCAGGGATGGGACAATAGCAGGTACCTGCACAGGAAAATGTGCAGCTGAATTATCACAGAGGGCTTGAGTGGAATTATCACCATTTACACCAGAACCAGACCAATTTACACCGTGGGCTTGCAAATCAATAAATCAGAAGTTAATTTAAAATACAGACTCAAGCTATTTTCCTCTGAAGTAATGCAAGTGGTTTAAACAAAACCCCTCAAAATCAAAGATAAAAAACAGCTAAATGACAAGGTTGCTCCAAAGCAGACAAATGACAGGACAATTCTGCAAACAGTAGAGGTGAACAGTTGGAATTCAAGCAGAAATTTACTTTTCTCCAGCAATATGCTACAGCCTGGAGCTCCCACAGCATACTCAGGTTGTCAGATCTCTATTTTTTTCCAACTAAAAACACTGATGAAAACTGCAACCCAGCCTTGGTGTTAGCCCACAGTCCTTGGGCATTATCTAACAACTCCTTTCCCTCCCCCAGCCTTGGCGGGCAGAAAAGGAGCTGCCAACAGGTAAAAGCCTCCAAGTGAAACACTGAAAGCACTGGGGAAGGACAAGAAGACACAGGTCCTCTGAGATGACACCAAGATGTTCAGCTCAAGTGACAGCAGCTGAGAACCAAGGGCAGCCCCTGCAGAGGAAGGACAGCAGAGGGTTCAGCCAGGCCAAATTTAAAAATTAAATGTGAAAAGTGGTGGTTTGTTTGTTTTTGCTGCCCCCCACTCAGCCCATGTCAGTTTTGTCCCAGGCAGGTGATCCCAAGGGCAGCAGGATCAGCACTGCAGGATTTCCACGCTGCTGCCTCCGAGGGGAAGGGCTGGAGCTGAGGGGGGAATTCAGTGCTCTGGGGGGCTTTTCTTGGGAAAACACCAGCAATCCCAGCTAGTGAACAAGGCAGGGAGTGCCTGTGCCCTTGGCAGTCAGGGAGGGCAGCTGGGAGTTGTAAAAACCAAGTGCTTAATCCCTTTTCCCTGTACGCCCCCCTCTCATGGCACCGACAGCACCATGGAGTGAGAGTCCCTCACTTGATGTTACGAAGCAACAGCCCTCCCTTCTCCTGCAGCCCAAAAGAGAAATAATGGATCTCCAAAATTCAGGCTGGCTTTGTTTGAGGCACCTTCCAGAAGTGTTGGTGTTCTTGGCTGCCCAGAGCCAGCACAGCCACACCGTGCCCAGGGAAAGGTGGGAGCCGGGGTTGGGGACATTGCCCAGCACACACAGAACAGCCTGAGTGCAAAGGGACTCTCAAAAGTCATCAAATCCAACCCCTGGCCTTGTACCCAGCAATCCCACCCTGTCCCTGGGAGCATTGTCCAAGCTCTCCTGGAGCTCTGGCAGCCTCAGGGCTGTGCCCATTCCCTGGGGAGCCTGGGCACTGCCAGCACCCTCTGGGGGAAGAGCCTTCTCCTGAAATCCATCTTAACCCTCCCCTGCCACAGCTCCAGCCTTTCCCTGGGTCCTGCCACATCTCCTGGACTGCACACCAAGACCTCAGGAGGAGAAGCCTCAACAAGGACTCCAAAGTCCCACACGTGTGACGGTGCTCACAGGGGTCTTGGGATGAGGGAAGAGACATAGATCTGACTCCATGTTACAGAAGGCTTGATTTGTTATTTTATGATATATATTACATTAAAACTACACTAAAAAGAATAGAAGGAAAGGTTTCATCTCAGAAGGCTAGCTAAGCTAAGAATAGAAAAGAATGATAGCAAAGGGTTGTGGCTCAGACAGAGTCCAAGCCAGCTGACTGTGATTGGCCATTAATTAGAAGCAACCACATGAGACCATTCACAGATGCACCTGTTGCATTCCACAGAAGCAGATAATCAATGTTTACATTTTGTTCTTGAAGCCTCTCAGCTTCTCAAGAAGAAAAAATCTCAAGGAAAAGATTTTCACAAAAAGATGTCTGTGACACACACACCAGGCTTGGCTCATGACCAGAACCAGCAGCGTTTTGGCCAACTGCTCCTGCAGCAACAACCAAACACTGAGGAAAAACCCCATCCCTGGCCCTTTCCACACTTGACCTTCCCTTCAGCAGCACATTAGCCTCAGTGCCCAGGCTGTTTGCTGCTGGGATGCTGAGAGGGATGCAGCTGAGCTGGTTACAGAGCAGAGGGCTTGGCTCTGCAGGATCCCCGGGGCTCCATCCCCTGCTGCTCTTTAGCTCTGCCTGCTGTGTTTAATGGACTGGGCTACAAAAAGCTCAGCTGCTGGGAGCCCCCAGTGTGGCTTGTAAAAGGCAGCCCCAACAATGAGCTGCAAACTGGGCTCTGTGGCTTCCCTGCTCTGCTTCCCAAGCAGGTTATTGCTTGTAAAGCTCTCCCTGGAAGCTGCAGCGCTCCAAGGGCCAGGCAATGAAGGCTTTGGAGATGTTCAATAAAAAGGCCCCCACACTTGATTCCTTTCCCAAGGAATATTTGATATTTGTTGCTCTAGGGTGCCTAGAAAGGAGGAAAATTACTGGCCCATTAACAACTGCCCCTTGGCCTGTTTTCCCAGGTTTAAAACAATGCACTCCAAATTGGCAGTTGAGGCAGCCTTAAACATTTGTTTTGCCTCAGATTATTTGCAACACCCTGTAAACTCAGGGGCTTTTCACTCCCTGGCTGAGAGGATTTCTCCTATGCATTTTTCCATGTGTCTCCAACATATGGAACAATAAAAAAAAAAAAAAAAAAAAAAAGAAAAAGAAAAAAAGAAAAATCAAGCTCATTGCTGGTGTCACGAAATATTTTGGGGGTGGGGAAGCCTTGGGGAGGTGGTGTGGGACTTGGATCAGTGTGGCCTGGCAGAGACCTGGGCCTGAAGGAAGCTCATGTTTTTATGAGCCAGGAAATTGCAGGCTCAGCTTGGGCTGTGCCAGTTGTCCAGAAGTGTTTGAGTTTCACATCATAACTCGGGTCTCAGCAGAGGTGAGGAGGGGTGGAGGGACATGTGGCAGCTGCAGGGGAAGGTGGGCACCAAGAGATACAGGGATGGCTACAAGACATCAAAGTGATACTTGGGGAAAGCATCTAAGAGCCTCTGAATGGAGAAAAAATTCATCCAGTTCCCACTCCCACCCACAACTGCCCAAAAACTGATGGGTTTGGCAATTGAGAGTCTCCATCAGCCAGGGGCACGGGGGGGGATTGTTGGGGCTGTCCTGTGTAGGGCCAGGAGCTGGACAAAATCCTTGTGGATCCTTTCAGCCTCTGATATTCTTTATGAGCATATTTTTAAGGGAAGAAAGAGCTGGCAGAGGAGAAAGGGTGTGGGGCCAAACTGTGGAGAGCCAAAGAACCGAAGAGAGGAACATCAACCCACAGGAGATGCCTGAAGAGCACTGAAATCCTTTCCCTCTGCCCATCAGCAAGAGAAGAGTTCAGCTATGCCTGAATTTCCCAAAAAACATTTTTTCTGCTCTATCTGAAGAGGTTTCCATGCTCAGGGGTTTTTGGCTGCCTTGAGGTGCCCAATGCCCAGCTGGGTGCTGCCCCTGAGCTGCAGCATTGCTGGCATGAGGAGCCAAACACACTGAGGAGCACCAGACACGTCGGACCTTGGGCAGAGCTGGTGCTCCCCAGGGCACAGCAGTCACACACTCAGCCACATCTTGTTCTCTAGGAAATCCTGCTGGGAAAATGGGAATAATATGGGAAACTTTGGGGAGAGGCTTGGTAGCCACAGAAAAGAGTGAAGCGCTGCTGACATCCAGCTGCTCCCTCTGCTTCCCTCTGGATTCCAGGGCTGAGAGTTCACTTTTCCAGCAGTGGGTGGGCATCCCACAGCGCAGGCAAGTGGCCAGAAAACCCCATCTGCTCCCAGCACCCCTCAGCCAGGGGCTGTGAGCAGCCCTTTCACACCAAACACAACACAAACATCGCTGCAGCACCCCCAGGCATCTGCCAGAGAAACCCTCTGCAGGCCACCACCTTCCAAGGCAGTGGGTTATTTAAATAGGAGGTTAAATACAAAGGCAGAAAATTCATCAAGCAACCCAAATTGTGGTGTTTCCCAGCTTTCTTCATTTGTCACTTCAGCTGTGCTCTTTCAGTGCAGCTTTTAGTGGTGACTTGGACAGGCCAGCAGCAGCACCAGGGCTCTTGGCAGGCCCAGCAGAGCAGGAGGGAATTCCCAGCCCTGTTCCTCTCACCCAGGCTGCCCCAGCTCTTCAGCACGCAACCCAGGCAAACCCCCTTAGGCCCCCAGAGCCAGCTCTGTCCAGGGCAAATCACATCCAGGGGCAGCTTTGGAGATGGAGCCTCATCCAGAAACTTCCAGCTAAAGCCTTCCTGTGTAAGGAGAAGATAAATGGGTTTTCCAGAAACTTCCAGCTCAAACCTTCCTGTATAAGGAGAAGTGTGACGGTGTCCACAGGGGTCCCAGGATGAGGGAAGAGACGAGGATCTGACTCCATGTTTCAGAAGGCTGATTTATTATTTTATTATATATATTACATTAAAACTATACTAAAAGAATAGGACAAATTATTTCATCAGAAGGCTGGCTAAGAATAGAAAAAGAAGGAATGATAACAAAGGTTTGTGTGTCCGACAGAGAGTCTGAGCCAGCTGACTGTGATTGGCCATTAATTAGAAACAACCACATGAGACCAATCACAGATGCACCTGTTGCATTCCACAGCAGCAGATAATCATTGTTTACATTTTGTTCCTGAGGCCTCTCAGCTTCTCAGGAGGAAAAACCCTAAGGAAAGGATTTTTCATAAAAGATGTCTGTGACAGAGGAGATAAGTGGGTTTTCCAGAAACTTCAGCTCAAACCTTCCTGTGTAAGGAGGAGATGAATGAATTTTCTGCTTGGCTTCACTCCTTGCTCTGGACAGACAGAGGGTGGTAAAACCCCATTGTAAAAACCCTTTTACCTTTTCTTCCTGCCTTCAGCTGCCCCATTTGTCCCACCGTGCTGCTGGTGGGATCCAGGCACCCATCCCATGGGGACAGCCCCTATCCAAGGTCCAAAAGGGCCCTGGGCCATGGCTCAGGGTGGGCACCACATCCAGATAACCCCACAGACCAAGGGGAGCACAGCTATCCCCCCTGAGCTCTGGGTGAGCTGGGCTGGAGTTTGTAACATCCAGCTGTCATCGCTGGCATTTGTCAAATGAAGTGACCACTCTTGGGACAGGTACTATTTCAAAAGTGGACATCACTTTAAAAAAGTGCTAATGTACAAAGCTGTCAGGTCCTGGCCTCAGGAGCAAGATCAGATGTTTGGGGGAGAGATAAGGCCCCACTCCCCACCCAGGCCTGGGCTCTTTCTGAGAGTCACTCAGCAGAGTGCTCAGCGAGCTGCTCCTTCCCAGATGTTGGATCAGCCTCCTCCTCAGGCTGCTGCTCCAAGAGCCTAAATGAGGGATGCAGGACTCCAGGGGCTCTCCAAAATGCAGTTTATTCCATCCAAGAGGTTACAGCAGTCCAGGCTTGTGGGTGACAGAGCTGTGCCCACATCTATCAGCTCCAGCTGCAGGCAGGCCTGAAGTCCCTTTGGTTTTGGTTCCATTGCATTATATACTTTTCATTTGGTTACAATGCATTATAGACTTTTCTTGCTGAGCATCTTAATACAAAAGAACCAATCTATACCTTAACTATTATCTATAGCCTATCATAACTACTATAATTACCATATTCATGTTACTGTTCTCCAATCACTAAAAGTTAGTGCATTACAGTTTAAGCTAGAAGTTGTTTTTCAGTTTTCTTGCAGTGGAAAATTCTGAGACCTTTTTTCTACCTGCAACTTTGCTGACTTGTTTGCCTGTGCTATCTTTCTGCTTGGTAAAAACATATTTTTTTTTGAGGTGGGTTTATCCTTTGCTCTAAGCCATAAAAACCCCTTCTAACTAACACACCCTTTGCCTCCTTGGTTATCCAGTAAGACTGGCTCGGCAATTCTTTTCTTCTATATCACAGCTTGCTTCCATCTCTATTCCTTCATCAGACTCTACATTCAAAAATCTTTCTGCTAAGCACACATACCTGTGAGACTCTCTTGTCAAACTTTCATCCTTCCCAACAGGAGGGAGCTCCAGCCTGCTCAGCTGGCCCCCAACATCTCCAGAGCTTCACCTCCACATGCATGATGGAGCCTGAAAATCAGGGGCAGCAAAGGCTCAGTGAGATTCAGGGGGTTAAAGAACAGAAAAATCCTTCCAGACTTAAAACATCCTGGGTTTTAAGGTTTTAAAGTCCAGGTTTTTAAGTCACTTCCCAAGAAATCTGTGCTAGAGGATTTATTTGATAGAGGAGGCAGTGGCTTCCACTGCTGCCCATTAGTGCCCTGCTTCATCCAAAGATTTTGAGGGCTTTTCCCAAAACCAAGGGGTCTCTGAAGGTGGGGAGGGAAGGTATAAACCCTCACCATAGTGTCTGCCACCTCCTGTCCCCAGCAGGGCTCAGGGACACACCTCTGCTGAGTGAAGGCCACTGGGGCAGAATTCAGGAGAACACCTGAATTTGGGAGAACAAGGAAACAAAGACCCCAAAACTGAAACTCAGCACATCCCCATTGCCCTCCTGCTTGCAGCTCTGGAGCCAGCCAAGCCCCAAGGCAAAGACTCTCAGGGTTTTTAGAGATTATCCAGCTGGAACAGGAACCTTGGAAAAGCACAAAGCAGCCCCTGCCTGAGGAGGGGACTCAATGGAATTGCTCAACAGAACAGGGAGTGACTAAACTCTGTCCCTTGGGCCAGCCCAGAGCATTTCCTCAGCCAGCCCTCTAAATGCTGCTCCCCAAACACCAGCAGCACCCGGGGCAGGAGATTTCTGCCCCCAAAAATATAACACAAACAAGCAAACAACACCTTCCCCATGCAGGAAAGAATTGCACCTACCCCAGGGAATGCTCACCTGGCCAGCAGCCACCGCAGCATCCCAGCAGCTCCTGCCGTCCCAGGGCTTTATAAAGGATTTACCACCCCAGGGAGGGACACTCCTGCCCTTTCTCTGATTACTGGCAGCTAATTAATCCTCTCTCCTTCCCTCCTGGGTGTTTTACCAGCTGGGCTCATCAGGATATCCCATTCTTTGTTAAAATCAGAGTGGAGATCTGTTCCCTTGTGCCTCTCCAGTGTGTGGAGTTGTACAGTTGGTCTGTGGTGCATGGCTGGAGATAAAATGACATTTTAAAAATATTTTCCCCATCATTCCCATAAATTATGTATTTACCATGGAAACCTGGACAAGTGAAACCACAGAAACCAAAATAGTGCCACAAAACCACAGAGGGCACCTCCCTGATTTTGATTTTTGAGTGTTTTTTTGCAAATTATCAATTTAGAGAAATCCACTGGCAGGCGATTTAAATCAGAACATTTTTATTTAATGCCAAAATTCCTATTCATGGATAAGGAAATATATATATTTATTTAAATTAGAATGACAATTCTTTATTCCTTATTAATAAAAGGAAGAATGAAATTGTCATTCATTAGAATGATAATTCTTTATTCCTTATCAAGAAATTAATATTACTGATTACAAAATATTATTAATATTATTTATTAATATTATTTATAAATATTACTACTAATTAACATTATTAATAGTATTACTATTAATACAGTTATTAATATTATTGGTTAATATATATACTAATATAGAAATTATTATTAAATGTTAATTGAGTGATAATTAATAAATATTAATCATGATTATTAATATCTTAAATTATTGTTAATATGTTATTAAATGGTAATGTTATTATATAATAATATAGTTATTAATCGAATAATTATTAATAATAATTTGTATTATTATCCTAATAAAAAGATAACTCTGTACACTCTGATGGGAGTACAGAGTTTTGTATTGAGCTGTAGAAAAAAAGTGAATTAATCAAACATCCAAGATAAGCAGCCCAGAAAAGCTCTCCAAGCCCTTGCTCAGGGTGTCAGGCCAGGAAGGTTCTGTGATTCTGCAAGGGAAAAAAAGGAAAATTAAAAAAAAAATGCAAAGCTGAAGCCCTGCAAGGGAAAAAAAGAAAAATTTTTAAAAATCCAAAGCTGAAGCCCTGCAAATTCCAAGCAAAGGCAAGGCACAGATGTTGGAGTGAGGGTGATTAACTCTGGCACAGCTCTCCATGGGAAGTGATGGATTTGCCATCTCTGGATGTCTTCAAAGCACATCTGGACGATTCCAGGGGCTTGGTGTGACCTTCCCTGGCACTGCAATTGCTACTGTTCACCTTGCAGCTCCACAAAAAATGCTTGGAAAGGCCAAATTTCTCTTCCCAGCTCTGCTTCCAACCTGCTCTGGGCTCTTATTGGAATTATTTCTTCTCCTTGTGAGTTTTGCTATCAGTTCTTCCCCCTTGCTTGAAGTGTTAATGGGCAGGAGTGCCCTGCATGGTGCTCAGCAGCATCAGTCAGGCTGATTTCAGGGTTTTATGACATTGGTTTTGTAGGAATTTTCACAGGTTAGGTGGTTTTTGGTGAGGCAAAGAAGTCTGGGGGAATTTCACTGCCAGCAGGTTCCATGAGCACGCTGATTGTACAAAAATCCTTAAAATTCTTTATGCAAAAACTTCTTTTTATAGCAACAAAAATAGGGAATTGCACAAATAAAAGTATCAGAGGATTTTGCAAAAGGGAATAGATGAGTGAACTCTGTATCAATGTAAACACCTTAAAATACAAATCACCAAAAGTGGAGCATCAATTTTTAAGTTATCCTCTTCTGGAAAAAGGATGAGTTCATTTAGGGCCAAAGAGCCCAAAGGGAGAGATTGCCACTGCTGAGACGTCTCCAGGGGATGGAAAATCAGGAATGATTGATCAGAACAGCACCACAGGCAGGAAAAAATGAAAAGGGAGGGAACATCTGACCAAGCTGGGCTTGAACCAGAAATGTCCTTTATTTCACAGGGATTTTTAGGAAAATTGTAAATATTAAATATGATGTAGAAGCAGAAGTTGTAACCAGCTGGGCTGGGAGACAGGACATGTCAAAGCAGAGTTGTCAGGATTTTTTTAATGCACCTTTTGTCAACCCAATGGTCAAGACACTGTGAATTTTGGCTTTGAGTTGTGGGAAACAGGAGATGCATCAACCCAGGGGTTTGTGGGGCGGGACAGAGGGTGCAGCAGCAGGGATGTGTGCAGGGGGTTTTTACATCTCCTGAGAGCTCCTTCCAGCAAGAGCCACACCATTTTATTGCCTTTGTAGCTACAGAAAAAGGGTGGGAGTTTGCAGCAGGCCCATGGAGTGGTTTGGATGGATTATCAAGCAAAGAGAGACAAAAATTCAGGTTTTTAAAGGACATCTTCACCTGGGCACTGAGAGCTCCCTGAGCCATTCCCTTTTGCTGCCTTTTCGTGCAATTTGGGCCTTCCTGGACCTGAATTCCAGAGCGGAGCCTAAGGTGCAGACAAGCAATATTTTGGTGTCCTCTCCTTGCAAGGACCATCCCAGTGGCCCTGAGGAGGATGAACCCCACCACATCCCATCCCTGCTCCCCATCCATGCCCTCAGCAGGCTCTCCCACCATCCCAACCCCTCTCTGCTGCTTCCAAACCCCACCTTTATTCCTTTCCTGCTGCAGGGAAATATCAGAGGCACCCATGTGGCTCAGGAAGGAGGCACTGGCCCTGGCAGAAACACCCAATTATTTAGCAGCTGTCAAGGTTAAGCTGAATAACCCCGGCATGGGGCAGGCTGGGCTTTGGAAGAGGCACAAAAATCATCTTGCCCAAGGGGAAGAACATCCCAGGGAGGCAGAGCAGAGCCCAGGGGGCTCTCCAGGAATGAAAGGAAGCCGGGATGTCTTGGGGCAGGGCTGGGCAGAGAGCTCTGCCCATCCATCAGGGATAAATCAAACCCAGAGGGGAAGGGGGGAAAAAGCGTCCGAGGGGGAGCTGGGGGGAGAAGAGGGAACGAAAAGGCAGCACGAGAGAGAGGAAAAGCCAGATCAAAGGCAGAAATTCATCAGAGATAACGGAATTATTTATTTTTCCTGCTGCTAGTGGGGATTTTTTTTCTTTTTTTTTTTCCCCTTTGAGGCCCCCCAGGCCTTCTGGGCTGCTCCGTCTCCAGCCAGTCTGTTATTCTCAGGCGTCCCATCACCCCAGCCCAGGCACAAAGCAACATGTTCACTTCATCACACGGCTCTGCTCGGCACTGAGAGACCTTTTGATCTCCATCTCTGCTGTGTTTATATGTGACAGTGCAAGAAATGTATTTACAGTACACGGGGCTCTGTTAGACACTGCCTGCCTTCATTTGAACATTAATATTGGCAGCAGGGGAGAGGGGAGGGGGGAGCAGCTCTCCTTTAATTCCCCCCTCATTTATTAAAATGTTTATTTGGAAATCCTCAGGCCCATTTATCTGGTTATTACTCAGAGCAGGATCAAATAATAACTCAGGTTCTCTGTGTCACACAAGACAAACCAAATATACGCCGGATGAGGGCTTTCAATGGCCCTTGGATCCATCCTCATCCTGGCACTGGGCCGGCTGCAGGGCCCTGGGTGGGCTCCTGGACCTGTAAGGCAGCTTTTCATCCCTGGTTCCACTCAGGACCCAGCCTGGGCCTGTTGCTACTGATGGAGGTGCCCCAAAAGCAGGGGGAGCCTCACTGGTCAAGGGGGATTTCAGCAGAGCTTCTCCCCAGCTCTGCCTGACTCTGCTTTTCAAACCATCTCATTCCAAGGCCATCACCTTTCCCAGGAGTGTAGGAACTCAGCACATCCCTCTGGATGTCCAGAGTTGCTGAGGACCCCATCGGGAGGCTCAGAGACCCTGGCATGCTGCCCAAAATCTGGGGATTTGATTTTGACCCTTGGAGCAAGTTGCCAGCTTTGTATGAGGACATGAAAGTCACACAGGTTTGAATGGTGTAATAACAAAATAATCACAGGGTGAAAATGTAGATTTTAGGATTTTTGGCATGGAGGTTATGGGGACAAGATGGAGGAACTTGGGCATGTCCAGCCTTTCTTCTTCTTCTCCTTGTTCTCCATTTTCTGCAGTGATGTTGGCACTTTGGGATTGGTTTAGAGTAGAAGTGCACTGTCTACCATAGGTGATAGGTATTGGGAATTAAGTGTAAATATGTTATACGTAGTTTGTAGTATAAAAGAACAACACAGAGTGCCTGTGGCTGCCCTGCTGAGCTGATTTCAGCTGGGCAGAAATAAAATTTTATAGATAAAAATTAATAAACAACCTCAAGACCGAAAAGTGAAGAGTCCAGACTCGTTCTTCAGTTGCACGGGCCAAAGCAGAGACATCCTGCACATCTCGGGGCAGCAATTATCAACAGCAACCTGAGACAGGAGGGGTTGGGTGTGTGCAGGACCACCTCAGCACCAACAGCTCACTCACTGAAAGCAGTCAGAGAGCACAGTCGCCACAAAGATCCTGCCCTCACACCCAAACTCTGGGCTCTTCTGGGGTCAGTCTGGTAGTTCTGCTCTCCTTCCTGTCTGTCTCCTTCCAACCTTCATTCCCCATCTCATCTCTACTTCACTTTGCCAGCCATATTTTGAAAAACACCAGTTTCAAGCTCTCTGCAGGTCTAGGCCACATTCAGAGGGTATAAAAAAACCCTGGCACATTTCTGGTGAGCGGCTCTTGGTTTTCAGAAGCTCAGAAAACATTGTAGGCACTTCTAGGTGGAGCTTGGTGTGAATTTTTGAGCAAACAGCCTTTGGCATTGTGATGGCAAAGGAAAGGTGAGTGTGGCTCATTGCAGGTGATCACAAAGAGCCAGCAGAGCTGGGCAGGAGCACTCCCAGGTCCAGAAGGAAAGTGTCAACCTACAAAACACTTGGAAAAACATCATCATGCTTGAGGAAAGGAGTAATTCCAGCCACTGCCTGGTGCAAGGAATGGCAAACTCAGTAAATTAGAGTGGACATGTGGGATCTTTGCATTTCACATCCCTCTCACTCTTCACTGCAGAGGTTGAGCAACCATCAAATCCCAGCTCTTTTCAGCATCATGAAGGGCTTCCCATCAGCAGATGCTTGCAAATTTGGGGTTAAAAAGCCCTGATTTGTGCTCTGAGAGCTTCTGCATCCCACCCAGCTCCTGGCCCTCAGCTCTGCTTCCCCACAGTCTCTCTGGGGTCTTTGGAGGTATCACAGCTGGTTTGTCCCATCCTTGGAAGTGTCCCCCAGGTTGGATGGAGCTTGGAGCAGCCAGGGATAGCAGAAGATGTTCCTGCCATGGCAGGGGTGGAATGAGATGGGTTTTAAAGACCCTTTAAATCCAAACAATTCTGTGGTTTTGGGGTTTAACCATGAGCTCACCCTGCCTTGGTGGGTCCCACGTGGGAGCTCCCAAACACAAACACCCATGGAATTCACCCCAAAAGCCTGCAGGGAGCTGGGCTCACCCATCCTGGAGTGGGATATTCTGGAAGCTGGCACTGCTACCCACAGCATGGCAAGCCCTGAGCCCTTGGGAATCATCCCTGCTGCTGGAATCCTCCTGCCCCAGAGCCACCACTGGTGCTCCTCAGGCTTTACCAATGCTCATTTTTGTGCCCCCTTTCCCCACATGTGGACTTAAGGTGCGCAGGATGAGGTGTCACAAAAATCTCTGAGAAGCCAGGAAACCCCAAACTGCTGCTCATCCTCTGTCCTGACACCATCTGGAGACTTGGCTTGGGGAAATCCTGGGATTTTGGGACAGAATTCACTGGTGGCAGGAGCACAGAGCCACTGTCACTTCCTGGGAGCCTTCAGAGCCCTGGGCTGGGTACCAGGCCCAGCAAACACAGGCTGGTTCCCAGTGGAGCTCTGATCACACTGATGAAAATGGCAATTTAGGTAAAATCATATAAATTTGCTTTAAAAAAAAAGCATATTCACATTTTCAGTGAATATGAAAATATTCACATTTTCACATACTTCAATATTCACTGAAGTATCTGTGTTTCAGTTTTACACGTCCTTTGTGTCTAATAGTGGGTTTATTTTAGTTATTTAGATTTATAGCTATATATTTATCCATTAGATGTGGATTTATTTAGTTATTTATACAGTTATTGCAGGGAGGGAAAAGGCAGTTTCAGTTCCAAGCATTTGCTATATGAGTTTATCTACATTATACTCAAATAAAATGTTTTGACTATATATTAAATTAATACCATGACTTCCCCTTTCCTGCCTTATCTTTTGTTAAAAAACTTTGAATTTTAGCCTTTCATTTACAATAATTTTCTTTCTTCCAACCTCCTCTTTTCAAGGCCAGCCATTCATTTTGTAGCCCTTGCTACTGAAATCTTTTAGTGCTTTTAATCCTTCCTGAGCTCACACACCCAAAACTCCTTGACACAGAGGCTCAAAAATAAAACTCAGTAATTGACCACTTGGAAAACGTTTATTTTAAAGTTTTTTTATTACCTTTTTTGTTTTTTTCACTCCTAACTGTGCAAAGAAGGGGTGAGTCACAGCTTTGAAATCTGCACTGGATGCCAGCTGAAAACAGAGGCTTTACACGATCAAATTGACAGATGATTCCAAGGCAGCCCTGCTCCACACAGACCCATCCATATTCCCAGTTAAAAGAAATATTGCATTTTTAAGGGTAAAGAAACATATTTAAGAGATAAAGGAAAAGAAAAGTTTGCTGGTCATCAATTATCATAATAAAACAGAGCAGTGCTGGTGGAGGGGGGGGATGAAATTCACTTTAAAGACATGTTAAAGCCCCCTAATCTTCAAAGAGATAAAGGCTGCCCCTGAGAGAGCCACTTTGCCAGGAGGCAGCCACGGGCCTGGCCTCAGGGGAGGCTGATCCAGCTCCAAAATAAACTTGGGACCAACTTGAACCCAGCGTGGAGGAGTCCAGGGGTGATGGAGGAGGAGGAGAAGGGGCAGGGAAGGACGCGGAGAGGCCAGGCCTGGTGCTGGTGTGGGGACAGCCTGTGCTTTGTGGTGGCAGCAGGGCACACAGAGGGATCCCTGGTGGTGTTGTTGTCCCCCCAAGCCCTGCTGGCCCTGCCAGAGCAGCTGGAAATGTGACAGAAATGCTGAAAGATGTGACAGAAATGCCGAGTTGCAGGTCCAGGCATGTCTGGGCCCACAGGGCAGAGCTCTCCCCTGATCCAGCCCTCAGGGAATTCCCTGCTGGGGAAGGCACACCAGGCTGGGATGAGCCAGCTGAGCTCAGCTGGGATTTGTTTTGTGCTTTTGAGCTCAACATGGGTGTGCAAAGCCCACGCTTGTGCCAGAGGTGGGGACAGGGCTCTGCTGTCCCTGGGCCTTGCAATGGCTGCTGGCAAAGGCCAAGCCTGGGCCTTCCACTGGGGTCACCCACAGGAGATGCAGCAGGGCAGAAAATCCTGCCCTTTCCAAATTTTGGAAATCCAAACTCCGCCCTTTAAGCAGCCCCCCACAAAGGTTTCAGCTTATCCAACATGGATGTGAGGTAGGATGTGTTTAGGCTTTCCATGGTTTGGTCTTTTGAGTAGGATCCTGCTAGGAATGGTGTTCCTATTAGAGTGAAAGGGGAGGCTCCATCTGCAAACTGCATGTCACAGCTTTTGTTTCACCTCACCAGGTGGGAGAGGCCTTTGTGCAGCTCTCAAAAGTTGTTTCCCATCATGAAATGTTTATTTTTAAACAATTTAAGAAAGAAAAGTTCAAAAATCCAGAGGAAAAAACACCAATAAGATGAAAAATGGCAAGGGCAGGTGAGCAGGCATTTCCTCTGGAAAGGTGACATTAATTAGAAAGTAGAAAATCAACTATGGAAGCAAAAATGAGACTGAGTGTTGCCAAGTTTTGATACTGTGAAAGAATTAGGATTTGGGTCCATATTCTAGGGTAAGGATTTGGAAAAGAAGGATCCTAAACCTTGATGAAATGAGTCTCCCACTCAGAGCCAAGCAGCAGGAATCTGGGGGCAAAAAGCACCACCAGGAAATAAAACCTGGATCCAGAAAAGGGAGATAATTCCAGCTCTTTGTAGAGTCCTGCTGAGTTCTGAAGGGCAGGGAGCTGAGCACACCCAGGTGCCCACTCCTCCCAGTGCCATCAGAGGGGCTGATGGGCACAGAGTGCTCCAGAAAATGGGAATTTGCTGCAGCATGCATGGATTAGGGCTCATGCATTGGAACTGCATTGTTGGATCATTCATGCTAACACAGAAATGCTCTCCATCCATCCATCCATCCATCCATCCATCCATCCATCCATCCATCCATCCATCCATCCATCCATCCATCCATCCATCCCAGCTGTGTCCCACTCAGGTTTTTCCAGAGTATCTTCTCCCAGCCAGAGGAAAACTGGCCCAGCTCCATCCAGAGCCAGGTCAAAGCTTGGCAGATCCCAGCCAGGTTCTCTCCAGCCCCTGCAGCTCTGGCAGAGCACAAAGCTCATTCTACACCCACGAGCTCAGACAGGGATCTGAGAGCAAATCTGGAAAGGAACCTGCCAAGGACACGTGAGGGGTGACCTGCCACCAGGAGTGGAGCAACCCCAAAGATCCCAGAGAGTTTTGGTACTCAGAGCTTGAAAATAGCTGGATTTTAACAGGTTTGGCCAACTCCCTTTGCTCCTCCAGCATGGGCCAACCCTGAGGAGGAGAGTGTCCAAAGCTTTGGAGAGCTTGGATCCTCCAGCAATGAGGGCTCATCATGCCCCAAAACACACCCAGGCCTCTGATCCCAGCCCTAAGGCTCACTCAGCTCGTGCTGTGCCAACCTCTCACCCTCCTGGCTCTTGGAGGCTTTAAAAAGTTGTTTCCAACCTGAGATGGAGGAGAGTTTATCGCCAAGTTCAGTACCAGACTTTTTCTGCAGCTCCTAAGCCAAAACTAACACAAACAGCAGGCTTCTCATTCATTATTCTAATTCCACCATAAAACATTGCCAAACCAGCTCTGACTGAGGGTTTTAGCTGATTTACTGCCTTTTCAACAGGCAGTGTCTATGCACTGGGTGAGCACGTGGGTCAGATTTACCCTGAGGAGCAGCTGAAGGGAGCTCACCCTCAGAGCACCTCTCCATGCCCAGGGCAGCAGGAACACTGATGCTGAAACATTCCCAAAATGTTCCTGCTTCCCACCACACAGAAGTGGCTACCTCCAGAATTTTTCTGAAAGGGAAAGGAGAACATAGGGGTTGGAATTATTGGCTTGGGCTCAAGAGTTTGCTTTGAGTGGGGATTGAGGAGCATGGCTCATCCCATGCCTGGAAACATCCAGCAACATCCAAGCCAGGCTGGATGGGGCTCTGAGGCTGAAGATGGCCCTGCCCATGGCAGGGGATTGGATTTAATGACTTCTAAAAGTCCCTTCCAACCTGAATTCTTTTATCCAAACCACCATGCATGGAACAAGAGGCTCTGGCACGTGGCACTCCCTGAGGACACCAACACCATGGTGGGTCCTGGCACCACATCAGGGGTCTTGGGTGGCCAAGGAGGTGTCAGTGACAGCCATTCCTTGTGCTTCTGGGACTGCAGAGAGCTGGAGCCAACACAGCCTGGATGCACTTCCACAAATCCATTTCTATTCCTGGATCTCCTTTTTTCTCCCTTCTGAAGGAGGAAGCATTCCCAGTTTCAGCTTTGACACATGTCACACATTGCTCTGAGAAGTTTCATCTGACCAAGTGACTCCAATACGTGCTTTATCAAAGATTCCCAGCCAGCTCTGCTTCCAGTGGCTCCCAAATCCCCTTGCAAGGTCTGTTCCAATGACTGGGACAGCAATGCCACAGCATAGCCTGCTTTGCCTCCAGCTGTCCCCACCAGAGCCCCCTGAGGAATGGTGCTGCCTCTGGATGCTTCTCAATCCAAATAAAATATAAAACCTTTGCCATTTTCCCATTTTTCTGTATCAGGTTAAAAACCAGATTCCCAGGGAAGCTGGTACATGGAGCTCAGTTAAACATTAACCCTTTGGTTATTATGTTTGGGTTAAAATACCCACAGCAGGTATTTTGGAGCTCTTTCAGGAACCCTTTTTACCTTTGAGATGTTGCAATTCTAATCAGGACCAAGCTCCCAGGTAAAGACTCCTGAGCAGCATTTTCCCAGCAATGAATCCAGCATCATTCCAAAGGTGTGAAGATCTCTTGGGAGCAAACAGGAGGTCCCAGATCCAGCAGATCCCAGTTCCAGGCACAGTGCAGTGATGCCTCATTGCTCCCTCAGCCACAGCCAGCTGACACCAGCCAGATGCTTTTCCTTCCTCCAGCTGAGCGAGCCACATCCCTGGGGACCTTGGGAATTCGATAAACCCTTGCTCAAGCTGCTGGGGATGAAGCCACCCAAGGGCAACGATGCAGTGTCACAGACATCTTTTCTGAAAAATCCTTTCCTTAGGATTTTTCCTCCTGAGAAGCTGAGAGGCCTCAGGAGCAAAATGTAAACATTGATTATCTGCTGCTGTGGAATGCAATGGGTGCATCTGTGATTGGCCCATGTTGGTTGTTTCTAATTAATGGCCAGTCACCAGCTGGCTCGGACAGAGAGTCCGAGCCACAAACCTTTGTTATCATTCTTTCCTATTCTATTCTTAGCTAGCCTTCTGGTGAAACCTTTTCTCCTATTCTTTTAGTATAGTTTTCATGTAATATATATCATAAAATAATAAATCAAGCCTTCTGAAACATGGGGTCAGATCCTTGCCTCTTCCGTCATCCAAGAACCCCTGTGAACACGGTCACAATGCAGCTCCCACCCCGAGCATGCCCCAAACACTCCCCAGCCATGCTGTGCACCCCAGCCTGGTTCCCTGCAGCCCCCCAGGCCCTGGCTGTGCTGCACACACCTGGCAGGGTTTGTGCCTGCCTGGTTTTCCCCTGAAGCTGCAGATATGTGAAGGGGAGGCAGCCTGGCTTTCACATCAGGGCTGTGTCACGAGGGAATTTCGGTGTTTCAGCTCATTTTGGCACAGGGGAAAATGTATTTCCCCTCCTTCTGTGGGCTGGGCTCTTTAACAGCACAGCCACCTTCGTGTTTCAGCCAGGATTCTTCTTATTCCTTCCTGCTGCATGGAACAAAACCACTAAGAGCAGAAATTTGGGTCCTTCTTGACTCTCTGGAGCGCTGGAAGGTGCAGCTTTCTCCACTCATCTCCAGGCTGCTTGGGAGGAGATGCAAAGAAGACAAGGAAAAGAAAGCTTTATCTCAGTTCCAATGTTGTTCAGGCTTGGCTAAAATCAGAGATAAACCCAGCTCAAGGCTTGGAGTGAGGAGATCCTGTGGGTTTAGCTGTTAAAGAGAGGGGCCACCACACTGTCAGCCTTATTGCTGGGACCATGCGTCTGCATGGTGACTCTTCAGCTGACCAAGCCATTTTTACATCAGCCAAGAGCAGGAAAAATGCTTGGGAATCCCTTTCTCCCATCCTACAGCCAGCCAGAAAACCACCATTCACCTGGATATCAACACTCCCAAATCTTCCTCTGGCATCAAGCAGCTTTAGGGTACCTTGCCTTGCTTATCTGCCCAGGTAGCCACACTTCTCACTAAATAAAATATTTGGGGATGATTCCTTGCCTGACTGTGGCAACAATGGGGTGTGTTAGAGCAGGATTTGCATTGTTCTGTGGGTTAAGGGCAAGGACACACCTCTCTGCCAGGAAGGGACCATTCTGCATTGGTTGTACACCAAATTCCAGCTCCACCAGCATGAGACAAGCCCTGGCTTTTCTCTGCCTTCTCCCTTATCAGAGGTGAGAGTTTCCAGCAGCTCAGCACGGTGCTCCCCCAGGAGCCTGGGGAGGGCTGCAAGCCCTGATCCCAGCAATGCCCCAGCCCCACCAGCTCTGTGTCACACCAGCCACAGCAGCGGAATCAGAGGAATCAGAGCCATCAGCTTCTCCAGCAGCAGAGCTGGAGGGTTTTAGCTGGAGAGTTTTAGCTCCATCCCTGCCTGCTGCTGTCCCTGCAAGGGAAGGGACCCCGTGAGCTCGTTAACCAGGTGACATTCGAATCCTCCCCCCAGGCACAGCCCCTGCAATTCAAATCACATCCAGGGGCAGGATTTAGAGGGCTGCTGGGAGCAGACTCGGGGATTGCCAGATCTGGAAGAGCTGTGTCCTTTGTGAGTTGTGTTATGAGACAAAGGTGGAAGAAAACACCTGGAGCTCTGAGGCCGGGCTGGGGGCAGGAGATGTGGCTGCTTGCAGGATTGGGGCCAGATTTGTAGAGGTCTGTCACCCTGATTTTCTAAGATTTTTAAGATTTTCTAAGATTTCTAATATTTTCTAAGATTTTTAAGATTTTCTAAGCCTTCTGGTGTTTACATTCTTGTAACAAACTTTCTCACACACTTTCTGTAAGTAACTCATTGTTTTGCATTCTTTTATGGAGGAGGAGAAATTTGATGGACTGTTGGTTTGTCCAGTGTCATTAGAGAGGTGGCACTGTCACCCTCCAATCCACCGTCACTTTTGGAAAACTATAAATGTTGGAATCAGAAAACAAATGTTGAAGTCAGAAAATAAACTTCCCCTTTTTCTTCACCTTGAGAGCAGCGATGTGCGCTTGTGTTGTTTCCTGTCCTACAGTGACAGAGGTCCTTGGAGATCAGCAAGCTCTGCCAGAGGGACCTGTGCAGCAGCTCAGAGAGGCACCTTAGTGCCCACAGATGTGGGTCAGGCCTTGCTCTGGATGCCCAGAAATCCTAGCCCATCCTCCCTGAACGTTCCCAGAGCAGTTCTGCTGCATCCCAGAGGCACAAACCTGCTCCAGAGGTCAGGCAGAGCCAATCCCTGCCTGGGATGTGCTGGATGTGCTGCACACACTCAGGCAGGACCACCTCCTTTCCCATGTGCTGACAGGGCTGTACTCAAGCACCTAAAGATATAAAAATGTGCCTGGTGGGATGGAGCACAAGGCTGAGCTGACTCCTCATGAACTCACAGTTTCCACCTTACAGAGCTGCTCCCTGCTCCTCTCAGCCTCTCCTCATCCTCCCAAAAACGTGGCACCCTTTTTTGGAACTCTAGCAACAAGTTCTAACAAACTTCAGCTCTTCTCTATGTGCAGGACAACGTGGAAGAGGTTTTACAGCAACTTCTGTGAGCAGAGAGAAGTTTGAGAAGAGGATCCATGTTTATCCCTGAAAGAATTCTCTACCAAGTTCGTTGACATAGAAACCAAGAAAGAAAGGATAATTATAATTAGTTATATAATGAAATATATTAATTATAATTAGGAGAAACCTGCAACTGCCTATTCCAATTGGCACTTTGTTTGTCTTTCCTGACCAATGAGTAAAACATAAACTTAGGAGTTTTTTAAGAATATATAAAAGGCATGCATGCTGTAATAAAATAGGGTTTGAAACCTTCTGAAAATGGGGAGTTGCTTTGTGTTATGACCATCTCAACTACACCAGGACACTGCACAAACCCTTTTGCAGCCAAGAGAGGGCTGTGACAGCCCAGGGCAGGAAGGAAGGGCAGATATAAAGCCTCTCCCTCAGCTTTTCACGGGAAATCCTCCTCCAGGTGTGAGAGCTTCGTAGGACACTGATAACGATCTCCACACCCTCCCTTCAGAGTCTGCAGCATCGCAGATGGTGAAGGAGAAAAATGGAGATGCACAGTGCCACCACAGTGTCCCCATGGTGCCCCTGCATCCCTGACAGCATCACTGCCCCTCACCCTGCTTTGGCAGCTCCAGAGAACGAGCTGCAGAGCTCAGGCTCCCTCCCTTGCTAGCGAGAGGAAGGGAAAGCCCCATAAATAAAGGGCAATGGGAAAGAGATTGCAGGTCCTGCAGCAGCCTGGAAGCCGCCTCGGAGGCGAGGCGGGGGGAGGAAGGGAGCCTGACTGACAGCCTGATTTAGGACCTGCCTGAAAAGCAAACAAAAGCAATTGAAAACTGCATCATCTAGGAAAACTTAGTAGGTTGTATTTTCACAAGTGAGGACTGATGGTAAGACCAGCTTAATCCCCCGGTGGACTTTCCACACCTCGGCAGGGGCCAGCTGGTTTGTCTTGCAGCTGATTGCTGAAATGAGAGCGGTGGGCTGGGGGCAGGAACAGGACACAGCAGAGGCCTCGGCAGAAATGTGAGTGTTTTCCAAAGCCTCCTTCTCCCTGTCAGAGCCAGTGGCACCTCCTGGGCTTTGCAGCAGGGAGCGAGGATGCTCCAGCCTGGCAGGGTCTCTGCTCGCAGGCAACTGGGCAAAAATCCCTGGAGAATTTTCCTCCTCCCTGTTTCCAGCTCGTTTGTGGGGAGCAGGAAACACAGCCAAGAGGTAGAGACATAACTTAGGGCCTTATCTTTGCTTCCCAGGGACTGAGCAGGGACACAAAGAGCTGAACATGAGCTACAGAACAGCGCTGGGGCCACGCTGGGCTCACCAAGGGCTGACACAGACAAGTGTTAAAAGATGACATCATGTGCAGGCAGACAAAAACCCCCAATCCACAGCATTCTGAAGCCTTCTATAGATAATATTTCCATTTAGGTTTGGCTTGAACCAAACTGCAGTTTCCTTCTGCAGAATCTAAATGAAGTCGGAAAAAGAGAGAGAAAAATGCCCCTTTGCCCAAGCCAGGTAATGTTCTGTGTACTGATTCCCTTCTCTCCCCTCCCTGAAATTATGAACCAGGATGACATTTCCTTTCCCAACATCAGCCTTGTTAACAGGGCAGAAAACCACAGGTTTAAGTGGCCCAACACAGCCCGGAGCAGATCAGACATGCAGGCAGCAGATGTACGAGCCCCCCATACTGAGCCTTTTCGTCAGCTTGTGGTTTCCAGTCCAGACCTGATGGCTGGAGAACAAAAGGCAAAGCAAACTCTCCTCAATCCTTTCCTTTCCAAGCCATCTATTTTCCCCTACAAGCTGGGAGACTGCCTATATCTGTAGGAGTGGAGATAGATAATTAAATGAAGATGGGAGGTGCCTCACCTGGGATATTGGAACATTTAGGGCTGACAGCCTAACAAGTTCCTGCAGGGGAACAAACCCAACCTGGCATCTGGGAGCTCAGGGCATGTCCAGATGATTAAAAGCAGCTGAGGGAGATTTGGTAGCTGGGTCTTAATGACCGTGGTGTGAAGTTCTCTCCTTCAGCTTTTGGCCAGAGAAAGAATTTAAATAACATTTCATGTTTGCAATGGGTTACATCCATCAGTGGTGGGTGGTAGCTCCAGCAGGATGCTCCAAAGGCTGGAGCAGCTCTGGTGTCCCCAGGGATGTGCTGCTGCTATCAGGAGCACTTGGTGCTCTCCAGATCCAGGGGCTCTGCTGAGACTCTGCAGCCCAGGTACTGCCACACATCTGGAATCCAGACCAGGCAGGGAATTTGCTCCTCTCCTTGCCTGAAAGAGATGAATGAAGCTGCCTGGCTGACCTGGGGCTGTTCAAAGGCACAGATGATATATCAGGGTCTCTGCCAGCCTCTATGCAGGGATATGGGCCTGGTCTCAAGGCCATCAGTCCCCTGCTCTGTCCCCTTTCCTGCCCTCACTGTGGCATTTCCCTTTCTCATTATTTGGGCTGAATGACTATTTGCTGACCCAAGTAGCCATTTAAGACCTGATATTTCGGCTCAGGCAGTTTTTGCTTTATGAAAACATGACATTACAGGCCAGACCGCCAGATACTCTGATATTTCCAAGCAGAAAGCTTTTTGAAATCCAATTTCTTGGTGCTGTTTGATCTCTTAAACTCATCTCCACCTTTGCAAAGATGTAGTTTGGCCCTTCCTGATTAAGCCAGTGCCATCTCTTCCTCTCATGCCCAGGTCTCTGTGCGCCCAGCAGTGGAAAGGGATGGCCAGTTTTGATTTTTGGGGGATTAAGGGAGGAGCAAGGTCCCAAACCACCAAGGACAAGTGACAAAGAGGATCTAAAGATCAGAGGTTTGATCTCAAAGCTGGGTCACTCTGAAATCTCAGACCCCTGGCTAGGTCTGCTCCCAAATACAGCCAGCCCTGCTGAATCCACCAAGCCTGACCCATCAATTTTCTGCTCTCCTGGTACCAAACCCCTTGTGCTGCCCCTTCACTTCAGTGATTTTCCCTGACCAGGGCTGGATTTAACCCCCTGCTCAGCCTTTCCTCCTCTCTGATCAAGTTCAGAAGTCAAACCCTGTAGTGGTGTTCACAGGGGTCCCAGGACAAGAGAAGAGATGAGAATCTTGACTCCATGTTTCAGAAAGCTGATTTATTATTTTATGATATATATTATATGAAAAGAAAATGATATATTAAAACTATACTAAAAGAATAGAAGAAAGGATTTAATCAGAAAGCTAGCAAGGAATAGAAAGGAATGATAATAAAATCTTGTGACTGACCAGAGAGTCTGAGACAGCTGGACTGTGATTGGCAATCAATTAAAAACAACCACATGAGACCAATCAAAGATGCACCTTAAACCTTCATGCAAATGAAGGATCCAAACAGAAACCAATCCAATGGGACAAAAACAGGATAAAAAGGGCTTCTGACCCACTGAATGTGTGCTGCTCCTCCTGGAACATCACTACATCTCTGCTGCTCCATCCTCAACAGGAGCGCTCCTGCTCAGCCCAGGGCCCCCTTGCTTTGGGCCTTTCTTTTATTATAATAAATGCTGAAATCACTTTAGTACCCAGAGCCTGCTCTCATTTTTATCACAAACAGCTCAAATGTGTGACCCTGGAAACCTCTCCAGCTCCATCCCCTTCCCTGAGGATGGGGAACAGGGAGCAGCACAAACCCTGGGGCCACGGGGGCTGTGCTGCACCTCAGCTGTGAGCACAGGGAGCAGCCAAGCAGCAATTCCTCCCACACCCTCACCTCAGACACCTGCCTGGAGATGGGAAAGAGGAGGGGAAACAGGGAAAAAGCCAACCTAAAGCCCCCACACATCAAATTGATTTCCTGCCAGAGAGGGCTGCATTCTCACTGGCTGTTTCCTGAGCTCCTGCCTGGTGCCCTCCCAGCCTGCAGGGAAGGGATGGATGGCTCCAGCCACTTCCATCTGCACCCCCAGCCCTGCTGGGCATGCATGAGTGGCTTCAGCTCCTTAATGCTGCCTTTCCCTGCAGCCCTGCCCTGCACCAAACCAGGCCGGTTTCCCCCTAAGAGTGTTGGCTTTCCCCAAGCTCTGTCACCCAGCCATTGGAAAGTGAAAGCTCTCATCCAGAAGCCTAAAAGTGCTTTCCTTTTCAAATTAATTATTAATTTTCAGCTTTCCAATTAAAGGGAAAAAGCAGGATTTTTTTTTTCTCTGTGATGCACATCAGGGAAAGGGATTTTTTTCTCCTATCACAGCTGTAACTGCAACACATTTATCCAGGTTTTTCCAGTATTGTGAGTGCCTCAAAACTGTTATTTTCCCAGGTTTTCCCAGTTTTGTGAGTGTCCTAAAGCTGTTATTTCATCCAGGTTTTCCTGTCGGTGTGAGTGCCCCAAAACTGTTATTTTTGTCCAGTTTTTCCTGGTGTTCTGAGTG
Source organism: Ammospiza nelsoni (assembly GCF_027579445.1). Taxonomy (NCBI): domain Eukaryota; kingdom Metazoa; phylum Chordata; class Aves; order Passeriformes; family Passerellidae; genus Ammospiza; species Ammospiza nelsoni. The sequence goes on along the minus strand of NC_080650.1, from coordinate 9,583,860 downwards.
CCCCAAAACTGTTATTTCATCCAGCTTTTCCTGGTGTTGTGAGTACCCCAAATCTGTTATTTTCTCCAGTTTTTCCCGGTATTCTGAATGCCCCAAAACTGTTGTTTTGCCCAGGTTTTCCCAGTGTTGTAAGTTCCCCAAAGCTGTTGTTTGCTGTCCCTTGTCCCCAGTGCTACCAAGGGGACAGCAAGAGCCACCAGGTCCCCAGCAGCAGCACCTCTGACCTGACCTTTTGAGCAAGGAAATATCCCCAGAGCCATTAACTCTCCCATTTTCTTCCAGCAGGCATCCTGCCTCCCCAGATCCATGCTAGTAATTCCTAGACAAAGATTTATGCTAGAGCATGACTTTTAAGCTGGGATGCTCCTGAGGACACCATGCCATGAAATGATGGGATTTGGGCTGAATTTGTCCTGTATCAGCTCCTGAAATCATCCAGCTGCACCTGAAGCTCCATGGCAGAGCAGTGCAATGTGCATCCTCTCTGTGATCCATGAAGGAGGAATTGGTTTTCCTCCCAATCCCTTTCACAGGGCAGCTATAAACTATTCCAGCACACAAAAAAACTCCAAGAAAATTCCCTGCAACCATTGCAATCAGCCTGTTCAGTCCATTCTCACACCCTGGGGGCTGTTTTGTGCGGCTCAGTGTCTCCTCCCCACCTCCAGAGCACCAGCAATTCCCCTGGCATCCCAGGAAATGGAGTTCCTGGTCATGTCCCAGCGCTGGAATCTGGAATCCTGCCACAAGTAACCATCCCTGCAAATGGTTCCCTTTGTTTGGGCACCTCTCCCTCGGAGCAGACTGGGCAAGAGCCACTGCAGCACTTCAAAAGGAGAGTTCACGCATGGGTAAAGGTCATTTAAAATGGGATTAAAAATTCACATTTTTGTCCCGCATTTTTTTGATGTTTCTAATCAAACCTATCCTGATACAGAGAGGAGGACAGGCTGAACTTGCTGTTTTTCAGTGATAAGACACAGGGGGGAGGTTTTGGTGGGTTTTTCTAATCAGCTTGCTCTTTTTTTTTTTTTTTTTCATTTCTAAAAATAAAACCCCTTCTCTGAAGCACTTATGTGAACTCCAAAAGGTGCCATTGAAAACTTAGAGTTTTCAATTTAAAAAAAAAATTTAAATAGATGTATATGCAGCATAGATGTATATGCAGCATTTTCTCCTCAATGTTACTCTGGCTACATTTTCACCAGCCTGTCTACACCAACAATTTTCTGTTCACACCAAATCCTAACCAAAACCAGGTTTAACACTCCAAAATCCTATTTTAGATGTGGCCACGATGCCCAAAACCTCAAGGGGCTCCTCTGTGCCCTGTTGAAGCAGATCCTTGGCTTGCTCTGCCTGCTGGAATGATTTTTCCAGAGGGGTAAAGCCTTATTCCAGCGTGCCAGCCCAAGGGATTTGTGCTCAGCAGCAGGTAAATGGCCTTTGATCCCTCGGGGCAGCAGGGCTGGTGGATAAGAGCCCAGGGAGACAGACTCCCCAGCCATCCCTGCTTCCCTAATTCCCTTCTGAACTGCTGGAGCCACTGTCAGCTCTCATTAAAAGAAGGGAATGCCCCTGGTTTAATTCCCAACCAGAGCCAAGTGGATAATGATATTAACCCCAGCAGGGGGTGGCAGGAGAAGGCACCTCCTCGCTTCAAATGTTTGGACAAAAAATTTGCTCTCATTAGGGCACAAGCCCAGGAGATGTCGCCTTTGTAGGGCGGGGGACGGGGCTTTGTTGGCTCTGAATGTCCCCTCTGGGAGTGCCCCAGGCTGTAATTGGGGCTGGGCCGTGCTGGGGGAAGAGAGGGAGAGACAAAAATAGGGCAAGGGAAGTGTCAGATCTTCTCTGCAATTCCATATTCTGCTGCAAAATCCTGGAACAGGGTCGCTGAAATGAGGAGCCAGGTGGTGACCATGGATGGCCTTGGGACAGGTCAGATCCTGCCCCGTGAAGGATGGTCCCTCTGCTCTGGGAGAAGGGCTGAGGAGAGACCAGCCCTGAGGGTAAAGAGATTAATTCAGTTTAAAATATCAGGGCTGGAAGGGAAAATCCATGGCAGGGACCCAGAGGAGTCATTTCTACCAAGAAATGGGGAGGGAAACCCAACCCCTAACTGAGCACAGTGTTCCTGCTTCTCCTCAGGCACACAAACATTGTTCCCATCATTGTCAGGAGGTTTCCCATATTTGTAGGGGACAGACATGCTGCAAACCAGGGAGGAACACGATTGAGGAATTCCCAGTGCCAGGGACATGTAAAGGTGAGGGAAAAGCTCATTTTCCCACAGCAGCAGCAATTTTTCTGTAGCTGGAGACACGTCCCCTAGGAAAAGGAGTTTCACTCACAATTTACCTGCTCTCAGGGATCCCAGCAGCTCTCTGAAGTCATTCCAGACCTGGAGTATCCAAAGGTGCAAGCAGAGATGGGAAACTCTCCTCAATCCATGATCCAGGTGCTGCACAGGATGTGACACCAAGGAACTGAGAGAAGCTGAGGCTGCCCCATCCCTGGAAGTGGCCAGGCCAGCTTGGATGAGGTTTGGAGCAACCTGGGATAGCGAAAACCAGCAGGGGTTGAACAAAAGGAGTTCTGAGGTCACTTTCACTGTCACTTTCACATTTTCTGAAAAATTCCCTCACCCAGGGTTTTTCTCCTGGGAAGCAGGGAAGCCTCAGAGAAAAAAGAAAACAATTCTTATCTCATTTGCTTCTCCTGTGTTGTGCTCATGTGGAATGTGTTTGGAGACTGTTTACCCACAGGAGATTGTTCCATTGGATTCTGCTGTGAGTTGTTTTCACTCTTTGGCCAATCAGGGCCAAGATGTGTCAAGACTCTGGAAAGAGTCAGGAGTTTTCATTATTATTTTTTTAGCATTCAGTAAGTATCCTTTCTGTATTCTTTAGTGTAGGATAGTGTTCTTTAATATAATATAGTATCATAAATTAATAAATTAGCCTTCTGAGAATGTGGAGTCACATTCATCATTCCTTCCTGCCATAGAGGTCCCAGCAAATACAAAACCTTCCCAACCAAATTCCATCCCGGAATTCTGGGATTGACTAAATATTGCCACTCCCTGCTACCACTGACACCTTTTCCACAGACATTGTCCCAGATCTTCCTCCCAGCTCACCATGCTTGGAAAAAGAGAAGATCTTGTGGGAAAAGAGGAAAAAGAACTGGTAAAAAACTACCCAAATCAAGCAGAAAATTATGGAAACCCCAACCAAGAGGGGAAAATTGCCATCATGGCCTTTTCCTGCAGTGGCAAGCACGTTATCAAAGGGATCTGAGTTCGGCTCAGTCCTGGGCAAGGAGCGGGGAAATGAAAAGCAAGTGTTCAATTAATTCCTCATTTGTGGCCAAGGAGCCTGTTTATTGCTTCCCTGATTGCAGCTCAGCCACTGTCAGAGCCTTTGGAAACAGGCTGGAAATGAGGGCAGTCCCTGTCACAGGACATCAGGAATCCCTTTGCAGGGTCGCTTTTGCAGGGTTTGCTGTAATTCCAGCCGGGTGAACCTCAGAGCTGCCCTGGCTGCTGCCGTTTCTGGGAGCTGTGGATCAGATCCTCCTCAGGACAGCTGGGATGGTGAAGGTTTGGGAGGGACAGATTCCCACCCATCTGAGGAATGGGAACACGACTCCAGTAGCAGGAATGGGGCTTGGAAAAGGACAAAAAATTGCAGAAATACTTGAATTCATCTGACCTTGTGGAGACTTCTTCCAGTTGGCTTCTCCAAGGAGAGGAACAGACCCCAAAATCCAGAAGGTGGGATCTTATCCTGCTCCAGGACCTTAATCCCAGCTCATCTCAATCCTCCACCAGAGTTTTGGGTCAAAGGGTCTCATGCAGCAAGGGCAAAGCTGCTGTGATTAACTGTAATTTGGAAATTATATTTATTATCCATTTCAAGCACTGCAACTGTGTGCAAAACTGTGTTATTGCCATTTCCCGATTGGATTTTTCAATTTCACAGTTTAATTTTGTCATTTTCCAGTTGGACTTTGCCATTTCCCAGATGAATTTTGTCATTTCCTGATTTAAATTTTGCCATTTTCCAGTTTGATTTTGTCATTTCCCAGCCGAATTTTTGCCATTTCCCCGTTGAATTTTTGCCATTTCCTGATCTAATTTTGCCATTTATCTTGGCTAAAAAAAACTTGTTACCATGAAAAAAGCCCTGATAGATGCCAATCCATAAAGTTATTTATTTGTTTTCAATAGGAATTTGGGGGAAAAATAAATAATCATGTTCCTAATGTTCCCTTTCAGCCTGAACCAGTTTTTAACACTTTAATATTAAAAAAATCCAGTTTATTCAGTCACTTTTGAGTCTTCCCAAGGACTCCAGAGGTTCCTCCAGGGGAAAGCAGGCACTTTAAAAATAAAAAAGAAACAGGTTTTACCTCTCAAATCTGGTTGCAGATCAGTTGAGGGTGACTTGATGGGACACAGGCTGACTGTGACGGGACAAACGACACTTGTCATGTTGTTTTCAGGAAGCTTCTCCTAAAATCAGGATCAAGGAGAGCCTGAGGAAACGGGACACAACCTTCATTCAACCCTGAGCAGCTCGGCCACACTTCCAGTTTGTAGCAAATAAACAGAAAATTGGGGAATATTCAGGGAATTCATGATGGGGGCAGCTCCTTGCCGAGGAGGTTAGGCTGGGAAGTGGCAAAAATTCAATGGGAAAATGACAAAAATTCAACTGGGAAATGGCAAAATCCAACTGGGAAATGGCAAAAATTCAAACTGGAAATGGTAAATTCAACTGGGAAATGGCAAAAAATTCACCGGGGAAATGGAAAAATCAAACTGGGAAATGGCAAAAATTCAAACTGGAAATGGCAAAAATGCAACTGGGAAATGACAAAATTTAAATCAGGAAACGACAAAACTCAGCTGGGAAATGGCAAAAATCCAACTGGGAAATGACAAAATTCAAATCAGGAAATTGCAAAAATTCAGTCCGGAAATGGCAAAATTCAACTGGGAAATGGCAAAAATTCCATCTGGAAATGGCAAAATCAAACTGGGAAATGACAAAATTAAATTGTGAAATTGAAAAATCCAACTGGGAAATGGCAATAACACAGTTTTACACACAGTGGCAGTGCGTAAAAATCCCAGTTTATTTGGGATACAGCACAGCAAAACCCCCAAAAGTGGATTTAGCAGGGAGGTTGATTCCCACAGTCCTTCCCAAAATCCCTAATCCAGAATATTCCTCCTTTGGGCCTGTAGGAACATCCACATTGTGGGAGGCACTGAGCTGGCCACTAAACCTTGGCTTTCCCTCCAACTCTCCCTAAAACTTGGCTTCCTGGGCAGTAAAATGAGGATAATGACCAATTTTGCCTTTCCTTCTAGAGGGATGAGATAATTTGATTGAAGGAAATGACAAAAAAAGCACATTTTGGAGTTCCAAGTGCAGCTAGAGAGCCATGGATCCAAAGGAGTTGATCAAAGAGTTCCTGGAAGTGAAGTTCTTGCTCCTTCCAAACCCACACTTGGATCAAAATCAGAATATTTTGCAAGAACTTCTCAATTTCTCTGAAAGTTTTGAAGAGGGACAAAGCTTTTCCTCAGTTTTCCAGAGGCACTGCTAGAATATTTCATTTCACTTTGGCCATTATTTCACTGGACCATTTTGTTTAAAGAATATTAAAATATATAATGACATATTATTATATATTAAATGTCATAATGCATTCTGATGCTGGTAAATGTCAACTATGTATACAAAAATCCAAATAAAACATTTTCTCCTAGTTAAATGGCAGATTTTTATTAAAATAAATTATTTAAAAAAATAAATCCCAGAGTCAGGAAGCATTATAGACTTCCTCCACACTTAACTGCTTTTCTCCCGTTTTTCTGCATGAAAAATGCTGGTTTCTAATTGCTTTGCAGAAGGGGAAAATTTCATTTTGTGTTTTCAAACTAAAAGACTGCAGTTTTCAGTCAGCTCTCAAGGCACTGGCATTCCTCAGCTTGTATTTTTCCCACAGAGGGAAAAGAGGAGGAAAAGATTTTTCCACCAAGATTTTTGAGTTCTCTCTTAAATAAAAACTTGATAGAAAAGACTCTGCTCCTGTTAATTGAAATGACGACAAAGATTTTGTCCTGAAAAGCCCCAAATTTACAAACAAACCTGGATCCTGTGGAATATCAAAGCCATTTTACCTTTCTGGGATGGCATTTGACACATCTTGGTCCTCTCTCATTACTTGGCAAATCCTGTTGATGTGAGAAGGGAAAAAAAGAAGTTCTCTTTGTTGAGTGTTTCTGTTCAGCTTGGGGAAAAGAAAAAGAAGAAAAAGAGGAAAGAAAGAAAAGAAAATGAGAAGAAGGAGAAGGAGGAGAAGAAGGAGAAGGAGGAGAAGGAGGAGAAGAAAGACTCGTGCTGTAATTTCCCAACATCATCTTCTGTTTCTGCTGGGAGAAGAACAGGAGCAGTTCTTCTGCTCTTCTTCCAATTTTGAGTTGGAATTCTCTGCACAGCCACAGAAATTATTGTTGATATCACTCACGTGCTGGTGGTGAAAGTCGTCCCACAAACCTCTGTCTGCAGGATGGTGGTGCTGGATCAATCCCTTATTTAGTGCTGAAAAAACGAGAGAAAAATCCATGGAACAACCAGTGCCTGGTACTGGTGGGAGTGGTTTCCTCATGGATGAGATTTCATGGAAAAGAGAGGCAACTTGGTGTCCAAAAGGCACCAAATTTCTGTGGAGTCACAGAAATACCAGTTCAGGAGGATCCTTGAGAGGTTTCAAGCCCAACCTGGTGCCCGAGGTCCCCACTGGGCTCAAACTGGGTCCCTCCTGGCTGTGTCCAAAGGCAGGACAGGCACGTCCCTGTGCTGCAGGCAGCTCCCTGAGTTGATATTCCCAGCTTTCTCTGGGAAGAAAAGCTCGTTGCTGCCTGGAAAAGGAGTAGATGGAGGTGTGGAGGCCGGAAGAAGCAAGGAAAAGCCAAGTGCTCTCAGCCTCTCCATTCTGAGATTCCACCTCTCTCAGGCTCCAGTTCCTGCAGCCCTGTTAGTAAAGGAGAGATTATCATCCCAAACTTTTCACAGATGCTTCACCTTAGTGCAGGGAATAAAAGAGGAGTCAGAGAATATCCTGAGCTGGAAGGGACCACCAAAACCCAGCTCACTGACTAGGAAGCTTTTACTGAATGGGTTTGGAGTGCAGATCTCTCCAGGCCCTGAAAATCCCCCAGGGTGAGCTGGGGGTGAGCAGAGTGCAGGGAACCCCTTACCCCAAGGAAAAGCTGCTTTTCCCAGGATCCTGGAGGCAGAAACAGCAGCATCCAGGGCCTGGAGATGGGCTGGGAGAGTGGTACTGACACTGGATCTAAATGATCCCCACAGTTTGGAGCTGGAGGATTGATTCCCTGACAGTCCTGCCCTACCTATGGCTGGAGTTCTTGAGTGTTTTCATTATTTTTTCATTTGTAATTTTATTTCAGAACGGTAACAAGACACCCCTGGGCAATGTGTTTCCAGGGGATTATTGCCTCCAGCTCTTTGCTTTATGACACATGCCATAATCACCAAGAAATGTACAGCCTGCCACAGCTCATTACTTAAGCTTGGCTTACACAGCCTCATATTAGGCGTGATGGATAGACCAGAGCCATAAAATTATATGGACATTTGGTGGCAAAAATGACTTTGTCCTGAGAATAGCTTGCAGCTGGGCCAGCTGTGCTTGGAGCCATCCTCAGCTTCAGAGCTCTCACCAGTTGGTTCTGCCCTCACTCTGCCCACAGAAAGTGCCTGAACTAATTCCATGGCTTCTCACTGCTCTGCTGCCCCTCTCAGCTTGGCAAGGCTCACCCACCTGCAGCCACCAGCAAGAAACACCTTCCAGGAAAGCTGAGCTGAGGCCTTGCAAAAGCCTGAGGCCTTGCAAAACCAGCCCCAGGTCAGGCTCCTTCTCCCTTTCAGTGACCATAAATCCCCAGCACGAGATTTCCTGGGGAGCAGTGAGGCAGAGGAGGGAAAAGGGAGAGCAGGGAACGTGGGGCATGAGCTGCTTTCCTCCAGGGAATGGTGTCAGCCTGGCTTTGTTGTACAGTTTTAGGCAGTCTGGGCAGCTGGCACAGGAAGTCCAATGTCTGAAAACAAGGGGCAAAGGGACACCCTGGGTTTGGGGGACAAAGGGAGTTTGGGCAGCAGCCAAGGGCCAGGAGAGCAGCAGGGAGCTGGAGACCCCCAGGGAATGTTCTTGGCCAGCAAGGCTGGGGAGATGGGCAGGACCCACGGGCAGAGCTGTAGCCATGATATTTTCTGAAAAATCCTTTCCTTAGGGTTTTTCCTCCTGAGAAGCTGAGAGGCCTCAGGAACAAAATGCAAACAATGATTATCTGCTGCTGTGGAATGCAACAGGTGCATCTGTGATTGGTCTCGTGTGGTTATTTCTAATTAATGGCCAATCACAGTCAGCTGGCTCAGACTCTGTCTGACACACAAGCCTTTGTTATTCATTCTTTCTTTTTCTATTCTTAGCCAGCCTTCTGATGAAATCCTTTCTTCTATTATTTTAGTATAGTTTTAATATATCATAAAATAATAAATCAGCCTTCTGAAACATGGAGTCAGATCCTCATCTCTTCCCTCATCCTGGGACCCCTGTGAACACAGAGCAGCCCCACAGAGTCCCCCAGCTCTCCAGGGTGTTTAACCAGAGCTGTTCCACCATGGCCAGGACAGTTGGTGCTTCCAGGACAGCTGGTGCTTCCAAGGCTTTCCCTGGAGCGCCCAGGGATTCAGACAGGAGGTCTTTCATGGGATGCCATCACTCCCAGCTGCTGGGCTGGCTCTGGCTCCCAGAGCTGTGTCACTCACAGGGCTGAGCATGGGCAGGCTGGGATTCCTTCCCCCCACAGAGCCCAGGGCTGAGGTTACAGCTGGAGAACGTCAGCACTGGGGCACGCAGGCAATGAGGCAGAAGAAGAGCACTTTTGTACAGCTCCAACACACAAACACTCTTCAGAGCGGAGGGTCCTGAGCCACCACCTTGAGGAACCACCAGAATGAAGCTGAAGACAATGAAGAACTATCAGGATGAAGGTGAAGACACTGGAGAACCAGCAGGGTGAAGCTGAAGACAATAATGAACCACCAGCATGAAGTTAAGACAATGGAGAGCCAGCAGGATGAAGCTGAAGACAATGGAGAACCAGCAGGACAGAGGGGATCTGCACTGGGAGAGGCTCTCTTGGTGTGCCAAAGGCCAGGCACCAACAGGAATTGTTCATTCACCCTTTCCTGCTGTAGTTAGTCAGAGGAGAGGGGGAAAATTAATGAAGGGCTCATGAGTGGAGATCAGGAGTGGGAGAAAAACACTCCAAGGGCAAACCAGGTTCAAATGTAAAGGAATAAAGCCTAAGCAAGCAGGAGATGCTGTAGGAAAGATGCTGTAGGAAAGCCTCCTGAGCCTTCCTCGGCCTGGGAATGCTCACAATGGGGCTCTGAGAGCTGGACCACCAGGACAGGCATTCCCAGAGGGAGCTGAGATCCAGGCTTGCCTGGCAGGCTCCTGGCCCTCAAAGCCAGGTCTGTGCTAGCCTGGCCAGCACACACCACCACCCTCCTGGCCATGTCCCAGCCCCACAGCAGGCTCAGGCCCTGCTCAGTCAGGCCAGGGTGGAGATTGATTTTGTTCTTTGGCTGGGGACAGCCTGCCCTTAACCACAAGGCCTGAAAGAAGCCAGGGCCCAGACCTCTGCAGGGAATAAATTCACAGCAGGGCTTTTCATCCCCAGGGAAGCTCATCTTCCCTGAGTCCTGGGACAATGCCACAGGGATAGAGCCTTCCTTTCTCCAGGGAGAGGCTTTTCCATGTTCTGTGCCTTTAAGCTCACCCTACTTCTGCCCCTCTTTCCAAACAGCCACCTTTTTGTTCTCCAGCTCAGATACATGCACCATGCCTCCCTTCCCTGAGATTTTTGGGGTTTTTCATCCTTCTTGCTGTTCTCAATGATCTAACATTAAAGACATTCAGGTTTAAAATTTGTGGCTGAGGTGTTTTTTTTCCAGACCCCCTCAGGAACCAAAGGTTGAGCAGGATTAGCCTCCCACAGGTGACAAAGGTGATTTAGGAGGACAAAAACCGAGTTTTGCACAGTGAACTGCTCCTCTTGGCTATATGGAGACAAATCCCCTTTGCCCACATCCCTTCTGCCATACCTGCTTCCACTCAAGATTCCCTTTATTCCTGAGAGGAGCTTAACCTAAATCCTGGCTATCCCAGGAGCTTCTAAAGGCTTTTTTCTCCCTGCCAAGTTTCCTGCAGGTCTTGGAGGGCAAACAGCAGCCACACAGCCCCCTTTGTGCTCCAGGGCTTGGCTCCTGGTCCCCCCCGGGCTGGTGGGCAGGAGAGGTGCCCTGAGCCACGCTCAGAGGGCTGGCACAGCATCACAGCAGGCTTTGAGCAGCAGCTGGGCTGCCTGGCCATGGAAAGGGCACCTCAGCAGCCCAGGAGGGCACAGGAGGAGGAATCTGCAGGGCAGAGCCTTGGGCAGCACGGGGGAACTGGGTTTGGGGGCTGGAAGGCTGCAGGGAGGATGGGGCTGGCCAGGGATTGAGATCAGCCTTGGAGGGGGAGCTGGGTTATCCAGATTGCAGTTTGGAAGGCACAAAATACAGCACTGAGTGTCACTGAGGGGCAAAAATCAGAGCCTGCAGGCTCAGAAATGAGACCTCCTCACCCTTGGTCTCCCTGGGAGAGAAAAATCCCAATCCAGGCACAGGGTTCAGCCCATCAGTACCTCCTCATTGGCTCCCCTCTGCCTGTGGGAAGGGACACAAGAGATTCCTGCATGGCTAAATCAGCTTTAAGGGGTGTTCTTTGTCCTGCTCTGAAGGGGAAGCAGCTTCCAGGAGAGGATGGAAACACCACCCAGGACCCTGCAACAGCACCTGAGCACCCCCAGCTCTGGCCCTGCAGCCTGGAGAGCCACACTGAGCCCCTGTGCTGGTGTGGCTTGGGGACAGCTGTGGCTGCTGGAGCTCTGAGTGGTGATCTCCTCTGGGGCCTGTCCTGAGCCATAAAACCCCTGAGGGCTCACACAGTGAGTTAATGAAACCCTGCAATCACCCAGGGACACATTCAGGTAATGGAGGACATAAAATCCTCCAGGTGAGAACAATAAACCCTCTGCAAGAGCTTCACTTCCTTTTGCTTGCTCCCAATTATTTCCTCTCCCCCATTATTGCTCTGGGGTTGGGTTTTTTTCCCCCACATGGTTTTCTGACTTTCTACATCACTTTCTCACTCTCTCCTTTTGTTTTTTTCCCGTCCTTGTGTTTTTCTGTGCAATCCACAGCTCACATTTGATTTATCCCTCAGCTGGCACCTGTGGTGCAGTTTGTGCACAGTGTCACAGAGTGGGCTGTGGTTTGCATGCATTGGTGATGACCTTCTCTACCCCTGAAAAAAAATTCTATGATTTTCTTTAGTGGGAGCTTTATATAAAAACTTCCACACACTTCAAAGTCTCCCATAATGCCCTCTCCCTTCTTCATGTCAGGCACTGGGACACACCAGGATCAGGATCCCAGTGCTGCCCATCCCTGTCCTCCATAAACCAGGGCTGGAGGAAGAGCCCAAAATCTCAAACCTCTCCAGAAACAACTGGAGAGGATGGGCTGACACCACATTTCACCCTCTCCTGCAGCACCTTCTCCCCTTGCCCAGCCCTTTGGGACCACCCCAGGGAGGAAATGTTCCTTTAGGCTTCCCCCATGTCTCCAGCCCTGCCAGGACCACATCTATTTATTTATAAATGAGAACATTTATTTATTTATAAATGAGAACTGAGGCTGTGATCTCATGTCTGGGGTGAAGCAGGTCCTGACAAGTCACACAAAGGGTTCCTGTTACTGCAGGGACCAGAATAGCAACATCCAGCTCCACCAGAGGAGGGATTTGTTCAGAACAACACTTTGGGAACACAGCTCTGGCAAGAGCAGGATATTTTTGCTCTCCAAAAGGTCCTTATGTATTGAGATAAAGGGGGAGGGTGAATATGGGCAAAATGTGCCACGCATGGCTCTTCCAGCACTCTTGAAAATCCACAGTGATTCTCCAGCCTCTCCCTCCCTGCATCCACATCTTTCATCAATCTTTCCCTCAATCCCAGGAATTACACAAAGCCCATTCCCTGTGCAAACTTCCCTCATTCCCTGAGTTTACCTCTCCATTTTTCTTTTTCTGGTGTTGAGATCTCTGTTGGATCTCATGTGGGATCTGGAGATCCTCTTCGCCATGCTGCTAGGAGCAGCAGCCACTTTCTTATTCTCAATTAATTAAAATATCATTCCCTTCTCCCAGCTAACACCATCAGGAGGAGAGGAAACAGCCCCAGGTTGTGCCAGGGGAGGTTCAGGTTGGATATTAAGGAAAATTTCTTCACCAGAAGGATTATTAAGCACTGGAAGCTGTGGAGTCACCATCCCTGGAGGGTTGTGGTGGCCTGGGCAGTGCTGGGGCAATGGTTGGGCTCAATGATCCTAAAGGGTTTTTCCAACCCTAATAATTCTGTGATTCTACAAAAACACACTTCAAATAAAGCTGGGGAGGACTCCAAACTGAATTCCCTGTTCCACCATCCTCCAAAACCTCAACTCTGAGATTCCCTGCGTGGGGGAACCTCCCCATGGGGTGGGGTAGGGGCACAACAGCCGTGCTGGGGCTGCAGCCAGGTGTGGGACATTGAACCTGGGACATGGCCAGAGCCTGGCACAGCCCGGGGACAGCGACAGGGAGCAGGTGTGTGCTCCTGGCACAGCCCAGGGGACACTGGCACAGCCCAGGGGACAGGGAGCAGGTGTGTGCTCCTGGCCCAGCTCAGGGGACAGCGACAGCGTCTGAGCTGCTGGCACAGCTCCGGGGAGACATGGGGGACAGAGACTGGGTGCTGTGTTACTGGCACAGCTCAGGGGACAGGGAGTGGGTGCTCTGCTCCTGTCACAGCACAGGGGACACATAGGGGACGGAGACCAGGTGTGTACTGCTGGCACAGCCCGGGGGACACGAGGGGACGGGAACTGGCGGTGTGCTACCTGTCACAGCCTAGGGGACACGCAGGGGACAGGGAATGGGTGCTCTGGTCCTGTCATAACCCGGGGGACACGCAGGGGACAGAGACAGGGTCCAGGGGGACACGAGGGGACAGGGACCAGCTGTGTATGGCTGTCACAGCCCAGGGGACAAGGACCAGGTGTGTGCTCTTGTCACAGCCCAGGGGACAGCGACAGGTTGCTCTGCTGCTGGCACAGCCCAGGGGACAGGAAGCAGGTATGTGCTGCTGGCACAGCCCGGGGGACACGCGGGGGATGGAGACCAGGTGTGTGTCACTGGCACAGCCCAGGGGACACACAAGGAGCGGGTGTGTGTCACTGGCACAGCCCAGGGGACACTCAGGGGACAGGGAGCGGGTGCTGGCACGCCGGGCGAGCTGCGCTGAGCCAGCCGAGGTCCCGGCTGGGGGACAGGGGAGGTTGGCAGGGGCACAGGGGGGGTTGGCAGCGGAACCCCCGGGCCGGGAGCGCCCCTTGCCCGGGCCGGGGGCCGCTAGAGGGCAATCGTGGAGTGTCCCACGCCCGGAGCGGCACCAGGGCTGCTCGGGGACCGCAAAGAGACACAGGGGACACCTGTCTACCCTTAAGGTAAAAATACCCGAGTATTCTCTAACTCTGCAGAGGGATGGATGTACCTGTGGGATTCACGCAGACACAAAGTCGCTGCAGCCCCAACACAAAGCAGAGGGTGGAGCCCAGCTGAGCTGAGTTTATCCCCAGCTCATTAAGCTAATTAAGGAAAACCTGTTCCTAAGGCAGGCAGGTCCCAGCAGTTGGTTTCCTTGATAGAGATATTGGAGCTGCCCACTATGGTGAGGTCAGACCCTTCCCCCAAGTAACGGGGCAAGAGGAAACATCCTCAGGTCGCACCAGGGGAGGTTTAGATTGGATAAAAGGGAAATTTTCTTCACCAAGGGTTGTCAAGCCCAGGCAGTGGTGACGGAGTCCCCTGGAGGGAATTAAAAGCCCTGTGGATGTGACACTTGGGGACATGGCTTTGTGGTGGCCTTGGCAGTGCTGGGATCACTTGATGATCCCACATAAATTATCTGTGATTTCATGTCATGCCTCTAATCCTCCCAGGGATGCATTTCCTTGCCCCTTCACCTTTCCATGAGATGTTCCCAAATCGCTCTGAGGGATCCTTTGGGCAAGGCTGTGCTCTGCTCCATCTCTGCACCACATCCTCGGTGACACACAGGGGCTCCCTGGACAGGTCCCCAGCTCCATGCCCTGCTCCGGGCGCTTCCCCCGGGTGCCAGCAGCCCCTCCCTTTATCAGCCTGGCCCGCTGGGAGATAGGCAGCGAAGCTGATAAGCCCTCAAGTGGCAGCGTGCTGTAAACATTCCCACTGGTGCTGTTAGATTAGAGCGCTGGGAAAATGCCTGCAGCCCCCGGGCCACCAGCGCAGCCGGCCGGGGCTGGGGATGCTCAGAACGCCGAGGATGGAGCTGTGCAGGAGCTGAAGGGCTCCAGGGCAGGCTGGTTGCTGCTCCCAGGGGCTCCCCAGGATTCCTAGGAGGGCTCATTTGGCATCCGAGCTGCAGTCAGTTCCGTCTGCACCCATGGGCGTCGCTGCCTTTTTTGTCCAGATGGAGGAAAACTCACTGATGCCTCCATCTCCCAGGCTTCTGGTGTCCAGAGGGCTCAGCTGGAAGCTCCCATTGGGGGTTCTCACATCTACCTGGAACATGGCACAGAGTTAAAGGCTGGGTTCCTCCTTCCAGAGTAACCTAAACCCATTTGCCACAGTAAAACCAGCCCATCCCCAGAAGCTCCAGAAGATTACCTCTAATTTGGAGTGGGCTGAGGAGGGCAAACCCTTCAAGCCACTTGTCCGTGAGGCCCAGGGGCTCCGTTCTTGCGGGAGCTCCTGAGCACAGGCTCTGTGGGAATCCACAAAACCAGAGGGTTTTGGGAAAGCTGCAGAAGGCAGGCCTCAGAGGCAGCAGAACTGTGATTAGAGCTAAGCAGAAGCCATGAGATTGGTCAGCAGAAAAATTATTTAAATTGTAGAAAAGCAAGGACAAATAGAACAATGATCTGTGTATTAACACTTGTATAGAAAAACTCTCTAAGCTACAGAAAAGTTTATCTAGCAAGATATTAGGAAGTTTGAAGCTTAATAATGGAGCTCTGTGCATTGTGTTTTAAGGCTCACAAGCAGGTATTGTATCTGAAATAAGCAAGCATTGTTTAACCAAAGGTACATGTGGTTACAGTGATTGGATAGAACTGCTGTCAATGTGCTTTTGCTTTGTGTGATTGGGCAAAAAACTTATAAAGTGAGTTGTAACATTGAGTTCTGTGTCTGCTGCCTGAGATGTGAGCTGCTGGCATCTTCCCATTGTCATAACCATGGAATGAGGCTGATGGTGGAAAATCAAACAGCTCAAGGCAGTTCCTGGCAGTCCTGTCCCGTTTGTGATTTGTACACAGACCCTCGCTGGTGATAAGGCTCAGCTGGAGCTGGGACCCTGGCACCCCCTGAAACGTGTCAGGATTCAGGTGTGGAGATGCTGGTGGCTGTCAGGGCTCCTTGGATCGGCTCTGGTGCCAGTGCCACCATCAGCAGTGGCAGCATGGCCTGTGACCAGTGTGGGGTGCAGGAGCAGCCCCTAGGGAGGAGAGGACGTGGCTCCAGCATCCCCACAAGAGCTGGGCACGGCGAGAATCAGCAATCCCTCTCTCAATCCCCATGCCTGTGTGTCCCTCCTGACCTGCCCAGCATCAGCACCACCCTGCCCCATGAAAGCTCCCCATCCTCCTTTTCCCGTGACCCCGGGAAGGAAATTCTCCGTTTCTCGGCAATTTCCAGGGCTCCGGGAGCTCGGTGCTCGGCAGAGCAGTCGCAGCTGCCTTGCAGAGCCACTCGGAGGCAATCTTCCCTCCTCTCGCACCGCCAGCAGCTTCCAGAGCCCTGGGAACCTCCCACTCCCACTTTCTCCCTAATATTTCCACAGTGAGTAAATCTCTATCCTTTTAGGGCTCTCAAATCTATTATTTTTACATTTGCAGTGGATTCCCTGGCCCTGTTATTAATGAAAACCTCCAGGAAAGCTCCTCAAATACAGCTTTGACTTTCTGCCCAGGACCTGTGGACAAGGAGAAAAAAAAAAAAAAAAAAAAAAAAAAAATCAGGCAACATTAATAAAGCAGGAGGTTTCTATTAAGTCTGAGGGACTGGACTCTCTGGCTTTCTTGGATGCTGAAATCCTCTAGTGCAGGATAAATCTTCTACACTTCATTTTCCCAATCTCTCCTTCAATATATTTTAGGAGAGCGCTGCAATATCGGGGTAAATAATGTCCCAGCTGCAGCGTGGGGTCTGCAGAGCGGCCGGGGTCAGCCTGTGGGCTGGGGCATCCTCCACTCTGGCTGCTCCTGGGCTCAGCTCCTCTCCCTAATCAGGGGGCTGAGCTCGGGGAGGCTTTAATTAGCTGTGAAAACAAATAATGAGCAATCCCTGCGAGGCTGGGGAAGGAAGTGGGTGAGTGGATGTGCATGAAGTCACTCAATATGCAAATCTCTGCAGCCAGCACCTCCTCGGTGGGAGCAAACCTCCCCCAGGTCTCTTCCCTGGGAGCAGGACTGGTTTCCCATCTGCCTGTGAGGGAGTTTTTCATTTGTGGGCTCTGCTGCTGCCTTTGCACAGCACCTGCTCCTCCTAAAGCTGCTGCATTTCCATGGACAAAGCTGTTACCTGGCAGTGTGTGCTGCAGCAGAAAAGGGAGCAATTCCACAGGGTGCTGCCAGCCCCAGGTCAGGCTGGGAGCTGATTTCCCTCTGCTTTTATCCCTCCCTGAACGTGAGTTAATGCAGCATCTCCAGCAGGGGCAGGGCAGGACTGCCCCTGGGGCTGCCTTTGGCACCCAGAGCTCACACGCAGCCCCGGGCAGGGATGGAGCTGGAGCAGGGTTTGGATTTGGATCCTGGCCCCTCTTTCCTCTTGGATTGCTGGGGATGGAGATGCTGGTGGCAGAATACACAGGGAGCAGGCTGGTGCTTCAGGGGATAAATACAAAGGAAAACTCTCTCCTTCCTTAGAGCAGGAGCTTGAGTGCTCAGAGTCGCTCGTGATTCTTGGGGGTTGTTACAATGATGGTGCCAGAGCAGCAGAACAACCTTTTTCCTGCCTGGAGAAAAAAAAAAAAATCCAGGCCAATCCTAATATGCAGAGGCAGCAGAGTTCAGCCAGTCCAAGGCAGGAGCCTGGAGCTCTGAGCACCCTGGGGCTGCCTTTGGCACCCAGAGCTCACACACAGCCCCTGGGCAGGGATGGAGCTGGAGCAGGGTTTGGATTTGGATCCTGGCACCCCTTTCCCCTTGGATTACTGGGGATGGAGATGCTGTGTGGCAGAATACACAGGGAGCAGGCTGGTGCTTCAGGGGATAAATACAAAGGAAAACTCTCTCCTTCCTTAGAGCAGGAGCTTGAGTGCTCAGAGTGACTCTTGGGGGTTGTTACAATGATGGTGCCAGAGCAGCAGAACAACCCTTTTCCTGCCTAGAAAAAAAATCCAGGCCAATCCTAATATGCAGAGGCAGCAGAGTTCAGCCAGTCCAAGGCAGGAGCCTGGAGCTCTGAGCACCCTGGGGCTGACACACCCACAGCAATCCCTGAGCCAGGGGTAATTGAGAGCAGGGGGTGGCACAGGTTCAAATTAATAAGGTCCAGTGCAGCTCACAAGGCGGTTCTGAGGCTTGGGAAGCCAACAGTGAAGGCTGTGGCCCAGAGCTGGGTATGTAGGGCTGGAAAGCTCCATTTGAGTTATAGAATATGCTGAGTTGGATCATTGATCCTGAGCCTGTCTCCTGCACAGACACCCCAGCAATCCCACCCTGTTCCTGGGAGTGGTGTCCAAATGTCCCTGGAGCTCTGGCAGCCTCGGGGCAGTGCCCAGCACCCTCTGGGAGAGGAACCTTTCCCTGGTATCCACCCCAAAACTGCCCTGGCACAGCTGCAGCCATGCTTTGTGTGCTGTCCCTGGTCCCCAGAGAGCAGAGATCAGTGCCTGGCTGACAGGCTCCAATCCACTGGCTCTGTTTTCATCCAGCCTGGAAATCCAACCTGGAAATCTGAATTTGTCCTCTCATCAATGAAGTGCATCTTCACAATGCTGGTCCTCTTTGCCCTGCACCTTTCTGGATCATCACAAGGGAAATCATCATCAGCCCAGCCTGGGGAAATCCATGTCCTGCTCCTGTGGGAGATGCAGCTCTGAGAGTGATGACAGGCTGACAGCTGGTGCTGGAGAGGAGCAGCTTGAGGAGACCTCAGAACAGCCTTCCAACATCTGAAGGGGCTGCAAGGAAACCAGAGAGGGGCAGTTCACCAGGAACTGGAGTGACAGGATGAGGGGGAATGGCTTCAAGCTGACAGAGAATAGGTTTAGATGGGAGATGGGGAAGGAATTGTTCCCTGGGAGGATAGGCAGGCCCTGGCACAGGCTGCCCAGAGAAGCTGTGGCTGCCCCTGGATCCCTGGCAGTGGCCAAGGCCAAGCTGGACAGGGCTTGGAGCCACCTGGGCCAGTGGGAGATGTCCCTGCCATGGCAGGGGTGGCACTGGATGGTCCCTCCCATCCATTCTGGGATGCTGGGAACAGCTCCCACGTGGCAGGTGAGGCATGGAATGAGTCCCTGAGCAGAGGACAGGACCTGAGGTGTTTCCCCTCTGCAGGCTGTGCTCTGGAAGCTCTGCAGGGAGCTGGGGACCAGCAGATCCCTCTGGTTCCAGCCCCTCTCCGTGGTTTTACAGGTCCTGGCAGCCCTCAGGGCAAACTCACTCCAGTGAATTTAGGAGAGGGGACAGAGAGAGAACTCTGAGTGGCCAAGTGTAATAAACACAGTCACCAGGCACTGGTCAGGATACACACAGAATCATGTGTGGGAGTTATAATTTTACCAGCCTGGTGGGATGTTGGCAAATAAATCAAATTTCCCTACCCTGACCCAAATAAATGTCCTGGAGTGGAAATAACAGATTTCCTTTGCCTGAAATCACCATGTGCTCATGCCAAGGGGATATCAGTGAGCAATCCTCACTTCTCTGGACCACTTACAGCTTTTCCCCTTCTCCCTGAGATCTGTGAGGACCCAGTCCCATTGGGCCTAATCCAACTTCCACCAAAGCTGGGGGTAAATCTCCATCTGGTTCACATGCTTTCAACAATTCCTCAGCCATTAAAATGCTGAAAAGAATGGGGTGGGCAGAGACCAAACTTTTCTGATCCTCCTTGGCCACATTCCAGCCCCAGCTCCTGAAATGCCCCTCCATTAGGGAGACACAGAGGAGCAATCCCCAGGAAAGGAATCCTCACCCCACACACCCCAACCCCCAACCTCTTCTTCCCATTATAGGATACCTTTAAGGCCATGTTCTTATTAGCATTTTCCCTCTTGCTCCCTTCCATGTTGTCTGGAGCCACCAAACCACAAAGCTGCAGCAGAATCATTTCTCATCCTGTCCCACTTGTCCAACAAAGCTCTTCCCTGGTGCTTCTGGAGGGGACATCTCATTCCTGTCCAGGATATGGCTTTAGTAGGATGACCAATGTCAATTTAAAGACTAAAGTTGAGCTCTCAGGGATAAAAGTTGCCTCCTGTTGATACCTCAGGCATTCTTTGAGCTTTGCAGGTTTCAGGGCCCTCAGTGTGGTCAGAGGCCAAGGATTAAAGAACTGAAGTGGTTTCCTCTGTGCAGAGCTCAGATGGTTCACGTGGGGCTGGTGTCCCCTGGCACTGCTGAGGGGTCATTGTCTCAGTTCAGGCTCCGTGGCTCTGACACCAGGAACAGCTGTCAGCCCCTCTCGTGCCCGTGATCAATAATGCCCCAATCTCGCTGTTCGATGGCATCAATTATTTATCTCTAATTGGATTGGATTCTTCCTCGCTCCTGGTGAATCAATTAATGAGGATTAGCCACCAGAGCTCCTGGTGTCCTCCAGAGATGCTTGTCACAGCAGCACCAGTGGAAACTGGGGTGGGGGAGGTTGGGAGGAGCAGAAGGGGAATCTCCTGGGGTTCCTTTCTCTGCAGGACAGGCTGAGCAGCCATGGCAGCTGAGCTGGGAGAGGGGCTGCACAAAACCTTTGCTCTCATTGCAAGACTTTCCTTGGAAACTAAAGCTCCTTGAGGTCCATGTGGAATGGGGAGAAGTGCTAAGCCACACAATCCCAGAGTGGTTTGGGATAGGAGGGATCTTAAAGCTCATCTCAAATCATCTCATCCCACCCTTGCTGTGGCAGGGACACCTTCCACTATCCCAGGTGGCTCCAAGCCCTGTCCAGCCTGGCCTTGGACACTTCAGGGATCCAGGGCCAGCCACAGCTTCTGTGCCAGAGCCTGCCCACCCTCCCAGGGAACAAATCCTACCCAATCTCCCATCTAACCCTGCCCTCTGGCAGTGGGAAGCCATTCCCTGTATCCTGTCCCTTTAGGCTCTTGTAAAAATTCCCTCCCCATCTTTTCTTTGTAGACTCCCTTCACATCCTGGAAGTCAGCATTGTCCACTTTGCATTTCCACCCCTTTCCTCTTCTGCCTGTGGACAATTTCCCACCCCTGCTGTTGTAACCTCCAGCCCCTTTTCCAGGACAGCAGCCTTCGTTCCTATAACTGTAGGATCCCTGCCAGGACACTCTCCCATGGATACACAGTTGGGCAGCAGGGATCCCCTGCACGCCAGCAGCTGCCTTTGATAATGAAGGAACTTTGGGAACTTAAAACGTTCTCCTTCTGAGCTCTGACAATATTTAAGCATGTGTTAACAGTTTAAAGAAGCAACCCACTAGAGGAAGTCTCATTTGTCAGGAGCAGTTGCTCGAAATTTCATCATAACTGAATTAAGGCAGCCCAGAATGGAGCGGGTTAGAGCGAAGACAGGAGCACTGATGGATGGTTCACACCAGCTGCTGAAACAGTCCTTTGAAAGCTCCTCGAGCTGAGGTTCTGCAGATCAGCGGCCCTGGCTCCTGAGGGAAGGCTGGATGCGATTTCTGAGCCCTTGTGCAGAGCCACACATCAGCACAGTGCCTGCCAGCAGTGCTCCTCATCCTCCACATCATCCCTGGAAATCAAAGCGTGGCTGCCATGGGTTGCGGTGCCTGGAGAGGCTCAGAAATCACCTTCAGACTTTGGAAAGAAGAAAACCCACCATGGCTCAGAAACCACCTTCAGACTTTGGAGAGAAGAAAATGCACCATGGCTCAGAAACCTTCAGATTTCGGAGAGAAGAAAATCCACTATGGCTCAGAAACCACCTTCAGACTTTGGAGAGAAGAAAATCCACCATGGCCAGAAACCTTCAGACTTCGGAGAGAAGAAAATCCACTATGGCTCAGGAGTCACCTTCAGACTTTGGAGAGAAGAAAATCCACCATGGCTCAGGAATCACCTTCAGACTTTGGAGAGAAGAAAATCCACCATGGCAGCTCCAGGAGATCCTCACAGTTCACAGCCTGTTCTGCATTTTTAGCCACAAGGCCATGAAATACCTTTGGAGCCCTAATGTTCCTGATGCCTTGTTCTCTGGGTGGCTGAAATTGCTTGGAAAAGCCAAGGAGTGGTCCTGAAGAATGGTTTAAATCTTGCTGCAACTGCTGAACCTCAGAATCAGCAAATTCTGCTGCAAGGGGTTTTCCTGCAGCCTATAAACCAGGAGAGCCATGGAGTTTGGCTGCTTAGCAGGCCAGGCAGGAAACAAAATCAGGAAGTCCTTTCTGAAGTTATCAATGAGTTTAGTTCACCTGTCAGAGGAATATGAGAAAGCTGAAGGCTTTTTGGGGCAGCACTCAGGGCAGGTCTCTGTGCAAGGCAGGACAAATGGCAGAAAGTTCCTTATCACTCTGGATTTGTCATGAACCAAAGTTTTCTTGTATGTCTGGATTGAGACAGAATCTTTGAGAGCCTCAAAACGCAGGACACGGGATCTTCATCCCATGGTGTGACAGTGAAGGGTGATGTGGGTTAAACCTGATGTGCCATGCAAAGAGCTGTGCCAGGAGAGAAGAGAGCACTTGGAGCAGGCAGGGGGAAAGGAAGAGGGTGGGCAGGCTGGGACCTGCTGCTCTCAGTGTCCCCTGTCCCCAGCAGCTCATCCAAGGCTGCCCCATGTGTTTATGGCTCATCAGCAGAGCCACCCCAGCAGGGGAGGGCCATAATTCCCCCTTTTTGGGGGAGTATTCTCTCTGTGCCATCCTGAAGCTTTTTAGCACCCTCAGCAGCCTTCCCCACGCTGATTTCCAGCAGATGTGGTGCTAATGAATAACACTGTAATCTCAGTGCCTTAATATAGTGCTGGGGGGTGATAAGTCAGAAATTGCTGTCATCGTCGGGGCGAGGACGATCTGGTCATTGTTCAGAACTGTCCTCCTCTGGTGATTACATCAAGGGCAATGCATTTTCTCCCATCTACTCCCACTCTGCTTCCAAATTTAAAGCTATTCAGGCATCAGACACTTCTATTTTTCTAAGGGCTTAATAAGAGGCCGGGATGCAGATGTTCAGATAAAGCCCTGACAAATTGCAAGTGGGGGAGCTGTAGGGGCCTGAATATATGTATTGTTATAAAGGAGTCCTTGTGAATATATATATGTAGTGAGAGTCCTATGTATTAGATAGGTGGGTCCTGTTGCTCTGGATGAGCTACAGCTGTGGGATCCTTGGTTGGGTAGCAGCTGTAGCTCATGAAGGCCTCTGGGATAAAAGGGGGTTGGGTCGAGAGCCCAGGAGGAGCCCCTGTGGAAACCATGAGGAACTGTGCTGCAGAGAGGAGCTGCATAATAGGACCAGCAAGAAGGTATGGACTTTAAGATGGGACTCCAGAAATATGAAATACAATAAGATAACAACAACAATTGGTGACCCCGACGTGATAAAGAACATGCAGCCAAGGAGAAGGTATGGAATCCCCCGGACAGCCGAGAGCTGTGGCAGCCGGAGAGCTGGGACAGTGGAAGATAGGACAGCTGAGAGCTGTGGCAGCCTGAGAGCTGGGACAGATATGGATATTGTAACTGTGTAATGGAGAAATTGTTAAAAGAAAAGGGGGGAAATGTAGGGGCCTGAATATATGTATTAGGTATGGAATCCCCCGGACAGCCGAGAGCTGTGGCAGCCTGAGAGCTGGGACAGATATGGATATTGTAACTGTGTAATTGAGAAATTGTTAAAAGAAAAGGGGGGAAATGTAGGGGCCTGAATATATGTATTGTTATAAAGGAGTCCTTGTGAATATATATATATGTAGTGAGAGTCCTATGTATTAGATAGGTGGGTCCTGTTGCTCTGGATGAGCTACAGCTGTGGGATCCTTGGTTGGGTAGCAGCTGTAGCTCATGAAGGGCTCTGGGATAAAAGGGGGTTGGGTCGAGAGCCCAGGAGGAGCCCCTGTGGAAACCATGAGGAACTGTGCTGCAGAGAGGAGCTGCATAATAGGACCAGCAAGAAGGTATGGACTTTAAGATGGGACTCCAGAAATATGAAATACAATAAGATAACAACAACAATTGGTGACCGCGACGTGATAAAGAACATGCAGCCAAGGAGAAGGTATGGAATCCCCCGGACAGCCGAGAGCTGTGGCAGCCGGAGAGCTGGGACAGTGGAAGATAGGACAGCCTGAGAGCTGTAGCAGCCTGAAGAGCTGTGGAAGATAGGTGTAGCAGCCTGAAGAGCTGTGGAAGATAGGTGTAGCAGCCTGAAGAGCTGTGGAAAATAGGACAGCCTGAGAGCTGTAGCAGCCTGAAGAGCTGTGGAAGATAGGTGTAGCAGCCTGAAGAGCTGTGGAAAATAGGACAGCCGAGAGCTGTGGCAGCCGGAGAGCTGGGACAGTGGAAGATAGGACAGCTGAGAGCTGTGGCAGCCTGAGAGCTGGGACAGATATGGATATTGTAACTGTGTAATGGAGAAATTGTTAAAAGAAAAGGGGGGAAATGTAGGGGCCTGAATATATGTATTAGGTATGGAATCCCCCGGACAGCCGAGAGCTGTGGCAGCCGGAGAGCTGGGACAGTGGAAGATAGGACAGCTGAGAGCTGTGGCAGCTTGAGAGCTGGGACAGATATGGATATTGTAACTGTGTAATGGAGAAATTGTTAAAAGAAAAGGGGGGAAATGTAGGGGCCTGAATATATGTATTAGGTATGGAATCCCCCGGACAGCCGAGAGCTGTGGCAGCCTGAGAGCTGGGACAGATATGGATATTGTAACTGTGTAATGGAGAAATTGTTAAAAGAAAAGGGGGGAAATGTAGGGGCCTGAATATATGTATTGTTATAAAGGAGTCCTTGTGAATATATATATGTAGTGAGAGTCCTATGTATTAGATAGGTGGGTCCTGTTGCTCTGGATGAGCTACAGCTGTGGGATCCTTGGTTGGGTAGCAGCTGTAGCTCATGAAGGGCTCTGGGATAAAAGGGGGTTGGGTCGAGAGCCCAGGAGGAGCCCCTATGGAAGCCATGAGGAACTGTGCTGCAGAGAGGAGCTGCATAATAGGACCAGCAAGAAGGTATGGACTTTAAGATGGGACTCCAGAAATATGAAATACAATAAGATAACAACAACAGGGAGCCACGTTAAACTTGACCAATTACGGGATGCAGGGCAGGGAAGGGCCCCAGCAGCTCTGCTGAACCAGCTGCCACCTCCATGCTGGAGAGGGCAGAGATGGCTCAGAGCCCAAGCAAATATTGCCACTCAAAGCTGAGAGCTGGCGATTAAATACAGGACTTGGGGGGGAGCAGATGGGTAAGGAGATGTCCTGGTTCCTACATCTGGGATCACAGGATTCCATCAGCAGAGTCCAGCCAGAGGAGGCAAGGCCCAGGAGAAGCTCTCTGGTTGGGCAGGGTGGGCATCACAATGGGGATGTGGAGCTCCCAGTTTTGGGAAGGTTGGGAAGGGATGCTCCAGGCAGTTCTCACTGGCGACACCACAAAGCCCGGCCGAGGATTGTAAACTCCATCCTGCTTTTAAAGGGTCTCAGGAACATTCCACATGCCTGCAGAATCACAGGCATGAGCAAAGATGCTAACCTTTGTGATCCTAAAGCCCTCAGGGATCATCACATCCAACCATCCCCCAGCACCAAGGCCACCACTAATCCTTGTCCCCAAGTGCCACATCCACACAGCTTTTAAGTCCCTGGTGACCCTACCACTGCCCTGGGCAGCCTGGCCAGTGCCTGACCACCCTTTCAGGGAAGAAATATTTCCTAATGTCCAACCTGGGTGTGTTCAGGAACGGAATAGTGGAACTGAAATAGGACAAGGAATGACAGCTCAAGCATGGAGAGGGGAGAAGGGGTGAGACACAAGGGGAAGCTTTTCCTAGGAGAGGGGATAAGGAGTGGGAATGCAGCCTGGAAACAACAAAACTTCACAGAATTCTGCTTTGGAAAAAGAGTGGACAAGTTGGGGGCAGAGCAGGAGAGAGGGCAGGGGTGAAGTGCCAGGTGTGAAATCATTCAAGCAAAAGGAAGCATCCCAACACCAATCACTGTGACTGCAGGCAGCTGCATCTCTCAGGACATTTAATTCCAGCATTTGGAGAGGCATGTAGGCTGGGAGGGACCTCTGGAGATCTCCAACCCAACACCTGGCAGCTTGTCCTGCTTCCAACATCCCTATTTCATCCTCCCAGACAGCCTCAGGAGGAGAAATCTGAGGTTGTGTTCACAGGGGTCCCAGGAAGAGGGAAGAGATGAGGATCTGACTCCATGTTTCAGAAGGCTTGATTCATTATTTTATGATATATATTACATTAAAACTATACTAAGAGAATAGAAGAAAGGATTTCATCAGAAGGGTAGCAAGCAAAGGAGAAAGAATGGAATGATAACAAAGACTTGTGACTGACCAAGACAGTCCGAGCCAGCTGACTGTGATTGGCCATTAATTAGAAACAACCACATGAGACCAGTCACAGATGCACCTGTTATATTCCACAGCAGCAGATAATCGTTGTTTACATTTTGTTCCTGAGGCCTATCAGCTTCTCAGGAGGAAAAAATCCAAAGGAAAGGATTTTTCATAAAACATGTCTGTGACAGAAATCCACCCAGCTATTGAAGTCTCTGTGCAGCTGCCCAGGGAGTGGCCCCAGCCCCATGTCTGGAATTGTTGGGACAACATTCTCAGGGACATGGTAGGATTGAGGGGCTGTCCTGTGCAGAGCAAGGAGCTGGATTTCAGAGATCCTCGTGGCTCCCTCCCCATTTAGGACATTCCATGATTCCATGCTGGCAAAGCTGGTAAAAGCAGGATGATAGAAGGAGCCAGCAAACACAGCTTAAAAATTACCTGGGGACAAGAGGAGAGTGGAGATGCAGCTAACTCCCCCAGTCCTGGGGAAATGCTGGCTGTGCTCCTTTCCCTGGGCTCTGCAGGACAGCTAAATCCCACCCTAAGCTGATGAAATATCACCTGCCCTGTCTGCCTGGATCTGCTGGATTTGCTGACGGCCAGAGCCAGCATCTCCGTGGCTCCTCTTCCAACCCTGTGCTCTTTGGAGCTGAGAGAGCCCTGCTGGAGCAGCTGCAAATGCAGGCCTAAATCAATCTCGTTTGCCTGGTGTCAAATGTAATAAAAAGGGGGCCCAGAGCCCGAGCCTGAGGCTGTAAATTTTCCAGCAGCACCGAGCTTGCTGTCCTGCTCAGGCATTTCTCCTGCTCTGCCTGCTCCCAGTGCTGGGGCTGTGCTGTCACTGTGCCCTGCTGAGCCAGGCCTTTCAGAGGAGCTGATTTAAGGAGCCTCAGCTGCACTGATAGCCTGGCAAGGGTGAGATGGCTGAAGGGAAAGGCAGGGAAAATAGGAAAATAGTCTTTGCTTTTGCCTGAGAAAAAGGGAGGGAGGGATGTTTGACACAGAGAGAGGAGGCAGAGCCTGACAGCTCCCAGCCCTGCCTTGGAACAACATGGGAAACACCATCAGAAGCAGCTAGTTATTATGTTTTAATGAATGGCTTCATTACTTACCAGGGAATAAAGAGGCAGGCACGTCACACACTGTCCCAGCTTCTCTGTCCCTCTCAGGGCTGCTTTTCCCCAGGTTGTGAACTCAGGGATGTGAATTCCAAGCCCCACCTGCTGCCAGCCCCAGGCTCTTCCCTTGCTGTCCATTTTCACCTCCCTTGTGCAGAACAAATCCATCCCAGCTCAGGGCACACCTTGTGCTCAGCAGGGAGGGAGCTCTGGGGTGCTCAGCCAGGGTTTGGGATATCCCAGCTCAGCTCCCTGGGCTCTGCTGCAGGCTGGGAGGGCCAGGCCTGCTCCAGCAGCTCTAGGAGAGGGATGGCACCCATGGGGTGACACCCCAGCCCCATGGCTGGAGGCTCAGAGCCATCTCATGGACAAAACAGCTCCTCCTTTGGGAACAGAGGCTGGTGGGATGCAGGTTTTGCAGCAAACTCTCCCAAAATGTCCCACAATTCTCATCTCCAAGTAAAGAAATAAATAATCTTGTGGGAAACCTGACTATTTTTATCTAGAACAGATTTTTTTTTTTTTTGGTTGTTTGAAGTTTTGCTGGTGGACCCAGCCAGGGAAGGGGGATGAGGATGACACTGCCCAGTTCAGTCACCCCAGTTACACAGCAAAGGAGTTCAGGGCTGGGGGAGCCCGGATGGATAAAGGGGGCAGAGACAGAGACTCCAGAGCTCCAGAAATCCCACAGGCAGATCTTCCCAGGCAGTCCCCTCTCCCAGGGACCCCATCCTGCACCCCTGGGAGCCAGAGGAGCCTTCCAGAGGAGGAGGACACCTCTCCCTCCTTCCCATCCCTCCTCACCATCCCGTGCTGCCTCCAGAGCTCTGACTCCTGCCTTGGCTTACCCAAACCCTGCACATCCCTGGCTGCAAATGGTGCTCAGAGCCAGGAGCTGCTCCATCTCCAGCCCAGGAAGGGGAGGAAACACAGCCCTCCTCCTCCTCCTCAGCGTCCTCTCCCCCTCTCCTGCAGCCGTGGCAGAGCTCCAGGGCTGGGATGCTCCACACGTGCCTCTGGCATCCTCCCATCATTATCCTCCCTGTAATTAGGGAGGGAGCAGGGAGATTGGATGTCCCAAATCACATCATCTCTATTGCTTTGTGTTCAAACATCCCCTGACACGCTGCAATAAACAGACAGACAAATAGCTGGGTTAAAATGTGATCCCCACGAGCTGCTTTGGGCAGGAATTAGCAGAGTTCTCCTTGATGCTCACCCCTCCCTCTGCTTGCCTGGAAAAAAAGGAAAAGCCCTGAGCCAGCACCTCCTGATTCATGGTACTCAGTGACAGAGTTATTGGGGGAGCTGTTTGAAACCCTTCCTTAATAGAGACACAGATGGCAACGTGGGCTCAGCCCCACATTTGACCTCCAGCTCCAGGAAAATGATATTCCAGGGTCCAACATTTTCCTCCAGAGCCTAAATACCTGTCAGCACCTGGAGATGCACAGGTTGCTCATGGAGTGGGATAAAGAGGCACATTCCAGCACCAGCATCTGCTGCTGCTGCAGGAAAACCTGCAATTCCAGAAATTAACACCTGTGCTGCCTCCATGAGGATTCCCTGGTCCCAGATATTGGCACAGCTTTGAATTCCTAAAAGGAATGCTGCTTTGTCAGCCAAAGGGCTGGAAAGCAGGAGTTTGGCTTCCAAAGGGCTGCTAAAAGAGGAATTTGGCTTCCAAAGGGCTGCTGAAAGAGGAATTTGGCTTCCAAAGGGCTTCTAAAACTGGAGTTTGGCTTCCAAGTGACTGGTAAAACAGGAGTTGGACTTCAAGGGATTGTTAAAACAAGAGTTTGACTTCCATAGCTGCTAAAACAGGAGTTTGGCTTCCAAGGGATTGGTGAAACAGGAGTTGGACTTCAAGGGAGCAACATTTGGGCCTCCCTCCATCCCTAGAGCCACTCCCAGCTCCCCCAGAGCCAGCAATGGGTGCAGAGCAGCTCATGGCCAGCCTCTGGAAGCCCATTACAGTTTTATGGAGGTCACCCTCACTTAATTATGCCACTGTTCCTGCCAGACCCACCTAGGAACCTAGTGTGGTCCTGGGCCTGGGCTAGCAGGCTGCCCTGGGCTGCTGCAGTCCTGGGCTATTTTGACCTTGGTTGTTTTTTCCTTTTTCTTTTAATGGAAATTAATGAAAATTAAGACATTCCCCTCACTCCTTTATTTTAAAACACTTCCCACCAAAATTGCCCCGAGTGCTGACACCCTGTGCTTCAATGCTCGCAGCAAAACCAACATTTGGGCCTCCCTCCATCCCTAGAGCCACTCCCAGCTGCCAAGGTGCCAACAGTGGGTGCAGAGCAGCTCATGGCCAGCCTCTGGAAGCCCATTACAGTTTTATGGAGGTCACCCTCACCTAATTATGCCACTGTTCCTGCCAGCCCTGCCTGACCCCACAAAGGATTAACATGTCCTGGGCACTCCTGTGGCCCTGGGGCAGCAGGCCCTGGGCTGCTGCAGCCCTGGGGAATTCTGACCTTGGTTGTTTTTTTCTTTTGTTAGAAATTAAGACATTCCCCTCACTCCTTTCTTTTAAAACACTTCCCACTAATACTGCCCTGAGTGCTGACACCCTTGTTTCGATGCCCACAGCAAAACCAACATTTGGGCCTCCCTCCATCCCTAGAGCCACTCTCAGCACCCACAGAGTCAGCAACGGGTACAGAGCAGGTCGTGTCCAGCCTCTGGAAGCCCATTACAGTTTTATGGAGGTCACCCTCACCTAATTATGCCACTGTTCCTGCCAGCTCTGCCTGACCTCATGAAGGATTAACATGTCCTGGGCACCGAGCGCGGCCTGGGGCTGTGGGGCTGCAAGCCCTGGGTGCTGCAGCCCTAGGGAATTTTGACCTTGCTTGTTTTTTCCTTTTTCTTTTAATGGAAATTAAGACATTCCCCTCACTCCTTTCTTTCAAAATGCCTCCCACTAACATTGCCCTGAGTGCTGACACCCTGTGCTTCGATACCCACAGCAAAACCAACATTTGGGCCTCTCTCTATCCCTAGGGCCAGTCCCAGCTCCCCCAGAGCCAGCAATGGGTGCAGAGCACCACGAGCTGCTCGTGGCCAGCCTCTGGAAGCCCATTACAGTTTTATGGAGGTCACCCTCACCTAATTATGCCACTGTTCCTGCCAGCCCTGCCTGACCCCCATGATCCCTGGAGGATTAACATGTCCTGGCACCGGGGCCGTGGGGCAGCAGGCCCTGGGCTGCTGCAGCCCTGGGGAATTCTGACCTCGGTTGTTTTTTTCCTTGGCCAGCCCTTGGAGGAGCTGTTGAATGGGGCTTTCATTTGGCTGACCCCCGGGGTCAGCTGTTTTCAGAGCATGAAATATGGCAGTGGCTGGACAGGAGGGAAGAGATAAACTCGGCTGAGGAGCCTTAACAGGCCAATGAGCCGTGACTAATGATGATTGGGGTTTGTCTTTCCAGGCCCTAATTTATTGGGCTGCTGACCACTTAGTGCACTCCTCGGGGAATTAACTCCTTCAGGGGCAGCAGCTCTGCCCCTCTGGGGTTTGTCTGCTCCTGGTTTGATGCCTTGTGAATGCCTGGTGCCTGGATGTTCCTCTGCTCTGGGGCATTTCCAGGTGCCTTCTGTCCCAGCAGAGTCACCAGAAACTGATGCCTTGGGAAGGCTGACCTAAAACAGGTGCAAGACAGGGTTAAAGAATAAAGCAGGGATTTATTTAAAGCTTCAATGGATCCACCTTGGGCAGCACAAGAGCCCAGACAGGGCTATACCCAAGGTGAACAAAACTGGTCACAAAATGGATAGCTGGTCACAAGGTCTCTCACTTTTCTAAGTTCTGCTCCATTTGCATATTGGAGTTAATTGTCCACTTACAGCTTTAGGTTATGAAGTCCAATCTTTCTTGTTTTTCTCTCTTCAGTCCATGTTGTTTATGCTCTTGGGCCTGAAATTCGGATCATTTGTCCTTGGCCCCACCTGGAGAAGGAATTGTTTTGTCTCCCTACTATGTGCAGAGAGCTCACCATCCCCTGATATGAAGCTCAGAACTACACACTAAAGCAGCACAGAACCTGAAAAATATAAAAGCTAAAACCTGAGGCATCATGCTCATCCTTCCCCACTTTGGCAGGGTGACCAAACATTTCTCCCTGCATCCTTCGCTGCTGTTACACACCCTGGTTATTTTCTGATCTTTTTACCCCACGTCTCCCCAAAAATGCTCCTTGAAGCTTTTCTCTGGGCAGATTTCCTATTGGCCCAGCTTTTTGTGTAGGCAGAGAATGGGCCATGAGTCCCTGTGACCCTTTTGGGCAGGAGCGTGGTGCCTCCTGCGTGGCAGGCGGGTGGCACGAGCCACCAGTGCCCCAACAAAAGAGCTGGCGTGTCAAACAGGCTCTTACATCTTCATCAGGAGCTCCTAAAGCCTCCAGCTTTGTCCTGGGAGGACAGCCCCAGCCTGAGAGCACGTTCCCAGCAGCACCATCATCCATCTCTGTCACTGCCGGGCAGATGGAGATGGACAGGGATTCTCTGGGATGGCTGCTGTGGCTGCAGCCCCTGCTCAGCAAAATGAGGGCTCAGCACTCTGAGATCCAAGCCCCAGTTTGGCCTTTTTGTCTTCTTAACATTCAATTTTTGGAGGGGTTAATTGCCAGAATTTGGATTTCTTGCTGTTTAGCTGGCAGAAGTGTTGACAGCACAAGGAACTCCTTGGCAATGTTATTTCATTTTGTGGAGGGACCTGTGTCTTCTCCAACAGCCTAAAAACTGGATGATACAATTCAGATTTATTTTACTGGCTAAAGTCTGCCTTTAATGCCCTGGTGTGTTTAAGGAGGCTCATTTTGTTCACAAGTGCCTCAGTTTCCCCACCTGAAAACAAGATTTGGGGAGAGGGAGGAGGCAGCCACTGACATTCCATGTGTGTTTGGGGATCAGCAGGGGGAAAAATCCAGCAGGGGCTGGGGGAGGGATTTGGAGCAGGGAATGCTGCTCACCTTTCCTTGTGTCACCCCACACATGCCTGGGTCCTGTGTTTTGTGGTGCTCAGAGCCATCAGTGCTGGGGCAGTGAGAGAGCCCTGAAAAAGCCATTTTCAGACCAGCCACAAACTGAATCAATTAATTGAATTATCAATCAAGCCCTATTTAAACACTGATCCCATAAATTAAAAGGAGAGTGGCCTCCTTTGGGTAATTCCCTTAAAAGCACAGAAAAAAAGTAAAAATATCAGCATTCCTAGGGGGAGATTGGAAGAACTCCCCAGGGTCTTGCATGGGCCCAAATCTATTTCTGCCTTTAAAAAGCTGTAATTATTCTCACATTAAGAGCTGTTCTGGCAGAGCAAATCCCCAGGAGCTATTCCTGAAGGAGAAATTCCCAGCAGTAGGGTCCTGCAAGACAGAGGGGCTCCAGCAGGGCCACCAGATGTCCCCAAGAGCTCCCTGGCAGGTGCAGCTGGGATGAGACCCAGCCACAGGTGCCTGTCCATGCCTCAGCCTGGCCTGCCCTGCCCCTCAGGGATGTTTTGGCACTGATTTACAAGGACAAGCCCTAAACCCGAGCTCTGGAATGGCACAGGGAGCAGTGGCAGTGCCCCACAGTGACCTGGCACTGCAGCCTCAATCACCCTGTAGCTAATTAATGCAAATTAACTCAGAGCCCCCGATCCCTGCAGGGCTCCCTGAGCACTCCTGGGCGGGCTCCAGAGCTCTGCAGCCCCTCCAGCCATCACCTGGGACAGGATTCACTGCAAATCCAGGGGTGCTTTACCAAACCTGCTCAGGTGAGGGGTTTGTGCTTTGCAGCAGCTGAAGCCAATTCTGTAAATAAATGGGTTTGCCAGAAAGATTCTGAGGAAGGTGAGGGTTTTACATTATTATTTCTGGGAAAAACAAATAATTAAAAGAAATTGCAGGCAGAGCTTGGGAGCTTCTGTGTGTTCATGCCTCCACATTTCCACATTTGTTTCTAACTACTTCTCAGCAACTTAAAAAATAGCAGGGTTATTTATAACTCTGCTTTTTGGGGGGGCAGAATGAATAGATTTTTGGAAAGAAAGGAAGCAATTAAAAAATAGAAAAAAATTAAAAATATTGCTTAAATCTATTGCTTTAAAAATAGCAGAGTTATTTATTTCTCTGCTTTTTGGGGGGCAGAATGAATAGATTTTTGGAAAAGAAGCAATTAAAAATTTTAAAAATTAAAAATATTGCTTAAATATATTGCTTTAAAAATAGCAGAATTATTACTCCGTTTTTTTGGGGGGGGCAGAATGAATAGATTTTTGGAAAGAAAGGAAGCATTTCATTAAAAAAAATTAAAAATATTGCTTAAAAATAGCAGGGTTATTTTGTTACTCTGTTTTTTGAGGGGCAGAATGAATAGACTTTTGGAAAGAAAGGAAGCAATTAATAAAAAAATAATGCTTAAAAACATTGCTTAAAAATAGCAGGGTTTATTATTCTGGGGTTTTTTGGGTTTTTTGGTTTTTTTTTTTTTTTTTTTTTTTGAGGGCAGAATGAATAGATTTTTCGAAAGAAAGGAAGCAATTAAAAAAATTAAAATACGCTTTAAAATATTGCTTAAAAATAGTAGGGAGAAAGAAAGAGAGAGAAAGAAATAAATAAATTGTCTCTTTCCCTGCCCAGGTAACACACTGGCATCTCCTGGGCATCATCCAAGCCACCATTGCATGTCCTGTTTGATGTCCCTGGCCACTGTCACTGTTATCAGTGCCTGGTGCCCGGGCAGGAGGGGTCCCCAGGTGAGACCACACACGAGCAGAGCTGTCCTGCCCAGGGGATGGACAGATGGACAGGGAGCATGCACGGGATGGGTGAGGGATGGCAGCCGGTAACGATGTGAGAAACGTGAGGCTGAGTCAGCACAGAGGAGGGAAAATGCAGAAAGAAGAAGAAGAAAAAAAAGATTTAAAAAAAGGGAAGGCAGGCTGAGAAAGTGAGGCTGGGTGCAGCCCTCAGGGCTCTGGTGATTAGCCAAGACATGATCCAGCCTTGGCTGGCCCGGTGCAGGGTAAGAGGTCAGCAGCATTTGATAAAACAGAGCATCCCCAGCTCCTCCTCAGGGGCTGAGCCTGCACTGCACAGGGCTCTGGGCAAGCAGCCCCTAAAAACAGCAGTGCCCACTGGGGCAGCTCTGCTGGGACCCCAAAATGGGTCTGTTTGGGGGGCAGATGAGTCTTGTAAAGACACGGGGCAGCTGTCAGAGCTGGGGAGGGAGGGGAGGTGGGGACGGATGCTTTTGAAGTGCCCCCGGTCGGTACCTGCTGTCACAGAGCCCTAATGGATGGGAGATGGCTCCTGGCTGCCTGAAACCCAGCCCAGCCTTGTAAAAGAGGAGCTGAACCTAAAAGAGAGGGGGAGATGTTTAACAGAGACAAGAGCTGGAGATCAAGAGGAGAGAGGAACATCCCAGCACATCAGCTTAACCCTTCCAGTACCAATTTCTGTGCCTCTGCAAAGAAATCCCAGCGTGGAGTAGAACAGGAAGAAAAAACTTTTCACAAACATCCCAGCTTGGGGTTTGGGAGGGGAAATGCAGTTTCTCCTGCTCTGAAGCTTCTGCTTTCCTCTCCCATGCTCTGGGCAGCAGCTCCCAGCCCACAGCCGGGGTGTGAGTGGCTGGGAAATCATTAACTCAGCTACAGATGCTTTGGTGAGTTTGGATAAACAGCCTGCTGTTGTTCTGCACATGGGAGTTACTGTAGGAGCTGCTGAAAGGCCTGGGATTTATAGCCTTGGAAAATGATTTATTTTGTTAAGCCCACAGCTGATACAGATGGGGAAATACCGGTGTGGGATCTCCCTGCTCTGCTGCTCCCTCGAGTGCTGCATCAGAGCCACCAGAAACCTGTGAGGAAGGGGGAAATGCTGGGACAAAAAAAAAAAAAAAAACAAAACAACCAAAAAAAGCCACAAGACCTGCTGCTCACCATGGTGGTAAACACTGTGTGTGCAGAAGTGTCCTAGGGCAACTTGGAACAGGGCTTGGAGCCACCTGGGATGGTGGAAGGTGTCCCTGCCCATGGCAGGGGTGGCACTGGATGGGCTCTAAGGTGCCTTCCCACCCAGAGCATTCCATGAGCCTGGGATTCATTGGGCATCCTCCCCTCCTGTGCCCAGGAAGAACAGGAGGGGCAGGCTGGCCATCAACAGCTCCTATCCCAAAGCACATCCTCAGCACAGCACCAGCAGCCACTGCTGCCTCTCAAAGCTGCCCCAGGTCTTTGGGGATCACTCCTTTGATCCTTTTTCCTGGGCAAAGTGCAGGTTTGGGGTGGATCTGCCCCCTCCCACAACCTTGCACCACTCACTACACCCTGGGGCTCTCCAGTGCCTTCACACCCTCCTCATCCCATCCCACCAGGAAATCCTTCTCCAGGTCTGCCAAGGAGGAGTTTTGTGGTGCCACCCTCCCACCTGACAGCAGCACCTCTCAGGGCTGTGATTTCTTCACCCACAGCATCATTTTGGGGTCTGGAACCATTGGAACTAAGGCTCAGCCTCCCCTAAAATCCAGCCCTGCCCAGAGATACTTTTACCACAGGATTTCCCCAGATTTACCTCACTGGAGGTCACAGCCATGCAAACTCTCAATTAACACCAAATTGTCCCACCTGCAGCATTTCTCCTGTGCCCCGGGGAGCTCAGGGAGGTGTCAGCAATTAGTGCCAATCATTTTACACCCCCAGGGCTCAGCACTCCCGTTCAGGTGGGGAGGTGCTGCTGCCTCTGGAATTATATCTGGCTCTGTCACTGGCGGGATGGGCTGCAGTAAATCAGCTCTGACAGAGAGAAACCCTTCCTAGGGGATGCATCCACTCCCTCCACCCTTTTCTGTTAATTCAGGATCCTGCAGAGTTAAAAAGTGAGGAATTTCTGTCTGGAAGGAGGAATTTACACTCAGTGATGCTCTGGGGTGCTCAGTCCAACCCCAGCTGTGTCCCCCCATGGACAGGCACCCTGGGATGGGATGGGCTGGGAAGTGCAAAATCCTCCCTACCTGCCTCAATCCAGGCATGGGGACAGCTGATGTCCCCTGTCACTGCTGTGGCTGAGTCTGACCCTGCCTGCAGCACTTTAAACCAGGATATTCCCATTTTAACACTGAGAGGAGCTGAGGTCTGAGAACCAATGTGGGATTCTGAGGTGGAGCAGGACATTTGGGCCAGGGACTGCAAAAAGGGAGCAGAGCATGGATTTGTCACTCAGCCTGGTGTCCCAGCCAGCCTCGATGGGAAATAATTGCAAATTTCTTCATTGGGCACCCATCCATCACCCCGCAGTCCCACACACCCACCAGAGGCACCTCCTCAAGAGCAGATTCACCTCTTTGGGCCCAGCTGAGGTGAAAAGGGGCAGAACAGCTGTGGGACTCACACATGAATAATCAGGGGTTACCAAAGCCCTCATTAAGCAAAGCAGGCTTGGCTTTCCAAAGGATGGGATGAAAGGCAAATGTCTCCTGTTACAAGTGCAGTGTCCAGCAAAAGAAAAATCCCTGCCTGGCCTAGATAAGGGCAAGGGTAGGTATGTCTGAAATATTTCTATTACTTCAAAGTTCATAAATCTATTGGTTTAAAACTGTCAACAAGAAAGAGGAAATATGAGCTACAGACATGGTTATCACCAGGAAAGGAATTTCCTCCAATGGGAGAGCAAGACAGTAAGGCCAGGAAAGAGGGGCAGATAGGGAAATAGCTCTATGAGATGTCAGGAATCTGGATGAGCCTGGCCTAGGATATCTTTTCATTGACTCTGTCTGTGCCCAGCCCAAAAGGATGCTCAGGGGAGACTTGTTTGACACTCACCAGCTGAAATAAAACAGGTAGTAGAAAGTGCGTGGGTTTATTGGTATGATTTTTTGTTTATTGGTATGATTTCGTTGGGTTGTTTAGTTTGTTTTTTTTTTAAGCTTTTGAAATATTTCAGGATTTTGTCAAAAAATCCCTGATCCTTCCTTTTGGTGCACTGAACTGGTGTTCCCAGGGAGAAAAGTCATGTGGCAAAGAGGTTCAGTGGTCTGGGAAAGAGGTTCCAAGGACTTTGTGGCCTTAGACAGAGAGAGCTGCAGTGCAAAATGGGAGAGGAAGGAAAGGAAGCAAGGACTGAAGAAATGGGCCCTGGGGTCTGCACTGGACACTGTTTGCACATGGGGAAATCTATATTAAGCCTCAGCAGCAGCTTTTCCACCCAGAAACATCCAAACCATGAGGGATGCTCAGTTCTCCTGCCCTTACACCAGGATTTCTGCAAACACAGCCCTGCCCTGTTCATCCCCTGGCAGTCACTGCACACCCCTGGGGCATTGCTGAGGGGTCTGAGAGCTCCCCAAAAAGGGATGGAAAAGGGCAGAGCTGGTAGCAGCAGGTGCCAGTGGGAGCTGCACATGGAGCCAGCACTGTTCCTGCTCCTCTGGAAGAGTCATGCACAAAAATAGGAAAATAGGTGTTTCCCTACAGGTGCACCAACAAATCCTCCAGAGGATTAATCATCCCTTAATCATCAGAGCTGTGCTCCCTCCCAGTGCTGCAGAGTGGGCATTTGGGGTGGTGTCACCTTTACTGTCCCCACCAGGGCTGGATGGTCACGGCCTGGAGCTGGGAATGCTCCAAGGATTCCTGTTCCCAGAGCTCTCAGGGCAGCCCTAACCCCAAAGCCCAGCAGGACCAGACAAACACAGCAGATAAAGCTCAGAGAGTTCACTCTCACCTCCTCCTACCAAAGAGCAGCCCCATCGCTCCCCACCTGAATTTCACTGTTTCATTTAAAATTTCAAATTAAAACAAAATTTCAGACATTTTAAAATGTGAACGTGAATCTTTAATAAACCCCATCCTTCTGCTTTTTTCCTCCTCCTTTAATCTAACTCTGCCTGAAGTCACTGTGGTGTCTCAGGGCCAAGTTCCCAGTGCTCCCCTCTCCCTTGATAACCCAGCCCTGCTCTGCTCCATGCCTAAGCAGTAACTTGCTCCTAGAAGAGTGTTTACATTTGAAAATAAGTCCAATTACACCAGCCCATCTAATAGTCCTCTCTGTATATGTTACTGAGTACTTAGGGCCATTTTTCTCAAAGCCATTATGCTCATGTGATTTTCCTCAAAGCCTTTCGAGGGGATTTTGTTTTGACAGCAGGGCATTAAGGGGGTGAAACTGATAGCATAAGTACCACTTACAGACTTTGATCAGCTTGCCTCATAATTCTCTTGGAGAAAGTCTTGTATATATTAGAGAAGGAAATTAATTTTATTGCCGCTGTGGCTTTTTATTTTTTTTTTCCTGCCAGTAACATCGAAGCACGTGTGCTCAGATTTTTTTGGATTTTTTTTTCTTCTTGGTAAGCCCCTCTTATTCAGAGCTGGAGTACAAATTGGGTTGTCCTACTCCCAGGAGAGAGCCTGGGCCCTCATCCTCACCAGGATGTTCCTTCTGATATGATCCCAACAAGGTAATGAGAGACTTTCAAACCTCTCCCATACCATGCACTGCATTTCAATGTTGTACAGATAAATTGCAGGGAAAAAATAGATATTTTGGTCTGTAAATACCAAACAATAAGCAGATAACTGGAGTCTTGCCTAGAATGGTTTGGGTTGGAAGGCACCTTAAAGATGGTGAGGCATTCCAACCCTGCCTGGCCTTGGACATTTCCAGGGATCCAGGGACAGCCACAGCTTCTCTGTTGTAGGATCTCCTCACCCTCCCAGGGAACAATTCCATCCCAAGATACCATTTCAATGTTGTACAGATAAATTGCAGGGAAAACAAAGAAATTCTGGTCTGTAAATACCAAAAAAAAAGCAGATAACTGGAGTCCTGCCTTCATTCCATATCATAAAATCATAGAATGATTTGGAAGGCACCTTAAAGATGATTAGGCATTCCAACCCTTCCACTGTCCCAGGTTGTTCCAAGCTCCATTCATCCTGGCCTTGGACACTTCCAGGGACCCAGGGGCAGCCACAGCTTCTCTGTTCCAGGGTCTCCTCACCCTCTCAAGGAACAATTCCACCCCAAGATCCCATCCAAGCCAGCTCTGGCAGTCTGAAGCCATTCCCTGTGTCTGTCCCTCCAGGCAGGTCTCTGTCCAAACAGCAATCCAGGAACTGCACCATAAATAAGAAACCCCCCCAAAAATCTGTAAGGAAGATCTGTAACTTGGCACAACAACCCATGTGAGGCCTAAGCAGGCCCTGAGTCAGGATCAGCAGCTCCCAGCCCAAATTCAGCTCCCAGGTGAGCATTTCACAGCAAGGGAATGTTCAATCCCTGCCCAGGTCAGCCAGGCAGGCAAAGAGAGGACCCTGGCGCTGAGATCTCCCTGGAATCGGGATGTTTCAGGGATATTGAGGCTTTGACAGGGTGAGACATCACTGACAGGGCAATTGCCCCTCTCCATCCTTACCCTGCTCCCTGCCAAATCCCAATTGGAATCGAGAGCGGAAATGTTTGTGTGGAGCAAGTAAAGCTGGTTGGAAAATTTTTTGTCAAAACAGATTTCCATCACAAAGTGACACCCTGTTGGCTTTGGCAAATTTTTGTTCAGGAACAAAGTGGAGAGAGAAAAAAATGTAAATGTCAGCGTGCCCTTTTGACATTTTCCCCAACGCAAAGGATGGGCTTTCTTGCTTGGAAATGACTTTTCCTTGACATTCATTTTCTACATTCAGCTCAAAACAAATCAGCCTTGCTACCAAAATGGAATTTGTTGACTACTCTAAGATTTTTCCTTTTGGAATTGAATCTGCAGAATTTTATGGAATGGTTTTGGTTGGAAGGGACCTTACAGATCTCATGGGATACCATTCACTGGATCAGGCTGCTCCAATCCCCATCCAGCCTGGGATATTGGCTTTTCCCAATTCAGGAAATGAATAAAACAACCTTTCTTTCTTTCTTTTCTCTTGAATTAAAGATTCATTCTTCCTCCCAGCCAGGCCCCTGCCATCCTCACACCCAAATTTCCCTTCTTGTTCATCCTGGAGTGACTGTTCCCTGCATTTTCAGCTCCAGCACTGTCTTTATTCCAGGTTTTCTTCTCCCAGTTTGAATTAAGATCAGACCACTCAGAAAAAAAACCCAAACCAAACCATTAGTGACCTGGGTACCACATGTGCAGCTGGAATCCAGCAGATGGGAAGTGCTTACCTTGGAGATCACTGCTCATCTCTGTATTCCCAGGATTTCTCCAGCGTCCAGCCAGTGGCACTCAGCAGCAGGAATTCTGAGTGCCAGTCATAAGTGACAATCTTCTGCCACTCTGCCTCCACCCACACTCCCTCTCTGCAGCAAGGATTCATCCACCAGCATTTCTCTCTCCCTCTCCTGCCAGGAAAAAAAAAAAATATTGGGAGAAAAATCAACTGTGCCTTCTATAAAACCAGCCCCAGTTTTTCAACTCAGGCATTGTCTGGTGAAACATGATCTGCTTTTTCCTCCCTGAAATAGGTTCCCAAAGCAATTGGGAATTGCATTCAGGAGACTGTAATATAACTGCATTTTGCTTAAGCTTAACCAGCTGCAGGGAAGTGTCTCCTCCACGCCGACTGTGTGGCCGTGTCCTGCTGCCAACAGGAGGTGGATCTGTGGGGATTGATCCCCACCACATCACTCCAGGGGCTGGAAAGGGCACTGGGATATCTGTCTTGGTGAGCTGCAGCTTGCTGAGACACATGGCACATCATTTCTTTCCTTGGAGTGCAGTTTTGGACTCGCACCAACCCTGGAAAACAGGGAGCAGGCTCAGCTCCGTCGCTGCAATATTTCCCAGCCTCTTTGCTGTAATGAAAAGGTCTCAAATCCACTCCTGTGTGACCTCAGCAAATACAACTCCCAGTTACTGAGTGTTGGTGTTGTAAATAAATTCTGGAATGAGCCTGGAAAAGCAGCAAGTTCTCAACAAAACCTCCTCAGTCTCGGCTGTTTTAGACCCCAAGTGCCTGTTGGCAGTCACAGAAGAGCCATGGTCCTTCCTGTGCCACCCTGCACAGCCAAATTCTCAGTCCACGATGATCAAACACTCCCAGAACTCTGGAGGATCCATGAGAGATAACCAGGGAAAGCAATCTGTAATCAGGAGCTTCAAAATCTATGAGCGAGTCTCCTGAGGAATTCCAGGGGAAATCAGCAACTCAGCCAAAGACTGAGAACAGCCAGGCCAAACCTTGATTTTTCACTCAGCCAAAGCTGATGAAACATCTGCCTCCCCATCCCCACACCTGTCCCATATGCACTAATTTATCTTGCTAGAAGCTACCTAAATATTCCCACAAGGGCCTGCCAGGGCAGGTCTGCTCTCCAGCACACAGAGCCAAGCCATGCTCAGGTCCTGCCTGGCCCAGAAGCACAGCAGGTTTTGCAGCTGGTACCAAGGATTCCCCTTGGCTTTGCAGCTGATTCCAGGCTGGGGTCAAACTCCAACAGACAAGAGCCAGCATCATTCCCTCCCATCTTGGCAGCCCTGGGGCAATTACACCACAAAATAACATCTCAACACCAAGGTTTGGGGGAGAGAATTCAGAGCTTCGAGGCAAAAAGTGACATTTTGTGGCCACCTGGATGTATCCTGTGAGCAGGGGGATTTACCAAGGGGTTACAGGCTGCTGGACCTCCCTGGTGTGACAAAACTCAGCTGCTGAGGGCAGGAGAAAGCACTTTAGATAAGAGGTCAGCAGAGGGGAAAGAAGGAGCAAGGCTGGGGGGATATTTGATGCTGTCAATAACAGATCTCAGCAGCCCCTGTGGGAAAGGCTGGAATTCAGAGAGCAGGAGCATCTGAGAGCAGGCAGGACAGCCTTGCTCTCAGTTCAGGTGGCCCTGCTGCACATCAGAGCCTTCCCAGGGGAAGGTGCCCCAGCCCCACAGTCAG
This sequence comes from Ammospiza nelsoni, assembly GCF_027579445.1. Taxonomy (NCBI): domain Eukaryota; kingdom Metazoa; phylum Chordata; class Aves; order Passeriformes; family Passerellidae; genus Ammospiza; species Ammospiza nelsoni. The sequence goes on along the minus strand of NC_080650.1, from coordinate 9,541,897 downwards.
TGACCCTCACAGAGAGAAATCCAGGCTGACAATTTATTGGTAACATCAACCAAGGTGCCCCAGCCCCACAGGCAGTGACCCTCACAGAGGGAAATCCAGGCTGACAATTTATTGATAACATCAACCAACACCTGAGCACTGCAGGACGCGGGTGGGGAGCAAGGGATGCTTCCCAAAGTCCCACCTGGCCTCACACTTCCCTTCCTGCCACTTCCAGGTGCTTTCAGCAAGGACAATCAATGTGTCCCAGCTCTCCCTTGCTCTGCTGACAAATGAGAACTTCAGAGCTGTGCTCAGGGTCAAGAGCAGGGGTTGTGCTGACAGGGCAGGGAGGGGGAGGAAGCCCAGGCTTCTTGCTCTAAGGAGCCTTTCAGGATTGACTTTCTTGAATAAAAAAGCAAAAAGAAGGTAGATGGAATTGAATAGGTAATTAAACAAACAAACAATCACACTCAAATTAGATCAAATTATTGCTCTAGTTCCCCCTAAACTGTAGCCCAGCAGTGTTGGAGCTAACAGACAACCAGCAGTAACCACCAGTCAGAATATTTAACTGTATTTTTTTCCCCAACACCATCATTGCAGGGATGTTAAAACTGCACAATCAGTCCTTGTAAAGGCAAATCTGATGGCAGGACACTGCTGTCCATACTGAGCACCCCCAGGGAAAGGCACCTGCCTGGGGTGCAGGAAACCTCTGCACTGGTCTGGGGACAGGGCAGGGAGAGAAAGCAGCAATTCTGTCCCTCCAGGACATGGGGGAAGTGAATCACAGGGTGAAATTCATGCAAGAGGGAGGCTGGAGACAAACTGCCCATGGCAGACACCCTAGGGGACTCTAAGTGACAAATTACCTGCAGCACACCCAGGAGAGCAGGGACATCCCAAAGCACAGCAAAACCTCAGAGCTGCCCTTAAATAGAGCTCCAGGGTGTGGGTGGAGGCCCAGGTGAGGCTCATCAGGTTAATTAACACCAATTAATGCCTTGCACATGCATCTGCTGTGACAGGAGAGTCTCTGGGGGGAAATCTATGTGGGGAAATGTCCTCCAAAGGCTGCTCAGGCTGGGGCAGGCAGCAGAGGGACCTGAACTGGTGGCTCTGCTGGGCAGTGACACATGGACAGGTGTGACACCACGGTGAGAAGTCATTTCTCCCTGTCCCCCATGCACCTGGGAATTGTGCAGGATGCTCCAGCTGAGCTTTTCCCAGGTGAAAGTCTCCCCTTGGAGCTCTCCTTCCATCCCACACTGTCCCAGAGCTGGGTTACCCTCCTGGTCACCAAACCACCTCCGTTCCCAAGCTCTCAGCTCTACACAACAGAAAGGAGAAAAATGTAGGATTTTAAAGCCAAAGTTTAAAGGAACTCTCAAACACAACTTTTGGAGCACGACCAGACTTTGAAGGGGCACAGATTTGTAAAGCCTCAGATTTAATCAATGCTGTGGAAATTGCAAATCAGAGAATGGCTTGGGAGCTTACAGATCATTTCATATCCAGCAGGAGAGCAGAGGGAAGCAGGCAGGGGAGGAGGGAACTCCAATCTCTGCTGATTGCTGGAGTTTCCAAGAGCACATCAATGCATTGCACAGCAGAGGGAGGCCTTTGGAGCAGGCTTTGACTTGATGCCAGGCCTAGGCCGTGTGCTGCTTTGTATTAATTTGTGTAACTTCAGGAATAAACTGTGCTTGGCTTGTCTATGAATTTTAAAGGAATTGTTAACACGTTTTTATGAATGGAGGAGGAGGTGCTGGCTGAGGAGGGTTGCCTGCTTGTTGTTTCAAGCAGAGGAAATCAATCGTGGTTTTTCGCAAAATAAAACTTTATTGAGCTGTAATAAACAGATACTTCTTAAAAACACTTAAAACCACAGAAGCAAGGGGAAGGTGCTTGAGTGCTTCAGCAGGAATTGCAGGTCAGTGAAGGATTCAAGCTCTTTTTTTCCTTCCTGACATCAGGGAAGAAGATGGATCCATGTGCTGCAGGCCTGGCTGGATGGTGGGTGGAAGATGTGCCCACAGATGATGGCTGGGCTTAGCAGGAGACACCACAGAGCAGCTGCCAGATGCCAGACTGGAGATGCTTTGATGCAAAAAGCACTTGATGATCTTTGTAGGCTTTTTGTAATGATTCTGAGATGCTCTGCAGGGCCAAAGGCTGCCCGGGGTTGTGACACAGGAATGTCCCCTCCCTGTGCTCCCTGCTCCCACCCACCCTATCCCATCCTTTCCAGAGTTTTGACTCATGAGGTGGTTGGGAAACACAGCCTCCCACATCTATTTCTTCATCCCCTTTTAGCAAGGAGATTCTGCTTAGGGTTGTTACTGGGGAATTGGGAAAACTGGAGGGTTTTCCTGTGAAAATCTCCATTAAGTCAGCTTTAATTAAGAACAGAGGAGCAGCTCCCACTGTGGTGAGTCCCTCTCCCTTCTGCTACCCAGTGCCAGCTGCTTTTGGGAGAGTGAGGTCACAGAGCCACAGAAAGGACCCCTGTGCTAAGGGGAGGTCATTTGGTGTCAGTAATTCCAGATTACTCCTCTCCCTCTGTCCCACAGCCTCAAGAATGAAAAGCTTCAGATGTCTGTGATGAGACAGAGGAAAAAAGGTGAGAGACAGAGACCTGCAGGTCTCCAGGACCTCCAGGGCTTTGGCTTCTCCACAGCACTCAGTGGAGTGAGCAGAGCATGTCCTGGTGTGGAATGGAGGCAACTTCCTGAGCGTGTAACAGAGGTGGAAATAATAGGGAATAAAAACGTGATCCAGGCCAAGAGAAACCCCAAGGTGAGGAAGTTCACAGAGCTGCCTGTTCCTGCAAGCTGAGCTCTCCAAAGCCAAACTCTCCCCAGCCAGGAGACAAAGCAGTCGTGCTCCTTTCCTTCCCAAAAATCCAGCCCATTCATCTTGGAATGGGAAACTGGGACTGGAAACCCAATGGACTGGCTCTTGGTGCTTCCATTAGGTTTGTGTTACAGAGTTATTCATAAAAGGTCCTGCAGACTCAATGACCAGTCCCTGGATTGCTTCCAAGGATTATTTCAACTTTTCCATATTTTCTAGGCCTCGATTTGGATGTGTGACTTGGGCCAGTGCGCTGATTGATGTTGCTAAAAATGCACGCTGCCCCCTCCTACTCCTCTGGAAAAAATGTGTTTTGGAATGTCTCTGGATCACTTTTCATGGGGAGCTTCTGGAGATCACAGGGGTTTGTTGTTAAAATCAACCTCCAAGGCAATTCCCTGGCCCCCTGTCTGTGCACAGGGGTTGGCTGAATTTTTGTGCTGCTTGAGGACAGGACACAAATTTTCAAAGCTCATGAGCAGAACAAGGAAAACAGAACTCATTCCTTTGCCTGGTTTTCTGTGCTCTGATGTCCCACTGGAGAGTGGCCTGGGATGGGATCATTTTGTGGCATCTCCATCCTGCTCACTCCCCTGATGTTGCTGGGTGGGATCCCCATCCCCAGGTAACACCATTTCTCCAGAGAGAAAATGAGCTTTTCCTTCTCACCTGGTGCTGAACATCAAAGCTGAAGGATACACACCAAACCTGTCCAAACATCCTCAAAATAAAGGGGGAAAAGGGCAGTTCTTATCCCATGTTGTTCACCCATCCCACCTGAGGCAGGGATGGACTGAATCCCCCAAGGAAAGCATTTCTCTAAGCTTGAAACAGCAATTTAAACACACCACCCTCTGGGATCACAAAATCCAGAGCCAAATTTGTGTTGTCCAGAGCTGCACAGAGCCCAGGATGTGTTGAAGAGAATTATTCATGACTTTTACACTCAAAACCAAAAGCTTGAAGCCAACAGACCTAAGGTGTCAACACCACCAAGGCACAAACTCCAGATCATTTGCAACGTTGCAAGATTCAAGGCAGACAAATGCAACTTTCAATAACCCAAATCTGCAAGAAAAGTTGTATAAAATGTGATAGGAAAGAGAAAAAAAATTAAAAAGAAGGACTCAAGGTGGGGTTTTCACTCTGTGGCTCCTGAGCTTGTAGGAGGTCACATTTTCCGGCGATTCTCTGCAAGTGACAGAAATTGGCTTTATTTAAAGAAAATGAAAGTTCAAGTAATTACAGGGCTTCAGGAGCCAAGACTCTAAGAAAAACACGGAGTATTTCAAGAGCTGGCAGTGCTGCCTGTGGAAAAGGAGTGAGTCAGGGTGTCCTTTTGGACTCGTGTGTGGGGGAAGGAGAGCAGCACGGCTCGTGTGGCTGCGGGCCCACTGGCCACCTCCCCTGACAGAATCCATGGATGCTGCAGGGGCTGGGAGCAGGGATGGGGCGCCCAGTGTGCCCTCAGCAACCTGCCTGGGGTACTGGAGGAACAGAAATGTGGCAATCTGGGGAGAAAGGAGATGAGCAGGGAGAGTCCCTGGACTTGGAGACACAATGGAGGGATTCGTGAACCAGCAGAGAGGTAAAATCCATTGAACCATGGTGAACCATTGTGAGCCCTGCAGAGAGGTAAAATCTCTCATTTCCTGGGCAAAGATTTGGAAATAAATGGTCCTTCTTGTTCCTTTTCCTGCCTAGTGCCAGCAGAAAAAGGTAAAGGGAGGTTCAAGCCCTCAAAGCCAGCTGGCCCAGTGGGACCAGGGACATGTTCAGCCTTGCTGCAAGAATCCAATCAATATTTCAGCAGTCCCAAAGATGGTTTGTTGTTTTTCTTGTACCTGATGTCCTTCCAGGCTGCCACCTCCCTGGCAGATTTGACCTGCCTGTGTCCCTGGGCTCGGAGCATTTCAGTTTAATTAATTTTCAAAGTGAGTCCCTGAGAGTCAGAGAAACACCTCTGTCCTTCCTGTGCTGTAGGAATCACCCAGAGGAAGGTCAGTTCTGTGTCTGGAGGAAGAGCCAGCCCCTGTGTCATTGCACCATCTGCCCAGGGGATGCACAGCTGGCAGCAGGAAAGTTCTGGATCTCTGGTTTGGGTGGCAGCACTGGGAGAGGAGCAGGGAAGAGCCCCTGGCTGGAGATGTGGTGTGTGGGAAGAGCTGAACAGAGCCAGGCAGGCAGCCAGGGGTGGGATTGGGCTGGGAGAGCAGCAGAGCACTCCCTGAGCACTCAGCTCCCCAAAGCCATGCTGCAATCCACCTCAGGGAAAGGGGGACAGGGATTATTCCAGCTGCACAGAAATCAGCTGTGCAATCAATCCCCTGGGAGTTTGGGATTGATCCTGCATTGATCCTGTTGTGGCCAGAATGGAGTTGTTGCCAGGTGAAATTCACATTTATTATATATTAAAAAACCCCAAAATGTTGCTTCCAGATGTGCTGCAGCTCCTGAGGAGCAGTCCCTGGCACCTTGCAAAGGAAGGATTCCCTTTTCCTTGCCAGCCCAGGGAGCAGGGACACAGCTGTGCTTCTCCTCTGCTGCTCCTGGTGCCATTGCTGGTGCTGCTCAGAGCTGCCTTGAGTGCACAGGAATTAAATGGAGATAATGATAATGCTGCAGCCCATGGCCATGATCCCATGTTGTAGCTACACCTTGTCGTAGTTCAGATGGTCACAACACAAAGCAACTCTCCATTTTGAGAAGGCTTCAAACCTGTTTTTATTCTAACATGCATGTTTTTTATACATTCTTACCAAACCCCTAAGTTTACACTTCACTCATTGGTCATAAAGGACAAAGTGATTGGAATATACACTTGCAGGTTTCTCTTAATTATCCTTCTTTCTTTCTTGGTTTCTATGTCAACAACCTTGGCAGAGAATCCTCTCAGAGGCAAACATGGATCCTCTTCTCAAACTTCTCTGTAAAAAAAAAAACCTCTTCCACAGCACCAAGCAGGATGAGCCTGGGGGATCCCAGCCCTCTCTTGGTGCTGTTTTGTGCTCAGTCTGGCTGTGGAGGAGGGTGCTGGGCTCAGGATGTGCTGAGAGCAGCAGTGATGGGGCTCTGGCTCCCTTGGGACCCCAGGGAGGAGATTCCAGCATCTCCCTGTGCCTGGGGAAGGCCTGAGGCACAAAGTGTCCAGGCAGAGCTTGGGTGATTTCCCTGGAATCCTCTGCAGGCCACCCTCAAAGCCACACAGCTCAGTCCCTTTTTTACCCAGACTGAACTCATTTTCTCCCTCACTGCTAATTAGCTCCACAGGTTGAAGAGCTCCTGTCTCACAGCACTGAGGACACCAAGAATTCCATCTAATTACAGTCATCCCAGCTATGGGAATGGCAGATCCTCTGGCATTATTTATGTCACCTGCTTTGCTCCACACAGGGCTCCAGCCAGCTCCACTTGCTTTTTTTTAGCAAAGCACATTTCATTTTTCACTCCCCACTGTCATCCCCTTCCCTCTCTCCTTCAGAAACTTCACCCACTTATTCTAGCACAGCCTGTCTCTCTCTGCTCCCCTGCACCATAAATCAGCATTAATTATGCTGGGAAAATCCTCTCAATCACTCATTGTCCTCATTATTATTATTTATCCCAGCCTGGAGGTGACACATGCAAACTCAAGCTCCTCCTCAATCCTAGAAAGGATTTTATTGGGTTTATGGGCTTGGCAACCCAAGTGCAACACCTGGGGCAGAGTTTCCTAATGGGGCCATGACTGCATGGTCACAGAATCATGGAAGGGTTTGGGTTGGAAGGGACCTTAAATCTCACCTTGTTCCACCCCCTGCCATGGGCAGGGACACCTTTCACTACACCAGGTTGCTCCAAGTCCTGTCCAACCTGGCCTTGGACACTCCCAGGGATGGGACATCCCTCAGGGTGGCTTTGTTGGTCCCCTCAGGGTCATTCCCGGCCTGCTCCAACTCATGGATAGGGTCAGGACGAAGCACTCAGACTCACATTTCCCTTGCTCTGGGATCACTGTTCCCAAGGCTGTCAGCTGGAATCACCTAATTAAAACCTGCATCCTCACCTATGTCTGCAAAAAAAAACCTCACAGACAAATTTGGTCTGAGATTTTCAGACTGGTGAAGCTGCCAAGTATTAATAATTTTCCCCCTCTTAGTTATCCCATAAACTGAAGGGGTTTAAACTGAGTAATTCTGGATTGTGCAGCAAAACCAGTGCATGTAAATAAGGAAACAATCCAGACTTTTCCCTCCTCTGCCTCCCCTGAGCAGGAAAAACAAATGTAAGAACTGAATTGAAGCTAAAAGTGTTGGAAGCCCACTCTTCTTCCTGGAGCAAACCCAGCTGGAGCAATATGGAATCTTCTGCTTTGGAGAGGGTCCCCAAACTGCCACAGTGCTGAGATGCCAGCTCAATCATCTGAGGAAACTCCAATGCTTTGTTTGATTATTTTAAAGCAGTGTTTAATTACAGACCACGTCAAGCTAAAAATCTCTGTTTACTTCAAAATTAATCCTCAAGTTTTCTTGAATACAAATTATGTTCTTTTCAAATTGACTAGAAGTAAGATTTTTGGCACAAGAATATTACTGTTTGTTATCTATTTCATCAAAATAAATTGTGGCTCTGCTGCTGTTCATTCTCCTACAAACTGAACTGACACCATTTCTTTTTGAGCTTTAACAAACACAAAGCCACAGGCTAAAAAAGTATTTTTGTGTCTGGAGGGGGAGGAGTTGAATTCAGCCTTAAATGCTGGTTTTCCTCTAGATTTCAGGCACGTGTGTGAATATTTTTAAATAAGGCTTGTGGAATCCAGCCCAGCATTTCCACTGAACACATCACTAAATTGAGGGGGCTCAGAATCCTGAGCTGCCCCTCCTCTTTCAGTGCAAATCCCAGCCTTCACCAGCCTGGCAACCCCAGCCAGGAATTCCCTCTGATTTCCTCCTCAAACCACTTGATTCCTCCTGCTTCCTTTATTATTCCCTGTAATGATCCCTGACATGCTTTTGGCAGCCTCCTTGCAGATAATCAGGTTGTAGCGCTTGAGAGCAGCCCCGCTGCGATAAAGCAAAAATGAGTGATAAAAACCAGTGATGTATTTGCAGATCAGAGGCAGAGCAGCCTGGCCTTGGGACTTTTGATCAGCACAGAACACACGTTCCTCCTTGGTGCTGTAATCCAGCAGCCACTGGATTTGTCTGTCTCAATTGTCAGGCTGGGGTTGGGGCTGGAGCCTGGAGTTCTGTCTGCAAAGCTCAGCTCCTTCCCCAGGGGATTGGACACGGCTCCTATTTTCTACTCTCCCAGATATTTCTCAGCACAAATCCTGCCAAGGGCTCTGTGTGTCCTAATAGAGCTCGATTCCCTGGCAGCCACCCTTCAAATCTTGGTCTGGCTGAGGGTTAAACCTGAAAAACTCACAAGGGAACTGAAAACTTTGGTGGAAGTGAGGGGAAAAAAACCCAACAGCAACAATGACCCACAATAAATGAACCCAAAACAAAGCTGAACCACGCAGCTGTTGGACCTGCAAAGATCTCCACTCCAACATTATTGATTTGGTGACACCTCTGCTGCCTGACCCATTAGACACGGCTCACTGGCAGGGTGTCAGATATTCCAGTGGCACTTTGTTACATCCTGGGCCATCTCCAGTGCCTGGAGGTGTTGGGCACCTCCTCAGCTTTTAAATTTCCTTGGTTTAGCAGCAAATTCCCATCAACTTCCATGTGAGAGGAATTTGTTCATAACCCATTTTGCAGGAACTCCTCCCAGTCTGAGGTGTGACTCCCCTGGGGTGATACTGGTTTGGACTCTTGGAATTTACCCAAATTAACCCCCAAAGGTCACTTCTGGAATAGAGGAAGGGGCTGACACCTCAAAGCTCTTTCCTTCCAGCTAAAATCAGCAGCTGGTTTGAAAAATGCTCTCTTGGGGTGCTCATCACCTTCCATGGGCTGTGGATGGAGTCTGGACAGCTGGAAATGTGGTTTGGAGGTGTGGAGAGCTCCTGAGGGAGAATTCCTCTCCTCCACCTCATGTCCCTCAGTGGTGGGCTCCAGACACGCTCCCAAAATTTATTGGGACACACAACAGGCTCATGGCACAGCCCTTCCTCACAGGAAGGTCCTGTCCAGGGAAAAACAGGGACTGATTTGCCCAGACGCTTCTTCAGAGCTGTTTTCTCTTGTCTTACCCAGGTGCTCTGGGTTCCAGGGTACTGGGCTGGAAGGTTGTTGACCAAACATGGGAGAAACAAAATAAGAATGTAGGGAAAAGCCCAGTGGAAGCTGAACCCACTGTGCCCAACTTCCTACACTCCCTGGAGCAGTAGCAGCATGGAATGTTCCTGAATTGGGGCAAAAATAGAAAAAATTCTGCAGAGCAGCAGGGAGAGACTGAGGCAGCAGAAAGGCCTGACTGGCACAGGTCTGGCCTAAGTGAAGTTTTGTGTCGACCCTGTGTTTATATCCAGGGTTGACACAAAACCAAACACAATTCTTTTGTCCTGGATGCTCTGAGGGCACTAAATCAGGGCACACTTGGTGCTGTGGGGAAAATTTCACTGGGGAAAACTCCTCCACACATGGGAGAACTCTGTAAAGGACCCAGCCCTTGCAGTGGCAGAAATGGTCTGAATTTCCCTGTTCTCTTCCCAAACCTCTCTGTATTTCCAGTGTGCTGTGCCTTTTCCTGGGGGAGCACTTGAGCAGTGGTTTTCCATAGAGGGGATAATTCAGCCTCATGGGTCAATGCACAGCTTTTTGACTGTCTGTAATGGATGTGCCTGTGCTGGGGTTTCAGCTTGATCCCATGTTTTACCCAGAGTGAATTGTACCCACAAGTGGAAGAACAGAGTGGATTTATCCTGTGGGAATGACTCTGTCCTCTCTGGACAGAGTGCTGGAAAACTGCAGGATTTGGGTGATTGCTTTTGGTTGAAAAAATAAACACGGATAAAACTTAAATTTTTATTTATTTCAAAGAAAAATTTCACTTGAGGACACTTTGAGAGTTGAAATACCCCAGTAATCCATGGGGATCTCCCTGGCAATCCGTGCAGAGGAGCATCAAGGGTGTTTGATTGGATTCCTCAGGCGGTAGAGGACAAAAACTAAATTATGGAAACAGCTTGTCACACCCTTGGCAGGAGCAGTTTTTTCCAGGCAGATCTTGGATATTTCCTTGTTGTCCCCTCTCCTTGGAAAGTCTTTTCAGAGCTTCCATGGCAAGTCTGCCCCAAACCCAAGGAACAGCAGAACTTCTGGCTGCAAAGCTGTGCTGAGATTTTGGGTGCTCCTCACTTAACCCACTTGGAGCGGGCGATTCCATGACACCTGCTGGAATCCATCCTGGAATGCTCCTGAGGAGACACAGGAGGAATTCTTAGGATGCATTTCCCTCAGACCACAATATATTCCATATGCTCCCACTGTGGAGGAGAAGGGAGCTGGGTACATGGAGTTACCTCTGGAAAATCCATCATTCCCAGCTGGGGGGACAGCCAGGGCTTATCAGGGTTTTCTTGGACTTTCCAGCTGGAAGAAATTTGCAGCCCAAGGCACGGGGGTGGTGCAAAGGAGGGATAAGCCCTCCCCAGCCGTGCTGACAACAAGCCCCAGTTGTTATCAGAGGATCAGGGGGGCTTTGGAGCCCCTTTATTGCTGCCCACCAAGGGCTCCTCAGGAGCCATTCCCTATGGGATCCATCCCAGGAGCTCTCCCAGAAGAGGCTGGGCTCTGCTTTTCCAGCAGCCATCCCTTGGAAAGCACCTGGACAAAATTGACATTAGCTGGGGGTCTGCATCCTCCTGAAGGCGCTGACAGAACAGGTTTTGTCCCCTCCCTTCAAACTCCACCCTGGGAAATCCCACACCCAAACCTCTCTTGCTGCACTCCAGACCCATTTTCTGCTGGAGAATTTTTTGGAGTCTCCTCCTGTTGGAGCTTGGTGGGTTCTTCTTTGCACATCCTAAAAACTAAAAATGGCTGGAACCCAAATATCTGCTTGATTTGGGACTTCTTTGGGATCTCACCTGAGCAAGGAACGTTTTATATCCCAAATCCACCTTCTGCTTTTGGTAAACTGGCAGCAACCAAATACCCAGCTACAGTTTTAGGATTTGAAATGCTGGTAAACATTTAAATTTTTTTACCATGCAATTTAATAGGTTTTTTAAATTATTTACCTTTCAGCAGCCGTCCTTGATCTCAATGGTTTTAAAACCATTTCTGGGCTCTCCCAGTCCCACATGCTCCCATGGGAAGGGTGAACTTGAGAGAGCCCTGAATGGGAAATGGGGCCTTAGGGAGGGCGGCGAGATAATGATTGTTATCTGAACAATCGACTTGTTTACAAGCACCTTTTATAATTAACTTAATTGTTCTAATTAACATTGATTGTTGCTGTTTAAGTGGTAATTATCTAAATTGTCATCTAAACTACAGGCAGGTTAGACTGCACTTAAAATGTTCGTGTCTTTGCAACCAGTTTCTACTTTTAAATATGGGACTATTTATTAAAACTTTAATAAACTGAAGAAGTAGAAGTTCAATATTTCAAACATGCTGGTTTGCCTTCAGAATTAATTTTTCTGCCTTTGATTTTTTTTTTCCAGCTACATAAAAATACCTTGTTGCTGGTTGCATCTGGAATAACAAACCCTGTGTATACCTGTGCACAGTGGCCCACAATTCCCAAAAAATCCTGATTATCATTAATCCAGCGCTTCCAAAGTGAAAACTAAACACAAAAACAAAGTGTGTTCATCACAGAAGGTGAGAAAATCCATGAGGAAGCCGATGGAAAATTCAGGCTTTTAATACACTCCAGCAATTATTCAGTGAAAGAATAATAACCTGAAAAATGCCAGGGCCAAGCTCCACCCTGGCACAACTCCACCAAAATCCATGGGGATGGGCCAGCAGAGGATGTTCCCTGGATCTGCAGAGTTTCTTTTCCTGCTCTCACTCCAGTTCCCTGTCTCTGATGGATGGGTGCCCCAAAGATGCTCAGTGGAGGCAGCCAATGCTTGCAGAACTGGGGTTTTGCTGGGTGAAAGCAGAAGGGCTGGAAATGGCAAAGGGATTTCTTCAAGAGCTGCCAAAAAATAAACATAAAAGAAAATAAAAAAATAAGCTAGAGGTTGTGCTTTCTAAGGCCACTGCCAATTTTTTGAAGGGATAATCCCAGCAGATAGAGCATTAGATGACAAAAGTCCCGTTGAGGAAACACAGCCAAGTTTTTAAACATCAGCATTTAATCTCTTGGCAATAACACCAGTCCAGCTATGGTTTATCTTTATTTTTTTAATAGTCACCAACAAGATATTTGCATAAATTATAGCAGCAACATATAGCCTGAAGGTTTATTTGTTCTGCAATTAATAGCAGCATGAAAACCTTCACACAGCAAACACAGGCTGAACCAACAGGCAGAAATCCATCCATGTTAGAGCTGGAATATAGAGAGGAAAGGGATATTTGCCAAGCACCTGCCTCTGTTTCAACCTGATTTTCATCCCAGAGCAGCAGGTGAAGGCAGCAACAGGTTAAATCCAGCTCTGTTCAGGCAAAACTCCTCCTGGTTTTTACAGATAGAATTTTCTAGGATTTGCAAAGAGAATTTAAGGAGCTGGGACCCTAATAAGGACTTAGGGCAGGGCTTTCTCAGGGAACAGAGCACAAAGCCAAGATCCCCATGGTACCCCATGGCAACAAGGATGAGCTGTAAGGAGGGGCTGAGTGGGAAGAAGCCAAGGTGGAACTGAGCTCTGAGCAAGGCAAGAAACCCCTTAGAATCATTATTATTTATATCCAAAACCTTCAAATTTTGGCAGTATGTAAAGAGATACAACATTATTGCAGGGCCATGACAACACAGAGAGTGACTTTGCACAGATGTAGATGTTTTTATCTGCATTTTATCTACAAAAGATATAAAACAAAGCTTAGTTGCGGTTCAGCTCAGCTCAGCTGTCCCACTCTTCCCAAGACAGAAACCCTGGCTGTTGATCCTGAATCCCCATGCCCAGGCAGGGGCTGTTGGTGACGCTGCTCTCCTGTCACTTCATTTTGCTGCAGGTCCTTTTCAGAGCAGGCAGGGATGGATTCAGAGCACTTTGGAGGGGAGGAAGGACCAAATCCTTCCCCTCCCTGCATCCAAAAGCAGCAGGAGCTGGGGAGCAAAAGAGCAGAAGGTCACTGAGTTTTGGAGAGGAAGATGCTGCTCTCAGAGGGAGGAGGAAGATCTCTGCCCTGCCCAGCTGGAGCGTTTCCTGGGATTTTTAGAGTCATGTTTTTTAGAGTCATCAACCAGGAGTATTCATCTTTAAGGAAGCAATTCATGTCTGGGTCCCTGATCACCTTGGGAAGGTGTGGGGCTGCCCCTGGGTCACTCCCCTTGCTCTGGAGATGGGTATTTTCCACCTTGGCTAAAGAGAAATGATGGCTTTGATGGTTTATACTCCCAGCCAGTCTCCAAGTGAGGCAAGTGGTCCCCAAGGATGGCAAAATTCAATAGAATTTTGAAGAAAAGGAAGAAAAGCTCCTTCAGAGCCAGGCAGATCCTAGGAAAAAAAAAAAAAAAAAAAAAAAAAAAAAAAAAAAAAAAAAAAAAAAAAAGAAAAAAGAAAAAAGAAAAAAACCAGAACAACCCTGTGCCTTTCCTGGACTTGGTGACAGCAAATTTTTTGCAAGCTCTCCCTTCCCTTACACTAAGGACTCAGGCAGGAATGGACTTCCCAGCAGGGCCAGCCTTTCCTACATGGCCACGATTTATCAACCCCAAGTTTTCCCAAGGAAACCCTCCAGGCTGAGCAGACCCTGGCAAGGCACAGGCCACGAGGCAGCTGGGAGCTGAAGGCTCCTGAATTACCAGGATTTCCAAGATCTTGCCATAAACTCATTTGATGTATTCCCCCTGCTTTGGGATGAGGCTCCCATTGCTGTGGATAAAATCCGTGGATGGGACTAAGAAACTTTATCCATGCTGGCAATTTCATCCAAATTCAAGGCTTTTATTATAATTGAGGGCTACTCTGATTTATGGTGCTGTTTTTTAAACACCACTTAATTCAGTGGTAGAACTCCTTGTGCAAGCCAAGAGCATAAATGGGTTCAAATAGCAATTAAAAACATTGAAAGATCCAACCTGGGCAATTAATTCCACACAAGGATGTGGATATGACCCCTAGCTCAGGAAATCCTTCAGCTGCAGATTGCCAGGAGTTGGAATGACCACAGGAAAAATCATGAGAGACTTGCCATGGTTTTGTCCTGAGCATTTGCTGCTGGCACCATCAGAGACAGAATTTAGGGAGAGATGTGTCTTTGATCTGAGCCTTCCCAAAGTCTCCAAAACATGACCTTTAACAGATTGACTCTTTCCAAAAGATTGTGGTTTAGGGCTGCAAGATACAGACCTGTCTCAAAAGCTTTATCTTCTCTTCAATCTGGAGATTGAGCCAGAATCTCAGGTCAGGAGTTCAGGATAACTTCCAAGCTTCAGCCTCAAGAAGTCCCTCAAAAGTGTGCTTTTATTAAAGGAATTTTCTATGGTAGGAAACCTTGATAAACAAATGGTGCAATGTTTGGTACAGATTTATGGTTGCCCAAGCTGGCAATGCTTTAAAAAAAAAATCCAGGGAGAACATGGACATCATGGCCTGTAGATGAGTTTTTTTGCTGGCTCCTTGGCATGGCACAAACCCAAAACATGGTGAACATTCAACTGGAGAACACACCTGGAATTTCCCAGAACACACCTGGCATTTCCCAGAACACACTTGGAATTTCCCAGATCTCAGCTCAGGGTCTTCTTCAGATGCTCCAGATCCTCTCTTATGTAATAAAAATGGGCTGAAGGGAAGCAAAGTGGGTTTATTGTTTATGTTTATGAAATCTTTGACAGAATCTCTTCATCCACACAGAGGCTCCGTGGGAAAACAGGGTGTGAAGCTGAGGGTATTTACTGGAATTTTTCTGAGCTGTTAATGATGGCAAAAAATAAAACACAAAGGAAAATCTGGCCCTATAATTCATGCACAGGCCTTTTAGTGGGAGGGTGTTTTGCAAGGACAGAGATGTCATAAGCAAAGCTCTCTCTTTAACTTGTTTTTAAATATTTGAATGTTTTTGTTTTAATCAAAGGGTCCATCATCTGAGAAGTCTCAGCATTTCATCCCTGAAGTTTTCCCACCCACTGAATTTTTGGCCAGCCCAGGTCTGGAGAGGACTTCCCTCCAATGTCTTGGACTGGTTCAAGAAATAATAAATGGCAGCCTTGAGGGCACAGAGGGCTGGGATTGCACAGCACCTCTCTGCTATAAGGCTGGGACAGTGAGCAGCACATTGGGCAATGCAGAGGGGAGGTGACAATCCTGGGAAAGCCACAGGAGGGTGGGCAACAGCCAAAGTGAAGCATCTTTTGCTTGGTACCTGCTTCTATTTGTGCCTTCTCCAGCAAATAAATCCTCCTTATTTATAACTCCAGGTGGAACCTGGCTGTCCCCAGGCACCACCATAATAACCCAGCTGCCCTAGAACCACACACCAAATACAGGAAATTTTAATTTCCCTTTTGCCAGGGAAATTCTGAGCTTTGTCCAGCTTTGTCAGCAGCTGCAGGGCAGAAGCACAGACCAGAGAACAAATATTTTGGCAAGTGACTAAGGTGGCACACAGCTGGAAAATAAGGTATTCTAGTAAAAGAAGTATTTTGGGCTCCCAAGAAGGCGGGATTCCTTTCAACTTTCCAGACAGATTATAGTGGCCATTTCACGTAGCATTTATCACTTTGCCCAGCAATTTACAACCTGCAGGGTTGGCTCTTTTTAGCCCAACAAAACACTCCTGGCTTGGGAGAAGTCAGCAAGCTGGCACAGGTGACACTGCTGAAGCCCTGATGTAACAGAAAAACCTCATTACAGCGAATTTGTTTAGGTAAATGAGCCAGCTAAGATTTCCTATGGCAGGGGACCTCAGAGCTTCTACACACCCAGCTTCAAAGAAGATTAAAAAAAATCCCTATTTGGAAAAGAAATGGAGGGGATTTTGTTTGTGTGTTTGATTTCCTCCTCCATTTCTGATTTAACATGGGAGTGTGTTTGGCTGGAGAAGGCCAAAAGACTTTCCAAAGGCACAGCCTTCCCTCCAGGCAGCCAAGCTGTGGATTTGCCCGCTGCTCTCCCGAAATCCATGGCACAGGCAGAGCCCTTCAGGCAGGAATGCAGCCCTGTCAAATCTCAGGCCCTGCAGGGAGCAGGGTTGCCCTGACCCTCTGCTGCCTCCCAGCTCTGCTGGGCTCCCCCTGATCCCTCACCCCTGTGCCAGGAGGTGCCACTGCTGCTTGTCTGAGCACCCATTCCTGTGCTGGGGGTGCTCACCAGCCTGGGATCTGCATCCCCATGCTGGGGTCTGCATCCCTCTGCTGAGAATCTGCATCACTCTGCTGGAATCTACATCCCCATGCTGGGATCTGCATCACCATGCTGGGAATCTGCATCCCCATGCTGGGAATCTGCATCCCTCTGCTGAGAATCTGCATCACTCTGCTGGAATCTACATCCCCATGCTGGGATCTGCATCCCCATGCTGGGAATCTGCTTCCCTGTGCTGCGAATCTGCATCCCCATGCTGGGAATCTGCTTCCCTGTGCTGCGAATCTGCATCCCCATGCTGGGAATCTGCATCACTCTGCTGGAATCTACATCCCCATGCTGAGATCTGCATCCCCATGCTGGGAATCTGCATCCCCGTGCTGGGAATCTGCTTCCCACTGCTGGGATCTGCATCCCCGTGCTGGGATTTGCATCCCTGTGCTGGGATTTGCATCCTGGTGCTGGGATCTGCATCCCTCTGCTGGGATCTGCTTCCCACTGCTGGTAATTTGTATCCCACTGCTGAGATCTGCATCCCCATGCTGGGATCTGCATTTCCCTGCTGGGAATTTGTATCCCACTGCAAGGATGGGCATCCCATTTGCATCCCACTGGAGGATGCCCAGGTGCTTCTCTGGCCAGAGCTGTCCCTCCAGCTTTTCCCCCCTTGCTGCATGACCAGGCTCAGCACAGTTTCCATGTCAATGCTGGAGAAACCCAAGAACGCTCCGGCTTTGAGCGCTTCCATCCTGGCCTGCACAGAGAATCCCAGAAGAATGCAGCTGTCTCAGGCCAGGATCATTTTTGTAAAGCAGGAGATAGACTTTTTTTCCTGATTTATTTATTCATTGCCTATAAGAGCTTGTCCACAAACATCCCAGCTTGGTTAAATCTTTGACATGTAAAACATTTCCAGAAATTCTTGCTGCCAGCCGACAAGACAAATGGGGAAGACTTGGCTTTATTAATTATTTTTTTTTAAAGACTCCTCACTTTTCTTCTGTTTTCTCCTTTCTAGTGTGACTTTGTCTCTGGCTTTCCCAAAGCAAGGCACTCATTTATCAGGCTTGCAAGTTCTTAGGGATTGGCAGACTCCGTGGCTTTTCCTCTTGGCTCGGGCCCTGCAGCCAGCATATGGAACGAGTTGCACATTCTCACTCCTTATCGGGGTTTAGGATGGAAATATTTCCTTGGTTCTTCTCGGGGCATTTCTGCAATTGCACACATGCTGGGAGTGTTTAACCCTGACACTGCTGCTGAGGAGCTGCTCCTGTTCAGATGCCAGCCAGGATTGAAGTGGGAATCTTTCACAGGGAGCTCTGCCAGTGGTTTGATTCTGTTCCTGGTTACAAATAGCTCCTTTACTCGTTTTGGAGTTCCATGCACAGAGCAGAGGAGAAGCTGGCTTGCTGGCTTGCTGTCTGTCTGTCTCTAAAGAGACAACTTTGTCTCCCTCAGCACACTGAGCCAGTTTTGCTGCTGTGCTGTTACAGCAGTGATGTCTGTGAAGGTAAGGAAAGCTATTCCTCTCCATCCTGCCTTTATGAAGGTGGGTGACAGATGAAGGCAGACAGCTTTTCAGGCCCAGAACTTCCATCCATGAATCTCCCATTGCTCTGCATCTGCTGAGGGGTTTCTGTCTGCTCCCTGTGAAGCCACATCACACTCAGGGTTTGTTTCTCTCCAGCACAGGCCACCAGTCAGCCCAGCTGTGGTAACTGGGGCTCAGCTCATCCGAGGCAGGCTCTCTGCATCCATGTGAGTGCAGTGCTCAAGCTCACAGGGTTGGATTGCAGCTCCAGCTCCCTCAATCCAGTCACATCCACAAACCAGTAACAATATCAGGAGACAACTTCTTCCACTGCCAGGACACTTCAGGGGATGCTGCAGCCAAACCCAGTCCCAGGCAGAGACCAGGAATGGCTGCACCATTCCTGATTTACCAACCCACAGCTCTCCCCCAGTGAGCAGGAGCAAGACCTCTCCTGCTCTCCCCTGTGCCCTTTCTCATGGCAGCAGCTCCTTTTTCTCTTTAACTCCACATCCAAGGCACAGATCTTTCTTCATCAGGCATCCAACCCTAGAAACCCTTGGATAAGATCAGTGGTGACAGATGTGTGCACTTCTTTTCACAGCTTCAGCTGTACACCAATTTACATGTTTAAAGTGAGCTGAAAATGAGGGATAAAGTCCCTTAATCTGCAGAGAAGAATCACAGCGCAAATGAGAGACTAAATAGGATGCAAGATCTTAAACCTCAGTGTCTCTTCCTCAGGGTCTCAATGGAAGTGAGAATCTTCCACAACAAAGGCCTGGGGCTGGATCAGTGCAGTCCTTGCTGCATTTGACAACTTGCTGCAGCTCAAATACATCACTGGACTCTGTAAATCCAGATTTTTACACTTGTCAGTTCTGCTTTTCTCATCCTATGTGGTTCCTGGCCACGTCCAGCCCAGTTGCCTGCTATCCCAAACCAGCCCACAGTGGTGGAATACACAGGCCTTCAGTGGGAAGGGAATTGAACACCACTTTTAGGCTCAGGAATGCTGCCAGGAGCTTGTAAAACAATATTACAAACAGAAAGCAGGCTCTGGTGTCCATAGATCTGAGATTGGTTATTCTTGGTCAAATTTCTTCCACACTATTATTATTATTAAATTACCTGATTTGCTTGTCTGGCCTGTGAGGATTTCATGTGAGCCCCATGTTTTTCCATCAGGCTCAACATTAGTCCCACGTTGATTTCCATGTTCAATCCAGTGGTTTCAGCACTAGCTCCAGTGCCAGCACTTCACCTTTAGTGAGCATACATCACCATCAGTCTCCAGAGTTGTTAAAAACCCCAGGTTTCCATGGAAATCATTGCTGATACTTGTCTGCATGTCTGGTTTTCCTTTCTCTGTGCCCACAGTTAATGGAGTAGAAAAAATACCTATGTGAATCCCAGTTTTGTTAAATTTCTCTCTTTGCAGTGGAAAGACAATAATGTATAAAAAACTGAGAAGAGGGATGGAGTCTGATTTTCACATCCAGAGCCCACAGCAGCTGCTTTTCAGGAGCTGGAGCCCCACTGATGCTGTGGCCAGAGAGGCGCTGCTTTCCTTGTCCTGTGTAAGAGGGATAGCAAGTGCAGAGTTTCCCTTTATATTTCATATAAATTTCCCTTCCTTTTGCCCCTCTGGGAGAGCAGTGCAATCTCAGATCTCCTCGGACATTTGGGCGAAGTCCGAGGGAAAAAACCCACCAAACAATTTCCAACTTTAACCTCCATTAGAGGAAGGCCAAATATTTTAAGAGCCTCATTCAACTTCCCATGTGTTGTCTCCTCCCAGTCCAGCCCCTCACACAGAGGGAGGGTTTGGGTTAATTCCTTGCAGGCAAATGACATTCCCCCACCTCTGCAAGCCTGGAAGGGCACTGATAGCACCGTCCAAGACAATTTTTTCCTCGTGTTCAAAGGATTCATTTTCTAAATCACTTTCCAGTCCTTTCAGTGAACAGGAGGCTCTGAAAACACTCTGAAAGCTTCTCTTCATCTTGATGCATCTGTTCTGTTTCTCCTCCATCTGGCCAGAGCACAGGTACACAGCCCAGCCCTGGCCTTTGGCCCACATGCTCCTTCCAAGGAATTTTTGGACGCTCAGTGAAAAATCCATCCAAAGCTCACTCTGCAAAGGGCTTTTATTTCCATTTGAGTCCACTTCAAGGGGCTGCAGTGGGCTTAGTGATGTTATTTTTGTTCCCCTTTCCAAAAGGATAGCAGAGCCATCCAAAGTTTGGATTTAGGGAATTATTGGGCTGTTGCTGAAAAGGAAAATAGGAGGAGCTGCCTCTCTTCCCTCGTGTCTCAGGAGCTGAGTCTTGACCACTAATTGTGCACCAGATTAAGTCCTCACTGTCATTGCCTAATTCCAGCTCAGACTCCTGGCCTGACTTCACAGGGCTGGATGAGGCAGGAATGGGAGCTGGCAGAGCCAAGGGATGCTGCTCTTCGTCCAGCAGGAGGAACAGAGCTCTGGGAATGACCCTGGCACCTCCTGCAAGCAAGATGGGAATGCTGGCTGGGAGATGGCACCTTCGGGGAGCCAGGACAGAGGGCACAAGCTGCCACGTCCCAGATAATTCCTGAAGCAGGGTGATTCAGGAGAGACAGAAAGAATCCTATCTACCTGCAATTTAAAAACAAAATCATCATTCCAGTCCAGGAAGGACATCTCTGCCAAGTTTCCTCCAGGAGCTGAGTTCACAGAGCAGGTGTTTTGGCTTCCCACAAAGCACTTCAGGGAAGGAGTGGATGAGCTGAAGTGTGGGAAACTGGAGAAGCCAAGGTTTTCCAGCAGGAAAGCTCCACAATGAGGTTGGGAAGAGGAAAACAGCCTTCAGTTTCACCCTCCTGTGCCAGGAGCTTTACTGCCAGCAGGGACACAGTGACACTGTGCCCCAGGGTTGGGGACAGGGCCACCAGGAGGGCTGGGGGCACCCTGGCAGCAAAGGCACAGAGGAGGAGGAGGAGGAGGTGAAGCATATCCATGTGCTGCAGATGAGAAAGCTGAAACCTCCTTTTCCAAAATAAACTCTTGGCCTTCCGAGGCTGACATCCTGCCTCCCAAAGAGCCAAGACAGGATTCCTCCCGTGGAACCAGCCACCCTTTCCATGCACAACAACTCTCCACTTTTTTCTCCCTCTCTGGGGCCAGAGGGGAGGAAGTCTTTAGTTCTAGATTCAAAACTGCCAATGGCTTTTCCAGGCCTGGGAGAGGAGAGATCTCCCCACACAGAACACACAGCCTCTTCCACAACCTGGAATTAGACAAGAATTTCCTCTTTCAAGACCATTTCAACCACTTCCTTTGATTTTATTCTCCTGTCTTTGATCCTGGGTGGGGTGCAAGAGGAAGAACAAGGCTTGGATTGTAGCAGAGATTTAAGGAAGCTCAGCTCCAGACTGAAGCACTTCTGATCAAACAGCAGCTGCCTCTTTGCTGCCCCACCCAACAGCGGATTTTACCTGTAGAACCCTTCCATGTCCCACAGTTTTGTGTTTTGCAGAGTAGCTGATCATGCCTTGTGACCGTGTTCAAAGGGGTTTGTGGATGAGGGAAGAGATGAGGATCTGACTCCATGTTTCAGAAGGCTTGATTTATTATTTTATTATATATATTACATGAAAACTATACTAAAAGAATAGAAGAAAGGATTTCATCAGAAGGCTGGCTAAGAATAGAATAGGAAGGAATGATAACAAAGGTTTGTGGCTCGGCTGTCTGTCCAAGCCAGCTAAGCTGTGATTGGCCATTAATTAGAAACAACTAACATAGGCTAATCAAAAATCTACTTGTTGCATTCCACAGTACCAGATAATCAATGTTTACATTTTGTTCTTGAAGCCTCTCAGCTTCTCAAAAGGAAAAATCCTAAAGAAAGGATTTTTCATAAAAGATGTCTGTGACAGTGCCTGGCTCTTGGTGACATCCAGGTTGTGAAGCAGCAGCTCATCCAAGCACAGCAGGATTGCAGCCAGCTCCTCGAAAGCTTTTTTGTGGTTTTAACAGCAGCCATTCCCTTTTCCCTCATGAATTGCCTTTCCTGTTCATCTTTGAATGCAAGAAAAACCAAAACCATTTCAGTTTTGACTCTGGAGGTCTGGAGCAATGTTTTTCTTTCTCTTCACTCGCTTGGGCCAGCGAGAAAGTTTCCACAGATTTTCCCAGGTCTCTTCTTCGAAAACAGAGCAGAACAATTCATGGAAAGCAGTGCTTGTGTTGCCTGCTGCTGTTTGCTTTGGAGGGCAGGAGCAGGGTGGAAAAAGGAATTAGATATCCTCATGTAGCTACTGAGCTGCTGGATTCACCTCTGGAAAACAGCTGAGCAGGTGCAGCCCTCAATTCACTGCTGGAAAATTAAAAAGCCCAGGGGGAATGAGCTCCACCCAGCACAGGAGCTGTTCTGGGGAAGACGTGTCTCAGAACATTGAGCTAAATTTGATGCTCAGCACATGCCCAGCAGCAGAGATGGTTTGAAATTTGTTGCAGACAGACACCATGATCTCATCCTATCTCATCGCCAAGGTCTGGATGTTCCCCTGAGGTCAGAACAAACGTTTGATGTTCATTATTATGGGGTTTTGCTGGTCTGTGGACAAAGGTTTTGGCTTCACAGAGGCTCCTTCCCTCTCCTGAGTACCTCACCAAGAGCAGGGAAAGCCAAGAGTCTGGAAATCTGCTGGAGAAGCTCCCTGCTCCATCCAGCTCACCAGTCTCTCTAGGTGCTGTTTTGGAAGGGGTTTGTCATCTGAAATGATCAGTAAGAAAAAGTAACAGAACCCGAGAGGGGCCACATGTGATGACCCAGAAGCCACCCAAAGCTCCTGCTCTCCCAACAGAAAGAGGAGTTTGTGTTTATCATTGCACCTGGATGATCAGGGAACTTCCTGCTAAAGAATCCATAGGATTATTTGGGTTGGTAAGGACTTTAAAACCCATCTCATCCCACCTCCTGACATGGCAGGGACACCTTCCACTATCCCAGGGTGCTCCAAGCCCTGTCCAACCTGGTCTTGGGCACTGCCAGGGATCCAGGGGCAATGACAGCTTCTGTGCCAGGGCCTGCCACCCTCCCAGGGAACAATTCCTCCTGTACACTCTGTATAATATCCACCATTTTTCTGACAATGGTGACTCCAGAGCTTCCTTCCACCTCGAATGAAAGGGAGCTCTGGCCCAAACTGCTCCAAAGCCTGGCTGTGCCAGGTCCCTGTGCTGTTCACCCTGAGGGCTCAGCCCCAGCGAGTTTGGTGACAGCAGAGCTGCTCCAGCCTTGAGGAGCACATTGCCCCTGGGTCCATCACAAACAACAGAGAATTTGCTCTCCCTTTGCTCCAGGGGGCTGCTGGAGCCCCCAGCCAGGCCTGGGGAAGCCTGGGCTCCTCTTGCAGAGTTCTATCTCTCTTTCTATTTCGAGTGCGCTTTCAAGTGCAGGGGTTGTGTGTCCTTATCACTTCCCAGCACCAGGGGCAGGCAGCCCTCAGCCCCTGCCAGAGCAGCATTTAGGAAAACAGGCCGAGGGGACACGTTTTTTATTGTTGCTGTGATTATTATTGTCTTGTTGTTGACTTGTTCTCTGCTTTGAAGGAATGCAACCACCCCCAAGAGCAAATAGCAGAGGAGAAGCTGCATTTGTGTTGCTCCAGCCACTGTTTCCCATTGCTGTTTATCTTTCTGTCTCGGCCTACGAGAGGCTCTGAGCAGAAATCTGAGTCTGTGCCAGCTCCCTGTCCTCACCCAGAGCCAGAGCATTGTTTTGCACTGCTGGGGCATCCCTACAAGCACCACATGCTCCCTCTGTGTTTTCTGCTGACCTGTGGAGCCGCCAGGAGCTGAAGGACACATGTTTATTTTTAAAAAAGCCTGGATGAGCAGCTTAAATTTGAGGCAGAAATTTTAAATTGCTTAAATTAGATGCCAAGGACTCCCAGAGCCCTGAG
Organism: Ammospiza nelsoni; assembly: GCF_027579445.1. NCBI lineage: Eukaryota > Metazoa > Chordata > Aves > Passeriformes > Passerellidae > Ammospiza > Ammospiza nelsoni. The sequence goes on along the minus strand of NC_080650.1, from coordinate 9,518,210 downwards.
TGCAAAAACCCCAGATCTCTCTCGGGGCAAAGCTCTCTCCCTGGGCTCTTTTTGGGTTAAAATTAACTCAGATAAATTTCAGATAGAGTTAATTTTCAAGGAAAGCATTGGTGGGGATGGGGTCACACTGCAGCCATCCCCTCCTGCCCTGGGAGAACACTGCAGATCCTGGGACACACAGGGTGAAGGCTCCCAGGTGTATTCTGAGGGCTCAGAATCTTTTCCTGCAGGTTGATGGTTATGGTGCTTGTAAGAAAATGCAGGAGCCGGGTGCAAGAACAGCATGCAGCTCCCAGGGACATTCCCCAGGAAAGCTTTGTGGCCTCTGCTCCATCTGGGCTGCTCTGCCCAGGACCTGAGGCAAGGCAACTTCACAAGAGTGAAGCCAGAGTGGGAATCTGCTGGAAAAGGCCATTTCAGGTTGGAATAAAGAAGTTCAGGACACAGATTGCAGGTGACAGTTCTCAAACAGAGCTGTGAGCCCCAAAACACATCCTTGTTCCCTGTTCCCACTCCACTTGGGCCTGCTCTGCCTAGGAACTGAGGTAAGGCAGCTGCCCAAGAGCCAAGCCAGAGGGAGAATTTGCTGGAAAAGGCCTTTTCAGGTTGGAATGAAGATCAGGACACAGATCAGGACACAGATCACAGGTGACAGTTCTCAAACAGAGCTGTGAGCCCCAAAACACATCCCTGTTCCCTGTTCCCTGTTGCCTGTTCCTGAAAAGCTTTGTGGCCTCTGCTCCATCTGGGCCTGCTCTTCCCAGGACCTGAGGCAAGGCAACTTCACAAGAGTGAAGCCAGAGTGGGAATCTGCTGGAAAAGGCCATTTCAGGTTGGAATAAGGAAGTTCAGGACACAGATGACAGGTGACAGTTCTCAAACAGAGCTGTGAGCCCCAAAACACATCCCTGTTCCCACTGAGTGCATGGCATTCCTCTCCTTTCCCTGTGAGATTCCCACATGCAGGAATAATATAAAAATGTCTATCTTAGAAGCACATGAGACCTTTGTGGCCTTCTTGGCAACTGCCTGCACCATCTGACTGTGCTGCCAAGGAAGAGTTTTGTCTGGAATTCCCTTTTTTTTCTAATGGTCCCATTGCCTTTGGACCTTCCCAATATGAGTACGGGCCATTGACGATGTGGAGTCTCTTCCTAAATGGAAAAACCTCAATTTAGGGGTTTAGGTACCCCCATCAAAGGGAGCACTTTGGAATTGGACTTATCCCAGTTCACAGGGCAGTGAGATTCTCCCTCACCACCCCAAACCAAGCTCAGGCTTTTTTTGGCATGCCAAGGTGATGCCATATCTGTATCTGGCCTGAGTTCCAGCTGATTCCTTGCTCCAGGGAAGCACTGTCCCACATTCTTCTGCTAGCTGTGGTTTTTATCCCATTGTAGCTTTAGAACTGAAGGCATCTGAAGGTTTCTGGGATTTATGAGGCAGTTTTAGGCCTTCCTCCTTTCTCTTTTGTCCTACCAGCCTGGCTTTTCAATATGACCTAAAAACCATTCTGATGTCTCACCAGATGACTTCAGAAGTGCCCATTTTTGTGCCAAAAAGAGAGATTATTGATCAGGAATTAAAGAGCTCTCATTGTTTAGGCTCAGGGAGCAGAGCAGAAGGAAGCAGCAGGTATCTGGTGTGGAGTAAGAGCAGAGTCCCTAAAGCTGCTGGCCTCTGCCTCACTCCCTTCTGGACACATCTCTCAAACCTCCACCTCCAAAAGTGAAATTCCAAGAGATGCAACGTTATCAAAGGACAGGGAACACAGCCCAGCCCTTCTGATTGCCCAGAGAATTCCAAATGGCATGGAAACAAATAAAGGCAGAGATTACATTTCAGAAATCTCCACTGAGCCATTTGAAAGGCAGTGCATGTAGGGCTGCACATTCCAGACTCTCAAACACTGCAAGCTCCAGGGATGCTCAAAATCCTTAATTTTGCTAGCATTTATAAGGCGTATCTTGAGGCCATTGATCACTCCCAAAAGCCAAAGTTATCAACCTCTCTTATCTGCTGCCTGTCTTTATCCAGCTGGAAAACACTGTGTGCTCATTTAAGCATCCTTCAGGCACGGTCTGGTTATTCATCACATCTTAAAAAGGAGAATTCAGTGCCTTGGTCACAGTGAAAGCAGTTAAAAGAGCAGGGATGGATCTCTGCAGCTCCCAACAGCACCCCCTGATCCCAGCTCCACCATCCAACACACAGGGGAGCAAAAAAAATAACCCAAAACTCAAAGGGGCCTCCTGGGAGTGAATCCCTAAAATAATCTCTCAGGCAGGATTCAAGGACAGGGAATTGCTCCCTGCTGCCAGGAAGGAGGAGAAGGAGTGACTGGTTAAGGTAAACAATGAGATGGACAGACAGATGGAGACAGACAGATCTGTATTTATATTTTTCCACACATGTTTGCATTGAGTTGGATGCACGGGGAGAATTCTCCAAGCAGGTTTCTGCCCCACAGCTTCTTTGACCTCTCACTCTGTTTCCCCCTCTCTGAGTGAATAATCTCCCTCATGGAACCTTATCAAGTGATGTTTGACAGTCTGGGAACTCGATTGCATCCAGGAGCTTTCTGTCCTGCACCATAGCAGCAATATCTCCCAAAAACTCCTACTAAAGCCAGGCCCACTCCTCATAAATCACAGGCACACATTGGCTGTCTCTTAATCAATCTTCCCCAGGTGTTCCCTCACTCAACCTCACCACCAGCATCTTGAGGCTTTTACTGGAAATTCTATTTCTTTTTTTTCTCTAAAGCATGCTCAGGGCTTTTGGATTTTCTCTTTTCTCCCTGGTAATGTCCTGCTATCAATTTGCTTTTTGCAGAAGTCTCAAGGGTACATAGATACCTTCTACAAATGCCTGATGAGTTAGAAACTCCCCTCAAAAATATCATGTTGGTATTTCTACCTCTATTCGGTTGGCCCCCAATCAAGCAGATTTAAAAAAAAACATTTTATAGACAGCTTAAAATACTTTATATAGATATATAAAGTCAGCTCACTTCACATTTTTCCCTGTCTCCACAACATCTCCAGGAGCACTTCCCTGGTACCCAGAGAAAGCTTTTCTTCTTAAAATAGTTTTTATTCTCTAGGAAGAAAAAGTGATTTTTCAACAGAATGATAATTTTTTACCCTAAATTACCTGGTCTATTTGAAGACAGTTGATAAATCATTAAAGAAGCAAAACACTTCTCTGCATTGAATCATCTTGTAATGAGAAAGATTAATTTTGTCATAGCTTCATTGCTGGACAATTTTTTTTTTTATTTTGGCTTTTAAGTGTCTCATGAAAAACACACTGTTTGTAACATGCCTGCTCCATTTCAGCTTGAAAAAAATCATAAAAAAAAATCAATGAAAGCATTTTTAATTTCTATTTTAGGTCAGAGCTCAGGCTTAGCAGCAGCCTGACAAAGCCATGCAGGGCTGGCTGAGGTCCAGCCAGCAGAGGGGACGGGCAGTGAAGGTCGTGGATGCTTGGAAAAGCTCCCAGAGACATCCCCCAAAATTCCCTGAGCTTCTCTGCCTAAACACACAAGGTGATACCAAAAAACCCCATTCCTGAGAGAGCCTTGAGAGTCTTCTGTGATGGTGTTCACAGGGGTCTCAGGTTGAGGGAAGAGACGAGGATCTGACTCCATGTTTCAGAAGGCTTGATTTATTATTTTATTATATATATTACATTAAAACTATACTAAAAGAACAGAAGAAAGGATTTCATCAGAAGGCTGGCTAAGAATAGAAAAAGAAGGAATGATAACAAAGGCTTGTGCATCGGACAGAGTCTGAGCCAGCTGACTGTGATTGGCCATTAATTAGAAACAACTGCATGAGACCAATCACAGATGCACCTGTTGCATTCCACAGCAGCAGATAATCATTGTTTACATTTTGTTCCTGAGGCCTCTTAGCTTCTCAGGAGGAAAAATCCTAAGGAAAGGATTTTTCATAAAAGATGTCTGTGACAGTCTTCCACAAAAACAAGTCAAGATATGATCCAGGGATGCTCCTTGTCCATCCTCCCCAGCTTTTCCTTGTCTGCAGAGGCTGCTGGAGAACCCTCAGAGCTCTGGGACATCCCTGTGCCAGCACCTGAGCTGTCCCAGCCAGGGTCACAGAGCCCCCAGGGCACAGGGGCCAGTGCCCAGTGACATTTGAAGTGTTTGGGGACAGCCAGGGACCTTCTCCAGGGCTGCACGTGGTGCCCAGGCAGAGCCAGGAGCTTCCCAAGTTCCTGTGCTGAGCTGGGACCAGCCAGGCCCTCCCCAGCAGTGTAAAACACAAAAAGTGGCACAAATCAGGGGGGAAAAGCCCTTTTTGTGCGTTGTATCTATTGAACACCGAATCTTTGGGTCAAAAGCTGAAAAATTGGCATTTCTCAGCTTGACTGTTTTGTTTTCTGGCTGACAAATGCTGCTGTGCACAAAGTCACATCCCACTCCCCTTCTCCCACATGAGCTGCCTGAAACCCCAACAATCTGAGCCTGTTTAGGATGTTTGAACAAAGAGGATTTCCTAGAGGAAAAAAGACCCCTATAAATCCCATTTCTGAGAAGCTTTAATAGAGAGCCCAGCTCCTCTGCAGCTGAGCCTGTTGTGTCTGAAGTATCAGGCACTTGAGATAGCCCAGGGAAGTCGTGGTCCCTGCCCTTTTTATATCTATTGCCTAGTTCTGGAAAGCATCCTGTGAGGAGCCACTTGGACTTTAATAGGATGAATCATTGTTAAAACCAGCATGTGCTTGGAAATGTTTACATGAGGGGGCCTGAAATGGAGATACCGCAAAGAGAAAAAAAAGAAATTCAGCCGAAAGCTGCGGGCAGAGCTGAGAGACACTCGTGTGGAAGGGTTCAGGTCTGCTGGCTCCTTGTTTGAAATCAAAGTGTCACCTCAAGTGGAGAATTGCTAAACCCAGTGTTTTGGGGGATCTCCAGAAGTTCTGTCCCCTGCTGATAAATGACCCCAGGAGCAGCAGTGCCTGATGCAGAGGGAGGGAATTCAAAGGAATCGATGTCTCCTGGCAATGGGAGCCATGGGATTGTTCACCTGGTGTGAATGGCTCCTGGAAGGAAATAAACCTGCAATGTGAAGCCCCCAGAAATCACTGAAAAGCAGCAAAGAGCAGAAAAGGAGCAGCCTGGCAGTGCCTCCCTCCTGAGGAGCGTCCAAAGCACAGCTATAACACAAATCTCACTCTAATAAGTTGTATTTTCCTCTGCCACCTGCCTTTAGGAGAAATTCCCATCATCCCCTGCCATTAACCCACATTTTTCTTGCTTTATCTTCCACTCAAGGCATCACACTGGGTATCTGAGATCAGATGGAGCCTCGGGCCAAAGTTTAGGAAGCATTTTGAGGCTGTTTCTTGCAGCCACATGTTATTTTTAAACACCACGTGCACCCAGGGTACTGGCAGATAGGCTGGGTATGTTTGAGGGCACGGTAAAACAAAGCTCCTGAGGGTTGGGGGTGAGATTCCCACCAGCTCCAGCAGCTTTGAGATCAAACCCTGCAGGAGATAAACCTTAGGCCCCTCACAGACTGCTCTGGGATCTGGGAGCTTTGCCCTTGGCTTTGAGACTTTGAACCAGGGCCAAGCGATTGCAGCTCCTGGTTTAGGGGAAAAGGAAACATAAAGGAACTACAGGCTTAAAGGATTAGAAGGAAGAGCTAAAAATAAAGTACCAGCAATGCCAGACCCCCAAATTTACTGCTTTCCTGCAAAGAGGATGGGCTTTCCTGTTGTTTTAGTGAGGGGAATCAGCTTTCTGCGTGACTTGGAAGAGCAGGACACCGAGGGAAAGCTGAGTGCTGTTACTCTCCGGGAGTTGATCCTGTTGTTCTTCCTTCTTCCTGGAACTCATCCTCTGGCTCAACATGAAGAGCAAATGGGTCTTGGAGAGCATTTCTCAGCTACTTCAGCTGATTTCAGTGAAGGATTGCAGCCCATCAGTGCCAAAAGATGACACAGTTAAAGATATTGTGCCTCTGTCACATTTTCTGAAAAATCCCCTTGCCCAGGATTCTTCTCCTGGGAAGCTGTGAAGCCTCAGAGAAAAAGGAAAACAATATTATCTCATTTGCTTCTCCTGTGTTTTGCTGCTTTAGAATGTAATTAGAGATTGTTTATCCAACGTGAATTATTTTAACTTAATGACCAATCATGGTCCAGCTGTGTTGGGACTCTGGAGAGAGTCACAGGTTTTTAATTAGTATCTTGTTAAGCCTTTTGTAAGTATCCTTTCTCAATTCTTTAAACTAAACTATTCTTTAGTATAGTTTTAGTATAGTGTTCTTTAATATAATATAATATCATAAAATAATAAATTAGCCTTCTAAGAACATGGAGTCAGATTAATTTCCTTCCTGCCACGGGGCACCCCAAAAACACCACAATATTGGGCATTTCTGCTGGGGGAATATCCCTGCCTTGAATTTTTCTGCCATGCTGTCCATCTCCTCCTGCCTTTTCCTCCAGCCCTAAATGTCCTTCCAACCTGGTTGATCCTCTCTTGGGGCCTGGATGACCTTTTTGGGGTTTTCCAGATCCTGTCTCTCACCCAGTCTTTTTCCAGGGACAACAGCTCAAGGAGAACAGGAGCAGGTGCCACTGGGACAGGCAACTGAGGCTCAACTTGAGGGAATTTTCTGGGAATGAAAGGAAAAGTTGGAGTGTGGCTCTCTGCTGCTCTGAGCAGACAGTTGGCTCTTGAGAGGAAGCCCAACACTCAGCCCTAAAAACTCTACACACACAGATATGTTACATATTTATCCGAGGCAGAAATTGGCCAGGAAATGGCTATAAAACACACATTTTGAATAAAAGGGGGGAGATTTATGGCTCTTTTGTGAATCTGAGTCATATCTTTCTGCATCCCCCAGGCAGGAATACTCTAATCACTAACATACCCCAAACATGGACGCACAGTGGGCCGGGAATTGCTTCCTTCTGGCCACAGCTCCAGCTAAAGACGTGATAGGGATTGAGCTACTTTATCTGACAGTTGGTAAATGAATTGCCAATTCATTCTGAGCTCGGAGGGGGAGTTTTTCCCCTTGAAAAAAAAGGGTCCTTTTATATATGTCTTTGATCAGGCAGGGCCTTGACAAATTATTTTCCAAGGAATTTCTTGAGCCCTAATGCCATGAGAAGGAGAAAGGGGGGGTTGGGGAAAAAAAAAAAAAAAAAAAGTATTTGCTCTGAAAGAGAAGCTTTCATGTCTCCAAAAATCACAGCAATGTAAGGGATTTTCTGCCATTTCCCCCTCATCCCCTTGGCTTCAAGGGAGGCAGGCAGGTAGCTTGGGGATTTTTCCATGCCATGAGGAGGTGGATGGGGAGGGAGCAGTGCCAGCTCTCCCAGGCTGATCCCTCCCTGGTGAGGGGGAGCTCGGTGAGCTCCAGCACCGACTGAACATAAAGGTCAGGGCCATCAGTGACACTGAGAAAGAGCCCCTTCAGCACCAGCACGAGCCAGGAGAGCAGGGGACAGCTCAGGGTCGTGGCACCACAGAGCTGCTCCTTGCCACGAGTGCTTTGGAAAGGTTGGGAATCAAGGGAGCATCTCCTGCCAGGGTCACTCCAAAGTGTGAGGAGAGAGCAGCGTTTGCTTGTCTCTTGCTGGAGTCTGGGGGGTTTTTCCTGCCTTTGCCATTCTGTTCCTTTTATCCTACCATTTAATCCCTCTCCTCCAGGCAAGGATCGTGTCCTTGATGGAATCCCAAGTGAGTTGCACAAGCCAGGTCTGGACAATGGCTGTGCTTTCTGTTATCCCTAATGTACAAATCACTTATTCCCCTGTTATGGCACTCTTCTGTCCTGAAGGAGAACAGATCCCCACATTGAGCACAGCATTCAATTAATACATTTCTGCTACACTGAACAACATCAGGATGGATTAAGCAAAAAAATAGATTAAAAAAAAAAACCACATGACTTTTTTCTCTGACCTAACTCTGCATGGGCCCATCTGTCTAAAAGAATATTCCTGGTGGAATTCCTAGTAGCAGCCCTGCTGTGGACAAGACTGATGGATAAAACCTTCTGGTTAAGGAGTAGTTGGTGCAGGGAGTTAGGAGCAGCTAAATTTCCTCAAGAAATGGGCCGTTGCAGCTGTGTTTTGGGACCTTCACAAGCTAAATTCAAGCACCTTCAACAAAAAACCCAGAAGAATTTCAGGCTGAGTGTTGAGGGTCCTCAGTGAAATGCCATTGAGTTTGGAGAGTTTCTCCAGCCAATTCATTCTTTAAATAGTGCCTGTCCAACTTTTCCTGGCTCCCAAACTCTCCAGGTGAAGCCCTAATTTAGGTTCCATTTATTTACTGTCCCATCCCAGCCTGCTGCAGCTCTCAGGCAGTACCTGTCCTGAAATTCTCCTGGAATTCTGTCCCCCTGGAAAAAGCAGGAGCAGGATTCAGCTAGTGATCCAAGGGGGTTCTGCTCCCATCCATCAATAACTGATCAAGCTGTTAAAAAACCCTAAAACCTGTTTAAAAAGCCACAACCAGGTAAGAAAGGAGATCTCTTTCCTGTGCTTTATTAACAGTTGTGCCAATTAAACAAAGATCCAAACAAAACAACTTTAAAAATAATCCCATATCAGGTTCAGGAATGCCCTGGGATGGTGATAATCCTGCTCAGACCCAGAGCTCCCTTCCCTATGGGTAAAAACCTTCAAGTAAAGGCACAGACTGAGCCCCGTGCCTGGAAGAAAGAGGGGAAATACTTGAGATTTTTTTCTTATTATTTATATTATATATTATATATTATATCAAATTATTATATTAAATATTATAAATATTAATAATTATTAAATTGAATATTATATTAAATATATTGACTATATTTGATTATTATTGAATAATAATAAATAATGAATAAATAATATTAATGTATAATTAATAATAATATGATTAAATATATAGTAGCTTTATTATAACTATAAATAATTGTAATATAATGAATTATATTATAATAAATAATATTTATTTGTTATTATAATACACTGTAATATAATTATACTATAATAAACTATACATTATACTAAATATATTGACTATATTTTATTATTATTAAATAATGATAAATAATGAATAAATAATATAATAGATAATTAAATAATTATTAAATGATAATTAAATATATGCTAGCTCTATTATAACACAGCTAAGAATGAGTTGACCCTTTTTGGTTCCTGACTTCCCCATGTTTTATTCCTTCTGAATACTCTTTACAGCTGAGCACAACTTGGGATGCTGGGGTGGCCAGCACCAATATTTTATGCCAAAAACTAAGCAGCTCTGATATTCCCAGAGGCAGCAAATACTACTACTACTACTACTACTACTACTACTACTACTAATAATAATAATGATTATGATGATGATGATGACTTTAACAGAGAAAAATAATTTTTAAAAGCAAACAAACAAATTTAAAAGGCCCCAAAATGAAATATTTTTTGGCCCATGATGAGTTCCAGCTCCACCTCCCAAGTCATGGTTTCTCTGCCTCACTTTTTCTCTTTACAGTATGTTCTAAAATCAAACAAAAAAATCAAAAACAGCACAGTGGGGGAAAGACTCAGAATCCTTTGAGAACCTCATCTATTCACTGGTGTCCAGGAGCTGGAAATTTTAAGAGAAAAAATGAAACCACACTTTTGCAAATCACATGAGACTCATCATAAAATTGTCAGAGTTGGCAGCACTGTAAAATCTATGATATTGTGGGCTGGATTTATGGACAAGAATCCTGAGGCTTTGGGATATTTTTTTCCCTCAGCCCTCGAGGCACAACAGCAATTTTTTGGGAGGTTGGCTCTGCTGTGGGAGCAGCCTGAGCAGCAGAGGGGTGACTTTGCCCCTTCCAAGCATCCCTGCCTGTAGGAAAAGCTTCATCAGCAAAGGTTTGGGGGGAAAAGTCATCTCAAAACCCACCCAGCACTGTGGCTGGGGAAACCTGAAATGTGGAGTGATTGATAGGGGCGACAAAGAGCTCTCTGTGCCTCTCAAGGCATCAAAATCCTCCCCAGGTACCCGGCAGGGAGTGTTTGAGCCCAGGGAGGCAGCTGGAAAAACAGCATTGTGACCACAGGCTGGAATTGCTGCTCAGCCTTTCAGAGGTGTTCTCAGCATGAGCTGGGTTCTGTGCTCTGAGGAATTGCTCAGCCTGCCCTTGTTTATTCTGCTTCATCCCTAAAGGCCAGTTTGCCTTCAGCCTGGTGGTGTCCCAAGGCTCCTTTCCTCACCAGGCTCCCTGCTCATGGGGAGGAGGGGTCTCCACTGCTTCTCTCCCCACCTCAGCAGCTCTGGAGCTCCCTTTGGAGCCCAGCTCCCTCCTCACCCCGGGGTGAAGCTCTCCTGGTTCCATCATCCCTGTCCCCAGGCCTGGGGCAGCAGCAGCCCAGCCCCAGCCCAGCCCAGCACCCTCAGTGGGGTTTATGGAAAACACCAGAGGATTGTTTGGGGATGGTCCTCCTCATGTTTCAAGGCTCTTATTAAAGAATCATGGGATGGTTTGTGTTGGAAGGGGCCTTAAAGCCCATCCAGTGCCACCCCTGCTATGGCAGGGACACCTTCCACTGTCCCCAGCTGGCCTTGGACACTGCCAGGGACCAAGGGGCTTCACTGGCACCCTGTGCCAGGGCCTCACCACCCTCACAGGGAAGAATTGCCAGTTTAGCTCTGAATGGGGTGAATTTTGCAAGCTCTTTGGTCCAATTCCTCCACTGACAAATGTAACTTTCCCCCAATTTTGCTGTTTATTGTTATCTTCAGCATTATTATTCTTGGCTATATAAAAGAATATATATATATAAATCCATAAGAAAAGAAACCAAAGAAATCAAATCAGGATCTTTAGAACATAAAATCACAATCAGAGGGAGAGGACAACCTTCTTTTTGACAGCTCCTGGTGTTGTTTTGGACCACCTGAGGAAAAGCAGAAGCTCAAGGTAGAGCAGGCACATCCACATCCAGGCTGGGATCACTTTTCCCTTTTCATCCTGACTGCTCCCAGCCCTACCCATGGAAATGGAATTGCCATATGGAAATGCCATGTTGACAAACTCCTTCAAAAGAAGAGGAAAAGGCTGTATTGGATCCTCCCACCACCTTTTCTTTGCCTTGATCCCAGATTTTACTGCTGTGACTGCCGCCCCGATTTTTTAAGTCTTTCTAGGCCTTCTGATGTTTACATTCTTGTAACAAACTTTCTCACACACTTTCTGTAAATAACTTATTGTTTTGCATTATTTTATGGAGGAGGAGAAATTTGATGGACTGTTGGTTTGTCCAGTGTCATTGGAGAGGTTACACTGCCACCCTCCAATCCACTGTCACTTTTGGAATCTATAAATGTTGGAGTCAGAAATTAAAAATTCTTTTTTTACCTTGTGAGAACTGCATGTCCACATCGTGTTATTTGGTGTCCTGTAGCGACATGTGACAAGTGATGATTCTGCCACTGATGGCCTCCCTGCTCCTCATACCAATGAGGCTCCACAAGGCTGGATCCTCGGGGATCTGCCTGGTTTTCCAACCCCAAAACCCATCACAGAATCTCAGCAAAACCCCAAAGAGCCAAACCCCAAACCTGAGGCGCTCTGAGGAAAGGAGTGGAGTTGGAAGCTTGAGGCTTTCCTCCCAATGCTTAAGAAGTAATTTTCCATGGGAGTTTAGTTTTCCTTAATCCTCTTTGAGATGCCTGGCAGGCATTTCTGGGGAGTCCTCTTTACTTTCAGGGTAACCACAGCCCCTGTAATGACATGGGAATCACTTGGTGGGGATTAGATGATTACATGGTCAGCAGTGGGACAGCCAAGCTGGGAAAGGACAACCTAGATGACAGCTAAATAGAGTGTAATTGTTGTGTTCCTTTACTCGAAATGCAATTTACTCATCAATCTTGGAGCACTGCATGTTCTGTGTGATTTAATGCAACGTTTGGGTGATTCCCTGGGGGTGGATCCATGCAGACAAAAAGCTTTGCAAGGATTGAAGTCCCAGCCCTGCCCCACATGTGGTGCCTGCATCTCCTCCTGCCCACAGCAGAAGCTTCACATTTTGGCTGTGTCTGACCCAACAATCACTAAATGTTTTGCTAGCATGAGGCAGTAAAAGCAGATATCCAAAAAATAAAAGTTTTATTGGAGGCAGTGCTGGGAGAGGTGCAGAAGACCCCACATCCCTGGGACAGCAAGGTGGGAATATCTGTGGGGTGGCCCTACTGATCCTGGGTGGGAAATGCAAGCACAGAGAGCCCCCAAGGCCTTGAGAATGCAGGCTCAGAGATAGAGATGAATGCAGTGCTTGACCTAAGCCCTTGGAGAAGGCTCGAAGGTTTAGCACAGACTAGTGAAACAGACATGAAAACAAGAATAAAGATTTGTAGTTTAAGCAGAAATATGTTTTAAGCAAGTAAATATGGGCCTCATATAAGTGAATAAATATACTAAGCAAGATAATAGAATACAATTGAAGTTTGGCAACAGGACTTGTTACAGAGTTGATAAAAAGTAGAAGATACAGCAATAAGTTTCTGTAGAGTTATATGATTGCATAGAAAAAGATGCATTGGGGTAAGTCATATAAAACTTAGCAATTAGCAATTGGCAATGAAGATGTTAGCAAGCTTTGTGGAAAGTGCTGATTGGATAAGAACTTTATAAAAGTCATTGTAATTAGAGTTATAATGACTTCTGATGCAAGTCCTCTAATGTATGGCTTCTAAAGTGATGGCTTTGGGTGTAACAGCCTTAGAGTCTCACCCTTCCAGGAGCCTGATTTTGCAATAAACCATCTGTTAAACACCTCTTCAGCCAACACCATCTTTCTGTGTCCTGAACAATCCTGCTGCCTTTCTGTGCCTTTGCAGGTGTCCCTCGGTGTCCCTGCCATGTGGGACAGGCTGGGGACACACCCTCAGCTCCTTCCCAGGACATGGCCATGCTCTTCCTGAGGTGACCCTGCCCCAGGATGGGGACACCTCAGCTCTTCCTGTGGTGATCCTGGCCTAAGCTGGGGACACCTCCTGGGCTCATTTCCTTCCATGCTCTTCCTGAGGTGATCCCACCACAGATTGGGGACACCTCCTCAGCTTCTTCCTAGCACCTGGCCATGCTCTTCCTGAGGTGATCTTGGCCAGGCTGGGAACACATCCTGGGCTCTCCTTCCCCTTATCCTGAGGGGATCCTGCCCCAGGAGGAGAACACCTCCTTGGCTCCTTCCATGCTCTTCCTGAGGTGATCCTGGCCCAAGCTGGGGACACCTCCTGGGCTCCTTTCCTTCCATGCTCTTCCTGAGCTGATCCCAGCCCAGGCTGGGGACACCTCCTCAGCTTCTTCCCAGCACCTGGCCATGCTCTTCCTGCAGTGATCCTGGCCCAGCCTGGGGACACCTCCACAGCCCCTTTCCTTCCATGCTCTTCCTGCAGTGATCCTGGCCCAGGATGGGAACACCTCCTGGGCTCCTTCCATGCTCTTCCTGAGGTGATCCTGGCAGGCTGGGGACACCTCCTTGGCTGCTTTCCTTCCATGCTCTTCCTGTGGTGATCCTGGGTCAGCAGCTGCACAGAGCCAGCCTTTCTGTTGGGCTTCCCAGCTACAATCTCTTCATTGCTCTGGAGCTGATTTTCCCACCTGGTTTCCAGTTCCCAAAGCATCTCTCCTCCTTCACCAAGGCTGGGGCACAACTCCTCACCTCCCCTGGGCCAAACACCTCCCACCAGCCTCACTGCCCTGGGAACAGGGTGGAAGTTCCACCTCGCTGGGGGCTCCCAATGCCACCCCAGCACCCACCAAGGTCACTTTGAAATCTGCCTTGATGGAAAAGTGACCCGGGAGAGCAGGGCCCTGGGGGACCCAGGCAGCTGTGGAGCAGGCAAGGCCACAGCTCAAACGCAACTCAAGCTCAGTCCATCCCTACCTTCCCCCCTTCACCTCCTCTACTACAGCAGAAATCAATAAAAATTCAATTATAGGCATCAAGTATAAACAAAAACAAAGACAAAAAAAAAAAAAAAGAGGTAAAACCACTCCAAACCCAAAAATACATTTAAAATAGGTGGGGACTCCCTTGCCATTGAGAGGGTGTGGTATTTATTAGCCATAAATTGACACACAAAAATGGGACGGCACAGCTAGGTTGGGATTATTTTTTTCTCCTTCGCTCCAAGGATTTGGGTGCTTGTCTGTATTCCCTCCCAGATCAGAATTCCCACACATTCCCACCCACATTCCCAGAGGCTCACACGCAGGTATACCTCTTTAGTTAATTAGAATTACTTTTAATTAAAAATATATGTAAATTATATAGAGTGTGCACAGCTTGGAGAGGAAAAAAAAAAAGAAGAAAAGAAAGCAAACTTCCATTTCAATAAAAATTTGAACCTCTTGGAATCAGCTGCTTTTGTGACATCCTTGGAGTTATTGGAACTCCCATGTATAAATAAATAGGACCAGGAAATTTTACACCTGAAATATTCTGCAGTAGACATTTTTCCTCGCACAATTTTGCTTTTCCTTCTCTTTTTGCCTCCACCACTCCCAGCCTCTCATGATCACTTTCTGCCCCTTTTAAACACATTTATTTAATATCTCACTTCACACACCCAGACTGATATACTGATATCCCTTTTTTTTTTTTTTCCTTTTTTTTTTTTTCTGGAGAGGAAGCAAAGGAACACAGGAGAAAATGAAAGCCTGGGATTGCAAACAAGCATCATCATTATTTGGGTGAGCAAACTTTTTCCTCTCAGTGTCTGCATCCTCTCCCCACTCTCCCCCTGTGGCAGCTGGCTCAGAGCCTGGCTTTCCACATGCTGCTAAAAATCCAGCAGGACTCAAGCTGGGGATGTTTGCAAGCTTGGAAATAACCCCATGCTTCTGTCAGAGATGGCTGAGGGACCAGGAAAGACCAGGAGATGGGAAGGGAAGAAGAGCGAGAGGATTACAAGTGGGAAAGGAGATGAGGGGATGGTTTATGGAATGGTTCCTGGAGAGAATTTTGGGGAATTTGTAAGGAAACACAGCTCCCTGTGGGAGTAATTTCACTCTTGGTACAATGCCTGGGTGAGGTAGGTACTGGATGTATTTATTTGGGGTTTCTCAGTACCTCTTTCTGTTGAAAAGTAAAGATAACACTAGCCCAAAAAAAAAAAGAAACACCACTCCAAAATTCACCCTCGTTAAAAAGGGCCGGTGTCTTTTTTTTTTTTTTTCTGAGAAAATTGAAAGAAAAAATATATATTATTATTTATTATATAACATTGTCAACATCAACACCACAAAAAAAAAAAAAAAGTAACATCCTAATTGTTCTCGTTCAAGCATTCTGACCATGGTGAGAAAGGCAGCAGGAGTTTGGTGTCGCTTGGAGAACAAAAAGAGCAGAAGGGCGAGGGGGGACGAGGGTGGTGGCAGCAACACAAACTGGGTGGGACCGTGGAGGGACAGAAGTGTGCTGGGCTGTTGGCTTTTCTTTTGAAACAAAAGAAAACAAAAGGGGGGTCAGGGCAAGTCACAGCGAGGCCGTGGTTTCAGTCAGTGTCCGTCCCTCTCGAGTGCTAGCGGTGAACATTCACTTCAAGGAGTCTTGCAAAACGCTTTGTTATCAACAGGGGGATTCTTTTCCTTTTCCTTCTCCCTTTTGCTGGGATTTTCCCGTGGCTCTGGCACTCCCTGCCCCCCTGGTTAGCTGTTCTCGCTCCACTCTGGCACCATCCCCACGCCGTGCACCGAGTGGTACTGGTGGGGCGACAGGGTTCGAGGCACGCCGTGGGAATACAGGAATTCCGCCGGCTGGAGGCTGCTGGGAGGGGACTGGATGCCCGTTTGAGGTCCACACTGCCTCACGATGGGCTGGTGAGAGCTTTGGTGCTGGAACATGCTGTGGGTGTCTGCGATTTGGGGCGACGTGTGGTTGGCCACGCTGCCCAGGCGGGGCATGAGCGGCCCCGAGGTGAAGTGGGCAGAGAAATGCTGGTAGGGTAACCTGTCCATGGGCTGCATGGCAGACACTGTGCAACTGCTGTACGAGGGCACGCTGGGCCACGTGTTACAGCTGATGTCCTCCAGGCTGGGCACGGGCTCCGTGGGCGGCGCAGAGCTGGCGTACATGCAGGCCTGGCGCTGCGCCGACTCAGTCCGGTACGACGTGTTCAGTCCCTGCTGCTGAGGGTAACTGGACCTGTAGAAAGGGTCCTCGTCTGCTGGAGAGGTTTCCATGTAGGGCTTCTTGTAGGGATGCTCGGTGGTGGAACATTCCTCATCTGTTGGGAGAGAAAAGTCCTGGTAGTCACCAATGATAACGCGGCCGAGGCTGTACATTCTTCTCTGCAGGACAAGCTGACACTTCCCTTGGTGTAAATCCCCATTGCTTCCCTGGAACTCATCTATCCTGTGGAAACCAAGCCTTACACTTGGCCCTGCTAGAGTAGAGAACGGATTATCCAGGAGCTCTGGGAGGAAAATCAAGACGCTGGAGGGACCTGAGGTTTATCTCACTTGGTGATCCTCCCACATGCTCCCCATCTCCTTCCTGCTGCCACTTCTACCTGAGGAACAACATCTGCCTGTGACCTCTGCACCTACCAGGATCCCCCCTCTCCCCCAGGAGGCTCAGAGCTGGTGCTGTCAACTCAAATCCTTTACAACAAAATATTTGCATGATAAAATATAAATGATAAAAAGAGACAAAAAAGGAGATTACAATAAAAATCCTCCCAAGAGAGCACCAGCGATGGCACGGTTGGGACAATCAGATTTGGAGTCTGACAGCCCCAGGCTTCAGCTGTGCCAAGGCAGCTGGGCACATAAATCCTCACAGGGCTGTGGGCACATAAATCCACACAGGGCCGTGTGCTGGAGCCAAGGGGAACAAAGGAGAAAAGTAAATTTCACAGCTAGAAACAGCAAGGCACATCTTGCAGAGCCCTTTGTTTCCTGCAGCATCCCAGGCCAGCAGAGGGAAGGAGATAAACAATTTAGGTGAAATCTCCAGGGTGAGGCCAAATGAATAAATGAATGTGTACTTATTTATTCATTCATAGGGTCATCAAATGAAATCCAGCTCTGCTGGAATGGATGGCCAAATTCCCAGGGATGAGCACTTCACCAAGAGATTTTAAGGACAGTGTGGCAAGGGAAGGGGAGCTGTTCTGACATGGATTAACTGCTGCTGCTGCTTCAAAAACAAGATTTCTGGTGCAGGCAGGAAAACATCCCACTTGGTTAGAGCTGTCCTGGCTGCACCCTTTGAACAGGGGTCAGATTTGAAAGAAATTTGGAACAAGTTATCCTTTACAATTTTTCTCCACCAATGTGTTTTCAGCTGTAATTTTTTCCACCCTCAAAATATGATGGGGAAACAAACCCCAAACAGTTGTACAGAAAGGAGGACTGAAAGCATGTGCCCCACAAGGGGCACAGAGGTGTTGCTGCCAGTCTGCTCTGAGGGGAGTGCTCATGTCACACCTTCAGGAGGGGCAGGTGGGCAGTGCAGGCATCTTTTGTTTCATCTAAACACACACATGCACGTAACCCTTATTGCCCTGAACAGCCACGAGGGCTCTCCTGGAGGCTGCACCCTCTCTGCATGTAAAATAACCCCTTGCTCCCACCCAGGGGTTTTCCAAGTGCAGCTGGAACAGCTGCTGCTGCTCATCCTGGTCCAACAATCCCACAAAGAGCAGGTCCTGAGGGACACCACAGGGACATCCCCACAGTGGCCCTTGGCTCTGTAATGGCATCAATTCAGCTGGAAAGCCACAGTCCCATTTATTTCTTCCTGACAACATCAAAGCCTGGCTCCTTCACCTCAGCAAGGCAGAGCCCTGATAATCAAGTTTCTCCTCTGCCTTCCCTGTACATTGGGGTGGGAAGCAGGATGAGATAAAAGAGCAATTCCATCGTATTTTTGAAACCAGCTGGAACAATGAGCAGGGAGATGCAGGAATGTGTCAGCCTCCTCACTCCAGCTCAGGTCCAGTTTTTGTAGGAGCAGGGGAAAGGATGGGGTGCCATGAAAGCCAAAATCTGGAGGCACAGGTCTAACCTCTGTCCTGATCTCAGCTCCATGACAGGAGGTACATCTGGAAGAGCAGCCTGAGCTGGAGCTTTTATGGACAGTGTAAAAAGTTTGGATTCCTGACCCACTGCTGAGTAATAAGAACACTGGGGTGGAAAAACAATGTCTTGTAAAATGCAGCATTGTTCTGCTAATAAAGTTTTCAGCATTAAACCGCATCACTCTGCTGGCACCAGAAATCATTGGCTTGGGGTTTGACTGTTTATGTTATTTTGATTTTTTTAAATATACTACACAAACCAGTCAAACTCTGTTTTTCCATGGTGTAAAACTGCCCGACTTACAACCTGAGCTTGCTGATTTTTCCATTTAGCCCAGACATTTCACTGCCTGCCACAGCCCAGCTGGGCAGAGCCGCAGTGTCACAGAAACACTTCCAGAATCCATCACAGGTGAAGAGGAAACAACAAAGCCAACCAGGATTTCACCCCATAAGTGCCCTTTATCCTTCTGTAAGCTCTCAGGTTCACTCTACTGGTCCCTCTAGAGCCAGGTTCCCTCATGTTTTATGTGGAAAGGGATTTTAAGGTGTGTAAGGACCTTGTTCCCATCTCCAAACAGGACCTAGGCTGACCAAAGGATTCCAGGCTGCCCTAACAGCTTCTGCCTGTCCTCCTCCCCCTCTTCCCAGTGATTTTCCCATTTATGGAGCCTCAAAGTGCTAGAGAGGGAAGAGAATGGTCCCTGTGCATCCTGAGGTGGGATGGTGCAGAGCAGAGAGCCTCAGCTGGTGCTGCCTGAGGGATTTACAGCAGTTCAGGCTCTCTGGTCTTGTCCCACCTCAGAGGAGATCAGAGCCAGCACAGAGCAGCTGGAGGGCATCCCCAGGGTGTGAGGAGCAGCTTTAGGGTGGAAAGGGGACATCTGCAATGACAAAAGGGGCACAAGACCAAAGGTCTCTCATGCTGCAGTTTCAATTCATCCTCATGGGCTCTGGACACTGGACAGTGCAGCTCAAAGGACAATCCTGTCCCTGAAGATCCTCTTCCCTCCTATCAACATAACCAGGACACTGGGATATGTAACTGCTTGCTCAGGGTTTGATTCCTATGTTGGTTCCCTGACAGCAGCTCCTTGTCCTTTTCCAGGTGTCACTGAGCCCTCAGAGCAGCTGTTGGCTATCCTGGGAGATATCCTGACCATGTCCCCCTGTTGCTGCTATTCTTGGAAGCCAAGGGTGGTGATCAGCTCTAGGGAGCAGCCCCTCAGTGCTGCACAAACCTCAGAAAGGAGGAGGTGCTGCCAAGCAGGGGGAGCTGCCAGAGCCAGGGAGAAGCTGCTCTGAAGTGAATCCAAGGAAAACGGAACCTGAAGAATGGGCTGGAAACTGGCTCCCTCACAAGGAATTTGATGATCTATCTAATGAAGGAGCTCGAGTGAGAGCATGAGCGCTTCCAAGATTTCCGGTATTTACTACTTCCAGCTGGGCTGTAAATACCACACAAATGGCTTTTTAAATGGAATTTTCCCAGTTCCGAGATTCGGGCCACGTAGAATGAAACACAAACATGGAAAGCCTCTGGACTTCAGGGTGTGCTAAGCCTCCCTCTACCCCCCTGGTGTAAATCAGGAGAGCTCCTTCCCCACAGATGACACTCATCTCCCCAGGGTGGAAGACAATGAAGAATGGGACATGACTCCTTTGGATTTCAGAGCTCACCCGCACTTCCAGGGCGTTACAGGAGGTTCATCCTGACTTTGTGAGGGACACACAATGGGTGATTATCACTAACTCTGTTGTTTTATCCAGTCTGGATTCCAGCATGGATCTGGCACCAGCCTGAAGAGCCAATACCAGGCTGCAAGAATGACAAAGGTTGTCCAAGAAGAAAAGGACAAGGCAGATCCAATCAAAGTGAACATCTCTAAAGGGAAAATAAGTCCTAAATCCAAGGACATGGAACCCAAGACATGCCAGCCATTCCAGCTGTATCTCACCGTTTGTGATATGGCTGTGTTGTGTTGAACACAACAGGGCTGTGGGACAGGGACAATCCAGTCCCCAAAAGCTGTAATCTTTTCCACAGGCAGCAAGCTGCCAGCACTCCCTACAGAGGCACAGCAGGCACCTCTGACAGGAGAGGGGGATCAGAGGATGGGTCAGGCTGGAAGGGACCACAGTGGCTTATCTGATCCAACCTCCCTGCTCCAGCAGGGTCATCCCAGAGCACATGGCACAGGATTGTGTCCAGAAAATTCTGGAATATCTCCAGAGAGGAGACTTCACACCCTCCTGGGGCATCCTGGCTGGAAAGATGTCCTTTCTCATGTTCAGGTAGAACATCCCAAGCATCAGTTCCTGCCTGTTGTCTGCTGCTGGACACCATGGAGCAGAGCCTGGTCCATCCCTTGGCACCTCCCTGCAGACATTGATGGGGTCTCCTCTTAGCCAAGACTGGCCCAGCTCCCTCAGGCTTTCCTCATTAGGGATATCAAACTACAGTGCCACAAGAGTGTGGCTGCTGAGCAAGAGTTGGGTGCACCCCAGCTCCCTGAACATCTCCCCATGCAGGGAGTCCCTTCCTCACCCTCAGTGTCCCACGGGCACCCTGCCCTGGGCTCCACTGCATCTCTCCATCTGCAGCCTTGGCCAGCTCATCGCATCTCCAAACATCAGCAGGGTGAGCAGTGTGTCCTCCAAGGAGACATCCCATGCCTGAGTTTTGTCCTACAGATTCCTTGAGGGAAAAAACAGAGCTGGGTGGGATGTGGGAGAAGTTGGTTCAGTCAACAAAGAGGTCTGTGCACACTGACCGTGCCTGTTCCTGAGGAGAAGGTGGAAAGACATTGCTGTACCAGCAGTGACCTCATCAGAGCAGGAAGGAGATGAAAAACAAATCCTTCCCCAGGGTGATGTCCAAGTTAGGGGGCTGAAGGACACGGTCCTCACCGGTTGGAGCCAGTGGATTCTGCCACGTCCCTCTTCTCCCTCAGAGTGCCAACTTGACAACTTTTATAACCTCCCCAGGGAGAGGCTGTTCCAGTTGCCTCCTGTTCAGCATCACAAGCATCCCAGAAATCTGCCAAGTGGTTGGGATTGTGTAAGGCTGGGAGGGAGCAGAGGTTTAGAGGGATGACTATTTAGTCCACAAGATATCTGAGAGAGAGGATAATACAAGAGAAAACAAGGCCCAGTATCCTAACTGGGATGTGGGGCTAAATGAAAGACACAAGGCAAGCTGCCTGCTGGTGAGGCCTTTTGGGCTTCTCCAAGCACAACAATGGGAGAGGGAGAGGTGGAGAACAACCAGAAAAAAGACAAAGCTCCAACTGCTCTTTGTGTCAGCCTAAAAATCCACATCAAGAGCTGCAGCCACTCCTTGATGAGATACAGGGTTGGAGATAGTCCATCCTCCCAAGACCAGTGGCTTTGTCACATGCCATCAGCAATCCCAGAGTGGGGCTGGGATACAAGGCAGGATGATCCTTGCCATTCCCCATTCCTGGAACAGCAACCCCACTGCAGTGCACCGGGGTCATTCCCAATGCTGTGACCCTGCCCTCCCACCTGCACACCAGGAATCACCAGATTAGGAGCTCTGGGATGTGTCCTTCCTTCCTTCCTCAGCCAGGAGAGCATCACCTCCCTGAAGCAGGGGAGCCTTCAGAGATAACACCCCCTGGCAACCCTGCTGCTCTCCCCTAATGCAATTCCATATCAGATCTCCACAGTGAATCCATCTTGCCTTGACAGTTTAGAACAACACTGCCAGCCACAGAGACTTATCCTTGCCTTAGGTCACCAGGAAAGCAGAAGTTGAACAAGGTTCCTTTGAGTTGGGTGAACACAGACCTGTCCCTGAGTAAGCCTAACCCAAGGCTTGGCTCTGATTGAAGAGGAGGCAGAGAAAGTTCAGGAGATGTCAAAGCTGGAAGGAGACTGGCTTGGAATTCACCCCAGAAGATGCAGACAGCAGCTGGTCTCAAAGCCAGCTGAAGTGCCCTCTGCCCCTGAGAGCACTTATCCGTAACCACAGCCTTGGGAAAGGAAATAATCCGCTTGAGATAAATCCTAAACTGCCTCAGGAGGAGTCAGTGCTTGGGGAGTGGATAGTCCAACACAATCAATAAGATTTCCAGTCCAGAAAATGGACACAGGGGCAGTAGGAGCAGACAAACTTTTGCTTTTGAGTTTTCTGAGGTGGTGAGTCTTGATAATTGTTAAGCACAAACATAGGAAAGCAGGAGAACCATGAAGAAAAACTCAGAAATGAGAGGCTGGAACAGCAAAAAAAAAAAAAGAGGAATATCATACATAGGATTATGTTCCCATGTCCAACAAAGATCCTTGCTGGTGCTGGAAGGAAGCTCCACACTCAGTGACATGAAACCTTGGATCACGCTCGAATTGCTCATCTCTAGTGAATTTTTTTTCCTTTTAATTAATTTCACTTCGCAAAGAGCTGCTTGGCAGCCCAGGCTGTCTCTCTGGTTCCCATTAACTTTGTGTTTCTTTCCTCTAAGCCCTGGTGGCTGTTTTCCATTTACCAAAGGCACGGGGAGGGGAGAGGAGAAGGCTCAGTGAGGAGAGTGGAGGCTCAGGCTGCTGGGACACCCAGCCTCGAGGAAGAAGCCTCTGGTGTTGGGCAGGACGTTGCTCCTCTTTGATTAAAGCCTTTGGCGGCTCTGATAAAAGGCCCTTAACTGCTTGTGCCACTCAGGGCATGGCAGAGATAAGGAGGGGAGACGAGGCCTCCCTGGGCCTGTCCCCGCGCTGGGCCGCGCAGGCCAAGAGGGCCGGGGAGCTTTATTCCAGGCCAGATAGCTGTGCCTTTTGTGACAATAAGAGGAAGTGAGATAATTGGGGGATTGAGGGAAACCACCCATGGAGACAGCACTTAGCGGGAATCCCAAAACTGGAAGGAAACCTCTGCTGGTTCCTTATCACGTTCCGACGCGGAGGCGAATGATGAATTGCCCCGCGGGGCAGGGACACGCAGCAGCCAGGGATTGTCCCGAGGGATGGTTGTCATTTGGGCCAGCTTGTTTTGGTTAGTTTTGGAAAAGGGGGAAGAGCAGAGGTGAGAGCTCAGCTCCCAGGATGGAGGAGCTGAGAAAGGGCTCCCAGGAGCTGCAGCTCCCAACGCTGAGGAGGGATTGCAAGGATCACCTTCCAGCACCAGCAGTGGGACTTTGTAGCAGCCCAGCACCTCACCCCACAGCAGTGCAGGGGTTAAACAGGCCACACATCCCCCCTCTGACCTGGGGGACACTTTGGGCATGTCCTTATTCCCTGCCTTACAGCCAGCATGCCCATTTCCAATCCCTGCTCTGGCACATTCTATGTGAGCACAGGCACCTGGAGGGGACAGCAAATGCCACCTGCTTTCCAATGTTTACCTCAGGAAAACATTCTGATTTCTCAGGGATTTTTTTTTTTTTTTACTTTGCATACCTGTACACAACCCACGTGCTGTTACAATATCTGGGGGATTCACCAAGGACATGGGAGAGATTTCCACTGCCCTCCTGCCTCCTCTGCCAGCACTTCCCAGCCCTCCCTACCTTAGACTGTGTGTCTGCACATCCCAGTGCTCCAGGGGTTATGTTGCTAAAAATAATGACATGTGTCTGACTGATAGGGTTGTGCAGGGAAGTGGGAAGGGCTCTGCTGTGGGGAGAAATTCCTGCTGCCCTGGTGCTTGCTGCCTTCTGGTAGCTTCTCCATAGAGGAAATCCCAAGAAGAGCAACAGGGTTGGCAGAAACCAGCTCCTGCCCACCCCTTGTTTCATCCAGCCCTGGAAATCCCCTATTTGTTTCCAAGTAAAACTGATCTAAAGCTTTTCCTATCTCAAGTGGTGCTGCATTGAAGCATTCCCACTGCTCTGGGAGAGGAGGGCAGAGACCACAGACCCTTCATGCCTGCCCAGAACAATCCCAGCACTATCAGGGGGCTCTTCACGGCAGAACAAGCTGAGCAGTCACTGGAAAGCCCTCACAGTTTGATCCCTAAAGTTCCTAAAGGACCATGGATATCATGGGTTTCAATCCCAGGCACCCTTCATCAGCCTGAGCATTTCTGCAGACAGAAAACTGTCTCCCAACTGAGAGACAGCCCTGAGTTGAAAACTGGCCAAAATACAAACTGTCAAGGTGTCTCCACTTGGAGATTAAGCCTGTCTGAGGGGCTGCAGATAAGTCATCTTTATCTCCAGCACCAGCTATCTTTCCAAATGTGGATTCATGGTGGGTGAAAGGCACTGCCAGCCCTCCAAACAGCTCATTCCCAACCCAGCAGAAATGGGATTTTAGAGTTTCCCAGCCCACAACCCTCATGCCTTGCTCATCCTCCAGCATCATTTGTTGCATGCTATTTTTGCCCAAAAATCAACCATTGGAGGAGGGAGACAAAGGAAAGTATTTTCTCACTGAATATCTAAAATACTCTCTTTCTTTCACTTTGATGTTTTTCTACCCACAAAGGCAGTTATCCTTGGAGCTGTCCAAGGGGAAACATCAGGAAACAATGCTGACAGTCATGTTGGGAGGGGGAAAACACAAAGCAGAGAGCAGGCAAGCTCTGACCTTTTCTCTTGGTGCAGTGGTAGATCTGGCCATGCTCCTGGGAGATGGGGTAGGGGTTGGCAGGAGGCAGCAGGTCCTGGGAGGTGCTGGACACCCCGTTCTCACACTGGTACTGGGAGCCCAGGTTGGAGGAGGCAGAAAGGACCCTGGTCTCACCGCTGAAGGGGCTGTGGTTTGAGGACACTTTTTGTCTCACTGTGCTCCTGGGAACAACCGGGTACTCTTTACTGCAAGCAAAGAAACAGAAGAGAAACAAGTCAGCAAAGCAATCAATTAATCCTCTGATCTATTTATTAATAAATAAAGGCAGCACATTAGTGTCATGGAGTTTGTTTTGGCTTTCAGGGAAATGCATATATCCCTCCCTGGAGGCTGCAGCCCCGTCACACTTTATCCATGCAGAACTTGTTATTCCCCTTCCTTTCAGTCCCCTTAAATTCATGCCTTTTCAACCACCACTATTTTATACACACACATAAAATATATAAATTCAGTTTCAGCAAAATAAACATGGTTTCTATTTACATATTGTAGCATTTATAAGCTACATACTGTTTGTAATGTATTCGCAATATGCACATGCATGTAAATAAAACCAGCATTTCTGCCAAGATTACTTGGAAATTAATTAAATATTTTGGTCTACTTTTTTTCCCCTTATAGTAGTTGTCCCCATTCCTTTTGCCTGGAGTCTGTCAGCCTGCTTGCCCTGGGTGGGGATCCCTGCACCACAGACCAAGCTCAGAAAAGAGAAATAAATAAATCACTGAGATTTGATGCACACCAGAGCCTCAGCAGAGTCAAGATGAGAGGGAAAGCCTGAATTGTTCTCTTGCCCCCAGATCTGGTTTGAAGTCAGGATTCTTTGCCAACACAGGTTGGAAATTCCCTCTCCTAAAGACCCTCTGGTGTTTTTTGGAGATGTTCCTTCAAACACATTGGCAATGTGACAACCCCAAAGATGATTACTGCTCTGCAGGGAGAGCTGAAGCTGAACAGGGGGTCTCAGACACTTCAGGTGAGGTAAAAGTCTCCTCCTGAACCCAAAGGCTTGCTAAAACGCATAAAGATCAGGTAGTACAGCACCCCAAAGCGTCACCAGGCTCAGAGCAGCCACAAAGTGCTGATTCCAACACAAGTTTTCTCCTCTGAGTCTGTAACCATTGGACCAAGCTGGCTTTGAGGTACCCCCCTCACTTGTCCAAAATCATTGTGCTGGAGCAAGGACAGCTCCTTAAATGCCATCCACAGGCTCACCTGGCACTTCCATGCAGAGGAAGAGCCCTGAACCTGCAGTGACACCCCTCAGGGAGGATCTATCACCGTAGAACTCACAACTTATTTACAAAATTTAACAATAGCAATCATATAAACCTAGGCCAGCAGGGAGCTTTCATCCAAACCACTGCTGTGCTGGCTGCCAGAAACATCAGCAACTGAGCTGGAATGGAAGGGAAATTCACCCAGGAGCTCAAACCCAAAGAAATGTGGCTCTGGTTGGGCCATTAAAGCTTTCCCAAGCCCAGGAACTGGGGGCTTGCCAAGGACAGCCTGCTCCAAAGGTGGGGTTTCATCTCCTGGAAGCAGCATTTGCTCAGAATAAAATCCAGGCTGTGCACAAGGAACAAAGACAGATGGACTGGGAGGAAGCAGAGATTTATCCCTTGGATAGTCAGGGCAGCAGTGAATGCCAGGGTTTGTGGTGGCATTCAGAGGACCTGCCTGTGGACACACAGCATTTAACTCCACCAGGAGATTTAGCTGGAGCACAGCTTTGGTGGCTTCTGGGGAAGGTCAAGACCTGTGGCCACCAAATTTCAGGGATGACCCTCAGATCTTCTGGGTTCTAAGGGATCTCCCAGCCCTCCCTGGTGATAGTTTTGAGTTGCCTGTTCCACCTTCACACCGTGATCCTCAATGAAAATTGTACCAACAGAACACCCCTAAGCCGCATCCCCACCTTGTTTCCCTACCAAGGAGAGCACCTGCAAGGAGGTGACTCCTGGACATGCCCTTGGCTCTCCTTCCTGAGGAGAGGCTGCATGGATTGGCTGGGTTCATCTCTCTTAGCCTCACACAACCAACATCCAATTCCCAAAAAATGACAGAGCTTTGGTTTGTTTCCCAGTAGGAACCTAAGAGCTCCAGTGGAGGAGAAAGGGACATCTCATGGCATGATACCAGGCCATGTGACACTTAGGAACATCTTTCACTGATAGCTTTGGCCAAAGTGGGTAAATCTGGATGCAATCCTAGAGGTGTTTTCCTCAGTGATTCCATGACCCTTTTCAAAGGTCTCTGTGGAATGTGATCTCCATGGGGGTTTCTGACCATAAATTCTCAGTGGGACCCCATAAAGATCACGCACTCACTGTGCCAAGCCCCACACAAACACTGGCGAGCCATCCCCACCCCAGATACTTCTCACCCAAACCAATGGAGAACTGAGAGCAGGAAAAAATGAACAACCTGATTAGGGCTTTCATTTCTTGATCAAAAAACTATTTCCTTAGAATCATGAAGGTCAGAAGAGACCTCCAAGGTCGAGTCCAACCTCTGATCAACACATTGACAACTAAACCAGAGCACTGGGTGCCACATCCAGTCATTCCTTGGGCACCTCCGGGGATGGAGACTCCACCACCTCCATGGGCATCCCATTCCAAGGCCTGACCACCCTTCCAGTGAAGGAATTCCTCCTGGTGGCCAAGAGGAAGCTCAGCTCCTTTCAGGCCAAGCAGGAGCTGTTTGTCTGCACCAGCAATACTTGAACCCCAAGTGCCGGAGCACAGAGGTGTTGGGTTCCAGATTCCTTCCAGAATTTCCCAGGGAACAGGAGGATCTCCATGGCCAGAAGAGAGGACTGTGGTGTTCTGGGGGATACAGCAGGAGCTGGGAGTCACTCAGGAGATAGAACAGGTTGGAGTCACCAAGTTTGCAAACAGCAATTCCCGGGAGGTATCGCAATAACTTCTCTCCAGACTGAAATATTTCCATTTCAGTCAAAACATGTTGGGTGCTATTTTTGCCAAAAAATCAGCTACTGGAGGAGAAGGGAAGTGTTTTCTCACTAAATATCCAAATAGTCTCACAAATATCCAAAATATTCTCTTTCTTTTCAATTCACAAAGTCTGCTATCTCTATAATTCTACATATCCTTCCTTACAGGAGCTGAGCTGAAATAAATCCTTAGTATCTTCTAAAGCAGCAATCATCTCAAAATATTTAATATTTCTATTTTTTCCTGAGCCCACTCAGCATGTAGAGTGCACACCTATAATTTTTAAAGACTGAAGGGCAAACTGAAATGCATCAATTTTTTTTTCCTTAAAGTCACTATTCCTAAAGTAGTGATTATCATCCTGAGCTATAGTTTAATGGAATGAAAGGTTTCTGTCATATCCAGAAATTGTGCTGTCCAAAAAAACCCTGTAGTGAAGTAAGAAGAGGGGAAAAATGTATTAAATCTTGACTTAAGCAATGTAGGAAATTGTTCACATAGCAAGGATGAGGTTGTTGATACTTCTGGGCCAAAATATTAGTTTTACATGGGCTGTTAATAGGCTATTTTCATTTTTGCATTAAAAATTGCAAAACTAAAAGAATTTTTTTTAATTGATTGGGAAAAGAATTTCCAAGGAAAAAACCCATCCCTGGTCTATTTAAAGTCTGTTGGAGGCTAATAATTAATATTTAGTTACTATATTAAAATAGCAGAAGAGGACAGGAAGAAGCAGAAAAAGTGCTGTGTAATATTTTGGTTTTTGTTAAAACTTGGGAAAAGAAATCATGGATGATGTCCAAGCGTATAGGTACTGAAGTGTATTGGTAAATAGGCTTTGACATCATCCATGATTTCTTTTCCCAAGTTTTAACAAAAATCAAAGTATTTTTGATCAAAATCAAAGTCTGGGCTCTGTTTTGCCTCCTACCTGGCCAGAGGTTCCCCAAATCCACAGGGCTGGACAGCAGCTCTGCAGAACTTCCCAGCAGCACCCACATTCCACTTCAAATTCCTCAGAGAACTCCCACCCCACAGATCAGGCCTGACAAGTGAATCCCTCCTGAAATCCCAAATCTCAAATTCCACCTCTGCCAGGTGCAATTAGAAACTCACTCTCATTTTCTCTCATGACAATTTCCCCTTTCCCTGGCCAAGTGATGCTCTCACCACGACAGACTCAAGAGTTCTGTAAAATCACTCCTGCCACAAACTCAAGGCCAGCAAAGAATTCAAAGGAGCAAATACAAGATGATTTTGCAATATCAGAACCAGAAAACTTGTTGGCCACTACAAATTACTAACAACAGACCTGCACAGAGCAACATCCAGTTCACTTTCTTGCTTATTACTACACTCTAAAAGAATAATAATTTTCCATATATTTTCATGTACAGACCTGAAGTTTCCTGATGTACCAGCTAAGGCATAGCAAATGAAGCTGCCAGACAAAAACCTTGTTAAAAACCTCTTCAAAAGTCCACAGTTTAGAATCAGGAAGCTCCTGCATTGAAGTATCCAACCCCTCCTGGCCCTAAACAAGTTATTCTAGAAAATGGTCCTGATATTTCTGCAACAAAACATTGGATACCTCAAGGCTTTCCAGAGCTGCTGTAGCTCATGGCAACAAGGCTTCAAAAGACTTATTAAATATCAGATCCCAAGGATCTGTTGGAGGTCAAGGTGAACCATGACATGGGAAAGGATTTCCTTTCCATGTTTTTACAGCAGCCTTGGAAATCCCTGAACTGTCTACATCTTGTTCACAATATCAAATTTTAGTCCAAAACCTGACCCAAGGATGAACACAGGGATTCTTCTCCATTCTTTCCAAATTTCCAGGAGATTTCCTCCTTGGGCAGTCCCAACAAAAGGACAAATATTTGTCACCCCATCAGTGCTGTCCCCTCTACCCAGCACAGAATCAACCCCCAATTCCAGATGTGCAAACACAACTCAAT
Source organism: Ammospiza nelsoni (assembly GCF_027579445.1). Lineage (NCBI taxonomy): Eukaryota > Metazoa > Chordata > Aves > Passeriformes > Passerellidae > Ammospiza > Ammospiza nelsoni. The sequence goes on along the minus strand of NC_080650.1, from coordinate 9,488,619 downwards.
GGCTTTGGGTTTATAGCTCCCAGGCCACCAATTTGTTGTCCTTCCTGCTGAGGCTCAAGAGGAGGGAAGGAGTGGAAGTCAGCCATAACAGACAAAAGGAAGAAGTGGGGAAAAGTGTCTGGAATAAACAGATCATCTCCCAGGGATAAAAATCAAAACCCAAACCCAGTTGTTAGTGTACATTCATTTCAGCTGATTTCCAGAATATTGAAATAAAATTGAACCACTCTCAAGAGGCTGTCTGGAAGGTGATAAGCTAGAGCAGGATAGGAAATGGTAGGAGAGGAATTAGTGAGGACTTCCTGCAGTCTCAGCCTCTGATTAAACATGACCCCTTTTTGTCATGTTTAACAGAGAGTAACACCTGGGTGTGCAGCAGCACAAACCAAAATATCCACTGAGGAACATGGGAATCTATTCAGTGCCCCATTCTCCTCTAACACAGCAGATGTCCTGACCTTCCTGCCAGGACCTGAGGGGCTCCAAGATCCCTGGGTTGGGTTGGGATGGGAATCTCAGGCAGCTGAACAAGGCCCAGTGCCGGTGCTGTGCTGGGGCAACCCCAGGATCAGTCCAGGCTGGGGATGAAATGATGGAGCAGCCCTGGGGAGAAGGGATTGGGAATGCTGGTGGGGGAGAGCTGGACACACCCCAGCACCCAAAAAACCTCCCATGTCCTGGGTTGCCTCCCCAGCATCATGGACAGCAGGGCAAGGGAGGGCTCTGCTCCTGTGCCCTGCTCAGGTGAGACCCCACCTGCAGAGCTGCCCCAGCCCTGGGCCCAGCACGGGGAGGACCTGGAGCTGCTGGAGCAAATCCAGGAGGCACCAGGGTGGTCAGAGGGATGGAGCAGCTCTGCTGGGAGAGCTGAGATTGGAAATTGTCTCTGCAAAAGAGAAGGTTCCAGGGTGACCTACAAGAGAGCTGGAGAGAGACTGTTTACAAGGGCCTGGAGTGACAGGAAAAGGGGAAATGGCTTCACAATGAGAAAATAGGTTTAGATGGGATATTTGAAAAAAATCCACCCCTCTGAGGGTGGTGAGGCCCTGGCACAGGGTGCCCAGAGAAGCTGTGGGTGCACCTGAAAGTGTCCAAGGCCAGGCTGGACAGGGCTTGGAGCCACATGGGATGGTGAAGGTGTCCCTGCCATGGCAGGGGTGGGATGAGATGGTCTTTAAGGTCCCTCCAATCCAAATCATTCCATGGTGATCCTGTGGCCTGTTAGCAACTCCTCTGAGCAGTGCAGCCCAAAGCCATCTCTGCAACCAACCCAAGAACCAGCAGTGGAAAGAACCAGGTGGAGACCAAGAGCTCTCATTAGCAGAAATAAAAAGATACATTTCTCCATAAAAGATGCTGGAGTAAGAGGAACACAAGAGGAGCTGGAGAATGGACGTGGGCCAGAGGCAGCCCCTCATCCCTTCATGCTGGGCTGAGCTGCTGCTGATCAAACCCTGCTGCTCAGATCCCCAGAGGAAGATCAGTGGCAGAAACTGCAGCTACCCTGTGTTTCTTGAGTGGCTTTCTCACTTCAAAAAAGCTGTGAATAAGTGGGGTCTGCCCAGCTTCCCTTTGGATTTCATCTGAATTCTGTTAAATTCTGCAGAACACATTTCAACCAGGATCAGGAATATTTCCTGGGGGATGTGTGCTGGAGGAAATCTTCCCCTCCCCAGCAGATGTTATAATGCCAAATCTCACACTGACAGAGGGTGACCCCTGGGAGATTTCAGTGACAGAACCTGGGAAATGGAAGTGGATTAAAGATGCAGTGAGAGGACACAAGAAGAATGAGGTGGTTTCCAGCAGACCAAAACTGGTATGCTTGACTCAGCCTGATGCCCACCAGTCCAACAGGATGTTGGAATGCCAGGGAACAGCAGAGCTCATCCATTTCTTCTGCTGGCACCCCAAAATGCACTGTCATCTCTGTCACACTGGCTCTGACTCATGGAGCTGATTTTGTGTCCTCAGTGCCTGGCCCTGTTTCTGCTCTCAATGACACATGGGAATCTCTGGAATAATTCCTTTGGAGCCAAGAAGATTGTTGTGGATCAATGCCAGAGGCAGCAAACTGGCTCGTGATCCCTGACAGAGAAAACACAGCCATGACATCAGACTGTGCTGTCACTCTTCCCTGTCCTGTGCAGCATTCTGGATTTTTTTGTCACTTTTCAAGGGCTCAGAGTACCCATCCAAGGAGCCAAGAGCCACCATTTCATGGCATCATCACCCCCCTCAAAAGCCTTCCCAACAGAAGCTTCAAGGGTTGAACTGCATTAATTTACAAAATTAATTAAATTACAAAATAACCAGACTACCAGAAGCTCCTCAGCCCCCATAAGAACCACCACAGACAATGGGAGCTGCAGATGAGCAGCAAGAATTGGCTACAGGGTTGACCAGAATTGCTCCCTCACAGTGCTCCAGACCCACACATGCAGTAAAACTCACATCCCTCTATGCATTTTCCTTCCTTTGAAATGTTTTGGGTTTTTTTCCCCTAATCAAGAAAATAAAAAACTCAACTTCATGCTCAGAAAATTGAAAGCTTTGAAGAACCTCCTCTTCCCAGAGGGTCCAATCTACCAAAGAGGCTGCTGAAGGCACCTCTTGTGCTCCAGGAAAGAAAGGCAGCGGGAGGAAAATGAACATTCACTGGAATTTGGATCTCTCTGGAGCTTGTGGCTCCTCTTTTTTAGTGAAATCCTCTCCTGAAAGTATTCACACCACTCCTGAATGAAGTTCTACCTGGACAGACTTATCATCATCTTTCTGGGAAATAAGAGGAAAAAACCAACATGGGAGGCCCTGGAAAGGAAAAAGCCAGGGAGAGGGATGGACTCAAAGCCATGGTGAATGAATGTCAGGTCAGCAGTTTCTGGTACAAAAGGCTCTGAACTGTTAAAAAATGTGGGGGTTTTCCAGATACTTTTTCATAATGAAGGAATAGCACTAAAAATGCATCCCACCATATTCTCCAAGGGCATAAATGGACATCATTCCCTAAAACCAGGATAGACTGGTCCATCATTGGGAAACAACATCATAAACATACATTTATATATTAAAATATATAAAATATAAATTTAATTACATTTTAATATATATTTATATGTTAAATCTATATAAATCCACAAAAGGCAGGGCATAGTTCTGCAACATTCTCAATCCTGAATGGTTCTTTATCTCATAGACACAACCTATTTTTTATAGCTACAATTTATTTATATATATAACTAATTTTATGTATTTTCATATATAATTTTGAATATATTCATATATCTACATAAAAAACCCACAAAGGTGGGCACATATTTGCAACCTTGAATGGGTCTTTATTTTACTATAATCATCTTATCCTGCCCTCCCTTAAAAAAAATGCCACCTTTGTAAAGGCACACAGCCATTCCTCTGCTAAGTTATTAAAATGAACATCAGAAATTATCCAGTAAAGGCAAGGATTTTAACCCTTCCAGCTCTGAGTGGGTGTATTTATATATTCCAAGGGTTTCTGTTCCCTGCATCAGCGACCGCAGCCCCTGCATAAAAATGCCAATCAATTTTTAGCACGGGCTCAGTGTGGCTTGATGCCATGCTCTTCACATGGCACTGAGCCCTTCCTAAGAGTCCTCCCTGTTCCACCTCCTCCCTCCTGCTCCAAAAAAAAAAAAAAAAAAAAACCTTGAATCCAAACCTTCAAATCTTTCCAGTGGCTGTAATGAAAGGGTGGTTTGGCAGCAAAAAGAATATTGGCAGGGGGGAGAACACATCATCACTCAAGTTGCAGTAGAAGCTGGGAGACTGGCACGGGGTGGGGGGAGCTATTTCAAGGGGTAGTGCCACCATAAATAAATAAATATTGACAGATCCTGCCAGGATCTGTTGGAAAGGGCAGGCAGGGAACACAGGGCACATTCAGGAGCCCACAGAGATTATTTGGATGGAGCAGATTAAGTGCTGCCTATACCTTTTTTATACATCTATCTTGGCTTTTCTGGGGCTGAGTCTGAACATGTTTGTACACAGGAGGACATTTGCCCAGTTTGGGTGGGTTCCAGGTGTGTTTGCAGGATTGCAGGAATTATTTGGCGCCTGACAGCACAATTTTCCTGGCTATGGAGAGCCACACTCACATCATCAACTACAACAAGTAGAGATGACCACCTACAGCTGGCTCCTGGGTGGGCAGTGGGAAAAACCCTCCCATCACAAGGTCCCAAAGCAGGTCCCTCCAGCAGGAGCCAGAGGATAAAGGATCTGAGTGGCTCCTCCCCTCCTGGAAAATGCTCTGTTGAGAATCTCCATCTGTCTTAGCTAGGATCGTGGGTATGGCACCATTCCTGCAAAACATTTGCACCAGGAAGCAGCTTGACACATGGAGAAAGTTCCAAGTGAAGGGAAAAGCGCAAAGTTAATTACCAGCAGGGCCTGATATTTAGAAAAGGACATTAAACAGGATTTTCAAACAAGATTTAGGCTTGCTTTTCAGCTTAAGTACTTGCAGCCAAACCCAAGATTCTGAAAGGCCTCCTCAGCCACCTGGCCCTGGAGATCCCAACATTTTCTAACTTTCCCTTCTTCAACCTGAAACCACCACACCTCTGCTGCTGCTCTGCACATCCAGAATTGAGCAGGCAAACACTCCCCTCCTGCCAAAGCCCCTCCAAAGCCAGCAACAGCAGAGCACAGGACTCTCCAGCACCACCTCCAGAGGCAGCTGGAGCAGGCTTAAAAACCCTACTCCCAAAACAAGGCTGGGAGTTTTGTCTTTAAAGCACTGTCACCTGGGAGAAAGGAACACTGGTGGCCAGAGCTTCTCCAAGTTTTTAATGGGTCTAAGTCCACGTGCAGCCTCGGAGAGGAGAGTTTAGTACAAAACTAAAGGGTGTTCTGGATGGGGACAAGTCTGAAAGAAATGCAAGGTCCCCGTGGCCAAGACAGCATCCCACAAGTGAGCTCCTGCCTCTGCCACCCAGCAATTACGGTGGGAGCAGAAGGTCCAGGATTTTGGCCCCATGTCCTGGGAATATTTCAACAACCTGACGTAGAGCACCCATGCAGATGCCAAGGCACCATGTCCTGGCTCAGGGACATGCCAAGCAAGGCCCAGGTGGCTCTGGTGAGGGTCCCCATGAGGGTGGCACACGTTACCTCTGCATCCTGGACATTCTGTGGAGCTCCATGTCATCGCTGCCACGGAAGCCTTTGGCGAAGGGGTTGTTCTCAATCTTCAGCTGGGTGATCTGAAAGGGAGGAAACGCAGCAGGGTCATGGCCAGGGACAGAGGGGACAGAGGTTATTAAACCCAGGTGGAATGGGATGGAAAATACAGCTTGCAGGAACTCCAGTCATCCCTCAGCTCAGGCACTGATCACTCCAGATGGGCCTTTCCCTGGAATGCTCCACAGCAAAAATATCTCCTGTCAACAGCCTCTCGCTTCTCCCAGCCTTGTCCCATAACTAACATGTGAGACTGCTCACACACATTTTTCTCTGGAGAAAATCTGCTTTCTGAGAGTTTCATTTTGTTGTTGGGACAGAAGGGGCTTCACTGCTCCAAGGACCAGGGATGGAAGTTAGGTCTGAACAAATCCCAACAAGTATTTTCTCATCAATGCACAGACAAGACCAAAACCTCCCCTCTCAGACCCCCACACCCTCTCTCCCAGCCCAGGGAATCTCACCCTTTGGGTGTTTCAGACCAGCTGAATGTGCTCCAGATGCTCTGCATCTGCCATCCTGCCCCACAGCTGACAGCAATTCATGGACTCATTACCTAAATTACTTTGAGGGCAACTTCACCTGCGACCATGAAACCCTGGAGGATCTTTTGTCTCCCCATCACTTCCAGTTTGCTCACTAAGTGAGAGTCTAAATTTTAGCCAGATTAGTCCCTTCAAACTCAACTTTGGCCCTCTTAAAACATCTAAATTTAACATTTAAAGCAGCTTCTCGACAGACCATGCCCTTACCCAAGGACTGTGCTGCTCCAAGAGGTTCAATCCCTCCTGCACTACTTTTCCTGAGGGTTTTGGTGAGCAGGGCTCGTCATTTAAGCCAATATTCATTGTGGACCAGCAACACCCTCAGCTGCCCTGTGGATTTTGTAAAAACTCCCTCTGCCATGCCAAATCTCATGCAAATGCTTTGGTGCCTTGGCAGAAGAGGGCTGAGCCTGGACCAGGTGTGATATTGCTGCAAAGCCCCAAAATTAGGGCAGAAGAGGGGAAATTTTCTTTTTTCCCCCTCTTTTCTCCATCCCTGCCTGGCAGTCTGAGCTCTCAGCAAGGAATCAGGAGAGACCCTTGCCCAGGAAGAAAGACAACCTCATTTTGCACTGGAGGAGCTTCATGCTCTGACCATGTTTTATGGAAACCCCATCCTTCCTTCCCATTGAGAGCTGGCCAAGGGGAAGGAAAGGGCTCAGGATCAAGGCAGGGAGAACAGAGAGAGGTTCATGCTCACAGAGTCAAGCACAAACAACCAGGCCCACCTCCCTGCCAAAATCCAGAGAGGAAAATCTGGCTCGCCCAGTGTCAATAGCAAACCTCGCCAGGTGTATGCACAACCAGATTATTTTGCTCTTTTCTTGTCTTTTTGCATATTTTTTTCCAAGAGCCACTTGTTTATTTGCCATTTTTTGCCTCATTCAGCCCCAAACTTCTCCCAGAGCCCCCCACCACACTTACACTTATCTCCCCAGGCATTCCCATTAAATCAGGACCATACTTCAGCACATAAACAAGCCCTGGGCACTTTTGGCACTTTTTTTTTTTTTTTGTCCCTCATTTCAGATTTCAAAGAGAAGGGTAAACAAACAATCTTTTGGGGTCAATTTGCCAGTTGAGCCATTCTCTAGCAATAAAACAGAGGTGTATTTTGTAATTAAAAGCCCTGAATTATTACACAACCAGCTGTGTATTTTGCAAAGCAGCTGCCTATCGGTTTGAAGGTGGTGACTCTTCTAGAATGAATAATAGGCATTATTCAACATTTTGAATTTTCTTGAAGCCCTGTAAATGTAGGAGTTGTCCTGCCTTGCCGACCCCAATGGCAATATTTCCTCACATAAGTGAAGTCCTTCAGTGAGTGAGGATTTACAGGATTGGCACCCGCACACAAAGGCACAAAGGGCCGGATTCATCCCAACCTGACCGAAGGCATTTTAACCAAGGCGCCTGCACTGGGAGCCTCAGCTCCCTGTTGGAATCAAGGGAGGGACATGGGGACTGCCAGAGGGCTCTGGGGTGGGTGGCAGTGCCTTCACAGGTCCCCAGTGCACTCTGGTCACTGCAGGAGGAGCCAGCAGTGCTCCAGCCCCTCATTTAAACCCCTCAGTTGAATGCCCCATTTGATTCTTCAAGGTTTTAATGACCCACAAAATAGCAGCGAAAATATCAAAATGGAACCTCAATATTGCAAATCTGGTGATTTAAAAATCCCCTAACCCACACCAGGAACACACTTACAAGCAAAGGTGTTGATGCTGGTGGCCAAAAGCCCCAAGAGAATCACTGCCAACTTCAGCCTCCTTAAAATTAAGGATCTGCTGGATTGAAGGCATCTAAAAACCAGGGACTAAAGATTTAGAATTCATTCTCAGACCTTTGGTGTCATTCAGATGGATTGGAGCTCCCAGAACAAAGTTTCCCTAGGTGACAACTCATGGCATCCACCACCACAAAGCCAGGAGAGCCCAAGCCAGATTTAACAAAACTGTACACAACAAACTAGAAAACAGAGAAAAAGTTGGTGAATCCCCGCTTGAGCAAACAACCTGTGGAAGATATTTCATTTGGCCACTCTTTTACCTGACTTCCAAACTATTCCAGAGGTGGAAAAGCAAACTCAGGGGTGGAAATAACCTTCTTCTGGATCAGCTTTGCCACAGCAAAACTGAGTTTAATTGACTATAACTCACGGGGTGGGGGGGCAGGGGGGGAGAAAAGCTGTCAGAAAGTCAAATGACAATTACCTCATGAAAAATTAAACAAAATACAACGTCCTGAGAGGTCATTAAGACAGAGTGCCCAGGGCTGAATTGTACAGCACAGGTTCAATAAAACTGAAGGGCTTTGTTTGGGTATTTGTTACTGACAGCAAAGTTTCCCTGGTTCTGAAGCTGCCACAGACCCTTGCAGAGAGCAGAGCTTTGCAGGGTGAAGCCTCCCAGATTCCCACTTTCCAGGGCTTGTCTGACCTATGGGCTCATCCTCACTTTAATGGGAAGTGACAGTTCCCAGTGGAATTGGGAATCCCAAAGGAATCCCTGGGCTGCTCCCCTGCACTCCTTTCTCTGGGCTAATTGGCCACAAAGCTCTTCTGCTGAGACCTTCCCACCAGCATCCTCAGCTCCAGCATGGCAAAATTTAGCTTTGCACGGAGTTAGGTCTCTCTGCTTTACTTCTTTTTCCTTTTCCACAGGCATGTATTTATATGGGATTTGTGCCTAAGGGCTCATGAATATGGCCAAAATCAAAACTACCATTTTGTATTACTTTTTATCAAAAACTTGCCATGATGAGATTTTTCTCAATTGTTTCTCAGTTTAGAAGTTGTAACAAAGTTAGAACTTTGTTAGGGGTGATGTGCTCCACACCAGATGCTCTGGACTCAATTTTATTTACATATTTTGCTATTAACTTCTTTTTTTTTAAGCACTTAAGCTAAGGGAAGACACTTCACCCTGATCTTTTTGGGCTCTTCTGAAACTAAGAAAGGTTGGGCATTTTGGAAAAAGAATGCTCTGCAAGGAATATGGATCCTGAATTTCGGAGTTCTCACTCAGGTCTACTTGGAGAACTTAAAACTGATTGGAGGGGGGAAAAAAATCCCCATTTAGTGATGAAGAGGTGCAGGTGCTTACCCTTGAGAGGTGCAGAGCACTCATGGAGCTCCCCTCTCCATGGGATCCAGTTCTCCCTGGCCTGCAGGTGGCCATGGTCCTGCTCAGGGTGGCACAGAGGGACCTGGAGCTGGCAGTGCTGGCAGCCACAGGAGCTGCAGAGCACAGAGATTTCTCTGCCAGGCTCTCACATGGCCCAGGTGGGAACCAAGGAGAGAAACAGATGGAGCCAAGGTGGCTGCTGAGCCCAGGGACACCTGGGCCAGGCAGAGGAGCTGGATGGGGAGCTGGGACTCAGCCCCAGGAGAAGGGAGGGGGGAGTTGCTGGCAGAGGGGAGAAGATGCTGAACCCAAAGCAGTGAAGAAAATGGGAGGGACTGGGAGGCTGCTGGGAGGTGCTGGGGTGAGACAGAGGAGCTCACTGAGGAGCCTGCTGCCTGAACTGGGATACAAGGACAGGAACAGAGACCTGGCACAGAGTTCTGCAGGAAGGAGAGGAGTCTGCAGGCAGGATGGATGCCAGATCCAGAGGGAGTCTTGGCCAAGCTTGAAGAGAGGGGCTACTTTGAGGACCAAAAGAGTCCAGGGGCTCAGGGCTGGCTGAGCACCCCATCCCAGGGCTGGCAGGGAGCATGGACAAGACTGGGGACAGAAGGGGACAAGGCTGGGGACAAAAGGAGACAAGACTGGGACAGAAGGAGACAAGACTGGTTCACCCAGAGTTGTGAAGGACATGAGACCCCTGGAAGGAAGCACTGTCCCACCAAGGCCTGGAACAGCAGTAAGGATCATGAAGAGCCCCACAGAGGGTCAGGGAGAGCAGCAGCTCCCTGCCATCCTCAGGTGCCCCAGGGCTGCACAGAAGCCACCAGGGCTGGTGATGAAGAGGAGCTCCTTGGTGTCACCTTGCTTAGCCCCGGGGAGCTCTGTCTCTCCCAGCACTTGGGGGACCCCTCTTTGGAGAGGAGTCTGCCCTGGGTAAGGAGAGGAGCTGTCCCCTCTTGCCAGCCAGATGGAGAAGCACAGGGACAGTGACCCCAGGCAGGGCAGGGAGAGCCTGGGGGCTGCACGGGGGAGCCCCATGAGATGCCAGCCTGGCCACCACACTGGTGGCCTCTGCAGAAGGGGTGGAGGTGGCACCTGCAACCTGAGAGAGGGAAAATGGAGCTCTCAGGAGGAAACATGCACACCCAAGGACCTGCTCACCTCCAGCCCTCAAGGACAGTGACAAGAAGCCACATGCTCAGAGGGGACACCAGCTCTCCAGAACCCCAGAGCGGGCCACCAGCTGACTCACCAGCATGATTTTAGCACTGGGTCTTTTTCTTTCCTCCCTTCTCCTTTTTCCTCCCCTTTTTAAGGGAAGGATGAACCTCTGTATTCAGAAATCCCACCAGATACCTGGCAGTGAATCCAGTCTTTGGCCATGCCCTGCCCTGCTCCTCCCAGCATTTCTGGGGGCCTGGAACATCCCACCCAGGGCTAACATTTCCTTAAAAGAATTTTGGCTACCAAGAATGTTAAATAACTTAGGGTGGGGAAAAAAAAATCAGCATAAAACCGGATATCCTGAGGGGGGGAACCAATATAAAGCCCAAGCCCAGCTAAGGGGGAAAGTAGGTTGTAAAAATTAATGAGAATAATTGTTGTGAATTCTTGCTTTTGAAAGAACCCTCGTGAGGGGAGAACCTTAATTATTTCTGTCTATTAGGTTCATTTCCTGGTCCTAAGCAGAGAGCTCATACCTAATAAATATGAGCCAGTAACACAATGATTTAAGCTACAGCAAAATGGTGCTTAACTGCAGGGAAAGTTAATATTTGGGAATCAACCTGATTGCAAGCAGCCATTGTGTAAATGGCAAGGAAATGAAATGTGCATGTGACCTTTTTTAACACCTCAGTATTTCTGGGGTGTTTTCAAGGGTAGCAGAGAGGGGGGAGGTGACCAATGGAGCTGCTGACAACCACCCTGAAAACTTCACCAAAACTCTCTTCATAGCTTAAGCCTCTTTTTGGGGAGTAGGGCTGAGGAGAGGGAGATCCCAGGGTGCTTAAATATCTTTGCAGGCTGTCTAAAATATCAGGGGAAATAAGCACAAGCCCTACATTGGGATTGCAGCTGTGTTCTTGAAATAAATTGACCTATCTGGAAGCAGGCAGGTATTTCTATAAGCTGTGTAAGCATGGACTCACATGCATTTTGGGGTGAGTCACACAATTCATTCTGTAATAGAATTCAGCTCTAACAGAGCTCTTGAAACCTAAACCCCATGGAGGGATGAATGTGTGTGTGTAAAATACATGGGTGTTTAAAATATGTCAGAGCCTGGGTGGGATGGATGGGAAAGATTGCATGAGGGATGAGCTACAGGTGAGAGAGAAAAGTGGGAAAAAAATCAGCAAGAGCTGGAGATGCCCCACACGTTGGGGACTGCCATCCTTTATGGCAGGAGGAATGCAGCCTGTGTTACAAGAGCAAAATCTGGTTTTCCAAGCAACCTCTCAGCTGTGAAAGCTGAGCTCAGGTTTCAGCTGGGGGAAGAAACCCCAATTCACCCACCTCAGCTGGGAGATGTTTCTCCTTGGCATTTGCATCACCCCCAATATCATTCCCTGTCTGCACTGGGGTGAGCTCCAGCTTTTATTCCCTTCCCTGCAGGGAGATGCCATTTAGGGAAGATCATCCCCTGGTTTATTTTTATGGCTCTATCTTTCCCAATTGGGATTTTATCTTGGGGCTCCAGCCCCTCTTCCCCTGTTCACCCCCCGATTCCATGCAGCACAGGGAGGAATGTGTGTGTCAGGGGGCAGAGGGATGTCAGAGCCTGTAAAACGTGTCAGGGGTGTGTAAAATGTGTCCTGGTGTGTCTGTGGGGATTCCTGCCTGTGTCAGATACACAGATGTCATTTCTTATCAAACAGATGTTGCTGATTTACAATCAAATATTCCTGCTCCTCCTAGTATGGCAGTTTTCCCAAACTACATGTTCCTGCTTTGCTTTAGTTTTATTTGCATGATCATTTCTTTTCCTATAAACCAGCCCCGTTTTTCTTCAAAGGAGAGGAGCTCCATTCACGTCTGTTTTCTGCTCGGGAAATGCCTTTAAAGCAGGCAGTGTGTCCTGTTTTATTAACTCCCACTTCTATTAATATTATATTCTTTCTGCAAATCCATCAAGCAGAAGTTAAACTTGATTTTATAGCATCCACAGTGGAGTTATAATTTAAGGCATAATTTGGCAAAGACTCAATTTGGATTGGGTTTGCTTGTCCCAGCCGTGCCAGCAGCTCTTATTTTAAAGGGCAGGGAAGTATTTTCCTTTCTCCCTGGTTATGGTGGAACACACTTTCTTCTCCAGCCCAGCTTGCTGGTCAGCTGATGAATGGAGGAAATGCAATCATTTCACACAGCTTTAGGAACCTGCATTTCCAGGAAAGCATCCAGGATTTCTTTGGGGTGCTAAATGACTTTTCTCTGTTTGAGAAACAATTATTCTATGGGGTACAAAAGAGCCATTCTACCTACCTGTAATACAAGTTTGTAGTAAATGCTTTTCATGTGATTGGGAGAGGAATTTGCTGTTTTGCTGAGAGAAATTGAGTTTTCATGGGGCTGTGGCAAGGGACAGTTGGTGAAAGATTCATCTGTGGAGAACCACCCTGCCTCCACTCAGCCTTCTTCCTCCTCCTCCTCCCTGCTGGGTGGGGAAGCAGCGGGCTCCTCACAGAGGGGCAGCGACAGCACCAAGAAAACCCTTATTCCACCCAAGCCAGCACAAGACGAACCCATCCCGTTATTCTCGTGCTTTGTTTGCTGATCCCGGGGCTGAGCCTCCCTTTCCTGGCCGGGCCTCCCGGCTGCCGAGCCCGCAGCCCCCGTGGGCAGCCGGGTTATCAGCGCCCGGCTCCCTCCTCCAGATTAGGAGCCTTTGACCCACGGCGAGGGGGGAAGATAAACCAAACTTCCTCGGTTGGATGTCTCCGTGTGAGCAAAGCATCCTGGTGAGCTCATTCCCCCCTCCCCGGCTCGCCCCGAGCCTGGCTTTGGATGCTTTGCGCGGCCAGGAATAACAGAGGGGATGGGATGGGATGGGATGGGAGAGGGGAAAGAGGAAGGGAGGAGGAAAATGGGAGAGGGAGAGGAAAGGACAAGGAGAGGAGAGGGAAAAAAAGGGGACAAGGAAAGAAAGGGAAAGAAACAAGAAAGGAAAGGAAAAGGAGGAAAGGCATGGGGGGCAGAAGAAGGAGACAAGGAGAGGAAAGAAAGGGGAAGAGAAAGGAGGAAGGAAAGGAAAAGGAGAAAGGACAAGGGGAGAAAGAGAGGAAAAAGAAGGAAAGGAAAAGGAGAAAAGACAAGGGGACAAGGAGAGGAAAAAGAAGGGGACAAGGAGAGAAAGGGAAAGAAGAAGGAAGGAAAGGAAAAGGAGAAAGGACAAGGGGACAAGGAGAGGAAAAAGAAGGGGACAAGGAGAGGAAAAAGAAGGAAAGGAAAAGGAGAAAAGACAAGGAGAAAAGGAGAGGAAAAAGAAGGACAGGAAAAGGAGAAAGGACAAGGAGACAAGGAGAGGAAAGAAAGGGGAAGAGAAAGAAAGAAGGAAAGGAAAAGGACAGGGAGGAGAGAGCAGGAAAAGAAAGGACAAGGGGACAAGGAGAAGAAAAGGAAGGGGGAAAGGAAGTGGGGAAGGGGAAAGGAGAGGAAAAAGGAGGGGGAAAGGAGAGGAAAGGAAAGAAAAAAGAGAAGGAAGGAAGAAAAGAAAAAGGAGAATGAAAAAGAAGGGGTGAAAGAAGAAGCAGGGAGGGAAGAGGGGCTGAGTGTCTCAGGAAGAGGGAAGAGCGGGATGCGGTTTGCGGGGCGGGGGCCGGCCCAGCCCCTCACCTTGTGGTTTTGGTAGGAGGTGACGGCGATGAAGGCGGTCTCCGGGAAGACGTGGGTGCAGAAGGCGGTGTTCTTGGAGCCGAAGCCGTTGTTCTCGTCCGCTTTCACGATGTGGAGCCGGGGCTGGTACTTGTGCATGGAGTTCAGGATGATCTGGGCAGGGGGAGAAGGAGAGGACATCCCGTGGGAATGGAGGGGGCACAGCACGGCGCAGGGCAGGAGGAGAAGGACACACACCAACAGGAACCCACAGCCCCTTCCCCAGAATGTTTGCTCTTTTCAGGAGTCCCTTCCCCAAAATGTTGGCCCTTTTCAGGAGCCCCTTCGAAGGGCAGATGGAGGTGCTGGGTAGGGGCACGGATCTCCCCAGAAACTCGGGAGATTTTCTCGAGGAGAAAATTCGCGAGTAATAAATGGTAGGCACGCCCGGGAGCCCAGTAGGGCCGGGAGGTGCTGTCAAAGGTGCTTCCTCACCTGCTGCCCCCACACAAACCCCTGAGGGACCAAAGCTGCTCCCCCAACACGCACTGGGGGCAATGCGGGCATCTCAACACCCCCATCCCATCTCAGGGAGGGTAAAGAGCGCAGAAAGGGCGAAGGAGGAGAGCTGGGGGGATTTGGGGATTTAGGGCCATCTCTCCCGCACAGGACGGTGGCGGGGCCGGGAGGGGCTGCGGGGGGTTCCAGATAAAGAGCGGGCCCTGCTCGGTACCGGGTTAATCCCGGGGGAGGATGGGGGCCGGCGGGGGGCCGCTCGGGCCCGATAATGACTGCCGGACCCTGGCGACAGCGAGACGCAGCGCGTCCCGCCGCCGCCTCCCCCGTCCCGGGGGTTTAAGCAAATTGCTTTGACATCCAGGAAAGTCGTAGACATCAACGGTGAACGATCTAATGGTTTTTAATTTCATTACAGCGACTCTAATTGAGAGGCTCCTGGCGCAGCTCCTCCTCTGAAGTCCCTTATTGTCCCTTCAGCGTCTTGGGTTTGTTTGGAGGGACTTTTTCCCCAGAGCCGCCTGTTCCCAGCGGGGATGCCTGGCCCCTTCCCCCCGGGGCCGGATCCCCCCCCGGATCCCCAAAAGCACCCCGGGGCTGGGATGGGTTCCCCTGGCTGCGCTGCTTCCCTCCCTGTTCCCGCAGGAAAATTCCTGATCCCTGGGCAGCAGCCCCTGCAAACCCCTTCTGCAGCAGCTCCATTAGAATGAAAATGAAATTTGAATTATAAAAAGAAAAATTCGAATTATAAAAAGAACAAGGAAATCAAGCCCCGCAAATGGAGGTGCAAAGTAGCGCTTGTAAATGATGCTCAGCTTTGGGGTGGGCTCGGGACTCTGCTGGCTCCTCTCTCCCCTAAAGCCCTCTCACTTCTTGGCGACCACGTGGGCGAGGATTTAATAGCACAAAATTTATCATTAAAAAGCGAAGAAGAAGAAAAAAAAAACCAGCTTGGAAAAAATGAAACTGAAGTGTTGAAACGAGACTGGAGAAAAATCTGCTCTTGGAAAGGGCTGGCGGGGTCTGGAGTCACATATTCGTTCAATTATATATTTTATATATATATACACATATATATATATATATTTTATTCATATATATTTGCTCAGAGGAACTCGCATCTTTGGAGACCTTCGAAGGAGGGCTGTTCCTGGCTGCAGAATTCACACAAATTTTCACGGCCCCACGAGTCTCACAAAGACTTTTTTAATGCCCAAGAAGTTCTAGCGGGACTTCAATTTCTCTAATTGTCCTTAATTATTGTTACTTTTCCTTTTTCCTTTCTTTTTTTTTTTTTTTTTTTTTTACTTCCTGATCGAGGATCCACATCGTTTTAGGTCCTATTTCCTCCGCTAATTATGCCTGATTGATTTTACCTGTTAGGCAAATTCCCGGGCGGATTTTAACGATTGGGGACTCCGCATGCGATTAAAATCCGAGTGACCAAATTCTCAGTGAAGCCGGGAGAGTTTCACCCACTCGCCAACTCCAGGCCCCGGGGGTCTGCCATCAATTCCCACGAAATTTGAGGTTTATTTCTGGGGGGGTCCTCAGGGGGGTTCACCCCGCTCTCCCAGGTGAGAATAACCCCCCAGCAGCCTGGGTTTGAGGGTGGGTGACACTGGCACGGGACAGCACGGTGCCCTTGTCCCAGCCCCGGCACTTACATGTCCGAAGGGATCCAGGTGGTTGTTGGTGAGTTTGAGCTTCTGGAAGGAAACCAGCTGCCTCATCCAGTGCGCTCCGGTGGCGGGGGAGTCGGGGTGCACGTACAGCCTGCCGGGCATGGCCGGCTCTGCCTTGCCTGTCACCGACCTGCGGGGGACACGGGGCTGGGCTGCGGCCTCCTGGGGACGGCCCGTGGGCTCCTGCCCCCTTCAGTACCTTCCTGTTCCCGTCTGTACCCTCCCGTGGGCTCCTGCTCCCCGGCCATCCTTTCCTGGGGCTCCTACTCCCGTCTGTCCCCTCCCGTGGGCTCCTGCTCCCTTCAGTCCCCTTTTGGGGCTCCTGTTCGCGGCCATCCCCTCCTGGGGCTCCTGCTCCCCGTCCGTCCCTTCCTAGGGTTCCTACTCCCTTCAGTCCCCTCTTGTGGGCTCCTGCTGCCCGTCCGTCCCTTCCTGGCGTTCCTGCTCCCCCATCCATCCCCTCTTGGGTCGTCTGTCCCTTCCTAGGGCTCCGGCTCCCGGCCATCCTCTCCTGGGGCTCCTGCTCCCCGTCCGTCCCTTCTTGGGGTTCCTATTCCCATCCATCCCCTCCCGTGGGCTCCTGCTCCTCTGCATCCCCTTTTGGGGCTCCTGCTCCCCATCCGTCCCCTCTTGGGGTTCCTATTCCCATCCATCCCCTCCCGTGGGCTCCTGCTCCCCATCTGTCCCCTCTTGGGGCTCTTGCTCCCCATCCGTCCCCTCCTGGGGGCTCCTGCTCCCCCTCTCTCCCTTTCTGGAGTTCCTGCTCCCCCTGTCTCCCTTCCTGGGGCTCCTGCTCCCCGGCCATCCTCTCTTGGGGCTCCTACTCCCCATCTGTCCCTTCCTGGGGCTCCTGCTCCCTTCAGTCCCCTCTTGGGGTTCCTACTCCCGGCCATCCCCTTTTGGGGGTCCTGCTCCCGTCCATGCCCTCCCGTGGGTTCCTGTTCCCCCATCCATCCCTTCCTGGGGTTCCTCCCGTGGGTTGCTGCTGCCCCTCGGTCCCCTCGCCCCCAGGTACCCCGTGCCGGGGAGAAGGAGAAAAGGCATTTCCAGCACGGCTGGCTCGGGGAATTACTGAGCTCTTTGGCACCTTTCCCGTCGGAGATGGCTCTCGCCGCTCGCCCGTTTAACCCCATCCTTCCCCCTTTCCCTAATTACTGCCAGGAGCAAAGAATCAATCCTTAAAGGTTTTCCTGCCCGGCGATATTCCCTTCCTTCATATAATTAAACCATCAGCTCCACAATAGCAAATAATTTCATCGTCAAACAGGATTCGTTAACTGCGACAGAATTCCTGCTGTTTTCCCCTTTTTTTGGATGCATTTTTGTCCCAGGGGCTGTGGTAACACCCTACTATGCCCAAGTGAGGATCCTGCAGCCCAACATTTTGCACGGAAAAAGGAGGACGAGCCGCTGATTGAAGGATTTCTCCCACCTCGGGCAGCCCCAGAGATCTCGTCCCTGTCCCCCCAGGCGTGCCTACCATTTGTTATCCGCGAATTTGTATCTGTGGTCATCCGCCGGTACAATATCCATCAGCAGGATGTACTTGGTCTTTGGATTGAGTCCAGTGACCTTCACTTTGTAGCTGGGGAACATTCGCCTGTTGAAGAAATAAATAAATAAATATAAGTAAAAAAACAAAGTTTGCCAGGGTGGTTTCGTGTGTGTGCGAGGAGGAGACATTGGAGGGAACATTTACCATTTAACAAAAGGGTTAAACCCCGTTCCCAGATGGATCTTCCCCTGAGAAGGCATTTGGGACAGGTTTGGGTGGTGCTGGGTCCCATCCAGGCAAACCGGGTGATTTATCAAACCAAAATCGGAATTTCGAGGCTGGCGTGTTTGTTTATTCACCTCCTCGTGTATCTGTTAATCTATTCGTATTTTTACTAATTATTTCTTTCACTAAAGTTTTGAATCTCTGGGGTTTTTTTAACAAATCTGAGCGTGAGAACTTTTGGAAGCAAGTTACTTCCCTCCCTCCATAAACCGCTGGAACAGGAGAGGAAATTTGCCAAAAAAAAAGTTTTAAAATAAAAGTTACAATATAGATACTCCTATAAAAATTATATTTATATATCTTTCTATAAATGTATATGTTTATAGAAATATGTTCTCATATATTACATATATAGAAATATAAATATTTTAAAATACATTAATATGAACACCTCGAGGTTCTAGGGACAGATAACGAGCAAAAAACCTGCACGCACTCAGGTGGAAGAGAAAATCCGTGAACAGCACTGCGATCACCCCGAGACAGCAGCAAACACACCTGACAAATCCTTGGAAACCCTCGGATACACACAAGGCAGGGGCTTTTCGAAATATTTTCCATTACTGCAAGGCAGGCACTTAAACCACTGCTGTTATTTTAGTTCGAGCTTTCCAAATATTTAAAAATAAAGCAGATGAAAATGGAGCCCTGGACTTAAAACACGCATAAACAACAAAAAAAAGAGAAAAGTCCCACACCTCTAAAAATACCTCGCTCTTCTCCAGGCTCGGATCGTATCGCTGCCGTGGGGCACCTGGGCTGGGCTTTAATTCGGCTCTAAAAAGTTGTAGGGGGGGCGAAAAGCGCCCAACGAAGGAAGCGAGTGTTGAACTTAAACTTTTTAAGGGAGGAGAAACCAAATTCCAGCTGGAGATTAATCTGTAACTCCATGGAAAACACCTGAGCAGCGGGAGCAGGGACTTGAACGAGAACCACGGGCAAGGATGTAAATAAGGAAACCGAGCCCGCATCTCCCCTCGAGCCCTGCCTGTAAATGTCTCTTTTATTGCCCTCCAGATGAGATCTCTGTCCACAGAGATTTTTGTTTGAAATTTCTGCAAGGTGGTTTCTGTCTCCCTTCGGAGTTGGAATTTTTAAATTTTTTTTGTCCCTGTGAACCGGGGTTTTTATCGGGACATCCCAGCACCGACTCCATCCCATGTCCCCTTGGCCACAAACCCCTCTCAAATCCATTTTCGCAGCAGCGAGGTTCAAGGGGAAGGCGAGATCTATTCGCTAAAACTTTATCCAACCAGCTCGATATTTATTTTCCCCCTCCCTCTTCAGGCAAATACAACAAATACCAGCTGACAGAGCAAAACGAAAGTTTGATTCTGCCCTGTTGATTGCGTCCCTACAATCTGAAACTATTCCTACACGTGGAGCCTTTTTCCCTTTACCTCCAAGAATTCTAATTGAAAATCACAACGAAAAATCCTCCCTCGGGCTGCCCCCAATTTGTTGATAGGACTGGAGAGACTTTTTTACTGCGTCTCGCTGGCCACTCTTCAATTTAACAACCCTCCACCACGTTAATATCCAGGATAATGTTAAATCCCCTCAAAAATACCCTCGTCCGCATATAAATATCTGCGGATCAGGTTTACACGGCCGGTCATGGAATCGATTAAACCCCAATAAAGTTGGATTTGCAAGGCTGCATATTTTGCCGCACACCCACGCAGATAAACACCCGCACAGAAACACACCCACATGATATTTATTTGCGGACGCATCTATCTCTGCATCTAAACAGCTTTTTTATGTCTCTATAAACAGTAGCTTAAGACCGCCTCGACTTTTAAAAGGGGTGAAGTGGCTGAGATGGGAATATTCGCTCCAGAGTGAGCAGAAATAAATAAAAAACTCCGTAAAACGGCATGAAACTTTGGGGGGGCAAGCAGAAGAGCCAAATTGCACCAATAGTAATAGTAATAATAATGGCCCAGCGAGCTGCTCTAAACAAAGTTTGCTTTTTGGCCAAGTGGTTGCAACTCGCGTTCGCCTGGAAAGTTTCCAAAGGCCTGAAGTCGGAATTAATGACCCAACTGTTCTGGTTGAGAAAGAAGCCAGAAGAAACAATTTCTGCCGCCTCTCTGCAGGCAGGGAGGGCTCTGCACGGCCGGCCAGTGGCACACACACACACACGGACACCAGAGGTGTGACTGTCCCCGGGCCAGGGAGGTGCCCGGTGTCCCCTTCCAGGCGGGGTTGTCCCCCTGCCCGTCCCCGCAAACACCGAGGGCACCGCGGAGTCCCCCTGCTCTTACCTGCCGGCCTTGGTTATGATCATCTCCGTGCCCACCTCGTGGAACTTCAGCCACAACTCGCGTTCGTGCAAAAACACCTTGATGCCCTCCATGCCCTGCGGAGCGGGGAGGCACAGAGCGTCAGCCCGAGGGCAGCGGGGACAGCCCCGAGGGGAGCAGGGACAGCCCCGAGTGGAGCAGGGACAACCCCGAGAGCCATGGGGACAAACCCGAGGGGAGCCGGGACAGCCCTGAGGGCAGCGGAGACAGCTCGGAGAGCAGCGGGCACAGCCCCGAGAGAAGCGGGGACAACCCCGAGGGGAGCAGGGACAGCCCCGAGGGCAGCCGGGCTCTGCACGGCCCCGCACGGCCCAGCCGGGAGCTGGCAGGGAAGGGCCGGGCTCTGCGGGCCGAGCTCGGGGCACTCCCGGGCTAACCCTGCCCAGAGCCGGCCGCAGGGTTTGCAGGCCGGAGGGGTTTGAAGGACGAAGGGTTTGCAGGCCGGAGGGGTTTGAAAGACGGAGGGTTTGCGGGCCGGAGGGATTTGCAGGCCGGATCCCCGGGATGCCGCTCAGGGCAGGCCTGGAGCGGGGTCCTGCGGGCAGAGCGCCCCTGAGCCGGCTCCCACCGCATCCTCCCGGAGAAATCCTCGCCCGGCTGCTCCCAGAGCCAAGCGGAGGAGACTGACACCGTCCCACGAGTGATTTACAGGCCAGAGCGGCGTGGCTGTCGCCCTGCTCCTCTCGGGCCCTGATTGTCTCGATGCCACCGTGGGGACAGCACATCCCTGCAGCCGGGTTGGGAGGCACAGGGGACACCCGCGGCCGAACTAAGGACTGCTCCCCATCCCCATCACTAAAAAAGCCCCTCAGACCTCGGGGATCTCTTTCCAAACACTCCCGGTGCCCACCCTGGCCCTGCCGAGCCTTCTGTGCACCCGTGGGCAGCGGGGTCCATCGGGGGTGCTGCCGGGGAACCCCACAGCAGGGACCGCGGTGAAAATCTCCTTTCCCCGCATTTCTCCCCTCTCATCCCAGCACCGAGAGCTCCCATTGCGGGGAGAAGCCGAGGGCTGGCTCGGAGCACGGAGCCCACACAGCGCCAGGGGGGCCAGGGCTGAGGGAGGGCACCAGGGACCCCCCAAGTGTCGCTCTGAGGGTGCCCACGCGTGGCTCAGCCTGCGCTGAGTGCCCGCTGTGCCCGCCAGGGAGTCCGAGGGGCGCAGATGTGGGTATGTACAAAATATACACATTTATATATAAATATAAAGGTATCTCCGCCCTGTGTGTGCTCGCCCGTGCATTTGCCCACCCGGGCACGGACACTGGTGGGTGTAGGGGTGCCGCTGCAGGCCGGGCTCCCCTCGCTGTGTTTTGGGGTCCTGCTCCCCTCCTGCTTCTCCACACTCCCAAAATTCTCCCGGGTGCATCCCCGCAGCTTTGGAGCTGGAGAACGACCTCAAATAACTCGGCAGGAGGGTGAGCCCACGGCCAGGCGAGGCTTTACCCACGCGTGGGGCCTAAATTCCCCCAACCCCCGGCTGGGAAGGAGGCAAACGGCGGGGAAAAGGGGGAATGGAACAGGGATGGGGGGAAAAGGGGCAAACAGCGAATGGAACAGGGATGGGGGGAAAAGGGGCAATGAGAGAATGGAACAGGGATGGGGGGAAAAGGGGCAATGAGAGAATGGAACAGGGATGGGGGAAAAGGGGGAAAAGAGCGAATAGAACAGTGATGGGGTGGAAAAGGGGGAAACCAGCGAATGATACAGGGATGGGGTGGAAAAGCGGCAATGAGCGAATGGAACGGGGACGGGGTGGAAAAGGGGCAATGACCGAACGGAACAGGGATGGGGTGGAGAGGGGGCAATGAGCGAATAGAACAGGGATGGGGTGCAAGGGGAGCAGCATGGGCGCTTACCTGCTGGGTGAAGGCTGCCTGGGGTGAGGTGGGTGACTTGCTGCTGTTGCCCAGCTGCGTGTCCTGCTTGCCCTCGGCCTGCAGCTCCTTGGCCTCCGCATCGGCCGGCGTGCTGGGCAGCCCGAAGCCTTCCTCGCTATCCGCCATGTTACGAGCTTCCTTCGCCGAATCCCCCACTGCAGGCACACGTCGGGAGAGAGCAGAGATAAGAGACGCACAAGTCAATGCTGACGTTTAATAAAGGATAGATTTTGATCGGGCGGGGTGGCTCCGAGCGAGAGCAGCGCCGGCCGGGGCTGCCCCGACCATCCCAACACTCACTTTAACACTCACAAGGCCCTTTAACTTTGGGAGAGGGAGAAATAAAGACTTTTATTTATTATCGCAGCCCGCAAGGGATGATAGGATTTGGGGGGGGCTCGGGGGGGGTGTGGGGAGGGAGGGGAAGGGGGAGGCGGTATTATTGAATGCATCTTTTTGGAAAAGGTAAACAGCGCGTTTTTAGGGCTGCCTGGCAGCACCCGAGGGGCTGCGGAACGAGCAGCGAGTGGCACAAACGGCTCTGGAGCCCCCACCTCGAACCCCACAACCTCCAGAGGCTTGGCCACCTCCAATTCCTCCCGAATCGCTGCGGCCCGGGGGGTTGAAAGTCCCAACTTTGCTCCCAGGGAAGGGAAAGCGTTCACCCCGCTCCGGTTTGGAGCAGGAGAACACCGCTGACACACGAGGCCACTTCTAGCACCCAATTCCCAAGGAAAATTCAACTTTTTGCACCTCTCATGAAACAGGAATAATTTTAAAAGCCTGTTCTTCTCTTAGCCCCGGCAGTTACAAGAAACGAGAAAATCACAATATAAAAATGCAAATAAATCAATTGGACAAACGCTGTGCGAGGTAACTCGGGCTGGTGAACGGGGGATGGAATCGGGGCTGGACTGAACTAAGCCAGAACATTTAGGATAAAACTGCACCAGCAGAGAAAACGAGCTTAAAAATTACAAGGTTTATATCTGATGTGAGTAACCGCAGTGAGTTTTAAAGCTGTATTTTGACTTAGTTTTAAAGGCTCTATCAGGAATGGTAAAAGTTTCATAGCAACACAAAAAAAAAACCCACCAAAAAAGATAAAAGCCATTGAATTATCTGTTAGGTTTTTATTGTTTTTAAGGAGTTGGGAGTTTTAGCTGCTTTAAAAAAATATTTCTTGCATGTTTCAAAGAAGGGGATTCAGTTTTGAAAGGCCAACCATATGGAGGCAATATTGGGTTTAAATACATGAGAATGTTTTTAAATGAGTTCTTCGCCCTGCAACGACATTTGAAAGCTGTTCAAAATCAAGCAGAGAGAGCGAGAAAAAGGCAATTCTCCTTTAAAAGCGAAGGAAAATTGGGAGTGGAAGGGAGGGGGGAGAAAATTATCTTCCCCGCTAGTGGTGGGGAACGCACCCAAGGACGGATTTATAATTTAAAGGCCAAAAAGCGAGGGGACTGCAGGTCCGCACCCCTGGAGCTGCAGCTCCTGCAGTCACGGCCCGTGCCCGTCCCTCCCTCCTTCCCTCTCTTCCCAAAGGTTTTGCCCGGCCCCGGAGCCGAGGGCGAAGCGAGAGCGCGGAAAGTGCGCGGGGCGCTGCGGGAGCCGGGCCCGGGCCCAGCCCGTGGGAGCAGAGCCGCAGCTCCAGGGACCATTTAAGGCTTTTCTCTTCCCCTCCTCCTCCTCTTTTTTTTTTTTTTTTTTTTTTTTTTTCTCCTCCTGGACTGTTGTGGTGTCTTGTTTGTTTGGTTTTTTTTCCCCTTGCTTTGGGAAGCGCCGCTTATGCATTTTTAAATCGATTTCCCTCCAGCTTGGAGCTATGGTTCCCTCAGAGCTGGCGAGGTTAGGGGGTAGAGCGAGGGAAAATAATAATAAAAAACCCTAAAGCGTGTTTATTAAAACAAAGAGGGACCCAGCCATGGCAGCGCAGCCCAGCCCAGCGAAGCCTCCTCGATGCTCTCCGCGCCCAGACATAATTAAGCAGATATAAAAATATTCATAATTTTAAAAACAGAAGGTGTGACGACAAAAAATAACCCCACAACTAAGAGCATTTGGCGATCCGTGACTTCTAATTTCTTTTTTCTTATTTTTTTTTCCCCTTAAAAGAGCTTCTGAGAAGAAATGGAGCTTGACAGAACCAGGCCGCGGTGGCTGGATGAAAAATGCATCTCCCTTTGCTAAAGTAGCGCCGAGTGGGGTTTGCGGGCGGAAAAAAGCACAAGGAGGGGGGAAATTTTATAAAATAAAATGAAATAAATGAAATCACCACCCTCTGCTTTTGTTCCTGGCACTCCCCGAGCCCGAGGAGCGCTGGGCAGAGCAGCCCCCGCTGCTTTCCCCGCCGCTGCCGAGGCCTCGCGGTGCCCCCGCTCTCGCTGTGCCTCGCTCACGCACCCGCACACACGGACGGACAGACCGAGCCCGACGGACAGACATGGCAATGCAAGAGCCGTTACCTTGCTCGTTGAGTTCCATGCAATCAATGCATCTCCACATATATAATGTGTGGCTCTATTTCCCCCGTTTGCAATGGAAATTACAATGGGATCAGGCTTCTCGTGTGCATATTTCCTTTTATTTATTTATATTTGCGGATCAGCATGTGAAAACACAGCCTGGAAGAAAAAAATCTATCCAATGCAAGCCTGCTTCTCTCTCTCTCTCTCTCCTGCTCTCTCCAAACACTTCCAGGTTGTCAGACGCGCTAGAAAGGATCCTGAGACCAAGATAATGCCCCCACCCCCACCCTTTTCTCAGCCTGATCTGATGCAGTTCTCCCCCAGCCCACTCTCGCTGCTGCCCAGCTAAAAATAATTTAAAAATTAAAAATAGTCATTTAAAAAATAAAAAAAAAAAAAAAAAAAAAAAAAAAAAAAAGAGCGCGAGAGGGCGAAAGAGCGGAAAAAGAAAGCAGCACCCTCTCGGATAAAAAGAAGAAAAAAGTTTCTGGCGGCGGGCGAGCCCCGCTCCTCCGGGCAGGTTCGCGGCGCTGCCGCCGTGCGCGGAGCCGGGCGCGGGGCGCGGAGGAGCCGAGCGCAGCGCGGAGGTGACGTGGGCTCGTCCAGCTCCGCTCGCCAAGTGCCGGGACCCGCTGCCCAACCAGCTGGGATCCTGCTCCGGAGAGACTCCCTCTCCCACAGCCCTCCCTCCCGCCCCCTCCCCCCCAAACCTCCTTTTCCAGCCTATTTTTCTGGCCGGCAAACAAGAACAAGGCACAAAGACAATCATCAAACTCCCCGGCAACCCTCCCCCTCTCCTTTACCTCCTTCCCCGCTCCCTCCCTTCTTCCCTCCCTCCCTCCTCCATCCATCTCTCCCAACCAAAGAGAAAATTCAGCGGCTGGGAATATCCTGCCCCCCCAGCCCTAAATAAACCGCTGGCTGCGCTAACCTCGCACCACCCCCAGTTCCCCCTCCCGCCCTCACAGGCAGCCCGGAGGTGTGGATTTAAACCCGGCTCGGAATTTGCTGCTGCTCACAGAGGCCTTTTATTGGGGGGTGCGGGGTGTTCCCCTAAAATAGATTTTCCTAATGAGTGCAATCCCCCAAAAACAGCGGCGCGGCGGCACCGATGGCCCCGGGCTGTGTACGCGGGGCTGTGTCCCTTGTCCCCGCTTGTGGCCGCATCCAGGCTCCTTCCCCTGCCCTTTGCCATCCTCTTCCTCACCCCTGGCCGCGCTGCCACGGCCGAGGGCCGCAGCCCCCCGGAGCTCAAATAATCAAGCCGTCAGCGTGGAGAGGGGCTGCGGGTTTATCTGCATCTTCCTTCGCTCTCTCTCTTTCTTTTTTTTTTTTTTTTTTTTAATGTATTATTGGGAGGGTAAAGTTGAATAGGTCAGCGCAGGGTAAACAGCCTCCCTGTCGCATTCTGCAGGCTGAAGAGAACCAGATTGGCGAGGCGGATTTTTGATAAGACTCGGAATAAATGGCATGGTTCAGATCTGCTCTGCCCACCCTCCTCCTCCTCCTCCTCCTGCTGCTGCCCCCACCCTCTGCTCGCCGCTCTGTCCCATCCAAAAAAAAAAAAATCCCTCACTCTTTTCTGCCTCTCAGACAATTTCTCTTTTTGTTGTTTGTTGTTTTTTTGGCGTTTCGAGGAAATTTTCAGCAAATCCACCCTCGCAGGGCGCGATAACACCGGAGCCCTCTGAAAGTTTGAGGTGAGGAAGGGGAAGGTCTGGGGGCTCTGAGCGGCTCTCGGGGAGGGGGGCGCGGCTGCGGGTGAAGTTTGGCATCTCCCAAACCCTTCCCATGTGCACGCCAGTCCCAGCAGCTACTTGAGAAGAAACAGCCAACAGTAAACGCTCGCAAATAAGAATAATAAAATAACTGCACTTGTAGCCGCAGAGAATAAGCCAGAGAATGCTACTTAAACAAACAGAGCCAAGCTTGTCCCATATTTCATTATTTTTTCGAGGGGAAAGGAGCCGTGCAGCGCTTCCAAACACAAATAAACCAGGCAGCAAAGCGGGCGCTCATTGCCCTGCGGGGAAAGCGGCGAGGGAGCCCCGGCCTGGGGCGAGCGAGGGCTCCGAGGAGCCTTTCCCTGGCCTGGGCTCTGCTCCGAGAGGTGCAAACCCGAGGGAAAAGCGGGGAAAGGCAGCGGGAAAGGCGGGCAGGAGGTGCGGGAAAGCCGCGGAAACACGCGGGGAGCGCGGCCGGCCCGCACCGCTCGTGTGCCGCCAGCATCCCCGAAAGGACAGCGGGGTTTCCTTAAAAAAAAACCAAGCAAAAGCAACGAGGAGAAAGGTCTCTGGCAGAGAAAAATAGCTTCCCTCCCCTGGGCGGAAAGGAAGGGAGAAGTGAAAATGCTGAAGTTCGGAAGAGGCGAACCCGAGCACGGCCGCTGCCTAGAAAAGCACTCACCTCTCCAGTGCCAAACTAGCTCTCAAACACCTTGAAGACAAGTTGAAAACGATGCAAATAAATCGAATTTATTTCCGTCTGCAGGTTGGGGGGGGGGAGGAGTGGACAAGGAGGGAAAGAAAAAAAAAAAAGAAAATAAAAAATAAAAAGAAAGCGGCTGGGGAAAAAAAAGAACGGCAAATTCAGGCTCCCCCAGGACTGGAAGGGCAAGGCGAGGAGCCTTCCAGCTCGAAGCCGGTTTGTGGTCTCAGACAAATTAAATATTACTGTTTATTACCGGCCATACTCCGATAAAATAAAGAGAGTTCAAGGCGATAGCTGCTATCTCACGAGCTTTGCTCCTATAGGACACGGAGACGTCACCAACCACGCAACTGGCCTATTCTGTCATGGTTGACTGCAGCAGTAATGGAAGGTTAATTTGTATTATTCTCCTCTTTTTAAAGCTCTATCAGGGAAATTCCTGTGCCTTTTTTTTTTTTTTTTTTTCTTCCCAAAAAGAAATCCATTCGGTGAAATGCAGAATAACCGTGGCTGGGTGTGTGCGACCTCTATATGATGTATGTTTATGTATATAAATATTCACGAGGCAGACTTAGACATGCGAGTGTGAGGGGTTTTATAGCATATCCGAGCAGGAACTGAGCCTCTGGAAATGTCAGGGAAACCCCCTCATCCTCGAGCAGAAAAAGAGGAAAACAGAAACAAAACTCCCTCTTCACCACAACTTAAATAATCCAACGGGATCGGCATTATGCAGCTGAATTTCTTTTTCTAAACAAATAATTCAGTGAGAGTGAGCAGAAAACTTGTCCAATGAACGCTCAGGCGCCTCTGGAAGCAAGCACGCTGGGCTATATATAGCAAATGATAACCTGGTTATTTGCACGGATTCAAGTGTGCTTCGGGAACCAATTATTTGCTCTGATTAAATAAAAAAATATAAGGGAAAAAAAGGAAAAAAAAAAAAAAAAAGTAGTAAGTCCAGGCGATTATTTGCCAAATGAGATTGACAAGGGGGAAAAAAAAAAAATCAAAACCCTCCAGATCACTCCAAGTGCAGCCAGAGATGCCGCTGGCGCTGCCCCGTGTCCCAGCTCTCCCTTCATCTGGAGGAATTTTAGGATGCACACGCGGTGGTAGCAGGAAGATTTCACTCAAATTTTAAAAACAAAAAATAAAAAATAAAAGGAAAAAAATGAAAGGAAAAATAAAACGAAAAAAATAAAAGGAAAAATAACAGGAAATAAAAGACACACACGTATATAGAGAAAAAGGTACTAAAGCGTTTTTTCCTCCGACAGAAAAAGAGAGGAGGAGAAACAGGGAGCGAGGAATTAAAGAGCAGCAGCCAAGGAGAGCGAGGAGCCGTGCGGGAGCCAAGGTGAGTTCCCAGCGGGCATCGCAGCCCTGCCCGGCCCGAGGGGCTGGGGCAGCACCCCCAGCCCTGCCCTGAGCCCCCCGGGCCCAGCTTTGAGGGGTCTGGATGAACCAGGCCTGCTGGAAAAGCACCAGCGAGGATGGAGGGAAAAAATTAAAATTAAGGGGGTTAGGGAGGGAAAGGCCCCTTTAACCCTGGTGCGCCACATTTGTTGGATCTGGCCGTGCCAAACATCCGGGATGGAGGGAAAAGAACCCTGAGAAAAGGGAAAAACCCACCGAGGATGGTTCTCCAGCTGGCACCGAGCGCCCCAAGGATAGGACCCCAGGCAAAATGAGAACTCAAATATTCTCCCCCGCAGCCGACATCACCTCCTGGTGTCCCCTGAGGTCCCCCCAACCCTGAGGGATGGGAATCGCTGTCCCTGCTCCGAGAGCGGATCCTGCTGCTGCTGCTGCTGCCGGGGAATGAGAGCGGCGAGGATGAGGGGCCACAGAACGGGCACACGCAGGAATGCAGATAAAACCACCCGAAAATGCAGGTATTTAAGGCAAATACAGGTTTTTAAGGGAAATACAGGTATTTAAGGCAAATACAGTATTTAAGTTCAGATGTGCACACATGAGTGCGGACACCCCATTTGCAAACACGCCCCCGCACACGATGCCTCTTCGCTCAAGCCTTTAAGCGATTTTATATCCCATTATTCCATATATTATTTATTTGGTATCTTTAGGCTAAGCGTGCAGTGTGACGGCACGAGTGCTGAGATCCAAGAGTTCCTCGTGGATAAACGCGGCTGTTTGTGCACGGAAACACCCCCAGGCACAGCACAAAAATCGCCTGTGTGGATGTGCAGGTGATGAGATCCTCACAAACACTTGCCCAACAGCTCGAGCCATCCCTGCCCCATCCGCTGTTTGGTTTTATATGGATATTTCCATTTTACCCGGGGTTTAAAGAGGGATTTTTGGGTGCACACAAGCCTTAATGTGCCCCCACCCTCCTCACAGCTCAGTGGGAGTGGGCGCAAATCTGCGCGCCAGCAAAAGGCGGGCGAGCGGATCGGCGTGCACGCACCGCCTCTGCACCAGATATATAGAAATATATATTTATATATTATCTAGAAATACAAATCTCCCGCATTTTCCGGCAGCCACGGCCCCAAACACCGTGCAACACTTACCTGGGTGGGGATGGTGGGTTTGTGGCTGTTCCCCCCCGGGTTCCGTGCAGCCCTGCCGGGCTCGATCCCGGTTTTTCAGCTCCCCGGCCGCACTGCCCGGCCCCGGCGAGCCCCGGCTCTGGAGCCCCGCATGGCCGGAGCCCCGGGCACGGTGTCCCCGCAGCCCCGGGCACGGTGTCCCCGCTGTCCCCGCAGCCCCGGGCACGGTGTCCCGGCTGTCCCCGCAGCCCCGGGCACGGTGTCCCCGCTGTCCCCGCAGCCCCGGGCAGGGTGTCCCCGCAGCCCCGGGCACGGTGTCCCCGCTGTCCCCGCAGCCCCAGGCAGGGTGTCCCGGCTGTCCCCGCAGCCCCGGGCACGGTGTCCCCGCTGTCCCCGCAGCCCCGGGCACGGTGTCCCCGCTGTCCCCGCAGCTCTCTCGGTGCGGGATTTGCCGCAGGAAGGGGATGGATGGCCGGGGTGCCGGCTCGCAGTGGGGTCGAGGTGTCAGCAGTAAGAAATAGTGCCGAGCGTGAACTCGCTCTCCCCCCGCCCGCCCTCCACACCCCTTTAAAATCACTTTTTGGGTCGGCTGAACCAAACCGAGGAGGTTTGTGCGTTTCTCTCGCGGCTCCTCGGCGGCCGCCCTGCCCAGGGACGCCCGGCTGGTAAAACACAGAGACATCAGCACTTGTGGCTTCCCAACGCTATTTTTTTTTTCTCCTTGCTGTATTTTCAGAGAAAATCAGCTTCCTCCTAGCAGGGATTATTATTTTTCCTTCCCATTTTTAGATAATTTGCTTCTCCTCTCGGACCAATTCTCTCTTTGCTTTTATTTCCCTTTTGTTGGCCGCTTTTCGCTTTGGCGAAATACGCACCTGGGAGCAAACAAGTGTTTAAAATAATCCTCCTCTCTGGAAGCATTTTTGTCCATTCACTTATTTGGGTTTATTTTTTTAATATGTGTTGGATTTTTTGTCTCAATTGTTTCCTATTTTCTTTCCCCTCAGCCATGGGGGCAGGGACTGACTGCATTGATCTGAGAGTTGCTATCAACAAAACATTTGTATGAAAGTCCCGCCAATACAGTTCTGTCGTGTCATTATTTCCATTACAAAATCCTGCATTTAGTGCTGGAGAATTGCTTTAGACGAGCCTTCGGGGGTAGATACCTGGCTCGAGCTTTTTTATTTTTTAATTTATTATTTTTTTTTTAATTACAGGTGAATAGCGTTTTTCTTTTAAAGTTTGTGGTTTCGGCTGTTTTGGATTTGGTTTTTGTTGGTTTGTTGGGGTTTCTTTTTTCCCGCCCTTCTGGCTACCTTAAAAAAAAAAGAAAAAAAAAAAAAAAAAAGTTTGCAATTAAAACCCTTTTCCCCTCCCTGAGCCCATTAATTTCCCAGGCGAGCTGCAGCCTTTAAAACAGTGACGAAAATGAAAAAGAAGGAGCGGGGCAGAGGCAGGGCTTGGCTTGGCGAGGCGCGGGCACGGCGCTGCCCTCCCACGCGTGGGGTGAAATTCCCTTTTCCTCCTGGATCCCCAAATCCATCCCTACTGGAGCAAAAGGGATCTGTTTCCTCTAAAAGGGAGAAAAATCTCTCAGGGAGGGGAGTCCGGGCACACAGGACCCCACCACCCCCTCCCCAGTTTTTCCCCAATGTTGCCCAGGAACAGAGGGAATTGGGCTGAATTTCTCTTTGCGCCCATTATCGTGGGTGAATTTTTGGCAAGGGGTGCCCGTGGGACCCCCGCTCCAACCAGAGCGTCAATCAGGGCCTTATCTTGGCCCCGAGGAGAAAATAAAAGCTGATAAGGCCTTCGCTCTCTTCTCTCCCTGGGAAGAAACGAAATGAGGGCAAAAATGGGGAAATCCTCAGCTCCCTGTGCCTCTCCCCTGCCGTGACCTTGAGGGGGTGGCAAAAGGAGCCCGATCCGCAGGGTTTGAAGCAGACACCGATAAAAAGCCTCACAGCATCACCTGGGGATGTTTTCCCTTCCCTCGCCCTCCCGAGCAGAGGAGCCCTGGGCAGGGGGGACCCCAAGGGCATCCCCAGTTCCCTCATCCCGGCCCAATTTCTTCCTCCCTTTCTCTCCAACTCATTTTTCTTTCTCTCTTTCCTCTTTTCCAAGCCCTCTCGCCTCTTTTCTTCCCCGTTTTCCGTTTCTCCCCCCTTTTCTCGCCCCCTGCCCTGAATAACGCCGGCTGACAGCGCAGCGCGGCCGCTCTGGGATTCCCAGATTTTCCTTTGTATTCCCGGCTATCCGCGAATTTTGGGAGCGGGAGACGCTCCCAGGGAGGGGGGGAGGTGGCTGTGGGCTCGGCCTTGGACCGGTATCACGGACATCCTAAAATCCATTATTATCTCCGCGGGAAAAATACAGAGTACATCAATTACCCAAAGAGTTCTTGAGATTTCTTTTGTGTGTGTGTGTGTTCAGAAAATGTTAAATATCAAAAAATTATCACAGGAGCAATAGAAAAGAAAAAAAAAAAAAAGAGCATTTCCCCTCTTGTTCCGGGGCTGGGTGAGGATTTAAACCCAAATTGCAACTTCAGGGCCCTGAGGTACCCGAGTGCAGAAGAGAAATCGCTTTTGGAGGGGCAGAGCCCCGCGGGTTATCGGCGATATCTGGGAGCAGTGGGATGCCCTATCCCGCTTCCCGAAGTGACAAGGAGTTAATTCTGAGCCTAGCAGGTATCTTCCCTGGAGAACTTTTCCACACAAACAGAGGTGGCAATCGGGATTGAATATTTGGGTGGTACTCGGTGCGGTAAATCTGATTTTTTCATAAGCCCGGGTGTGCTTCCATTTATACAACCCTATGGATTTATACCTGTTCCACGGATATCAACAGCTCCTGTTGATACGTGTTTCTCTGTCCTGTGGTTTTGGGCACAAAATAAATTCTGCTTTCACCCCACTGGAGAAAATTTCAGGAGCTCGTTTGGTTCCCGCCTGGGATTTTTGGGGTGCAGCCAGGCGTGTTTACCTGCCCCGTGTGTGTCTGCCAGGCTGCCACCACAGGGGCCGCGGGTTGATGCTTTTACCAGCTCATTTTGCCTTGAAAATCGTTCATTTCCAACGAAATATCCTTTAGAGGGGGAAAGGAGCGCTCGAATCTGTGCACAAAAAAATCTCCCAAAAAAAAGGAGCCGAGCCCGTGTCCCCCCACAGGCTGCGGGCACAGGAGCCACCAGCCTTCCCAATCCGGGGGCCGCCGTGCAAGACAATGTCTATTTTCTGTCATTAATAACTCGTTTCTTCCTTAAAAAAAAAAAAAAATCTCGTTTGGATCCAAGATTGTTTTTATGATTCAGTCGGACAAGACGGAACACATGTTAGTTTAAGCAGGTTCATGAAATAGCTGTAAATCAAATAAAGTTTACGAGTTTAGCAGGAAATACTGAAAAGATGAGGGGGAGGGAAGAAAAAAAATCCGCCGAGGCAGAGAGCAGCAGGCTGGAATAGTCGGTGGAGTTCTGTCCTGCTCTGTGTTTCTCTCTGTTCTCTTGTGCATC
Organism: Ammospiza nelsoni; assembly: GCF_027579445.1. NCBI lineage: Eukaryota > Metazoa > Chordata > Aves > Passeriformes > Passerellidae > Ammospiza > Ammospiza nelsoni. Next base: position 9,455,804 of record NC_080650.1, on the reverse strand, counting down.
TTGCCGATTAAAGGCCTCGAGACCCCGTGTTGGCGCCAAGTGGCATGTTATTAATCAGTTATCCCGAGGTTCAGTCCGCAGAAGAGAGAAATTTAATCACCAGAAACCAGACCCGACATAAAAGAGAAATCTAAAATCAATTCCCTCCCGTCGTCCCGTCTCCCCCTCCCCTTCCCCACCTCCGAAGCGAGCACAACGAGCAGGAGCAATCAAGATCGCGCTCCCTCTGCCTCTTAATTGCGGCGGGAGAACCGCAAATTTCTCCGAGCTTTCCCCCGAAAAGAACTTGGAAAAAAAAAATTAAAAAAAAAAATTAAAAAAAATTTAAAAAAAATTAAAAAAAAATTTAAAAACTACAGAAAAAAATTCCCAAAGACCCGCAACAAGTTTGTCCTTGATCTCGCTATAAAAATCGTGATGGGGAAGGAATATCCCAAAGCGGAGCCTTTTATAATGGAACCGGGGGCTGTGGGACGGGGGGTGCGGGTGTAAATCCCATTTATCGCGGGGGAAATGATCTTTGAAGGCTCCCAGGCCTGCGGGGAGGGGTCCCCTCACTCTAGATCCCCCCAGGCTCTGCCTCCTTCCCCTAGCCTGGATTTCCCTCCAGGACGGGAATTCTGAGGGAAATGGGGGTCTGGTTTGGTGTCCCCCCAAAGCTGAAGGCGCTTGTGGACACCCCGAAGTTCTCCCCACTCAGCCCTTCCTGCCAGGGCGTTTTGGGGTGGGAATTCCCAGATTTTGGTTAGAATAGGAAAATAAATCCTCGTCTCTCCTTGCTGGCCCGGGACAGGGCATGGGGGACGGTGCCACCCTCGGGAAGGACCGGAGGTGACAGCAGGGCAGAAAGGACTAAAAAACCCCAAAATAAGCTTGTTCGGAGTGCAGGGAAAAGGGAGAGCGGTGGGGATGGGCCCTGCAGCTTCCACGCGTGTTTCCATGGGGTCACCCCATCCCTGTCCCCTGCCGGGGTCGCGCTTGTCCCCCCGGGCTGCCTGAAGGGCACCCGCAGGAGCCAGGGCTATATTTGGAAAAGAATTTGGAAACCCTCCCAGCAAATGTGTGCGAAAGGCACCGGGCCCCTTCCCCGAGCCCCCCGAGGGTCGCCCCACGCCCCGTGGCACCCTCTCCATCCCCGTGTTGGTTCCTCGAAAGAGAAACGACTCCACAAAAACCCCAGCGCAAAGTTTCGCCTGCCCAAACACCAAGAGAGGCGATTTCACCCCACGCCAGCCAAGGCTCTCGCTCGGTGCCAGCCAGATTTGCTAAAAACCAAAAATAACAGAGGGAGAGCTGCGGGCCCGAATCCGGGGGGATGAAGGGCGAGCGGGGAACAGCTGCCTCTCTGCCCTCTTTCCAACCCAGCAAAACCGCTTGGAGATTTTTTTTAACGAAAACCATATTTCCCCCGCATTTTTCTCTTCCCCAACAGCCTCTGAAAAAAACCTAGAAAGCAGCGCTGCGAGTTGATGGGTTTCTTTTCCCCCTCCACGCTCTATCTGCTCGTTTTCCTACAGCCCAAACAGCCTGGAAACCACAGAAAAAATAATCAAAGTGCAGCATGTTTTCCCACAGTAGGAATTCATGTTAGCACTCTCTCCACGTCTTGATCCTCCCTTTGCGTGTGGGGATGCGGGCGGAGATGCCTTCAGACGCACAGGCACAGATGCAGGGAGAGATTTTTGGGGTGTCCAAAAAAACCCCAGCCCCAGCACGGCCTCGGGGGGAGGATGGATGTAAATTCGGGAATTTCAGTGCACAAGGGGGAGTGGAGCCAGCTCACACCCACCCAGCATCCCGAGGCTGCCCCTTCCCCACTCGGAATTGCCCCAAAACCTCCTCGGCTCCTCTGCCACCTGCCCGGGCCCCCCCAACAGCATCACACCGGGAAAAAAGGGTGAAAATAAGAGGAAAGGTGAATAATAATTCATGTTAGAAGTCTCTCCATGTCTTGATCCTCCCTTTGCGTGTGGGGATGCGGGCGGAGATGCCTTCAGATGCACAGGCACAGATGCAGGGAGACATTTTTGGGGTGTCCAAAAAACACCCACCCCAGCAGGGCCTCGGATTTGATCATTTCCATGTAAATTCGGGAATTTGAGTGCATAAGGGGGACTGGATCCAGCTGCCACCCACCCAGCATCCCGTGCCTTCCTCCGTGCCCTTGGGTGCCCCTTCCGCACTCGGAACTCCCCCTAAATCTCCTCGGCTCCTCTGCCACCTGGCCGAGCCCCCCCAGCAGCATCACACCGGGAAAAAAGGGTGAAAATAAGAGGAAAAGGGAAATTTTGGATTCCCCACCCAGCAGACCGCGGCTGGGAGAGCTGGTGGGCTCCGGGGGGGAGGAGAGGCGAGGGGAGAGGGCTCGTTCTGTGGCAGAAGAGGTTTTTCCAAACCCCCCTGGCTGTCAAGCCCATCCGAAACTCCTCCTCTGTCTGCGGAGCGGCTCCGCTCCCCCTCCCGGCTCCCGCAGCTGGGCGGCGTAGGTAGCTCCAGATAAGTGAAAGTGGTATTTTTATAGGCTGATAAAAGGGACTTATCTCGGCTTTCCCGAATCTGACAAAGATTCCCTAATTGGTCATTTGGCCGCAGCAGCCTGCCCCAGCGCAGGGCCCGCCTGACGCTATTTTCAGCCTCCTGCGGGGGTGTGGAGCCACAGGTACCCCCCGGGATGCTGCTGCTCCCCAAATCTTCCCTTCCCAAATCCAATCGGCAGCTCCTGCTCGCTCCCAGCCACCCGCACGGGATGGGGGAGCCGCGGAATTCCCGCATTCAGGAATCACAGAGTGATTCTCCCACACGGCATCACCTCGCCAGGGTGGCTGTGCCTCTGACCACCCTCTGTGTCCCGCTCAGCACACCCACAATCTGATTATCCGGCCTTTTAGAGATATCAAATGCATGTTATCACACAAATACGTTTTATCAGCTGGGAAAAAAAACATCCCTATCACATGTAAAGGCACATTCAAGGAGGCAAAAGCTCTGTGCAGACAGAAAACGGGGGTGATGCTGAGTTCTGCTCCAAAGCTTCCTCCTCCAGCCTCCAGCTGCCAAAATGAGATGGAAGTGGAATCCCCGGGATTAAATACAAACGGCAAAGCAGAGAGAGACCACATTTACACCCCAACTTCCCAGGCAGCCCAGGTCCCCCTGAAACAGGTTATTACAGCCACCTCACCACCAGACTCTGCTCCACACATCAGCTGAGATTTTTTTCCTTCCAGTACATTTTAGTCATCAGGCTGCTAAAAAAAAAAGAAAAGGAAAAAACCAAAAACCAACCAATCAACCAAACAAAAAACAACCACAAAAACCTCCAAAAAACCCAACTGAAGAGGAGGAAATGCATTTCTGCACACCCAGAGCTTGCAGCCAGTTGGCACCACAAGCCTTGTAGCGCGCTGGGAAGTCGCTTATTTAGTCGCCCACTAAACTTATTTCTCATTTTCCTTTTTTTTTTCCCCTCCGTGGAAGGGGGAAGGGAATCTGGATTAACAGCCCATCTGACCTACCAGTGGTGTTGGGACATGAATCAAACACAATCAAAGGCCCCAGTGTCAGCATTGGCTTGACCCCTACAACTGCTGGGGCTGGAGCTCGGCGGGGCCGGCCCTGGCCAGGGCAGGGTGAACCTTGCCCAGGGTTATTGGAGCCTGCCCAGGGCTCTGCCCAGCCCAGCCCAGCCCCGGGGTTGTGATTGGAGCCACCTCAGCCCAGAGGGGAGCAGGGCCCGTGGGGATGGAGCCCACCATGGCAGGGTGGCCCCGCGCCTGAGTGAAAACAGATCCCCCAAAGCATCCACTCCAAACCATGGAGAAGGGGAAGGGCTTACAGGGGTTTTCAGTCATTTTGGGTTTTTTTGTTTCTTTGTTTTTCTCTTTTCATGCCTTTTCCCTTTCCAGGATTTTTAGGGTCTGATTTCCATAGAGTGGGCAAGGCCCAGTCCCGTGCGAAAAGCCAGATCTCAGTGCCACCCTGGGCACTTGGGACTCACATCCCACACAACGTCTCCAGACCTGGCCATGAGGCTCAGCAGGTGCTGAAAAATGCTTTATTAAAGCCCAAATACCCCATGTCATCTTCAGACTCAGAATGGCACCTGAGCACACCCTTTAATACCCTTTTCCATCACAGAAAGGAGGAAGGAGGATCACATAAATTATTCCTAAACGAGGTCTCCAGAAAGAGAGCTGTTTGTCTGTAGGAGCTAATTTTGATAGGGGAATTTCAGAAAAAAAATCCGGTTATTTTTCTTTTCAGTGGACTTTCCCCACACTCAAAAAGGACACAAAAACCAGTGAGGGATCATCAGCAGGGAAAGCTGTTCTACTCTGGCTCTGCAGGAGCAGGCTCCAAAGGGGACGGACATGGTCCTGTCAAAGTTTCAAGCTCACCTTCCACTTAAATGTCATTTTTAATGCAAGTGGTACAAGCTCCCCTTCTCTCCACCAAGCCCAGCATGGGCTATTTTTATTCTTGTGTGCAAGATTTAACTTAACACTGACATGTGCTTTTAACCTGTTGTTCCAAATACGTAGAAATGAAATCCTCCTATGAAAAAAAAAATAGATGCCAACACACTCTCCACAACACTTGGCTCTCCAGCTTTACCAGGTGAGCTGGCATTAAATCTTTTTCCTGTGTTTTCTGCAGTTACAGGATGAGAGAGGCTGATTGGGAATGCCCAGTGAGAGCTGGGTCTGTTGGATCTGCTGGTGCTCCTCCTGGCATGAGAAGGGAGCAGCAAGGCTCCCATCAATGCCAAGCTCAGTCTGAGGAGGAATTCAGAGTGGGGACGCCCACCCAGAGCAGATCTGGGGCCAGGCAGGACTGTGAAGCTGCAGCTGCTGGAGCAGCCCTGGATGTCACTGCTGCACAGGCGGGGATGCTCAAACACCGTGCTGCCCACAGCCCTCCCTCTGGCAAAGCTTTCCTGCCACCAGCTCCCAGTGGAAATTGGATCCCAGAGCTCAGCTGCTGCCCCAGCTGCCTGTGGGCACCTCCTGTGGCCAGAGAGGCTCCTCAGTTCAGCCAGAACAGAGCCCGAGGTCACAGGGATGGACAGGATGGACAGGAAGGACAGGACGGACAGATCTCCCCATGGACAACCCCACAACTGCGGGGCCAAGACCTCACCCTAAGGATGATCCAGCCAGGATAATCCTGCCCCAAATTTTCATCCATGGCTTCACTTCAGACCTGAACATATCAGTTCTCTGCACGTGTCACAACACAGCTGTGAGAAAACATCAAAAGAATTTGGTGTGGGATGCAAATTCCCACGTTTCAGACAGTTTGGGAAGCCCTGGGTGCAGGAGCTGCTGCTCATCCCAGCCAGCAGGGTCCCAGATGGATCAGTGGTGTCTGTGCAGTCCCTAGTGCATGCTGTCCTCATTGCACATCTGTCCTCAGGGCCAGCAGCACATCCCACACTTCCAGAGCTCCCCAAATCAGCATCCAGTCATGTCAGCCCTGATTCCCTCCCTAGGAAAGGCAAAATTTCAGGGTCTCTGGCAGAAAATTCCAACACCCCTGTGTGATCTTGAGCCCTTTTTTGAACAATTGTGAACCTATCTGTAAAATGAGAGAGTAGTCTGATGCCTTTGTGATGCCATTTTGGATGGGAAAAGTTTGAGATTTCATGGTGAGCTCATCCTCACTGAAAATAAGGAATTTCAGCATCACAAAAAGGACAGGAAGAGAGCAAAACAACCTCTACCCATTCCCTCCCAGCTCCTCTTAATTCTATCCAGAGCACAGAGCAGGCTGCTTCAGCAAGGCTGGGAGCTCTAATTTGGATAAATCTTTCTGGCAAATGCTCTAAATCCATCTGCTTCCAGAGACACGGTGGAACTGCAGCCTGAGATAGCTCTGACTGCCACTGCTGCCTGAACTGAGAGCAGAGATTTCCCTTCATTTCCAGAGATTTCCCTTGCAATCAAAGGGTGGAAAAGAGAGAAACAGGCTTGGGACTGCAGGAAACAGGAGCAAATTTGCCTTGAGAACAAGTCCTTGAGGCTGGTTGGTCAGGCTGGAGTGGTGCTTGGGGCTTTTACAAGCCCAGAGCATCAGGGAGGGCTCCAGCAGAGGCACAGAGTGGCTGCTGTGTGCTCAAAAACCACGATGAATCTCCAGCCCTGAGCCAGGTCCTCAGGCCAGGACCTTGAGGAAACCCTTCACAAAGCCTGGTTTCACTCTCAGAAGGCTGATTTTGGTTCTAAACCACCAATCCAGGTCAGCACAGCTGATGGGGGGACTCATGTAAGGGAAAAAAGCAGCTCCAGGGAAGTCAAACCTAATTTTCAAAAAAACCTGGGGTGTTTCAGGGCTGAGGGGGATGGAGGTCCCTCACCCATCCCAGCATCTCTGCAAAGCTCTGCAGCCTTCCCCGTCCTCCTTCCATGGAAATCCTCAGCACACATTTGGAGCAGTTTACAGGATGATGATGACAATGTGTTTCTCCTAAATAAAATCCATTTTTAAAGAGTACATATGCAATTACTTTGGGTTTTGGCCTGTATTCAGGAAAGAATTTCCCCTCGGGTCAGATTTGGCAGGGACTGATGGGGTTTTCTTGCTTTTCCTCTGTAGGGTGGGCCATGGTCCACTTCCTAAGATGGTCTGGACATTTTCACCTCACAATTTCCCTGCTACTGCTGGGACCCAGGACACTGGCAATGCCCTTGATCTCTCCTGCATGTTCCAGGTTTTGTGGCTTTTGGTCTTTTGTACTAAGGGTCTTAAATTTGTTATAGGGTGTTGGGAAGTGTTTTATGGCCTGCAGCCTGCGGTGGATGTGCTGGGGACCCCTCTGGATTAAGCACGGTCACCTGGAATTGTGAGAGTTTGTGCTCCAAGGGGCAGGTGGGTCCTTGCCAGGCTGTGCCGGCCCTCCCTGGTCCCGCAGTGGCAGGGCTGTGCCACCTGACTGCCAGGAGCTGCACCCCAGCAGGGTCAGCTGGGACATCTCCCCCTGCTCTCATTCGAGGTGTGACTCCTATAAACCAAGGTGAGAGGGGGGATTGGCACCATAAACAAGGTGGAACTCCTGGGACTGGGAAATTACAGAACCTGGCCTCTGCTCCTGTCTTGCAGGACACTTCTCCTCCTCCAGACCACACTGGTTACTCCAGCTCACCTGAAGTCAGAAGAAAGGGCTTTTATCTTTTGGAACAGAGAATCCTGCATAGCTTTGTCCTAAATCACTGAATTTCAGCCTGGGCAAAACCAATACCTGTGGATCAGGGAGACTTTAGGGGTGAGGCATCATTCTAAAGCTCTGCCTGATCTGAGTTCTTCTGCTGCTCATGTTCCATTTGCATCTCACCCCCACCAGCAATTTTGTTTGAAGCTCCTTCAGATCCCTACAATCCCCCACCTAGCTCCAAAATCACCTCCAGAAACACAAAATTCCCAGTGGATTTGGGACAGGATTGCTGGTGGGTGTCCCTGGGATCAAAGGCTGAGTGCTCAAGACCTTGGCCATGTCTTGAGCTCCACTGCTCAAACAGGCTCTGCACAGCCAGGAAATCTCTCCAACCTGGCCCCAGAAACACCCCCTGCTACCAGACCCAGTGTGCAGCACAGATCCATTTCCCCCTTATCCCCCAAAGAGAAAAACAAACAAGCACACAAATGCCAAAACATTAACTACTCCCCAAATTACTCAGCCTTCTGCTAATTAGTCAAAATTTACAGCAGCTGCACTACTGGAAGTGAGCTCAGCCTTTACCCCTGGAAATTCCTGGGGAGGATAATTTTCTACAGTTTTTCTGGACTTACAGAAATCTCCAGGAATGTTCCAACATACTAACTAACTTCAGCAGCATTTCTAAGCCTTCTTTATTCTGCTCCTGCTGGGGGAACCGTGGAGCTCACAGGCATGAAATCCTCAACTGCCTTTTCTCCCAAAGGCTCCTGTGCATGGCAAATCCAGGGATGTGTGTCCTGAGAACCACACAGGAGAGGCTGTGGAGCTCTCTGCCTGCTGTTCACACCTCGTTCATCAGCTCTTCTTGATCTGCTCAGAGCCTGCCAGGGGTTCCCCAATTTTGGATTTCGTGTCCCAGTTTCCTGGTGGAATTAGCAAGCAGTGTGTGCATCCTGGAGGCTGGGGCTCAACAGAACAAAATTAAATGTGGTTTGTTTTTTGGTTTTTTGGGTTTTTTTGGTTTTTTTTTTTTTTTTTTTTTTTTTTTTTTTTGGCAGGATGAGCTCTAGATCTGTTTGTCACTGCTCTGGGTAATAGAAGCCTGGATAACACAATAATTCACCAGGCTGAGAGTGCAGCATCCATCAGGGATTGCCATCACCCACCTGCCTGATGGGTCTCAGCGAGACAACAGGGCTTCTGTAAATAAAATATAAATAAAATATAAATAATAAAATGTAACCACCCATCTGCCATGGCATTGCCCAGCAGATCATTTGGCCACATTGAGCCCCCAGCTATTCTAACAGACTTTCCTCCCTGAGTAATCCTCACCCATTCAGAACCCATTTTCTGCTCCAGAATGGGAGACAAGCTGATAAAAATCTCCTGTGAGCTCCAAGAGTGGATCCTGAGGAACAGCAGGTAGGCAGCCAGGTAGACAGACAGACAGACAGACATGATGATAAGCCATACATCTGGCATGTGAGGATCATGGCAGTGGAATTACCATTCCCCAGCCAAGTTTCACGCTTTGGGGAGTTGTTTTGACATGCTGTCAATGCTGCACCAGAATAACCTGATTTATTTCCCCTGTTCTCTTTGAAAAGGTCTATTTGGTGCCATTTATTTTGCACTCACTTACTCGCCATCCTATCAGGAGGCTGGAGGTCAGCAGGGTCACTCCTGAGAGAGTATCACGTTCTGTACGGAATAGAGAAAACTCTCCAACTTAGTGGGAAGGGAAGAATTCGTGCTGGGGCCTCCTTTCAGCCTCTGCTCTCCCACAGTGGACTCAGAGACCTCTTCCCTTCCCACATCCCTGCTCTTCCTTCCAGATGGAAAAGCCAGCTCCACTGTCACTGATATCCCACCAGTACCAATCCCTCCTCTGCTTCAGTTTTGCTTCATTTTCACCTCTGCTGATCCTTGGCTGGGAATTCTCAACATGTCCTTCGTGTATCACACAATAAAACCCTTCAGTCTTTCCTGTCTTTGGGTCTGAGATGGATGTCGGGTCCCAAGTGGCCGCCAGAGGAACTGGAGGCACAGCAGCAGACAGCAGAGAGATGCATTGCTCATTTCCACAGAGATCAGCACCATTACAGCAGCCTGAGGCATTTTTAGGGATAAAATATGTGCTGAATACCCATAGTGGTGTACAAACAATTGGAATCACAGTGCTCATTCTGGTGCCCAGTTTGACTCAGTGGCCACACTGGGTTTGCTCTGGATGGCAAATCTCACATCCCTCCAGGCCCTTCTCAACTAGGCAGGAACCATGGAAGCCAAAAACTGTTGTGGCAACAGATCTGGGGCTGAGACACCCTGAACCCACCCTGAACCCACCCTGAACCCACCAAGCACCACAGCAAAGTGATCTCTGTGACCACAGTGCAGCAGCTCCAAAGGCAGGTGACAGAAGAGAGAACCCATCCCTGAGTTACAGGAGATTTCCTTCTTCTGGAGCATGACATGGACGGGCCAGGAGCGGGAATAGTCAGAGCCTGATGGCTCCATCAGCAGCAGGAGGAGCAGCCCAGGGAAGCAGAGGGCTCAGGCAGCAGTCCAAGCACTCGAGCTTAGCAGCAGCAGCCCAGAGCAGCTCGGTAGCAAGGCAGGATCTCCCTCCCTGTGGATAAATCCTGTTTTATCGCTGCCTCCCGCACACAACCTGCCTTTTGCACTCTTCCCATCACTCAGGAGGGTTCCCTACACGAGGCTCTAACAGCACAATTTTCACTGGAGGCTTCAGCTGCCACCTTTGCTTTGTTTCCTCCTTAGCTGGGGACATCAGAGCCCAGCCCGAGGGGGTGAGCGGGCATTAGCTCAGGAATAACAGAGCCGGAATAACAGAGCTCCGGGCACAGCTGAGAGGCAGCACTTGACACTTGTCTCCCTCCGTCCCCACAGCCCTGCACTCGTGCTGCTCCAGCCTGGAGGCTCCATCCCGTTAATCACCCTCACACTCGATAGCTCCTGCCTGCCCGGCCCTGCTGGCGTTCCCAAACACACGGAGCTGCTCCTCCCCAGCCAGGAGTGAGCGGCTCACAAGGCAGTGGAGCACTGCCAGAGTTATGTATGGATGAGATAAGCATGGGGCAAAGCATAGGCATTTGTGCGAAGATCCCCTTCCCCTCAGCACAGGAGAAAGCGTGACCTCATTGGCTCAAAAACCCCAAAAAACCAAAAGAAAATACCCCAAAAACTCATTAAAAATAAGAAGCCACCAGTCAAAAGTAGAAAGAAAATACTACTAGGAATAGAATTTTCTTCCTGTTTTTAGAAAGACTGGCACCCCAGAAGAAGCAGTCCAAGAACCCAGGATCACGATCTAAAGCAACACAAAAATAGCCCCGGAGTCCAAGGGAAAAGAGGGAGATATTTCCAGCCTGCAGGCTGCAGAATTCCCCCTGGAAACGCAGACGGGTTTGCTTCATTTCCTCTTCAGCTTTTGCTGAAATATCCAGCAGCACAAAAGCCCCCTCTCTGCACCGAGAACACAACTGTTGAGTGCATAAGCTCTCCCCAGTCACACCAGGCACTTCTCCATTCAGCATCCAGCCTCCTCTGACTCCCATCCCTGCTCCACGAGGAGGGAAAGCTGAACTGAAGAGCTGATTTTGACAGTCCTTTATTTGCAAACCTGCTTGTCTTTCAAAGGCATTTCAGCTAGGAAGCTTCAGTGAATGAGAGAAGAAACCCCTCAGCAATTCCTGCATCTGCCCAGAGCCAGGACTTCCCCAGAGGAGGATCGGAGCCCTGGAGGAGGTTTCTCCTCCTGGTCCCTGCTGACACGGCCTCTTCCCCCGTTCCCACTATTCAGCCCGAGCTCTCCCACATCCTTATGGAAATTCCAGCTGCTTTTCCAGTCTCTCCTACCCAGACCTGTCTCAGCTTCCCCTCACTGAGGGCTGCTTGCAAAGCTGCCCAAGGACCATTTCCGAGTACATGTGTTCCTCTTAAATTAATGCAGTGGCTAGAAGCAAACAAACAGAAAAAATCAAATAAAGTGAGGGAGGAAAAATGACAGCTGAGCTTACAGATGAGTTTGCAGGACATGAACTGGGAGGCAGGACTGATAACCAGCGCTGTAAAACTTGGCTTTACAGGCGAGGGAGGTGTGGGCAGCCTTCCTCCCCATTTCACAGCCTGAGCAGCAGGAGGGGATCACGGCCCCATTGTGGTGAAACAACCAGGCTGGTTGAGATCCCCAAACCAACCTCTTGAAGACAAGAATTGAATGAATACTTCAGTACCCTGCTAATTACCCCTTTTATGATGGTGTTTCCATTACTCCGAATGGAGGCTGCGAGGGGATTAGTAAATAACGCTTTCCTTTGTTAACCCCTGTCTACTTTTCGCTGCTCCGACACCCTCCAAAACAAACACGAATAAATAAAGGCTTCATTAGCTGCGCGAGGTGTCGGAACTCGGGCGCTGAGAGAACACCCGCAGGATTCCCTGTACGGGATCTCTTCCCAGCAGGTCCCACAGGGACAGCAGGAGGGATCGCGGGATGTTTGTCCTTCCTCTGGCAGGGTGATAGCAGTTCCTGAGAGATGCAGGATGGGTCTGTGCCCTGCCGAGGAGAGCACATCCATCCTCCATTCACCTGAGCTCAGGGAAAGCTGCACGGTCCCACCCTCCTGCTGATCTCACTCTGCTCCATCCACCTCCATCTCCCAGGATGAGCCCCTGCAGCACCAAGCCCACCCCATCCAGGGCTTTTTTCTCCACTCCCCACTCTGTACCGACATCCCAGCCCTGTTCCCTGCCAGTTTGCTCTTCCCCGGAGCGAGGCAAAGAGGGAAAAGGGAGTTTGAGTGCCCAAACCTCAAGGTCCTTCTGAGAGCTCTCTCCTGCCGCAGAAAGTCCCTTCATCAGCCCTGAGATTCACATAAAAGCAGCTGAGGTTAATATCGGAGAAGCCAAACTATAAACTGAGAATTAAGCTTTAGCCTAAATAAATCATCACCTCCGAGGCCGGGGCTGCGGCTGGGTGGGGAGGGAGAGGAGGGGAAGGCCCTCGGACATCCCGGGACAGGCAGAGAAGTGATGCAGCATTTAGGGGCTGTACACCCGGAGCCTCATCCTCCTTATGGGATCAACCTCCTCGCTGTTCCCCAGGGGGATCAGTGCTGGTTTTAGGGGGTTCCTGGAGGGAGACCCCCCTCCCCATCCCCGGCATCCCGGGGCCGCTTCCTCTCTCCCTGCGGGAAATGTCCCTCTAATGATTCCCCTGCCCCGCTGCTCTGCACTTTGTCAGCCTGCCTGACTTCAAGCCATCCTGCATCTGTTTCGCCTAGAGAGCCACGCTCGCCTACATTTTAATAAACCCTATAATTTACACATTTCCCTCGTACCCTGTAATTTCACCACCCCGAGACGCGGCGAAGGGAGAAAGCGCAGAGCTGGGAGCAGCTTTGCAGAGAGCGCTGCCAGAGAGCCGAGAAATAAGTAGAAGGGCTTAAATCTGCAGCAGTAAAATAATCCAGGGGAGGGAGCCAACAATGACTGAAAAATAAACATCTCCCCCTGCGAAAGCCCGCGGCCAGCCCCGCTCCTCGCAGCCTGGCGCTGCCAAGAGACCGGCTGAGCTGGGAAACGCGCCTGAGGACTGCAGGAAAAAAATGGATGTGGGTTATATGGACCCCTTTTATAAGGCAACTGTTAGCGGTAACTAAGTTTAAATTTATATGTTCAATAAAGCCTCTTTCCCCCCCTCCCCGCCACCACCACCCCTTTCCAAGTGCCAGAACCACTCAAGGAAGCCGACACACGCTTCCCATTTGAAAATGTGTTATTTGAGCATTTTTATTCTCCGCTTTTGTTCTCGGGGCTGCAGCCCCTCCGAAGGCGAGGGGGGGCATTTCTGCGCCGAGATCAAAGCGGCTCCGTGTATACACACACTCGTGCAAATTATGTATTTGTGATCAAGAAACGCAGCATCAGGAAAAGCCAGGCGGGCATGTGGGAGAGTGAGATATTTACACAGGCCTGGCCAGAGGCAGAGGCATTATTTTAAGTGTTTTTCGCCGGTGCCAAGTCATCTGTTCACATATCCGTGTGTGCGCGTAAAGATGATGGAGAGAGCAGCTCGCCAGAGCCAGGAAATTCAGCATTAACCCCCCCAATTCCCGAGTGTATCCTGCCGGGGCTCCTGACACCCCCAAATCTGGGTGTCCCCATTCAGAGTCCCTGTCCCAGCGAGTCACGGTCCCAGAACTGCAGCAGGTCGCTCTCCCTTCCCCAGCGCAGCTTTACAGCCCACATAAATGGATGTATATATTTCCCCTATAAAGACACGACTTAACCAAAAGATCTTGGGTTCTTCGGCATCAGGGAGAATAAAAAGAAAAAAAAATTAAAAAATAAAAAGAAGGGAAAAAAGCAAAAAAGAGAAAAGGAATCTTCGCTGTGCCGCGCTGCCCAAACGGGAAACGAAACTGTCCCTGGAGTCTCGGGGCGGGAAGGGTGGAAAGCAGAAGGTGAGAAGGGATCTCAGGGCTCTCGCAGCCTGTGAGGGATGGTTCCCTGCTGTCGGGGCTGTTCCCTCCCGTCTCTGCCAGCTGGAGGAGCAGAAAAGCTCCCCCAGCCCACCCCGGCAGCGCCGGTGCAGCGGAGCCCATCCCGGACAGCCCCGCAAAACCGGCTCGGAACGAGGAGCCAAATCTGGCGGCGTGTTTACGATGTCAAATTCCGATAAAACTCGCACTGAAATGATTTCGAGCCCAAGTCCGGGCGGGAAGGGCTCGAATCGATTGGAAATGTCCTTTCCAGATGGGTGGCTGCCGGAGGGGCCGGGGGAGGCTGGGTGGGGAGAGCTCCCCCGGGGATGGTGAAGCTGAAATCTCCGCTCTGAGCCAGCGCCAAGCCTGGGAGGCGCGAACACAGCGGAGCAGCTCCAAAATGAGGCAAAATCGTGGAGAAACGGGGAGTCCCACCGAGTGAGGGGGGGAAAGGGACCCCGATCCGCAGGAGTCCTACCCGGGACAGGGACACTCAGCCCCACGGAGCATCCCCGGCTTCTCCCCCCGCTCCCCCCTTCTCCTTCCACTCAATCTGCATTATTATTAGCAGTATTTTATCCTAGGAAAAACAAACGTCTCCCTCCCTTCCCACCGCACGCCGGGCTGGGGGGGTGAAGGGGTGGCAGGCCCAGATAACAAAGCAGCTGGTGTGGAACGAAGTTGTAAGGAAATAATTGATATGTAATAAGGCTGAGTGAATCTATCCCAAAGAAAATATTGCGTAAGCGGCTATGATTAAACATGCCCGGGCGAAAGGCGCTCTCATAAAGGAGTAATGGAGCTAAGGAAACAAATGATCATTGGGAATGTTAAACACAGAGGGGCATTTCATCACACAAACATAAATCCAGCTTGAAAGAGACTTAACGGGGGGAAAAAAAGGAAAAAAAAAAAAAAAAGAAGAAAGCCCCTTCCCCCCGCCCCGTTACCCTCAGGTTGTGCGACGGACGCTGTTTGAAGATGCTGGAAGTGCGGGAGGGGGAGAGAGGGAGCCCGGAGATCCCCTGGAGAAGAGGGGCCCGATCCTGCTCATGGGCTCAGCAGAGCCGAGCCTTCATCCCCGCAGCCCCTCCGCTGCCCGGAGCTTCCTTTGGGTCACCCCCACCCCGCTTCCTCCATCCCCCAATTCCCCATTTCCCCCTCCCCACCACGGGATATCCCCGAGCAGGCAGCGCATCCCCTACCGAATCCCGAGACTTTCCCCATTTTTATTAAAAACCGAAAAAGGAAAAAAAAAAAATTTCAATTTTTACCCCAGAGAAACGAGGAAAAAAAATTAAAAATAAACAAAATAAGAAAAAAAAAATTAAATTGCCAGCGCCACGCTTCCTTTTCCGAGCGCTCTCCCGTGCGGATCAATCCCGTTTGCAAAGCCAAGGAGCGCGGCCGCACGGTGGGAAAGTCGCGGGGTTTATTCAGTTTATTCAGTTTATTCAGTTTATTGCAGAGCCAAAGCCTCGGAGCTGGCGGCCGTACAGAGGCAGCCTGGCCGCAGCCCTGGGCGGCACAGCCGGCAGCACTGAAATAATTCCCTGTCCCCACCGCTTTCGGGGGAATTTTGGCTCAGGGGAAAGCAAGCCCAGCTCAGCTCCCACCTGGCTGCAGCACCGGCTTGTTATGAAGCATTTAAACATATTTAAATTATTATTATTGCTGGTTTTTTTTCTCCTTTTTTAAGCCAAACTGAGGTGGGTGTTCGCACCCACGCGGGGTTGTTGTTCCCCCACGTCCGAGCTGCTTTTTGGGGGCTGCAGGAATTTGTTTTTCGTTCGAATTAAATGCGGGGAAGGAGAGGGGCGGGAGATATTTGTGTAACAACTTGAAATAATTTACCCGAGAAAAAGGAAATCTGGGCAAGAGTTTATCAGGCAGTTCCCTTTGCCAGCATGTTTAAAATGTATAAGTAATTTTAAAGTGTGTCTTCACTTAATATATTTTCCCCTTTCTCCTTCAGATGACAAGGAAGACCAGTGATTGCAAGATGTCTACAGATAGCGCCCTTTAAGAGTTTCCACATTGTATGGTTGGGGGGAAAAAAATGTGTTTGCGGTTCCTCCGTCCCTGCCGACAACTTTCTTAGTCTGGGTTTACGGCCCCCATTGTTCAGGCTGAAGGGCGGATTTAAATTACACCGTTCCCCCCAGCCAAAAGCGGGAGGGGGGAGAAATCCAGGAGCGTTCTAACGGGAGAAAAAAAGATTTACTCTGAAAAGACGGGGGAAAATAAAGAACAAATTCCCCCAAACTGCGTCCGCAGTGACTCCCCGTAAACCCGCGTTTAACGGTGGGGCTGGGTTGGTTTTAATGAGATATTTTGGGGGGGGGGGGGGTATTAGAGAGAATTACTGAAAGTTTTGGGGGTTTTTAAAGGGGATTAAAGCGGTTTGTAGGGAATATGAGGAAGGCATCCCTGATTTTGGAAGACGAGGGGAAGGAGCTGCCTGGCCTCGGGCTGAGCCCGGCTCCCGTTAGGCTCGGGATTAAAAACCAGCGATCGCTGCCAAATTAGCGCCGCTCGTGAGAGAAATTAAAAGGAAAAAAAAAAAAAAAAAAAAAAAACAAACAAACTCAGAACTTTTTCTTTTTACCTCCCCTACGGAAAAAGAGGCGAATTCCCTGTTTTCCACACAAAAACATTTCTCTTCCTCTCTGCGTGATGTAAATCCCGCATCTCTCTCGCCCTGCACTTGCTGGGACAAACCCTCAGGGTGTTTTCGGCCAGGCAGAGCTGCCGGGCGGGACTGAGTGTCTGCAGAGTTTCCACAGCTTCCTTCTCCATCTCGGAGATGTTTCATCGCTGATTTCCCCTTCCCCTCTTCACAAAGGGGTGCGGGCAGCGCCCTCCAACCACCCCGAGCTCAAACCAAAGCTTTGGAACAACCTCTAAAGCCAAAGGAGGAACGGGCCAGCTCATTCCTTCGGCTTCCTGGCCAAGATTAAGGTTATCTGGGGAAATTAGCCGGGGTTTCTGCAGCACGGAGCAGCCTCGCCAAGACAAGGATGGAGAAAATTGCCCTGGGCTCCAAGAAAATCGATTTTTTTTCGGAGCAGGCAGCAGCGGCGGGCAGGGATTTGCTTGGGCACAAGTACCTATAGCGGGATCAGGCTGCAGAAATCAAATTTCGGAGATGCATTTACCCGCGGCTTTCCCACAGCAGCAGCCCAAGCCCGAAATCGAGAGCAAAACGGGGCTCTTGGACTGCCAAATATTTGGTTAATTTGGCTGAGTTTAGGCACAAACATCATTTAGGATCCTGAATTTATTTTATCCTCACGCTGGCGAATATAAACCAGGAGTTACTCAAGTTTTAGGCTTATTTAAAACCCCGTCCTAAAACCAGCCCTTCAAATCGGCGTGGCACTTGTTACCCTCGCTTTAAAAACTGCATGTTAATCCTCCAGTCCCCGTTTTACTCCAAATTACCCCAGTGCAAACATTTTTTTCCCGATATAACGATTTACCTCATTCCTACCACTGCTTTTCATTTTTGTGAACGTCGGGAGATGAGCGGGGAGGAACCTTGAAGCTCTCGGGCAACGGGAAAATCATCAAACCACATTTTATTCTGATGGATGATAACGATTAAAATAGAAAACAAATAAAACAACAATCCAAAACCAACTCAAAGATTTCGTTCATCCCCGTGTCCCCGAGCTGTTTCTGGGAGCTGGGGATGAATGAACCCCCTGCCCCTGGTACTTTCTCAAGATTTAGACACATTTTGTGTCACCCGATGGACACACGGAGCCCCCGAGCCGCGGTTCTGTGGTTTTAATTATTCACGGAGTAGGAGAGAAGCAGAAATAGAAAGGAAATATATATATATATATATATATATATATATATATGTGTGTGTGTGTGTGTGTGTGTGTGTGTGTGTGTGTGTGTATATACTTACATACATATATATATACATACACAAAAGTATAGTAATATATATATAAGTATAGTTATATTTATATATATATGTGTACATTTATCTGCTATTTCTGCATATGTATATATATGTATAGTTATATTTATTTTTATATGTATAAGTATAGCTATTTTAAATATATATATATAGTTATATATTGTTGTATATTTGTTTATATAGTTATATAATTTTATTATATATAAATATATTTTATACTGATAGCTACTTCTTGGGCATGAGCAGATCCCTGGAAGGGTCGGGGAGGGGGTTCAGGGGCACCTCTCCAAACCCACGTGTGTTTCCATCCCGGCTCCCAGTGGGAATGGTGAGGGAATAGGGAGGGAATAGTGAAGAATGGAGCGGGGATAGGGCATGAATGGAACTGGAATGGTCCAGGAATGGTGAGGGAATAGTGAGGGAATGGAGCGGGAAAGGAGCAGGGATGGAGCGGGAATGGAATGGGGGTGGCACGGGGACGGAACGGGGATGGAGCAGGGATGGAAGGGGAATTGAACGGGAATGGAATGGGGATGAAATGGGAATGGAGCAGGAATGGAACGGGAATTCTGCGGGAATGCCGCCGCCCCTCCGCATCCGGGCTGGCTCTCCCTGCTCGCCCCATCCCCACGGCGAGGAAGAGCCAGCCCCTCTCATTCCGTGCCAAATTCTTAAATCACAGCGCCAAACAGCACATTGGAAAATAAAATCAACCAGAAAATAATGAATAAATAATAATTGAAAAAAAAAATCAAGCGCCAAAGCTTTGTGCTGTCTCCAATCAGGGGGTGCTGGATCCCACTGACGGCTCAGGGAAGGGGAGGTGAAGTAAGGGGATGGGGTTTTCTCTGATGAATTCCTAAACAACCCCTATTATTAATTTCTTCACCAACCAAGGGTGAATAAGGGCTCCAAATGGCAAGATTTGCTTTTCAAAGAGGATCGTGAAATCAAAACACCTGTTCTACATTAGCCCTCTCTCGCTTCCACCTCCCCTGTAAATGAAATTATTTAAATAATGAAAAAAAAAAATATATGTGAGAGAGAATAGGCGTATTGTTTTTCTCTCCTGCCATATGTGATCAGAGCTGGCACACCGGGTACCACTTCAGGGGAATAAATTCATATTTATGAAGAACATGAAGAAGCGCCATGGTGAGTTTTACCAGAGCATCTTTAGGTATATTCACACCCAAAACTTCACACCCAAGCCCGCTCCAAAATCTCTCCTCTCTCCTCATCCTCTGCTGGGGATGGCCAGCAAGCCCAGAAGAAGCAGTGATCAAACACTCCCGGTCTGTGCACCCCGATTTCCCTGCACAAGGGTGGCTCCCCAGAAAAACCTCATTGCCCGCACGGGTGGGCCCTGCTGTGGGATGCACCCCACGCACATCAGGCTGTGCCCAGTGCCTCGGGGACCCCCATCCCCATCCCCATCCCCATCCCCATCCCCGGGTACCAGCCCAGCCCAGCCCATCCCTGGGTGTTCCCCATGCGGGGTGGGCCGGGGGTGCAGCGGAGCCCCTTTACCTTGGCGGGGGGCTCGGCAGAGCTCTCATGGATGCCGAGCAGCCCTGGCAGAGGGCCCGGCTGGCTCCCGGCCCTATTTCCGCTCGGAACTACGCGGGGACACGGCCCGGCCCGATAAGGTATCGCGCAGAGCCGCGCTGCGAGCCCCGCGGCCCCGGGCCGGGCCAGCGGGGAGATGTCGAGGCATTTCTGGGAATAATCACATCACACAAGTGCTTACATTCCGGCTTCCTTTCTCTTTATCCCTACCACCAAGTTTGAAGTCACACCTTCTACCGGATTGTTTAAGGTCTCGGGGTTGCAGGGAAGGGGGGGGGGTTGATGGTTGTTAATCTCGAGGGTTCCTCCAGGCCAATAAAAGGAACGTGGTCAGAAATTTCTTCTTTTCTATAGAAACCTCTCTTTTTCCCCGCCACCCCAACCCTTAACCCTTCCTGTTTGTTTTGGGTTTTTTTTTTTTTTTTTTTTTTTGCCTGGACTTCAGGTCCTGCAAATTGAGCTGCAAAGTTACAAAAAAAGACTTTGTTTGTCCCACAGAGCCACGGAGGGGTCCTGTTGTACACACAGGCCTTGTGGGAAATGCACCTGGAAAGGAGAATATATAAAAATATTTAATCCAGGCCCACTGGGATAGGTTTCCCAAAATGCAGCTTTCAGGCCTTAAACCTGCAGCATCCAGGAGGTTTGATAAATGTGCTGATATGAAAAGAATTGTCAGTAAACATCGGGGTGTGTGCACACAAATAGTTCTTCAAACATCTGGTACACACAATTTACATATCCAGGCATTGATCTTAATTAACTCGAGATCTTAAAAGCCTGAACAGGGGGATTTTCCCTGGGAGATGGGTAAAAGCAGCTCTGGAAATTCACATTTTCCAGCAGAAAATCCACCAGAATCTCTTTCACTGGGCATTTTGCTCTATTCCCTCTGCTCCCTGTCCAGGTTGCTGTGGCTTTGTGCCACCACCTGCTGAGCCCTGAGCTCCCCTCATCGTCCCCTTCATTGGGATCTACTTGGGATTCCTAAAAATCAACCTGATCCCCCTGCTCGTGTCTCTTAGCAGGCACTCAGCCTGTCCAGCAAGCAGCAACGGCAGACACAGAATGGTTTCTGTATTATCTTTTTTTCCATGCCTTTTAAGATTCTGGGCTTTAGTGTTTTTTAAAAAGCGTAATTTTGGGCACTGGTATTGAAGCACCCAGCACTGACACACTTAGAAAAGGTAAAATCAAGCAGATGGAGACAAGTGATTTCTGTCAGAGGGCAAACCTTTGGCAATGCCCTTGATCCCCTTGTCACCCTTCCCATCCTTCATTTAGGTCACTTTTTCATGCTGCAAGCACCCTGGCACTGCCTCTTCTTTGTGCAGCTCTTGCACCAAACCAGACCCCCCCTCACAGAGAAACTCTGCTGTTTTCTAATCAATAACCAGAGCATGTGTGCACCATGCCCATGGCCACAGAAACCTGGCCTTTGGCTGGGATTTCTGGTTGTCACCTCGTGCCAGCAATAATAACAATAATAATAACAATAATAAGAACGTTGCTTTGTGGATTCAGAGCTGCCAGAAAGGCACCAAGCCAAGTGTTACACTTGTGGGAGGTATCTTGCAGAGTACTCCAAGGATCTTTTGTTAGGTCTGGCCTTATTTAATATCTTCATTAATGACCCAGTAAATGGATTACACAGCCCATTAATAAAATTGGCAGATGCTACCCAGTTAAGGGAGCTCATGAAAGGCAAGAGAAGATTAAAAAGGGAAGGAAAAATGACAGAGAAAAGCAGGAAGAAAGGACAGAGAAAGAGCCCAAAATTATTTGCGATGATGAAATTCAGGGAAAGGTGGCTGGAGGATCATTCAAAACCCAGACCCTCTAATTGTGGTTTTATCCACAACCCAGTAAACATGAATTATGAGTCCCAGAGAGAGATGGGGCAGAAGGTGAGGCTGGATCTTGCAGGGAGGGGTGGCAGGAGGGCAGGGACCACAGCAGGAGCACTGCTCACACACAGAGTGGGACAGGGGGCTGCACCCTCCTGCTGGCCAAAAACACCCAGAGAAACACTGGGACACAGCAAACTGAGCTGCTGGGCTGAAAAGGGGAGGAGAAACCCTTAATTTTGAGGGTAGGGTTCGCCAGCAAGGCAGGGAACAAGGTTCAACAACAGCCCCAGATGTTTTGGGGTTCCCTGTGCTCCTGGCAGGTGTCATCAACTCAATCTGGATCAGTTTGAGTTTGGGATAGTGGTGCAGGAAACACCAGATCTTGGTAAATAAGATAAATTTGACAATCCTGGAGCTTGGCTGCCCACTTTTCTCTCTCAGCTTTTCCAGGGGCATCTCATGGAGCTCTGAAAAAATAACATCAACCATGAGGGGCCTGTGAGGGGCTGCAGCAGGAGGAAAAGAAAATCAAAAATCAAACCCTCATCAAAAATCTGGGATCCCACAGCTGAACCCTTCTCCAGAGCAGTGGCAGCTGGTGGGGACCCACTGGGTGAACAAGGAAAGAGGACAAGACACAACAGAACATGGGTAAATTAAACAGAAAGCAGGAAAATCCTCCCCAGAACTCTGCTGGCCTGAGAAGGGTGGAAGGTGCTGCCATTCTCTGCTCACCAAAGACTTAAAATGATGAAAACAATCCCCTAATTGATCAGGTGTAAAGTGGAAATAGGGCAGAAAGAGGATGGAGAATGGGTGTTTCTGCCTCCCTCGGGTCCCACAGCAATTTCAGGAGGCGCACAAGAGCAGTGTGGCCTGCCCAGGGTTACACAGAGCAGCTCAGACCCTGAGCAAACACAGGGCTTTGGGAGCCCCTCTGCCAGAACAGGGCTGTGGGTTTAAACTGAGCCAGGGACATGACCACAGAGCACCAGATGTTCCATGATGGAAATCAGAGGGGATCCAATGGCACCAGGAAAATTCCTACAGCACAGGCTGGGCTGAGGACTTGATGCATTAAATACTCCAAGGCTGTGGGTTTGAATTTGTCCTTCTTAGCATTTTGCACAGATGAAATTCTCATGCCTTAAGCTTTTGCAGGTTATTGGGCAGAATTTTGGAGGATGTTATGCCAAGGATTGTAGCTTGACCTGAATTGTCACCTTTTTCCAAAATAATTATGTTACCACTACTTCCAAAGGGAAAGAAGGAATTAAAACCCAACACTGATTTCAGTTTATCACTGCTTTACACCTGTTTGACATCACAGTCCTACCTGCTCCAAGTAATCAAACCTCTATTCTACTCCTGCCCGTTTCATTTAGACACAGATCCCTAAAATCCTGAGTGTTTCAGCATTTCCTCTTTTCTTTCAGCACTTGCTGTTCACCTATTTGATTTTTTTCACTTTCCACTGGGTCACCACTGCAAAAATCTTGGCCAAACTATGTGAAGCCATGAATATGATTATGGCCTGCTAATGTAAACAGGCAGGAAGGGGTAAAGTAGGTTGGTTTTGTGTGTGTGTGTGAGAGAGAGAGAGAAAGAGAGAGAGAGAGATGGAGAAGGATCCAGATCCAGTTTATAAACATCCATCTCCAGTAATGAGTCCTCTAGGAAGAAATGAAAAATAGCCCAGGCCTGGTAAAGTCAATTAAGTTGCTTTTAAATAAGAGGTTACCCAGAGAGGCCAAGAGTTAACATGTAAAGGCTTATTGCCAGTGCTGTAAAAAATAAAAGGAGGCTTGAATATTTGAAGACATTTGGTTGCTATTATAAACAAGTGGATCTAATAGTGTGGGTACATTCATAGACTAACTGTAGAAGTTGGGCATCTTACAAGGACACATTGAAAGGAAAAAAACTCCAAGGTTCCCCTGGCTAAATAATTCCAAATGGGTCATTATAAAACCACTGATACAACACGTGTGGTTGGGACCCAGGGCATTTATAAGGAAAGCTTTTCAAACCCCCCAATAATGAGCAGCTAACAACAAGAGCACAGCCAAAGGTGTGTGTAATCTGCAGGGAACACATGGCAAAGCTTTACCCTGCAAATTCCTCTAATGGCCTGCAGAGCAGATGGCCCTGACACCACCTCCAGCCCTTTGCAAAACTCAACTGAGCTTATCCCAGTGCTGGGATTTGGAATTGGAAACGTGAGCGCAGTGACAGCACCTTCCAGGGAGGGAAGGGTCGTACTCAGGAAAGAAATTAAAGACAAAAGGAGCACAAAGATGTTCCTCTTTTCTGCTCCAAAGCTCATATTTTTCTCCCTGGGTTAAATCTCCATTTTTGGGAGGTTTCAAGGAGATTACAGTGGGCTGCTAACACTGGTGTATCATGGGGCTGGGATTTAGAATTGGAAACGTGAGTGCAGTGACAGCACCTTCCAGGGAGGGAAGGGTTGTACTCAGATAAGAAAAGAAATTAAAGGAGAACAAAGATGCTCCTCTTTTCTGCTCCAAAGCTCAGATTTTTCTCCTTGGGCTAAATCTCAATTTTTGAGGGGGTTTCAAGGAGACTGCAGTGGGCTGCTAACATAATCTTGGCCAGCCCTGTAATTCCTGCGAAGACAAATAACCTGGAGTTGGCACCTACACAGCAAAGTCAGCTTCTCACAGAGGCCAGTGCTGACACACTGGCCCACTATAAAGATTAATGCTTTTTTTTTAAATGAGCAATTCTGATATGGTGATGAGAAATTTCATATCCGTTTGGATTTTTAAAAATTTTTAAAAGGCGCATATTATAAAATCTGTGTATATATGGAGAGGAGCTCCCCAAGATATTCCAACCTGCCAACCCTTGCCTTTGGAAGCAGCAGAAATGCTGTTCTCTGCTCCAACTCCTGCAGGAACATTCCCAGAGCATCCCATGGTGTGTGACATCCCTCCACTCCCATGGAGCTGCTTTTCCAAAGGGAAACCTCCTCATTTAAGTGACAGTCTTGACAAATCACAGTATCCCTCCCTAAAGGCAGACTCAAGACATGGATCAGAGGTTCTGACCAGCACAGACCCTTCCTGTCCCAGCTCAGAGCTGATCCCAGCCATTCCTCCCCTCTCAGCACACATTTAAATATCTCACACTCATCTTCAGAGCCCACAATTACAGAGAGGAGATGTAAAAGGGAGGTCCAAGCAGACACGAAGGACCACGTTTTATGACCCTAAAGAGAGAGAATGACCCACAGTGAGGATGTTTTTAGGAGTATTGATATAAATTAGAGTTAAATATTTAGCTGATCCTGACTGTCCCACAGCAGCATCATGTCTGTGCCCCTGTCAGAGCCAGAGGTGAGGCTCACATGGGAATTCCCAGGAGCCACAGCATCCCCAAACAGGATCTGGGATCAGAATTCCTTGTTTTGGAATGAAATTTTGAACAACATCCCCCTCAGCATGGATCCCTGATTTGCTGCTCTGGCTCTGGTGATGCCTCAGGTTTGAGCTTTTCTATTTTTCAGGTTCTGTGTTGCTTTAGTGTGTGGGTCTGAGCTTCATATTAGGGGATGGTATAGAGTAGGGAGACAAAACAATTCCTTCTCCAGCTGGGGACCAAGGACAAATGATCCAAACCTCAGGCCCAAGAGCATAAACAACAGCAGAATGAAGGGAGAAAAACAAGAAGGATGGGACTGCCTGGGCTAAAACTGTAATTGCACAATTAACTCCAATATGCAAATGGAGCAGAACTGATCAAAGTGACAGACCCTGTGACTAGCTGCGCATTTTGTGACCATTTTGGTTCACCTTGGGTTCACCTGGCTGGGCTCTTGTGCTGCCCAAGGTGGATCCATTGAGGCTTTAAATAAATCCCTGCTTTATTCTTTAACCCTGTCCAGCCCTGCTCTAGGTCAGCCTTCCCAAGGCATCCCTGGAGCTGGTTTCCTGCGGGCTCAGCAAGCAGCAGCACAGGGATCAGGGCTGCCCTGCCCTTGCCCAGCCTGCCTGGCTCCCTGTCAGCTGCAGGGACAGGCTCAGGGCAGTGAACGTCACCAGGGCAGGTGGGGGCAGAGTTCAGCAGCAATTCCTGCATCAGAGCCTCGATGGGCACAATTAACTCAGCAGCTCCATGAGGAGAGCCCTGAGCACCCGAGGGAGGGGGATTCCAGCAGGAATCACTGCTCCATCATGAGGACAGGTCACAGGGTCTCTCACTTTTGTAAGTTTGCACATTGGAGTTAATTATGGAGTCCACTTATAGCTTTAGGTTATGAAGTCCCATCCTTCTTGTTTTTCTCTCTTCAGTCTATGTTGTTTGTGCTCTTGAGCCTGAAATTTCGATCATTTGTCCTTGGTCCCCAGCTAGAGAAGGAATTGTTTACTACTAGCTACTAGTAGTAGCTACCTACTATTGCTATATATAAATCTAGCTACTCTATACTATCCCCTAATATGAAGCTCAGAATTACACACTAAAGCAGCACAAAATCTGAAAAATAGAAAAGCTAAAGCTGATCCTCAATGGATGCACCTTGGGCAGCATAAGAGCCCAGCCAGGGCTACACCTAGGATGAACCAAAATGGTCAAAAAAATGGGCAGTTGGTCACAGGGTCTCTCACTTTTATAAGTTCTGCTCCATTTGCATATTAGAGTTCATTGTTCACCTACACCTTTAGGTTATTAAGTTCCATCCTCTTTGTTTTTCTCTCTTCAGCCCACTTTGCTTATGCTCTTGGGCTGAGATTTGGATCATTTGTCCTTGGTCTCCAGCTAGAGCAGGAATTGTTTTGTCTCCCTGCTCTGTGCAGAGAGCTCACCATCCCCTAATATGAAGCTCAGACCCCCACACTAAAGCAGCACAGAACCTGAAAAATAGAAAAAGCTCAAACCTGAGGCATCACCAGAGCTGGAGCAGCAGCTCAGGGGTCCATGCTGAAGGATATGTTGTTCAAAATTTCACTCCAAAATGAGGAATTCTGATGCTGGATCCTGTGTGGGGATGCTGTGGCTCCAGGGAATTCCCATTTGATGCTCACCTCTGGCTCTGGCAGGGCACAGGTGAGCAGCAAGGAGCACCCAGAGCTGGGCAGAGACCCTGATGGCAGAGCTGGCTGCTGTCCTGGCTGCTCTCTGCAGTGTTGGATGGCAGAGGAGGAGGTAGGAAGGAGTGCAAACCTGCCTCTATTTGTTTAAGCCAGCAGTAAATTAATGCTGCAAATCTGCCAGGCTGACCCTGTGGTTTCAGGGAGATTTTTCTGGCTTCCTGGTCTGGGCTATTATACACACAGGTTTCCTTTCTAGCCCTTGATAAACACTTCTGACCAACTACTCAGGAGCAGCAGGGTGGGGGGAACATTCCCAAATCACATTCCCAAATCCCAGTGTGAAGCCCCTGGGGCCTCCCCTCTCCTGTGAACTGTGCCCCTGTCACCAGAGCCCTGCACCTGGCTCCCGGGCTGGGGACAAGCTCCTGTGTCATGGGGGGGTCACCTGGCACTCAGCAGCAGGGAGGGTCACCCTGGGTGTCAGCAGGTCTGCACCACCCCTGGGAACCCCTGGAATTATTTATTAACTTGCCCCAGTGCGGACAAAGGGGAGAGGAGCAAGAGCTCTCTGGGGTGAGAGAGTCCAGTCTGGGGAGATGCCAATGAAGAATCTCCATAAGATCCCTAAAATCTGGCTCCAGAAATTGCCCAGAGCCCCCCTGCTGCCCCCCAGAGACCCCAGCAGCACCTCACACCAGCAGGACCAGCCTGGATCATGGTGTGGGCACTGCTGCACATCCAAAGCTGTGGTGAAGGGCTCCACCCTGCAGCAAACTTGGGGAACAAGGAACTAAATAAACTCTCCTTTAATCTATTTTGTAGGTGAAAATCCCTCTGCTTTAGAGATATGCTCAGTGTTATGGGTCATAAATTTGGGGTCATTCCCAAAGATGCCAGCTTGGTGCAGAACAAGTGCTCAGCCTGTTCCCTAAGGGAAGGGGATGAGTCCTGCATGCCTGGACCTGCCTCCAACAATTTATCCAATTTATTAGAGAGATTTATCTCTCTAATTCTCTCCATTCTCAGTTTTGGGGTGTCTGGTCCCATTTCCATGCTGTCACTCCTTGAAACAAAGCTCCTGTGCCACATGGACTGGGAACAAGTCAGAGAATCCCCAGAGGAGCACCATTAGAACAGCTGCACCCACAGCAACAAACCTCTGCATAGACAGCAGAAAATCCCTCTCAAGAACGAGTTTGACAGACAAATTTCTTTATTTGTCCTTCCCAAACTTGCCTTTAAGGCCTGCTGTGGCAGAGGAGGTTGCTGAGGAGGGGGAGCTCACTCTGTGGAAGGGCTGCTCCACCCTGCCCATGCAGAGAGCAGCCAGGAGGGACCAGGAACATGGAATAATAAATTTACACGGAGCCAGGAGGGACCACAGGGCAGAGCTGTCCTCCAGGAACATGGAATAATAAATTTACACAGAGCCACGTGGCACAGGGAGCTGGGATCCCACCAGTGGGGCAGGGAATGTCCTTGGGGTGATGGCAAACAGGGGGAAGAAGGTGCAGAAACTGCAGGTGACTGCAGAGGGCTGGCACACAGCCCAGCAGGGAGCTGTCCCTCCATGCCAGCAGCCAGGCAAGCCCAGGGAGGTTCCTGGCCACTCCTTCTCCTCCCTTTTCCCTGGCACAAGCAGCCCAGCCTCCCTGGCATGGCTGGGAGTGGAAATGCTGATCCCAGGTGAGATCTGCCACTCTCTAAAACTCCTAATGTGCACCTCATCCCTTCTTTCCACGCACACAGCATCTCCTAACCCCCCTGTCACTTCCCAGAGCAGGAAAGAGAGGAGAGAGATTTGTGACCAAGTTACACTTTGGCTGCTGGGTCAAGCTGGAAGGAGCTGCGTGGTCCCATAAATCCTTGGATTTTTGGGAACAGCAAACCTCTGCATCACAAAAAAAAAATCATTTTGTGATGTTCAGGTGTTTGAGATACTCAAACCTCATGGCTGGGAAGCCCTGCCTGGGTAGGGGAAGGAGCAGGAATGCATCTATGCATGTGTGAGCATCATCCCCGTGCTGGTTTCATGCTCAGGTGGTGCACAGGGACATGGATTGCTCAGCCTCAGGGCCAGGCTGGCTCTTAAGCCCCTGCTCTGAGCTTGTCTTTCCCCTCTGCAAAAAGGAGAAAAAAAGCCCTTTTGTATCAGCCACTTAGTATCACAAAATCCACTTAGTATCACATCAAAAACAAAAAAAAAGGAAAAGTGCCCCTAGAGGGAGATCAGTCAGTGAGGGGCTCTCCCTGAGCTCCAGCTTGGATTAGATCCTGCAGCAGGGAATAAACAACTTTCACCTTGCTGTGACCCCAGGGATCCTCCAGCCCGCCGGGGCAGGTCTGCCAGCATCCCATGGAGCTGCTGGAGCCCGGGAGAGAGCCCTGGCTGTGCCAAACCAGGAGCCCCTGTGCCCAGAGATACCCAGGAGGGAGCTCTGGCCATGCCAAGCCAGCAAGGACCCAGCAGGCACCTCGACCCCAAGCTGCATTTTGACTAAAAATTATATTTTTCCTGAAAATGTATAATTAAAATATAGTTAATATAATATAATATAATATAATATAATATAATATAATATAATATAATAATAATATAATATAAATATAATACATTATATATACATAGATATATACATATAAATAGAAACAATAAATATTATATTATATTATATTATATTATATTATATTATATTATATTATATTATATTATATTATATTATATTATATTATATTATATTAATAATTCTCCAGTGGAAGAAGGCAGGATTTTATTGTGCTTCACAAAGAGATAAATAAAGTAATTTTGAGCCTTGGGGATGAAACAGGTATTAAATATTTGGTTTCCTGGCTGAGATACACGGATTCAATCTGCCTGGATTTTACTTCCAGGCTACTTGTCAGGCATCCTCCCCCAAGCCAAGGGGGAGGGATCCATCTCAGCCTCCAATTAAAGCCCAGCTCTCCTTAAAGGCACCATTGTAGGCAAAGGGGGAAGAAAAAGAAGAAAAAAAAAAGATAATTCTGTCAGCACAGATGTCTCCTACGCTGAGGGGTTTGCAAAGAAGTAAAAGCTGAGCCTCTATGAGCCCATTTGCAAAGTTATGGACTGTAAATAAACAGAGCAGGGCAGTTCCCCCACCCAGGAGATACCACAAGGCAGTGGACAGCACTGACAAGGCCGAGCCTCACTGTAACTGGCTTATCTTTCTAATCCTCTGGATTATTAATAGTAGTGGGGCTGTGATAGAGTCCAGAGGCCGCCCCGTGACAGACACCAGCGTGTGAAGCATCCCCAGACACACAGGGAGGAGCTGGGCCCGGCTCCCCACAGCTCCTGGCCAGCAGGATGGGGCAGGGCAGGCACAGGAGGATGAGGTGAGGAGCCTGAGACCACAGGGCACATCAGCAGCACAGGAGAAAGCAAATCTGCTCCCTCCCAAACTCTTTGTCCATCCCACCAAGCTCAGAGCAGCATCCTTGCTGCCTTTGCTTCCCATTTTCACCTCCCCAACGCAGAAAGGGTTGGAAACAACCTCCCTTGTCTTGGTCACACCAAAACTACTCCAAGCCAGAGAAAGGATCAGAATCCTGGGGGATCAGCCATAAAGTGGCCAGCTCAGTGCCTGATCTGACAGAAAATCCAGTTTCTTTGCCATATTTTATGGGGTTAATCCACCATCAGCCCAGCTGAGCCTGCCCACCCCACAGGCAGAGCTGCTGGGTGTGAGCAGTGAGCAGCTGAGGGACGGAGGGAGGAGAGGCAGGGAAAGGGAACAGGGGGGCATCCATGCAGGGGAAAAGGCTTTGGCCACTTGCTGGCCTCAGAAGAGCTCCACCAGCATGGCAGTGTCACTGTCCCAACCCTCCTCCTGCCTTTTCCTTCAGCCCCCTCACTTGAAGAGCAAAACCTTCCTCCTCCTCCTCCTCAGCCCACCCCTGTCCACAGGGGCTGCCCTAGAGCTGAGGTGGGCCATCAAACCAGGCTCAAAGCCGAGGAGAGAACAACAAACCAAGCTCCATTCGACTGCTGCTGCTCATGGTGTGGGATGGGAGTCACTGCTCCACCTGGTGCTCACTGATTTCCTTCCTCCAAAACACCTGGAGCTGGCGGGGATTGCAGAGTGGGATAGAGGGGCTGGGCCTGGGGAACAGCAGCAGCTCAGAGCATCTGCTGGGACATCAGTTCTGGGGTTCCTGATGTGAGCAGAGCTGGGCTTATCATCAGCTTATCACCATCAGCCCCTGCCCAGCCCTGGGGCTGTTCCCATGGAAGGGCCACAGCACCTCATGGCTGAGCTTGAGGACAAGAAGAAAATGGGTTAGGCAGGACAGATCCCTCCAGGATGGGATTTTCAGATCTTTCATTCCAGTTGGATGTCCAAAAGGAAAGCCTGAAGTTCAACAGGAGCTGACAGCAGTGACAGCTCATTGTCTGTGCTGTCTCCTCCCACCTCAGTCCCACTCCCTGATTTAGAGGGAACCCTCATGCTCCAAGTTCTGCCCAGACCTCTGGCACCACAGGAACCTGGGGAAGAGGCCAGCCCTTCCCATGGACAGCTCTAACCTGCCCACAGGTGTGTCCCCACCTCGGTGCTGCTCCGTCACCACGCTCTGGACACAATTCCACATTTCTCTCTCCCTGCATCCTCCTGCCCAAAGCCAAGGCCCTGCTCCTAACCCACCGTCCCCAGGAGCGTTTCCCTTTGCCTCCTGCTGCTATAGCTTGGCTCCTGCCTGGATGCCCACAGAGCCCTGACTTTGCTGCTGGCTCGGGGCTGCTTGAGCAGTTTCCTCCAGAGGCAAATGGGTGCATTCAACAGAGCAATAAAATCCCAGAGACTTTCTGGGCACGGGGCCTAATCCAACTCCCAGGGAACACGAGGAGAAGAAGGAGGAGGAGGAGGAGGAGGAGGAGGAGGAAGATTTTGCTCTTCAAGTGAGGGGGCTGAGGGAAAAGGCAGGAGGAGGTTTGGGACAGTGACACTGCCATGCTGGTGGAGCTCTTCTGAGGCCAGCACTGGGAAGGCAGCAAGTGGCCAAAGCCTTTTCCCCTGCATGGATGCCCCCCTGTTCCCATTCATGTTTTCTCAGTGCTACCTTGTTCTTCCTAAGCAAGCCATAAATTCACTCATATGGGTTTTCTCTGTCCTACTTCCTTTTTTTTTTTTTTTTTTTGACATCCATTTAATGACTTTTCTCTTTAATATATGGCAGGCATTTTCCTTCTAAAATACCTGAGGTTTAGGACAGGTAGTAAATGGAGACCTCTCACAGAACCACTGGCCCAGAACCCAGTCTTATTGGCACTTAGAAAAGGAGATCCATTTTTCCCCTCTCTGCTCTTCAATTAGCTGCAATGTTTGCCTTTAAAACATAAAATTAGAAGCCTTTTTTAGAGGCACAAAGCAATATTATACTGCAAAACACATTTTTATTCTCCCCTCCCTGCTACCAGTTCAGCACAGCAGATATATGGGACAGCTGGTTTCTAGGCACTGCTCTCCTCTGAAGATTTAGGGTCCAACTTGCAGTTCCTGTGAAAATAATGACCTCCCTTGCTCTTTGTAGGCCTGTGCTTGATCCTGCCCACATTAGCAGGACCTTTCAGGTCGAGTAGTACAGGATTTAGTGCTGGAGAGCAGAGGTACCAGAGAGCAGGCAAACCTCTCTGAGTCCGTGCAGTGAACGCACAGGTCAGCATTTCCCGTGTATCCCAGAGCTGCTTTCTCAAGGAAAAGCTTCACACACCCACCCAGGTGTCTTCTCACTGAGGAATCAACAAACAGGGGTGGGGAAGGCTCTGGGGGTGAGTGCCACAGGGATTGAGGTCTCAGGGATGCAGGACACAAGGCTGGCTCCAGTGCCAGCCCTGAGTGGTGCCCACACAACCCAGGGGCAGCCTGAGCCACCACTGCCTGACCACGGCAAAGCCCTGGGTCAGGAGCCACAGCCCCAGAGGCTGCACACAGCCACAAATCACAGGCTGGCCCCTCTTGGTCAGAAAAACCAGAGCACAACTCAGTGCTGCTGCTGAACTCCAACACACACAAAACCCTTCCTGCTCCGCTCCCCACTTTTGGATCCAAAGAGCCCTGAGCCCATCCCTGCTCCAGGTAGGCAGGATCAAACCCCAGCAGCTGATGCTGCTGGCTCTGGAGATCTGTGTCTTGATTGCTGGGAGGCTGCAGAGCCCACCCAGACTTCTGCAAATCCCCAGTCGTGCGCAGTTACAAAGGTGAAGCCAACCCAGCTCCAATGTTTGTACTCATGATATCCAGCTGGTCCATGCCATTCTCCTCCTGGCATCAGCCTTGCTGTCACAAATTCATAAATAAACACCATCCAAGACAAAAAGCAGCCTAACATTCATATTTTCTTAAAGTGGTTCAAATCAGCCACAGCACAGGAGAGTGAAAAATATCCTGGGATGGCAGCTATTGATCTCAAGAGGCAGTGAATGGTGCTCCATGTTGGATCAAAAGGGAGCAGGGAGCAGAGAAGAGCCACTTTCTCCACCACACATTGATGATTTTCCAGATGTCTCTTGTGGGAAATCATGGCACTCAGCACTGTTAACAAAAAGCAGCCAAATCACAGGAAAGGGAGGCTTGACTCTTTTATCTCACTGGTGTTACTCATCCATCTCTAGAGCGAGCTGATAGCAGAATGACTGATTCCAAAATTACAGGAAAAGAGCAAAAAAGTCCATGAAAGCACTAAGAGGGATCAGCAGATGTACCTGCCCCTAGAACCCTGTCTGTGCCCTCAGTCCCTGTCAGCCTGCCTTATCTGCTGGGCTCTGGGCAGAGCAGCACAGCCAGCTCAGCAGTGATGCAGGACCCCCATGAGAAAACAGGGCATTGCCTCGATTGCCAGCTTCAAGTAACCAAAATTATCCCTCTTTCCCTTCTAACAGAATTTCCCAGGATACAAAAAGCAGCTGATTTTCCTTAGTTTTTCTTCGTTTTTACTGCTTTTCAAGTGTTGTTGCCTCTTCAGCCTGAAGAGGAAGGAGGGGACATCTCTGCCAGCCAAAATACCAAACCAAATTACAGCAAATCCTGGGGGTGTTGGAACCTTTAAAGTCCCCTGATCCTGGGCTCCTCCACCACTCTCTCTCTTCTACCAGCACCTGAGGATTTGTCCCCGGATAGCAGGAGGTGTTTTGTGCCGCGGATGCCCCAGGAACACTCGTGGGGCTGGATTTCCCAGGGATGGCTCCTCTCAGCCCTTCTCCCCATCCAACACAACGCAGGTGTGGGGCCCTGCCCCTCCCAAACCTTTTCAACTCCACCAAGTGCCTCAAGTCCCTGATTTTTGGGGTACTGAGGGAGTTTTCCTTGATGGTCCAGCTCTTCTCTGGGAGGGAATGATAAAGGCAGCTCAAATCCCATGCAAGGAGTGAGAGGAAAGGGGCTCGAATTTGGGGCTGTCCTCCTTGTCCTCACCCGGGTTTGGGAGGGTTCAGCACTTCTCCCTTTCTATTTAGGTGCCTTTAACTTGCTGGAGAGGCATAAATTTAGGTTTGCCCCTCCAAAGCCTTAGTGAGGAGCTTGACATTCAAGAGCTGGTTGAAAAAACACGGGATTTTTGTATGTGTGTGTGTGTGTGTGTGTGAACACTGCTCATTGAGAGCTCCGAGCTTTCCACTCCCTCTGAGTTGTTTCAAAACTATGCATTTTCCCCAAAACCATTCACCCAAACCAAACCGAGCGGGCTGCTTGCTGTCAAAGTCTCAAAAACACCAAGCCCGCTGCAAGACACGTCTTAAGAATCCCTCAATTAATGAAAATGTGAAATCCGAGGGAAAAAGAAAAATCTTCAGGAAAACCGAGGAGAAGTTAAAAACAACTCCTTCAGGAAAGAGAATTTTAATTAAAAATAATATCCCGGTGGATAATTTATGTTTCTACCTAAAGATTTAAATTGCAGAAGCAGCAAAGTGGATTTTTTTTTTTAACGCCATCAACATCCGAGAGTGGAAAACACCAGATTTCAAATTCATGTATTCTATTTGAACATCTTGTTTCTATTTAACAGAATAGGCCTTTTTTTTCTCCGGATTTTTCTCTTTTTTTGCCATTTTTTCCCCCTTCCTTTATTTTTTTTTTAACCCAACATATAATTCATCCTAATATATTACAAATGGCACGCTGAAAGAGCATGCCCGGAAAATATTAATAATTGAATTCAAATGAGTTTTTCCTAAAAGTCTAGAATCGAGGGGAGAAATTCTTAAACGTATTTGTGAGTGGAAAATGGGGAGGGAAAAAAAAAAATCATCGAGACAGAGAGATTTTTCCAGGCGTTCTGAGAAACGAACTGTGCTGTGTGGAGTCTCTCCGAGCATGACAGAAAGGGGATTAAAGCAGGTGACACTTTGAACTTAGCTTAGATAAGTGACCCTCAAAATCAACAGTCCAAAAGTTTAGTACACAGATTCCCTGGACACGTCTAGTCGGGTCTTCGTCAAAACCTTCCCGACTTCACTAAGTCAAATTAAAATAAAGAGGACAGGTTGCTCGGGTTATCTCCTGCTATTGTTTTAGCCACTTATTAGGGCTAATGGACAATTAGTGGTCGGCGCAGATATTTTCTGCAATACGAGGCAAAAGGGGATAATTCTTTGTTTGCTTCTGTGTGGGGGAAAATCTCATCTGCGGTCAAATGTATAAAAATAGCAGCCAGCAAAGAAGTGTGAAAGACACCAGTTAAACAGCCCGATTTCCAATTTCCAAAGAAGAATATAGTTGAAAACAGATCCGGCTACGGAGTTTTAAGGAATCCTCCCGATGCACTTGAAGCACGAGGAAGTCTGCACTTTATAAACAACCAAATATATGCTCGGGATAAAAGGCGAGGCTTTTTGAACTCCTAGCTGGCGTGTTAGGAAGACCTTTAATGACATTAGCAGTTCTTCAAACCCAGAAAGGGCCACATTACTTCTGATCCTATATGGTCACCACATGTAGCTTTATAAAGAGGGGGAGAGAAAAAAAAATACAGAAAAAAAACCCCAAAAAAAACAAAAAAAACCACCAACAAAACAAAAAAAACAACAACAAAAAAAAAAAGAAACTGAGAAAAAACCCAACCCTCTCTTCATGCCAATAAATAACTTGCCAGAAGAGAAAATATTTACCGCTGCTTTTCAAAATTCTTTACGCGTGCAGTAAAATCCTCCTCGGAGAAAATGAGCCCGTAAAGGAACCCGAGGCGTTTCCTCCGCGCTCTGCCGCGCCCGCTCCGCTCCCCTTTGGTCCCCCCCCGTTGACACCTCGGCCTTGGGGCTCTTCCCAACGCCAGCCCGGGATGCGCCCACAACGCGGATGGAATAAAAACAACAATCAGAATCAGAACAAGAAGGAGGAGAAGGGAGATACCTGGGGCTGAGCTGCGCGCTTTGCCTCCGCCGCCCGGCGCTGCTGCCCCGGGAGCAGGAGATATTAATGAAGTTATAATTGAGGGATAACAGACCCGGCAGCACCTTCCGTGCTCGGGCGGGCTGCCTCGCCTTCTTAAGCGGCGAAATAAAGCCGGGTTTGAAGCGAGGGGAGCGTTCCTCCCCCGCCGAGCCAAGGGTTCGGGCGGAAAAATTGTTTTCCCCTGGCTCCGGGAGGAAAAATTGTTATACCCTGGCTCCGAGCGGCGGCACAAACCGTGCGAGCCCAGCCCTGCGCCTTTCAGGGAGATCAATGGTTTGTTTCTGTTTGGGGGGAACGCTTTCAAACAAACACACAATAAATCACCCCCGGCTCCCGGCCCGGCCGCTGCCGGCCCGCGGAACCGCTGCTGCTCCATTCCCATTCCCATTCCCAGGGCACAGCGAGGGATGGGAACAGCCCCGAGCAGCTCCAGGCACCGCGGGCTGGTGCTTCCCCAAAGCTCTGCTCGCTCTCTTTTCCCTTCTTCTCCAAAAGCGCGTTTTCTAATCACGCCGCAGGTTTATTGCTACATTTCCCTCTCCTAAATGGTCCAGATATGTTTTTTTGTGTGTATGCCTGCACTTCAGGGTTTTTAATTATTATTATAAACAACCTCCTTTTAATTACTATTTTAAAAACCCCTCGAAGGACCCCAGCTTGAACCCAGCGGGATTTTAGCCCCGGATCGCATCTTTCCCAAGCGGGGAATTCACTCACTGCCGCCGCACGGGCAGCTCCAGAAATTGGTTTCTGCGAGGAAAAAAAACCCAACAAACAAACCCCTGATCCGGCAGAAAACTTTATCCTGGCGCCCAGACTGTTTTCCATCGAGTAATTCACCAGGTTGTCTTAGTACAAACGAGAGGAAAAAAAATGTAAATATACATAAGGAATCAAACAAAAAATTTCGGTAACGCGTGGAATTTTTGACCGTGCAAATAAACGCTGAGGGCAGGAGAAGGCGGTGGTGCGGCACAGGGCCCTGTTATCCCTACGAGCTCACAAACTATTGTAGTTTCCCCCTTTTTCCTCGTATCCAGCCCTAAAATCTCTGCTGAGGGAGGGATTTGGGCCAGGACGGCGGCTCTGTTGCCTGGAGAGGAGAGACAGAGGCAGGCTCAGTGGGTAACAGCAGCCAGCACACATCTCCACGAATAATTTTTGATTTTCTAGTTATTATTTGCCTTTTTTATTTTTATTCCCCCTGAACTTCAACCCTCTCGTTTGGAGCCGCTCTCCCCATGGCTGCCTGGACATAGGTTTGCTTTTTGCCTCTGTGCTCTTGACTCCTATAAAATACTTACATTCCTATAAAATAATATTAATAATAATAATTATTAATATTATCCTTTCCTTGACAGACCGTGTGACCATCCTGCCGAGGCAAGAGCGCCCTGCTCCATCCCCGGCGGAATCCACTTTTCCTAAGGAATTTACAAACTCAGGATACCCCGGGCCAGGCTGTTTTACTTTAATATCGCACAAGCCTAAAGAAGGGGATGCCCCAAAACTTTGCACTTCGAACTCTGTAAGCGTTAAGATTCTCTAAAGTTCTTTGCAGAGGTCCTAATTATTCAAGTAGTAAATATTTCATTTATCTTCACGGTATTCTTTCTACATTTAATTTTGTTTGGGGGTTTTTCTTGTTCATTTTTCGCTTGGGTGACAGGGATCCAGCCCCGGGAGCGCAGCAGAGGGTTGGGAAAGCTTCACGGACAGTGCCTTGTTCCTTCCCAAATCCCAGTTCGGCCCAGCAAACTCTCCAGCTCCTCTCCAGGAACAGGAAAAAAAAGAGAGAAAACCTCTTTGCCAAACTACTCGCCAGCGCACTTCAAAATAAATGAGTTGCCTACTAAAACTTAATGTTATACAAGATGTCTATTTGTCTATATTAGATTTTAAGCAGCTGTTCGCAAGCTCAGATCCACTCCCCCTCCCGCGAATTTCGCCCAAGAAGGGGGAAAGCAAAGAGATAAAGCAGAGCGTTGTTTATTTTCCCGGCTGCGCTGCAGCGGAGCCTCCGCGCTCAGCCCGCGCACAACCAGCGCTCTGCCCAGGGCAGCCTTTAAATTGGCTCTTTGTTCCCTGAAGGGGGGAAAAAAAAGGAAAAAAAAAAAAGAAAAACCG
The DNA here is from genome assembly GCF_027579445.1 of Ammospiza nelsoni. Classification (NCBI taxonomy): domain Eukaryota; kingdom Metazoa; phylum Chordata; class Aves; order Passeriformes; family Passerellidae; genus Ammospiza; species Ammospiza nelsoni. The sequence goes on along the minus strand of NC_080650.1, from coordinate 9,418,177 downwards.
AGGGAGAGCCGGGGGAAAAGCAGACAAAAGAGGAGCCCCCGCCTGTGTCTGGCCTTATCGAAAGCAGCGCTCAGAGGAGATAATTCGGGCTGGAGAGTGGGGTGCTTCGGGCTTGGCTTGGGTTTTACCCCCCCGCCCCACAGGCAGGCTCCTGAGCTCTGCCCAGCTCAGCCGGGCGGTAAAGAGGGGAAAAAGCCAAAATCTCAGTGGTGAGAAATGAATTTTAGTGCTCGGAACGGCGCGGTGTGCCGGGGAGCAGCGGGCTGTGGAAAGCGACTCCCTCCTCCAAAACCCGTCCCAAAATCTCGGCCCATTCCTCATCATAGCACTCCTCTCTGAGTCTGGCTTTTTCCTCCTTCCTTTCCGTGTCTGAGGGACAAATCCTCAGGGAATTCCAGCTCCCAAAGTGCACAATGTCTGTCCCGGGATCAGCACGGGCTGGACACACTCGGTGCATCCCCACCCTGCACACATTTCCACATTTCCTCTTCCACCACCATTTACTCCGCGCTTTCTCCATCCCTCATTCATCTCGCTTGCCAATTTAAAACCGTTTCCCTTCTGCTGCGCGGATTATTTTAATTTTTTTTCTATTTTTTTAAAAGGAAAAAGGTATTTTCCAAGCTGCTTTCAGACAGCTCCCGATCTCGCCCTTCCCATCCCCTCCAGTTTTTCGCTTGGCAGGATTGGACCCCTAAAATTCTTCCCTCTCATTGTTGGATAATTAGAGAGCCGAGGTCTGGAGGGGATGGTAATAGGGGATTTTTTATTAAACCAACTGACATATCAAGGGGGGGCTGGGGAGGGGAAGATAAACTTGCGGACACACAAGCCCTTCTTCGGGGTTTTAAATATGCTTGCTCGAAGCCAAAATCCGTTGCTTTTTACTGGGGGGAAAAAAAGGAAAAAAAAATCAAAAAAACCGAACAAACCAAACAACTACAAGCGGGAGGTTAATGGCTCAAATGAGAGAGTCGGGCACGGAATGCAGGATCGGCTCCCTCCCCCCATTAATAGCCTTAAACGACTTTACATTTTATACCCCGAGCCGAGTACTCAAGAACTCTGAGAGTGTTTGTAAGACTAGAAAGATCTATTGAGAGACTTTCTTTCCCCCCCCCCCTTTTTTTTTTTTTTTTTAATAGCGCATTAATGTTTCCCAAGACTTCATATTAACTCGAGAATCACTGCAGGTCGATTTGTACGTGTCTGGACACTATAAAAGTGTTTGTAAAGCAAAGTCAGTTGCGTGCATTAAAATAAGGAGGTTCCTTTGTGAGATTTCATGCCAGGCCAGGAGCCCTTTTAAATGCTATTCAACTGCCTCATTAGAAGGAGCTAACAGGAGTCAGGCCTCCTCTTTAACCCCCCTCCGCCGTGTCCTCCCCTCAAATCAGCCCTTTAATACATAGACGGGCAGATTAGGGGCTTTTAAAAGCTGGCTCTGTCCCGGATTGCCGGTTTCCTATCCTGCTATTGTGACAGCTCTTCCCTGCTATCAATTCCATCCCAGCCCTCCGAGGGGCTGAGCCCCTGCAGCTCTGCCCGGCCATCGCTGCTGCTCTCCGCCGAGCAGCGAGGTGAACATCCCATCCCATCCCATCCCATCCCATCCCATCCCATCCCATCCCATCCCATCCCATCCCATCCCATCCCATCCCATCCCATCCCATCCCATCCCTTCTCCTCTCAGGCCTGCCAAAAAAAAAAAAAAATTAAAAATAGTATGGCTGGCCCCGAAAATCCATTTCTGAATAGATTAACAACCCCTCCTGTGTTAACACCAGCTCTGTTCTTTTTCTTATTAGATGGAGGAGATGAAGGAGGGGTGGGGGGGGGAAGGTTGGTCACCATTATCTGCACTCCACATGTTCTCTGTGGGTATATATAAAATATAGGAATGGAGTCCCCTTTAAGTAGTCCTTTTATGACTTGTTTTAACAGAAAACACAGAAGAAGCCAATGTTTGATATTACAATATAAAACACATTTGTGGTATGCTAGGGGCTGGTTTGCTCCTGCCTCCTTCCCCCAGTTGTGCTCCTCACCCAGATCTGCTGCAGATCCCACCCCTCTGAGTCAAGTAGGCAAAACCTTCCACCTGAAATGGGGTCCTGCCTGCTCCAGAGCCAGCACAGGCTCCTGAGAGAGAATTTGGGCTTGCTCTCACAAAAATACGAGCCTTTATTATTATTATTGCTACTAGGCATGATGTTGGAACCATAATTCTCCATTTCTATCAGGCTCAGAACTCAAAAAACCTTTTGGAGCCTCATAGAACAGAGCTACCAAAAAATCTGAAACTAAAGCCAAACATGTCCTAATAAAAACCAACCCAACACCAAACTCCTGGTCCATCATGACATAATAATTAAGAAAAACCCCAGGCTGGCCATAAATAGAGCCCAAAAATGCCACGTGCAGCCCTGGATGTGAGGGCAGAAGCATCAAGAGAGAAAAGCACAGCTGAGAACCCGCTCAGGGCACTGGGTTTGTGAAGGCTCCCAGGGCTGTGACTCAAGAGTGCTGTTTCATGGAGGGTGAGGGTTCTTCTCTGCTCTGAACCTAAATTCAGCCTCCCTAGGAGAGGATCAGAATCCTGAGGTCTCCTCCTCTTGAGCTGGGACAAGGCTTTGAGGATGGAATCAGGGCCAGTTGCAAGCCGTGCCTGCCACTGGAAGGAAATGGGTTTGGTGACACCACCAGGTGTTGGAGCAAAGTCACTTTCCAACCAGAGAAGAGGAGGATCCCTGTCCCCGAGGAAGCCCCAAGGGGTTCAGACACCACAGAAGGATGGCAGAGGACATTGGGGTAAAATAGAGCAGAATTTGCACTGATTCACCCTCAGGCTGGGCTAGTCCTGCAGTGGGAAGGGATCCTGGGCAGGTGAAGTGTTACAGGCTGTGACAAATAACCAGCATTGGGGTTTATGCCGGCCCTAAAGAACAGCAGCCCTTCTTTACAGCCTTTCCAGTCCCCTGCCCTCACAGAGAAATAAAATTCCAGTTTTTCGGGGCTAAATATTCCTTTGTGCTCCTGCAAGCCCAGCCACCAAGCCCTGCTGACAGTCGTGTCTTAGCCTGAAGGCCCCAATTCAGCAATGCACCCCATCAGCAAAGCACTTCAGCACCTGCTTAACTTTGGGGCTGGATTAAAACAGCCTCCAGAACATGCTTTCAATTTATTAATAGTTTAAAGCAGCAGGAACACATTGCAGGGCGTGGAATTTAAAAACCAGGCTGCACCAGGATCACTAAGGGGGGAGAGCAACACAATAATCAAAAAGATAATTATTTAGGTGGGGAAAACAAAAGATGAAAAAAAAAAAGTATGAAAAAGTCTCCTAAAATAGTTATATTTTAAAATAAATGCCTCTGCCTGCCCCATCCCCCACCAGCATATTTCAAGCACTTTGGATGTTTGTGTCTGTCTTCCTTTCAAGGAACCCTGAGCACATGAATGGGCAGAGCAGCAGAATGAATGGGACACTTCAAAGAAAATGAAAACCATTACTGGGAAATCTGTTTATAGAGAGAATGAATGATTATGAGAGAAGATGCCAGGGGAGAGAGAACACAAGTGAGGGTGCTTTCTGCACAGTGCACAGCATAACTCAGGGGGGCTCAGACATCCCCTTAGCAGCACACCCTTGGAGCAATGTGGGGTTAAAAACCTCCCCTTCCAGACTTCCCAGCAAGCCCAGAGCCCCCACCAACTCCACAGGGAATGGCAGCATTCCCAAGCCCCCCATGCACCTGCTCCTGAGCCCCCAGTGGGGTGAACCCCCCTCCCTCCCTCCCAATGTCAAGATAGGATATGAAAAGAATTGATTCCCACTGCCTGGTGCAGATGAGAAATGGATAAACAGCCCGTCACTCCTGGCCCAAGTGGGTAAACTCCATTTAGCCTCGACACCAGCGCGCTGAGACCCTGCCCTGGGAACTGCAGATTTTATCTGAACCTCACAGCACCGGCCCAGAGTCCCATCCATCTCCCCTGCTGCCGGTGCTCGGCCCGCAGAGCTCTCCCCACTGCATGTGCACTGCCGGTGCTGGTCTGGTGCTGCTTTGGCTCTGGCTTGGCACTGGTTTGGTGCAGGTTTGGCTCTAGTTTGGAGTTGGTTTGGCTCTGGCTTGGCTCTATTTTGACACTGCTTTGGCTCTGGTTTGCCTCTGGTGGTGCTGGTTTGGCTCTGGTTTGGTGTTGGCTTGACTCTAGTTTGACACTGCTTTGGCTCTGGCTTGGTGTAGGTTTGGCTTTGGTTTGGCACTGGCTTGGCTCTGGTTCGATGCTGGTTCAGTGTCGCAGACATCTTTTATGAAAAATCTTTTCCTTAGGATTTTTCCTCCTGAGAAGCTGAGAGGCCTCAGGGACAAAATGTAATCAATAGTTATCTGCTGCTGTGGAATAAAACAGGTGGATCTGTGATTGGCCCATGTTGGATGCTTGTAATTAATGGCCAATCGCAGCCCAGCTGGCTCAGACAGAGTCTGAGATAGAGCCCTTGTTATCATTCTTTCCTATTCTATTCTTAGCTAGCCTTCTGATGAAATCCTTTCTTCTATTCTTTTAACATAGTTTTAATGTAATATATATCATAAAATAATAAATCAAGCCTTCTGAAATATGGAGTCAGATCCTCATCTCTTCCCTCAACCTGAGACCCCTGTGAACACCGTCACAGTTCAGCGCTGGTTTGGTGCTGATTCCTCTGGACCCACATGCATCCTCTTCTGAATCCATCCCACCCAACTGCTGGCAGGAAATCAGCACCTGGGCATCTCTTTTTTGGGAAAATAGGAATGCAGAGGGCTGGCTTTTCCCATCTGGGCACAGATGGAACCACCAGTGCAATCATCCCCACAGGTTTCCACGCCTCTATCCCGCATCCAGAGGCAGTACAAACAGTCAGGCCCTATTTAGAGCAGAGCCTTACCCTAGAGTGAGGAGATGGCAGCAGAAAACAGCCCTCAACCACCCCTGTTGTTTTTGGCATGGAGAGGCAGAAAATATTTGTCCTTCTTTGAATGCTAAGAATATTTGTACCATGAGCAGCGTGGTTTTCACAGCGCTCTCAGGAGATGAACACCAGCATCCCTGGTGGTTTGCAGGACAGATGCCAACATCACATCTCCCAGAGCTCCACCAGTGATGCCAGCACAGGATGCTGGAGCCGCCAGTTTTTCTGATTTCTGCAGGAGAAAAATCCTTGCTAGACACACCCAGGAAAACAGAAGACCCCAAGGAAGATTGGTACCTTCACACTGGAACAATCTGAGGTCCTTAGGGTCAGTTTAGCAAGGCAAGGGCAGAGTTGCATCTCCAGGACCTCCAAGCAGCATGAAGCTCGAGGAAAAGCAACAACTGCCCTGGGAAATGCAGCTGGGAAGCTGCCTGGACACTTTCCTCAGAGCCTCTCCTGCCTTGGCATCCCCTGTTCCTCCCCTCCCCACGGGATCTCACTTTGGCAGGGCACCAGAGCCCACCCAGCTCTTTGGGAAGAGGCACCATCCCCTCCCTGCCACTCCAATCATCCCCCATTACATTTGGGCTTGAATAATGCAAAGTGAAGACTGAAACAGGCTGAGCTCCAGCAGGGCACGGAGGCAGCAGCACGGTGCCAGCGGCTTTCAGAGCCTCTGTGCTCCAGCTGCAGCTCCCTGGGGAAGGACAGGGAGCACAAGGCACTGCTGGGTGGGCTCAGGGGGGAAATCCCACTTGCAGGGCTCATTTCTCACATATAATCCCCCAGCCTCTTCCCAGAGCTGTAAGAATATGGAGATATATACCTACAAAGAGATTCTCACCTATCGTTATCCATTTAAATGTTTGATTTAAGGTGCCCATTTGTAGATGAAGCAGATAAAGTGTCTTTTCTATCTCTGTGCCAGATACACATGGGCACAAGGCATTGTATTAGAAAAACAACACAAAACCCTGAAACAGCACTATTATCCCAATTCTTCTTCCTTGTTTGGGTGCTGGCTGTCAAAATCCTCAATTCCTGTCCCAAGAAACATCTCCAGCTCTTTATAGAGTCCCTTTAGGACTGGAACCACACCACCCATGCCAGTCCAACAGAAGAAGGGAGAAGGAAACACAAACAGTTCCCACTTTACCCAGAGCCATCTCCCCCTGGGATCCCCCAGCAGGGGTGACCACACAGGCGTGGGGAAAGCTGCCAGACAAAGCCACAATGCCAAAGCCCTCAGCCCTCACTCCCTGGGTTTACCATGATGTCACCAAAGCCCACGGCCATGTATTTATCTAACAGCAAGAAACGATTGGGAACCACAAGCTGCAGAATTATAAATATGTCTGGAGAGGTGACACCCTAACAAATGAGATGAGAGCAGAGCTCCTGTGACTTCTGTCGTCATCACAGTGCCTGGGTGGATGCAGAACCTTGGATACAATTCCACAGCTTTTGTTGAGGGTGATTGTGTGGCTTTTAAAAAAATTTAAATAAAGAATTGAAGGCACTAGATCTGATTTCTCTCTATCACACTTGCTCTGGAATTGGTCAGCTCCCAATTTTATTTATTCTGTTCTCTGTATTTCAGAACTATCAACTCTTACCCTAAGATTATACTCTCAAAAGAAAGGAATAACAATTTAGGCTAATTAAGTAATTTTTATACATGAAAACCATAAAAGGATATGAGCAAATTATTTGGTTTGTACTTAAACAGTTTCTGAAGAGTGTCAAACAATGAGGAAGAGGGAAAGAAATCAGATTTTACGTTAATTCAGGATTTTAGTTTCAATCTGACTAGAAGGAATGCTGAGCATCTCTGGGTCCATTAATTTGGGGGAAATACTGGAAGATTCAGGATTGCAAGCCACCCTTAAAAAAGTAAGGAATGGAGGAAAAATTTCCAGAAAGCCCAGATTTCTAGCATAGATGCCAAAGCACAACTAGAAAAAAAAAAATCAGTGAAATACAGGGTTGGAAATCACTTTAATCCCTGCAAATTTTATATTTGCATTCACAGTCACTGAGGCGTGTGGCTAATGCTGAGCTCGTGTGCTACTGCCAGAAAGCCTCAGAGCAGACAAAAAATCCACATTGCAGCAAAGTTCAGCAGGGCTTAGGATGCCAAAACTTGTTCATCCTCCTTGGAAACCCCAATTTGAAGTTGTAGAAGCAGCTCTGGAAGGCAGAGCTGCTCCTGCTGTAAACAGCAACATACCCAGGAGAAAACAAATTTCACTGCTCCCCCTCAAAGCCGGAGAGGGAGGCAGGAATTGTCCTAGGGCTGAAATCCTTTGCCCCAAGTCAGAGGAACACAGCTGGGTCCACATCCATGCAGGAAAGTGAATTTACTGACAACAGCTTTCCTTCTCTTATGAGGTTCTGGGCTCTTTTTCTTTTTTTTTTTTTTTTTTTTTTTTTCCCCAGTCCACAAAGCCAGTTCTGCAAGCCACATGCTGGCCTGAGTCTTGGGAGGCCAAAACAGTATTTCCTTCCCCTCAAACAGACTTCCTATAGGAGACAGGAATGTCCTACAGCACCTCTGTCCAGGTAAGGAGCTCTGGCATGAGGAAAACAGGGATTAGAGCCACACAGTTTTGAGACCAAGCACTTTACAGGCATGAAAACCTGGGGATCTACAGCTGAAACACTGCAGGGCTTTTCTATTCCTACAGCCAGACAGCACCAAACTTCACCTCAAACCTCACAAAGGGTGGGTTTTTGTTTGTTTTCCAGACCCCCAAGCCCCATCATTGCTTTTGATACAAACCAAAGGTTCAAACCCCTCCAAATGTGAGCAAAGCTTTGCTCCAAGATGCAAGCTCCAAGGCTGGGGTTTTAATGGTGTATTTACTGATGAGGTGAAATATGAATCTGGTTTTGACTTTAAAAAGCCAATTGTATTTTGGGGGCGGAGGGAGGGGGGAAGGGGTGCTCTGACCTGACCCGCTAATCTCTTTTTCTTCCTTTAAAGTTGTCTTCTAAATCTGAACATTAAAGGTGATTAGATACCTAAGGGACTTCCCATGTCATTAGTTAATACTTTAGAGCTTGTTTTGGTTCCAGCTAGCAGTAATGCAGAGCCCTTTTGATAATACATCACCCTGCTCAAATATGCCTGCACAGTCTCCAGATGAAATACCCCACCCGTGTCTGCCTCTGCACAGCTCGCAGGGCTGAGCCTTGGAGACGAGTTTAATTTAAAGATGAGCCGCCCCTGGGCTGCCAGAGGAAATGGCGTGTCAGCTACGTCAAAAATAGATACTGTTGTGCAGATATATGGGGGGAGAGATGGACGCTGCCAGTGCTATCAATTACCTGGATTGCCTTTAAATGTCAAAGCAAATCCTCAGCCATTCCTTCTCTACAACCTAAATCACTGAGAGAGACAAGGTCAACCCGAGCGGGCTGGAATGCTGCAGAGGGAAGCATGGACACGGCGCTGTGTGTGTGGATCATCTGTGTGCACACAGGGCTGGGGCAGCAGGAAAAGCACACTGCCTCAGGGGCTTCAGGTGCCATCAAAAGCATCAGGTCCCAAAAGAAAGATCCTTTCCAATTCAGCAAAAGTGGCTTCCTGGGCTAAATGTACAAGAAATTCTCCTGCTGCTCCTATTTTTGAATTGTTAAAGGTTTATTCCCCTGTGGGGATATAGGTGCCTTTGACAGATTCAAAAGCAACGCCAGAAATCTGAACTGGTTTTGGGGAAGGCCAGAGCAGGCTCTCACTTTTCCCTCTTCTCTCTTCGCTGTATCCTTTTCCCTCTTTTCCCTGTATCCTTTTTCCCTCCTCTCTCTTTCCCCTGTATCCTTTTCCCTCTTTGCTTTTTTTCCCCTGTATCCTTTTACCTCTTTTTTCCCCCTGTATCCTTTTCCTTCTTCTCTTTTTTCCCCTGTATCCTTTTCCCTCTATTCCCTCCTCTCTCTTTCCCCTGTATCCTTCTCTCTCTTCTCTTTTTCCCTGTATCCTTTTCCCTCTATTCCCTCTTCTCTTTTTCCCCGTGTCCTTTTCCCTCTATTCCCTCTTCTCTTTTTCCCCGTATCCTTTTTCCTCTTTTCTTTTTTCCTTGTATCCTTTCCCTCTTTTCCCCTGTATCCTTTTCCCTGTATCCTTTTCTCTCTTCTCTTTTTCCCCTATATCCTTTTCCCTCTATCTCTTTTTTCCCCTGGATCCTTTTCCTTCTTTTCCCTCTTCTCTTTTTTCCCTGTATCCTTTTCCTTATTGCTGCTATCAAATAATGCAATGTAACATATGTGCACCTACAAATCTGCCTCCTTCATGGCAGCCCTCCTGGGGAACAGCACAAAACCATCCCTTGGGAAGGGCCCCAGCCCTTTTGGGAACAGGATATGGGGAAATTGAGGACTGGGGGGAAAGGGGAAATCATCAAATCCTACAGGTGGGTAAATAAAAGGAGACAGGGTTTATTACAATAGAGAGGCAAAACATAAGGTTTAGGCTCAGTCTCTTAAGAAATGAGGTTTCTGCAGTCAGTCTGCACGTGGGATACATATATAAAATATAAATAAAACAAACATACTCATCTCCCACGTCTCCAATAACTTCTAAATTTGTTGGCCAATTCCAGCCCAGCTTGGTGGAAGGGGCAGAGGTCTTACAGTTCCTAGAAGTTTTATGAAAATAGGGCCCTATCCCGTGCCCTGAGACCTATTAATGCCCCACACTGAAAGAAATTGTTGAGATCACGTTGCAGCTTATTAGGAATATTATTAGACACCCGAGAATCCACAGGGGAGGGAGGAATATTAAGAAAGCCCCAATGGCAGGAAAAGATTCGGTTGGAGTTTGCACCTCCTCAGACACCAGAGGATCCAACCACAAGACACCAACTGCTTGAAACCCCCATTTCACTGCATCCCCTGCTAAGAACCACTTTTACATAAAGATATTTTGTGTATTCCCAGCCCAGCCTGCTGTACCTGAGCCAGCCAATTAAGCCAAGCTGTAATTTACAGCTCCCTGCTTCCCTCTCCTTCTTCCTAGGAGGGATTTGTGAGCAATGCTGGGACTCAGGGAGCTGGAATGTGCTCACAGGGTACATTTATCACCTGCATTTTCACCAGGGGCACTGATTTCTGTGCTCTTCTTCCTTCAACAGGATCATCTCCTCTAGATAACTCTGCAGGCCAGACGTACATTAAACACTGATTCCAGCATCCAAGGGCCCAGTCGCTTCCCAGGCACGGGATGGAGGCTAAAAATGTAAAGAATTCCAGATAAACACATTTGGAAAGCCACTTAAAGCTACTGGACAGATGAAGGCGAGGAAGGCAGGGGAATATTTTTGCAGTGAGCAGACAAAGAGGGACATTGCTCATCTGTCAAAGCGTGTGAGCTGCTCTGCTGTTCCAGACATTGAGGTTTGGGGACTTTCAAACAGTAAAGAGTAAGAAAAGGGCCTTGAAAAGAGCAGGCAGGCCACAGGGGAGGTGCAGGACATGGATCAGCTCTACAGTAAGGTTTGCTGGCAGCTGGCACTGGTTGAACCCCATTGGTTTGAGAGATTTTGGGGAATACTCAGGAGTGGAATAAGGCTCTCACTGCACAGAGGAACAAGCACTTTCAGTACCACATGGCCAAGAATGTCCCAAGACAAAGACAATCCACCTGGAAGGTTTCCCTCCCTTCCCAAAGGGAGATAAAATAGCTGATAATAGATGAAATAAAGAGATAAAATGCAGCCCTGACCCACTCCCAATCCTACAAACCCATCTCCAGCATGACTGGAGCCTGGTTGTCTCCTTTCTTACCCATCCCCACAACTCCATGGACACAGCCCCCTCCTTCCAGGGCTCCACTTCTACCAAGCTGGACTCCATTGGGTGATTTGAGGGGAAAATAGGGGAATTTTGAGTTTCCCTGCAGCTCTGCCAGCAGAGTCAGCATGATGGAGGTGGCTGGGGGGACAAATCAAGGAGTGGACAATGGCCTGAAGCAGAGCCAAGAGCTGCCCAATTCTGCTTTGACAAACACCTCCCCTTTCCCCCAAAGTGGAGAATCCAAAGGTTATTGTGGGAAGCAGCAGGCTGGGTGACCCCATGGGATCTGAGCCCCTGGGATCCCATCCTTCCTTTTCTCCCCAAATTCCCCTGGAGTGCCTGCAATCAACCCCAGCCCAGCAGCTCCGCAAAGTGCAGCCAGAGCTGGTCAGAGGCACCTGCCCTGAGCACCCTGGGCTCTGTTCCAGCCTCCAGAAACCATTTGTGGGGTCAATGGGAAGTTCATGTGAGCCCTCAGGAGAGGGGGACTTACCCATCCAATTAACAGCTCAAACACTGCTGCTTCTCATCCCTGCAGCCTCCCAGGGCTGCTGGGGTCTCCATGAATAATGGATGGCCAGGTGGAGCTGTGGTTATCAGCATGAGTGCTGGGGAGAAACCTCCAGCCCTCGAGGAACAGCAAGCTGCTCCTTCCCTCCTCACACAGGAGCATCCTGACGCCTGCCTCCCTCCTGCACCTCCCTCCAGCCCTGGACACAGCCTCCAGGATGGTCCACAAGCGTTCCATGGCTCGGTCCTGCAGTGGAGAAGTTGCAATTTCCCCAGGAATGCCTGGAATTTCCCCCTTTATGCAACACACGTTTGCAGGTTCCCGCTTTGATGAGGGAATATCTTCATTTTCCAGGGGAGTATTCCCACACACGTGCTGTCTCTTTGAACAACCCAAGCCACCACTCTAAACCCATGGCAGATGAATTGCTCTTCCTCTTTTCCAGGGCCTTTAAAACCCTGGAATATTTTTTTTTAAAAGTGTGCATGTTTTGATTTAAACCTCACAGAGCAGGCTCTGTCTTTTCTTCAGTTGCTTATTTGCCACTTAGCAGGAAGTGCTGGGTTTTGCCAACTGGAAAAAAAAAACAACCTTCTTTTTTATTGTTATTATTAAATTATCAAAGCTTCAACTTATTTTGCAAGCAAAACTCCTATTTCTTGGTTTATTACCAGAAATGGGTGTTGCTTTAATGTTACATTATTTGATAAATGACTACATGGAGAGGGAGAAATTTCAGACTTGGAACTGAAGATCCACAATTTGGAAAAAAGATCTCTCCAGAGGTTATTTGTGCTTTAAGTTTTTAACAAATTGAGCAGCTTGAGGAAACTTCTCCAACCCGAGTGCTGCATTTTTGCTGGAACAAACTCAGTGCGTTTAAAGATAATTAAAGGAGGGGGTCAACAAATAATATCACAAAGCTGCTCTTCTGCTTGAAGGGCTGCAGAGTTTAGTGCAGCTCTCAATATTCTTCATATTGAATGTCAAATATATTGTCTCTCTCTGATACCTTGGGTTTTAAGTTTTTCTGCTCTGTTTTGGTGTGCAGCTTTTAGCTTTATATTAAGTGTTACTGCGATCTTTTCACAGGGTGGTGGAGACAAAAAATTCTGTTCTAGCTGGACACTCAGGGACAAGCTTTTCAAATTTCAGCCCTAAGCATCAACAACATGAGGAGGGTGAGCAAGCAAGCAAGGAGGATGAAACTTCACCATTTGAAGCCATTAATTAGACAATTAACTCCTATGTGCAAATGGACTAAAACTTCTAAAAATGTGAGATCTCAAGCCCTCCTTTGCTTCCACCTTGGAGCCATCTGGGCAGAGCCACGATGGGGCTCAGGTGTTGCCAGGGTGTGGCCTTTGAAGTCCCATCAATAAATTTCCACTTTATTCCTCTAAATTCCACCCAGCCTCTGTTCCAGCTCCCCGAGGCATCACTCTACCTGCAAATCCTCATCCACATCCCTGCTCCACCCCCAGCTCACGGGCTCTAATTCCAAGACAAAAAATCTTCTGCCAGATAAAATATTTCTTGAGCCTTCCCATCTGCTGATCTCCAAGTGTGGATCAGTGTTCAAACTGCACCGAGGTTTGCCTTGGCCTCAGCACAAATGTCAGGCAGAGGATGAAGGGAGAGCCTTCCTAGGAACACACTGCAGCCCAGCCAAGCCATCATCCCAGCTCAGCACACCAGCAACATCAGAAAGAGCTCAGAAAACAGGATTCTCTCTCCAAAAGAGATCCCAAGCTGTTGATTTCATTTCCTCCTGATTGCAGGTTGGAAGGAAAAAATAAAAGGCAGACCTTGAGATATTTTGCAGAATGAAATTTCTGAGATATTCCAAGATAGAATTATTTACTTTAATGTGCAGCCCAAAAATCAGAACCTAATTGAGTCAGGATAAGGCCAAAGTGAAAGGGCAAAATAAGCATTTTAATTTCAAACTGTCTCCAAATTTCCTCTGACACTTAGTTGAAGGAGGAGGATTTGTTCCTGCAGCACCTTCCACCACAGGAAAATCAGTGATTCTTAGGGAAACCTCTCCCTGTCGCCCTTTGGGAGCAGGAAAAAAAGTATCCCCTGCTCAAAATAAATTCAGGGAAATGAAACAGAAATTAACCTCTCAACCAGGACAAAATACACAAAATACAATTTTGAAATTGTCTCCTCTGTGTGTCTCTTTTGTCTCAGTCCAGGGCTTTATCTCCAGAATTCAGGGTACAAAAACCAGATTGTTCCCTGCAAGACCTGGGACTCTTAACAGGACTGAAGGAAGATGAGCACAACTCAACAAGGCTGAGAAAGCTGAAGGAAAAAATTCTCCTGGCAGGAAAGAAACCCAGCACAGAGCAGCGATGCTGTGCGTGCCATTCCAGCCTTGCTTCAAGCTCTAATGAATTGGGATTCAAACGGAGGGGGAGAGGAGGAAAAGCTCCTTTTCCTGGTAATTCCAGGGATGGTTTGGGACCAGCCGCGGCATCGCCCCCAAATCCGCATCCTTCCAGTGCCCTCTCGTGGCTGCGGCTCCCGCTGCAACCCCGGGGACGGGAATTCCGGAGGGGACAGGGAATGGTCCTGGGAATGGGAATGGTCCTGGGGATGGGAATTCCGGAGGGGACACAGGGAATGGTGGCAAGGATGGGAATCGCAGAGGGGACAAGGAATGGTGGCAAGGATGGGAACTCCAGAAGGGACACAGAGATGGGAATTCCAGAGGGGACAGGGAATGGTCCTGGGGATGGGAATTTCAGAGGGGACAGGGAATGGTCCTGGGGATGGGAACTCCTGGGGGGACACAGGGAATGTCCCAGAGATGGGAACTCCAGGGGGGACATGGGGAATGTCCCAGAGATGGGAATTCCAGAGGGGACACAGGGAATCGTCCTGGGGATGGGAATTGCAGACGGGGACACAGGGACTGTCCCAGGACTGGGAATTCCAGAGGGGACACAGGGAATGGTCCTGGGGACGGGAACTCCAGAAAGAACAAGGAATGGTCCTGGGGATGTGCATTCCAAGAGGGGACACAGGGAACGTCCCAGGGATGTGTGTTCCAGAGGGGAGACACAGGGAATGGTCCTGGGGATGGGAACTCCAGAGGGGACACCGGGAATGGTCCCAGGGATGTGTGCTCCAGAGGACACAGGGAATGGTCCCAAGGGACACAAGGAATGTCCCAGGGATGCCTGTTCCAGAGGGGACACAGGGAATGGTCCCAGGGGGATGAATGCTCTGGAGGGGACAGGGAATGGTCCCACGGATGGGAATGATGCAAGGGATGGGAATTCCAGAGGGGACACAGGGAATGGTCCTTGGGATGCACTGTTCCAAGGGGGACAGGGAATGGTACTGGGGACGTGCATTCCACAAGGAATGGTGCCAGGGATGCTGCAGGAGCCACTTCTCCCTTCAGGACAGCGACATCAGGGCCCGGATTCTGCCCTGCATCTTTACCCACACAACTCCTCCTCTCTGAGCAGGCTCATCTCTTCTCAGCCCAGCTTGGGGCCTCACCTCCCGCAGCAGTGACTTTTGGCACCTCGTTAAATCTCACATTAAAGCCTCTTTGCCACCTGCTTTCTGACAGAGCCGGCAAGGAACCAAAGCTCGTGCTGCTAATCCCTTCCCGAGCAGCAGGAATTTCACCTTGCACAAACCAGGATCCTCCAGGCAGGAAAAATGAGCCAATTCCTTCAAATCATCATCCTGGGCCGTGTCCCCTCATAAAACCATCACCCCAGGCTGGCTGTGTCCCCTCACAAAACCATCACCCCAGGCCGTGTCCCCTCACAAAACCATCATGCCAGGCCGTGTCCCCTTACAAAACCATCACCCCAGGCTGTGTCCCCTCACAAAAACATCACCCCAGACTGTGTCCCCTCAGCCTCAAACAGGCTCCACACCTGGAGGAGCACCAGAGCTCCATGAGGAAGGGGAGCTGGGATGATGCTGGGAATGTGGGAATGTGCCTTCAGAGGGCTCCCACCTCTCCAGGCAGGGCAGAGGCTGAGGACCACGAGCACAAGAGGTCCTGCAGGTGCTGCCTTGGCTGAAGGGAGGGGCTGGGAAGGGATCCAGGGGTGAAAGTCTCTCCCAGGCTTGGCAGATCTGATAGCTTGGGCAGGGACAGCTTGTACATGCAGGGAAGTGAAATAACACCACTTTAAAAGGGTTTGCTCTGGGCAGGATGGCAAGAAGGACCCACGGGATCTGATTCTCTGCACAAGGACATTTTCTAAGGCCCAGAGACTCCTTCACCATTGTACCACATTCAAGTGACAATCTGGGTACGGGTTGCTTGGTTTTAAACACCTTGAATGCTGACCTCCAGTACAACCCAGTCCTTTTCCCAGAGGTTGTAGCAGCATTCAGAGCCTTTCCCATGCATGATTTTGCCTGTTCTTTCAGCCTGTTTTGGTGACTTGCTCTATTTCCACAGCAGGCAGCCCTGAAAAGATAACCTGCCTCTAAAATTCCATTTAATTCTAGTAATATCAGCATTTTAACCCACCTCTGAATTTCCATTTAATTCTAGCAGTATCAGCATTATGGGAGCCCCATTTAGAGGATGATCCCTTTGTTCCTCCAGATTCATGGCAGAGCAATTCCAGACTAAATGTTAAGAGAACAGATTAAATCCAACCTCGATCCCATTCTGTTGGAAGTGTTTTATTTGAGATTTACCCCACAAAGAGCAGAGCCCTGCTCTCACCTAGCAGGAGCTCCCATGCTGAAAACCATCCCATGCCCTGTCTCCTGGTCATGGCCTTTTCACACACAGATCCAAATTTCTCTCTGCAGTTCAAGTGTTTTATTCCCAAATATTATTTTCATTTATGAAAACTGCAATTTACTCTTTTAAATAATCCACATTAATGCCAACGACTAAAAATGGGAAAGAGACTGGGAGCCAGCCCAGGCAAAGCTGCTTTCCTATCCAAAGACCTCAAGGAAATTCAGGAGAAGCAAAATATGTTGGTTGTCCCCATTCTTGGCTCCTCCAGAAAGGATCAGGGTGAATTTGATTTTATTGCAGCACTTTTCTGACACCCTTCCCTCAGTGTGGAACAGATCAGCTTTGCTTTGGGTCCTGCTGAATGGCAAAATCCTGCACAGGGGAAAGCAGGAACAAAGGATTGAGGTTTGGGTTTGTGCCTGTCCTCTCACGCTCAAGGCTGAAGAAGGAGTGAATCCCTGGAATTGGACTATTTTAAGGATTATTTTTAGCTTCCCTCTCCTGTACCCTGACTCTAAGCAAGAAACAGGGAAAGCATCACATCCTTGTCTTTCTTCTACCAGCTGACAACACCTTGGCAATCCAAAATCCTCCACATTTCCCCTGAAATGCACAATTCCCTGTTGGACAGGGCTGGACAATTATCGCTGGCAGGGGGTTATTTACAGACTACATACAGGACAGGACTGCCAGGAACTGCCTTGAGCTGTTTGATTTTCCACCATCAGTCTCATTCCATGGTTATGACAATGGGAAGATGCCAGCAGCTCACATCTCAGGCAGCAGACACAGAACTCAATGTTACAACTCACTTTATAAGTTTTTTGCCCAATCACACAAAGCAAAAGCACATTGACAGCAGTTCTATCCAATCACTGTAAGCACAGGTACCTTTGGTTAAACAATGCTTGCTTATTTCAGATACAATACCTGCTTGTGAGCCTTAAAACACAATGCACAGAGCTCCATTATTAAGCTTAAAACTTCCTAATATCTTGCTAGATAAACTTTTCTGTAGCTTAGGGAGCTATTCAGACAAGTGTTAATACACAGATCATTGTTCTATTTGTCCTTGCTTTTCTACAATTTAAATAATTTTTCTGCCGACCAATCTCATGGCGGCTGCTTAGCTTCAATCACAGTTCTGCTGTCTCTGGGGCCTGCCTTCTGCAGTTTTCCCAAAACCCTCAGATTTTGTAGAT
Source organism: Ammospiza nelsoni (assembly GCF_027579445.1). NCBI lineage: Eukaryota > Metazoa > Chordata > Aves > Passeriformes > Passerellidae > Ammospiza > Ammospiza nelsoni. The sequence goes on along the minus strand of NC_080650.1, from coordinate 9,400,967 downwards.
TCCCACAGACAATGACCTTGTTCATCTGACCTGAATGCAGGACAAGACTCAGAGAGTGGAAAACCCAGGTTCTTCACCCCTAAACCAGCTCAGGAGAGCCACACAAACCCCAGATCCCAGGCCAGGTTGGCTTGAGGGATGAGAGGAAAGCCCTCCCTGACATGGGGCTGTTTGCAGGCAGGAGGAGCAGGAGGCAGAGCAAGAGCTCTGCAGAGGCAGACCTGCACTGCCAGTTGTGCAGCCCTGTGCACAGAGCTGAGCCTCAGGCTACACTCTCACTGCTCCCCACATCTCCCACTTTTATGCATTTCTTCTGAACTTTGATGCAGGATCTATGCCTCAGATCCAAATCCCTGCCTGAGGCACGGCAGGACAGAGTGAAAGTTCCTTTCTGAGGTTGGATTTCTCCATCTCCAGCCTGTCTGTGCTATCCCACCCACCTCCCAGCCCTTGCCAGGAACATGGGCTGCTGCAAGCTTGTTCTTGTGCGAGGCAGAGCCCTGCAAAAGGCAGAAAACGTGCTTTGTTCCCAAGTTCTGCCTCACTGAAGGCTGGAGGTGGATGTGCCCAGGGAAACCTGGCTTCAAACAGGTCACTGCCACATTCCCTGAGCCTTTCCAGCCATGCAAAGCAGCCAGGGAGGAGAGGAGATGCTCCCAGGGGAGTGCTAGGGGCAGGAGGAAGGAGATGCTTCATTTGCAGCCCTGTCTCCCCTCTCCTGCCACAGCAGCAGCTATGTGACCTCAGCCGAGTTCCTGTGGTGTCACCAGACCCTCCAGAGGGTGAGAAAAGACCAAACCCTCCAGGACAGGGATTATCTCACCCTGAATTCCATCCAGATTTCAAACCTGCCAATGCCCAGCCCAAACAAGCTGGGATCACTTCTGAGGAGGATCTGGGATCACTTCTGTGCTGGTTGCAAACCCCTGCTGCCAGCCAGCTTGGGGAAGGAGGAGAAACCTCCTGTATGTGCCTGGGTGAGGCTGGAATGAAGGGAAACAAGGGGCAGATGAGCCCAGCCCCAGCAACTCCCAGCACTCTGCCAGGCTTGCAGCTGGCACAGCCAGGCCAAGGTGTTTTCCTCTCCTCTCCTTCTCCCAAAGCTGGCAGGGAACAGGCATTTCCTCACAGGGCTCCAGGCAGGCATTGCCAAGCTCCAGCTCACCCACAGCCCTTCCACCTCCCCTGCCAGCACAGAATTCCCAGGTGAGAGATGAAAAGCAAACCCCTTAAACCAGTTTGGAGTTGGAGCCCTGTGAAAGCAGAGCTCCCAAAAGGGAATTTCTGTGCAAAGAGAGGGGCTTGAAGCAAGGCCCTTGGGACCAGAGGGACCCTAGCAACCCCTTGGGCTCTTCCCATTGCAGCTGCCCTGCTCCATCTGTGCCATCCCTGCAGACTGAACCCCTGGTGGGGACAGACAACCCCAGGGACAAACTGCATCCACAGGAGAGGGAATCAGGCCATGGATGCAGCACAAGGAGCACAAATACCAGGACACTGCAGCTTCTCTGAACATCTCTGCCTTTAATTCCATGATTTTCAATACTCCTGTTCTCCCCACCCCATTCTGGGAGTCATGGCTTGGACTGCTGAGCAGAGCAGGGATTCCCAGGACACAAACACCACCAGTACCAAACTCCACACAAAAAGAAGGCCAGATCCCCGTGGCAGCACAGCACAGGCACAAACACAGGGAGAAGTTTCATTTAAAGAGGTGCCTTGGGTGCAAGCAGCATCACAATTCACCTCAGGACTCTACTGTTCAGTCACATGAGAAATTTCAAATTTTAAAGGTCCAGGAGTTTCTTATTCAGATTCACAGCTGGTTAACACCCCACTTTGGCAGGGTGTTCCCCAAATGGTGCTTTACCAGAGAACACTGAAAAAAGCACAATTATCCCCATCCTCTCACCCACAGCTGCTCTTGCAGCAAATTTCCATCTCCTGCAGCTCTCCAGACCCAGATATGGGACCTACTGTTGAAACTTTGGACATCTTCCCCTAACCACACTGCTTCAAAATAATCCAAGAGGCAGCAATCAAAGCTATTTTCACTTCTAGCTCTTCAAAGAGGATCCTCCAAACAAAAGGAAACACTTCAGTAAAGCATGTATAAACAGGGAGCATCTGGTCTTTCCCCAGCAGCACTGAGCCTTGAGACAGAAATGCAAGAAAAGAGCTCCCAGTGAAGCCAGATAACAAATAAAATGTCTTGTGCGGGTCCAGCTCTTCCTCAGAGCCCCTTGAGTGTTTCTCTGCTTCTTCCACAGAGGCAGAGCCCACAGAGAGCAGCACACACCTGGCTCAGCCCGTTGCATTCGTGTCAGGACAGCAGCTCTTTGTTCTCTGCATCAGGAGCCAGCTGCTCCCCCAGGGACACAGATCCTGCAACGTAATGGAAATGCTCCTCTGGGTCAAGTGGCAGAGCCAAGGCTCCCTTAATGCAGCCAGCTTCATTTTGGGAGGGAGGGGAATCAATTAACAGCCCGAGAGCAGGGCAGCCTCCTGGTGAGCAGGCACCTGCCAGAGCTCACACCCAGCTTTTAGTGCCACAGCTCTGCTGCAACCTCTGCCTCCATCTGCAGCGCCCACAGAGCTGCAGGGGGAAGCTGCAGCCCCTCAAAAGTGTTTGCTAAGCCAGCAGGGAAAAATAAACCCCCTGACAGGGATAAAACTTGTCTGTGAATAAAACAGCAAATAGAAGCAACAGAGCACAGCCACAGGAAAGAAGTTTTTCTCTGGACAGAGACACTTTCCCCATTCATGATATCCTGGCTGAGTGTGTTTTTGTTGTTTAAAATGCTGACATCACAGAAGCTCCACAGCTTCATTTCTCCAGCTCCCTTATGTCACAGACATGTTTTATGAAAAATCCTTTCCTTAGGATTTTTCCTCCTGAGAAGCTGAGAGGCTTCAGGAACAAAATGTAAACATTGATTATCTGCTGCTGTGGAATGCAACAGGTGCATCTGTGATTAGCTCATGTTAGCTGTTTCTAATTAATGGCCAATCACACTCAGCTGGCTTGGACTCTGTCCAAGCCACAAACTTTTGTTATCATTCTTTTTCTATTCTTAGCCTTCTGATGAAATCTTTTCTTCTATTCTTTTAGTATAGTTTTAATATACTATATATCATAAAATAATAAATCAATCCTTGTGAAACATGGAGTCAGATCCTCATCTCATCCCTCATCCTAAGACCCCTGTGAACACGGTCACACCCTTACAACTCAAAATGTTCACAGCTCAATTACTCTAAATTAGCAGAGACCCCTCTGCCTCTGTGAACTCTGAGATCTCTGACTAAGCTGGACCCCACCCCAACTCTTGCACCTCTGGAGGGGCAGTTTGGAAGCATCTCTGAAAATAACTAGCTCTGATTTTCTTCAAACAACCTAGAAATTCATATGCTGCCTAATTAACCTCATCACAAAATCCCAGCAGCAAATCCTGAGAGCACCAGGAGTGTTGCTGCCTGCACTCCATCTTAATTACAAGAGTGTGGATGTGTATCTGAAAATGAACCAGTAATTAGCTTGGGGATTCAAATTATCTGTGCCACCCAGCCCAGCTCCTGAAGCCAACTCCATTTTTAAAATGCTTTCAGCCCAGGTAGTTTCCAAACAGGGCAGTAAATCACTGATCAGAACTCATTTCACAATTAATTCTTTCTGTGGGACAAAGACTCCCTGCTCTAAGTGAGGAGATCAGAACACGGCCTGCAGGGCTGAGAGCTTGGGTAACACCTAGAAAATACCAATCCAGCCCTGCCATGAGCATCATAAATAAAGATGAGCATGACAGAGGTGAGGAGACATTACAGACACAGAGGGACTCAGGTGTGTTAAGCACAGCAAAGCTGTGAAGTGTATTAAGGGATTTCAAGGTGTTGCAGGCATTGCTGAAATGGAATTATCCAGGCAGAGCAGAGGGCAGCACCTGCTTGAGCAGTTGTAGATGCCAGGTTTTTAGAATAGAGAATAACCATGGGATGGTTTGGGCTTGGAAGGGACCCTAAAGACCCTTCAGCTCCAACCCCCTGCCTCAGGAGAGGCTTAGTGAAGCTTTCATCCAATTCTTCATCCATGAAGACTTAATTCAATTAAAGCCAAAACATTATTTAATAAACCAACAACAGATTATCAAGACAAGGTGTGAAAGCTGCTACAGCCTCTTCAGAGTAAATGAAGAGGGAGGAGGCAGAACCAGAGAACATAGAGGCAATAAATGTGAAGAAACTAAAACCCCCACTCTTGTAGAAGTGTGAAGCTCTCCCACATTTTTCTCCAAGGAAAATGAGCTCAGAAACTCTGCCTTAAGATTTCACAGGAATTCACAGTGAATGAAACCCATTCCTAAGCTAACACAACTGCTGTGTGATCATTCACAAACATTTATATCCCCATCCTTGTTAAGAAATGCCACTGAATTGGGTGTGCTGTAAGAACTGACATCCACAGTGTCCAAGGGATCCCTCAAGTCACATTCAGTGCCTCGGGGGTAATTTCTGCTGTAAAACTCTGGATTATTTTATTTTGGTTTGGGATTTTCCCCCTCTTCAAGGTGAGGAAAGATGGGGAAAGCAGTAGAAGACCAGCAGTGGAGAAAACCCTTCTGTGTGACAAATTAACAACACAGGAATTGCTGAACTGTCACAAATTCCACCCAGCAGGAGTCCCTGAAGCAGCCACTGACAGGAAGTCATGGGAGTTCAGCTGAAGAGATGAAACCAGAGCCTGAGACCACACAATCAAAGTTTTCACTAATTTTTTTAACCAAGACAAGCAACACCGTGCCAGTGTTTTGTGGGAAAAGATCCTGGGGACAGGCAAAGCTAAAGCTGTGATCCAAAAGAACTCCTGAGCTGACACAGAAGCTCCTGATGCAGCTGAAAACATTTCCAGGAGTGTTTGCAGAGGCAGAAGAGCTTTAGTCTGAGCAGCCCAGACCATACAGGAGCCATACAGAGCAACACAGATGTGCTGTGAGGTCCTGGCCTCAAATCCCAATTTATCCTGGGGAGCCAGGCCTTGTACACACTGAACCTGTGCAATCACTGTTGTACCCTAGCTGGTGACTAAAAAAACATCCACCCAGGGTGTGGAAGAGTCTTTTTGAGGGAAATGGCTCAATGCTGGATGGAGCTGCAGCCCCCCTGAAATCCCAATTTATCCTTGGCCAGGCCATCCACACACTGAAGCTGTACAATCATTGTTGTACCCTAGCTGGTGACTAAAACATCCCCCCAGGGTGTGGAAGAGCCTTTCTGAGGAAAATGGTTCAGTGCTGGATGGAGCTGCAGCCTCCCTGAGCTTCACAGCTTGGGACTTTCCCATCTCTGCCCCTCATTCCCACTGAAGCCAAGGAGCTTCCAGGCAAATTAAAGGCAAAAAATTTTAACCCAACACCATTTTAACAGCAAATCTTGACTAATAAAACAACAATCATTCCTCACTGTGCTCTGTTTAAACCTTCCTGCTTTCCCTGCACATCAAAAATAGATTGAGCTGCCACTGAAGGCTCTGGTGTTTTTAACAGAGCCATCCAGCTCTGGGTGAAAGATTGCTCAAGTCCATTTAAGCACCATCTATCAGCAATTCCCACTGCATTGCCATTACATGCCCAGCACAATCCATCAGACTCGTGCTTCCAGCAGATCCATTCCAGCTCTCAGAGAGAAGGAGGCTCTGGATTCCCTGGAGCATCCAGAGCTGGCCTCAGCCTCTTGGAGGAGGCTTGCACTAATTGAAATTAAGACAATCATCAGACCATGGACTTGATTAGCAATGCTGCTGAGCCTCACTGGCTTTCCCTCTCAATTCCCTCCCTCCCCAAACACAGAAGAGCAGAAAGTGCCTTAGTCCAACTTCTATTTTTGTTCAAATGGACATTAGTCTTGTTCCCACTAAAATTTGGAAACCCAGACAGCAGTTTCAGCATTAGGCAGGATGTAAAGGAATCCACTTCTTGCCAGGACTTTGTGCTTCTCTAGTAACTTCAAGAAATACAAAAAAACCCTGAATGCAGAGCCAAAACACACGACTTGGTCTCACATGGGATCTGATCAAACATCCAAAGGCATCTGAAATTCCAGGAAGGCAGAGCTTCCTCGTTCCTAAGCAATACAGCAAAGTGTACAGAAGGAATGAATTTCTTTCATTCCACATCCCTCATGATTTATCCCTGTGATCAATATAACCCAACAGTGCCTCAATATTCCAGGCACTTCCCTGCAGTCTATGGGACACACAAGACATCATTCAATTAAAATATAATAAAACATGCTCAGCATTTATTTGTTTGAAATTCAGAAGGGCTTTCAGATCTATCTGCTTCACCCATCTCCTCCAAAAGCCATAAATCTCCTCCAGCTAAACCAAACCATATTCCTATATTTCAATCCTAGGAATGAGCTCAAAAACCAGAGGAATTTGCAAGCACCAGCCCTTTTCCTCATTCCCAACATCCCCCATGGCCTTTGACAAGTCTCAGAACTCCACCATTCAGGAGCAGAGGGACTTCTTGTCTTCCATTTGGGAGATGTTTTTTGAGGGACATTTTGCTGCTGGTATTTGCATAAGAACATGCTAGGCCTGAAAAGGATCTGACTTGATCCCAAAAATGCTATTAAAAGGAAGGGATATTCATGCTTGCCTGGTACTCATCTGAAAGTCACCCTGAGCTGGGTGGAGGAAGTCACTGATAAACAGCCAGCTGATATCTGAAGCAGGCAGCTGAGTATTAGATCCAGGCAAGCAGCACTGAGCACAAAAATAGAGAAAAAAAGATGCAATTCAGGCACAAGAAACAAGCAGCACGTTGATCCTGGCTGCTTTTCCCCCAGGGATCCTAAAACCCCACCACCAACCCTTCCTGACAAAGCATCTTCTGGTGCCAAAGGTGATCCTGCAGTATGGCCCCATCCCAGGGAAGCCCTGCAAGGAGATAAGGCCTATCAGCTGGGAAAGGCAGGGTGAAATAGGATTCAAACCCAGGAGGCTCAGGGAGGGATGAGCCCATAAATCCTCCTTCTGCAGGAGCCTGGATGTGCCTCATCCCACTGGGCACAGCTCCACAGTGAGGCATCAGGCATGAGGATGCGACTCCAAGGGCTCATCCTGATGGGCAGCAGTTAGCTCTGAGATGCTGGTGGCATCCCTGAGCAGACTTTCAACCCCAGATTTTTAAAGGAAGGCAGGAATAACCTCCAGTGTTCAGACTTGGAACTCTTGGAAGATGCGGCTTCCTCCTGGAGAGCAGGAGGTGCCACCTAAAGTGAGAAGGACACTGTGAAAGGAAGCCATTGGAATTTGTTTCAGGGGAAGGTTTAAACCCTCCCCTCCTCTCCTCAGAGCAGGAGGAGGGAAAGCCAAGAGCAGCAAACGGAAGAAGGCAAGGAGAGCTTTGTGGATTTAAAGCTCTTTCACAACCCTGGAATTGTTGGGCCTCCCTGAAGATCCATCATCCCTGTTCCAGACCAGCAGCAGTGAGGTGGTCTCCCCCTTCAGAGAGCTTTGGATGATAACCAGCAGGAACATCATGGCTGAGTTTCAAGGACTGAGCCTTCCTCCAGGATTCACAGATGCCAGAAGGATGCATTTAACATTTGCTCAAGTTCTGGCACCTGCATGGATTTCCTTGTGATAAAGTCCAACACAGGCAGGCCTCAGATGTTGTGTAAATATTTTCAGCGCTCTGGCAGAGCTCCCCTTTTTTATGATTTGTTTTACACAATCCCCAAGTGTTTCATAAACACTAATTGTATCTCCCCATTCCTCTGAACGAGCAGAGTGCTCCATGCAGGGGGAAAAGTGAGGATCTGCTTCTCACCAGCAAGGTGAGCAGCCTGGGGAAGCTCTATCTCCTCTCACAAATGAGGCCACCACTGACAGGAGGTGACATTTACTGGGATTTAGCACTGTTGCCACCTCAAATATGATTTAAGGTTTGCAGAGGCTGAACCCTGAGTCCAGGATTAGGAGCTCCTCACTGACAGCTTAATTTCTCCTGGACACAGAGGGAGCTTCCAGTATCTTGTCATAGACTGTTCCACCCAGCTCCTCCAGCTGAGGATGGAGTTCCTGGGCCATGGATCCTCCCCCAGATCTTGCAGATACCTTCAAAGCAGCGACAGCACAACCAGTTCTGTCCCAGCACAGAGATTTCCCCTTTGCATTTTGCCCCAGTCCAAAACTCCACCAGGCTGAAGGCATCACCTGGGTCCAGATTTCCCTAAAGACTCTTCTGTCAGTTCCCGTGAGCTTGCCATGCCTCTTGGAGTGCCAGCAAATGTCAAAAGAACCAAGAGCACCACAAATGAGATTGGAGCTCAGGAGAGCACTCCCAGAATTTCCATGGGAGCACTGGTTCTGTGCAAAGCTTTTATTTTATGATTCATGGCTAATTTGCAATAAATCCAAGCTTCAAGAAGTCACTTTGGTGCAGAGCACTCCTCTATTTCCATCCCCTAGTGCTGGGTGTTGATTGTCAGAGTGATGGGTGTTGTGAAGATGAACTGAGAGACGAAACACAAAAAACATTTTAAGGGAAGATAAATGGACACGATATCCTTGGCAAAGAGCAGGGCCTCAAGTCTTAACAATATGTTTCTTCATCACCTGGAAAAGGATGTTTCAACAGCTGGAGATAAGTGGAACATGAGCAGTTCAGCTCTTTTCCTTCCCCTGGAGCCCAGGGAAGCAGCAGGGAGCAGTGCAAAACCACATCAGCTCACATCAGACACGCTGCCCACCACAGAAGGCATCTCAGAGCCAGTGGAGCGTGCTGAGGAGCACTGGGGACCTGCATTTGGACATGAAACCAACCTTAAAGAGGGGTTCAGAGGCAGCTCTGCTAAAAGGAAAATAAAACTATTGATTTTTGCTAAGCCTTTACAATTCCCCAGCAGCTCCCAGCCCAGTTTCAGACAATAAACCAGAAACAAGTGACAGGGGCACAGTCACAACTCCAGTGCCAGCACTGCTGGGATGTTTGAGCTCCCACAGGGAACTCCTTTCAAACTCCAGCACAAGCCAAGCATGGAAAACACAAACCTGGAGGAAGGCTGGGATGCCACCTGAGCCCTGGTTTTGCAAGAAACCTTCAAAACACACCTTAAAGGGAATTACAGCTCACCCAAGGCTCCATATTTGAGCTAATTGCTTTAGCTCTAAGGAAAATGCCACAAGACATGAAATCCATTAAATCTGCTGCTGACTCTCTCTCATTTGCACTCCTGATCCCATTTTCCCTCTGATCCTGCTGATTTGGAAGCAGCCTAAAGCTCCCCAGCACCAGGCTGTGCCATGAGGACTCCAAAGCAGCCTGTGCCATGAAGCCAGCAGCTTTTAGCAGTGCCTGGAGCAGGGCAAAGAATCGGAAAGAATTATCCCAGAATTCCCATTCCCTCCCATTTTTGCATATTGCACTCCATGGGTAGCAATCCATGGCCTCTCCACCCCCTCCAGCCACATTTCTCAGCATCCCAGTCCTTCCTCCTCCTCCCAAATGATGGGAAAGCCCAGGAGGGAAGAGGAGGGTTTATCATTTATGGCCCTGCAATGCCTCTTAGGGACAAGAGTCTGCCACAACAGGCAAGATCTGCGCCACTAACCAGGGCTGTGAGCTCTCCAGAGACACCTGCCGCAAAATGTGCAGGTAAAATACATCTAATTCAGCTCAGAGCGACTTAAAAATAGTCTTGCTATATCTGAGGTGAAATTCCATATGCTACATAATTTGATTTTTAAAAAAATAGTTTACAGTGTGGGAGAAATTCCTTTTTTACAGGAACAGGTTACACCTAAACAAGCTTGAGTCAGAGGAAAAAGGGATAAACAACTTCACCCTGACTACAAAGCACAGCTGACAGGAGGTTTAATATTGGCATTTGGGCATCAGAATCTGCAAACATTTACTGTGCTCTGACATGAAAGCAGCAGGATTTGGGGCAGAGGTTATATTTTTATTATGCCTGGCACAGAAAACTCCCTCCACTCTACAAAAGCATGAGAAAGATATTTAACAAGAGCAAGAAGCCAGGACAGACTGTTTGCATCAGATCCATCTCAGGGGCCCCTTGAACCACTGAAGACGAAAATTTGCATCCTGAATTTCTTAATACTCACTTTATGGCCATAAATTGAATAAACCCCAGAGATTTTCTGCTGCTACCCCCAGCAGTGTGGAATAAAAGGCTGTGCCAGCTCAGCAGACAGGCTCCAGCTGGGCTCAGGATGGAGCATGTGCACACCAGTTTGCTCTGTAATTGGAGAGGTTTGTGGCATTGCACCTTACACAAGGACTAGACTCCTAAATTCCAGGCTCAGGCTTGGTTAGCAAGCCTTGCCTAACTTGTGGCAACAACCTCCCTTTACTCAGCATGAAGGGGAATTTGGAAAAGGCACCAAGAAGAAGAAAGCAAACCCAAGGAGGTCCAGCTACTGCGGGAAAAGTGAGTTTTAGACTCTTCCATCCACACACATCCAATCTTTCAGTGTCAGCAGTACAAGCTGTGGGCTGAAAAATCCCAACTCAGCTTTGGTTTCTACCTGCCACTTCAAGAAAAATAATAAAACACATTAAGATTGACAAGAAATAGCATCCACTTCTTTCTGTTTGAGTCATGAAGCAGAAAAGCTTGAAAGTACCTTGAGAACAAAATCACAATAAACAGAGCACATGGGAGGGATATTTTTAAGTCACACAGAACCGGGTTTTGTAAATTCTCTTTTCTGAAAGATATATTGAAAAATCCTTTAAAAATCATGAACCATGACCTTGCTCTGCCCTTTGAATCCAGCCTGTCTGGAATGCTGAACACTCAGATTTGGATCCAGACAGGAACCAGCAGAGCAAAACTGATGGAGAGAAGTTCCAATTGGTGACAAAAAGTGTTTCTAAGCTTTTGCCAATCAACACAAAGCCCCAGAGGTGTGGCTGTGCTCAGATGGATCCCTCCGGAGCAGGCACTGCATCCTGCACAGGCTGAGGGGAGCCAAAGGAGCTCCTGGCCTGGGGAAAACATCCCTGATTTCTGCTCAGCTCAGGGACAGAGCAAACAAACTCCTCAGAGGAAGATGCAGTTTCAGGGTACCAGGGGGAGACCCTCCTGGAGTGGTTCTGTGCCAGGAAAGAGAGACTCAGTGGATCTTTTCAGTCTCCAGGTTCTTGTTTATTGTTATCTTATCTAGATTTTTGCACGCTGTCCTCACCAGGCTCAGCGCACTGGAAAAGCACCACAAAAATGGCTAAAAATCTTTCATTACAAGGTCTTTTAAAGCTAAACTATCCAATTAAGAGCTGAAACCTAGATTATTTCCCTTTTTAGCCCAATAACTGATCCCAAAGAGCTGCAATGCAGACTTTTCTGCCCAATTACAAAATGCCACCCAAACCCATGAAGAAGGAAGAAGCAGCACAAAGAAGAAACCCAGGATGACACCCAGTGCCCTCCATCTTGCTGCCATCCACAACATACTAAAAATCCCAAAACATAAATTTCCCATCTAAGTGATGCACCTACACTGCTCTTTATAATCTATTTCACACTTTTGTGGATTCTAGTCTATTCTGGAGTTTAGGAAACTTTCTCCACGGATGAGGTCAAAGTCAGTGCTCCCCTGGTGGTCAGGACGCCCCAGGGCAGACAGGAAAATATTCCCAGTGCTCCCAGCGCAAGACAGTCCCTTGCAAAAGGCAATATTCAGTACCTGCTGTTTATACACCAAAGCAAAACCACAGGAGTGACTCAGACTTTGGGAAGGGAATCCTGGCACTGAGGGCTGCAAACCCAGCCCAGCTCCATACAGGGCCCATGCTTTGAAAGCTCTGCATCAAAAAGTTGCTTTACACCTGCTATTTCCCTCTCTGGAAACCAAAGGACCACCCAGGCTGGCAGGCAGCTCTCCATCTTGAGAGCAATTTGACAGATTGGTTTGCTGTGTTTTTCCTGCAGGACACAGAGGGACATGTGGCTTTGGCACCAGGCAGCCTTCAAAAGCTTCCCCTCCATTCCAATTAATTCATCTCAAGGAAGGAAGAGCACACCAACACAAAGCAGGCTCTGAGCAGAAATGCTGCCTGCAGGGAAGTTACGCTGCCTCCTTCTCCTGCCTCCTCCATCTTATCCCTCCATTAAATTCAGCTTCAAGTCCCGACAAGCAGCACTTTGAATGCTCTGAGCTGCACAAAGCAGCAGGGTACACGTGCTCCAGAGCTGCCCCATCTCCTCCCCCTCTGCACCTCTGCTCACCCCAATTTCCAGGACACTAATTTAATGAAGATTAATGGGTACCCTCCAAACACACCGTTTGCTATTTCTGGAAAAGGAGCATCATGTCATTTTCATATTAAAGGAGCATTTTTTCCCCACCCTGAGCACATGAAGTTGAAATGCTACTCAGCACTTGGTGCCTGTTCCATTAAAGCCAGCAAAACCACTCCAAGCTTCACTTAAAAAGTGGAACAACTCTGATTTTTCCATGCTATTTCCCCAGAAACAGCTGCATGTGCAAGACTGCTGTAGGGTCTTAAGAGGCTGCAAACATAGGAATAACACTTTAAATAACATCAGATGGCCAGAATAAGATAAAAATACAGTAAGTAATATATTAATATTTATCTTTCCTAAGTATTTTGTTGATGAGCAGTAGGATCACAAGCTGGCTATTCAGATTCTGGTCCAAAGTTGACTCAAATTGGCAAAAAATTCATGGATTTCCCAGCATACAGCACAGGGGATTTAAAAAACAAGATAAGCTGTTTATCAGCCAACCTGTGTGTAACCACAGATCTGAAACTCCTCATTGTCTAAGGGTGAGCTTAAACCATTCTTGCACTGGTCCCAGGTGTAAAGCAGCTTAAGCTAGGCTTAATCAGGGTCTAGAGAAGCTGATACACATCAAGTCCTCAGTCTTAAATAGGGGCTCACACCATCTTCAGGACTTTCTCTCCACTCCAACGTCATCTGAGGGCTTGCAGAGAGCATAACTTTGCTATCAGGACTTCCTACCACTGTTTTCTCCCATTTTGACTCATCCCAATGCTAACACTTGCAAACATTCCTGCACCTTGCACCATTACTAAATGGAGGACTAAAGAACAGAAAATTCCCTTGACTTTTCATCAAACTGCTTGCACATCTCCTTGCCTTGAAGGTACTTTGTACTTCAACCCACAGTCACTGGCCCAGCACTGGGATTATTGTCCAGCTTTGCCTCTTTAGGGAATTTGCACTCTTCCTCCAGTTCTGAATCAATCCCACACGTAGGTAAAGGGGAAAAAAAAGTCTTTGCAATCTGCAACAACTTCATGATTTAGGACACAAAGCCTTGTTTAACTAAATCATTGCACAGCAGCCCCAAGAGTGCCTATTGGGAATACACCAAATTCATATTTCTGTCATTTTCCCCATCCTGCATGTCCATATATCCATTTATCCTCATTTCATTAGCAAATCACCCCATCCATTTACTCAGCTATTTGTCAGTGGGGCTGTCACTTTAATTACCTGTCTACATGGATTGCTATTATTTATCTGTCTTGTTTGCAGTGCAGCAGCCACCAAAACATCCCTCCCTGAGCTCAGACACTGATATTATCAGAGAGCCTGACCCAGGGAGCAAAGCTCTTAGCAAGACAAAGTGTTCCCAAGCACATTTGTGAATTTTCCTGTCTCCTCAAGAACTAACAGCAATGACACTCCTGAAAAGTCAGTCAGGAACATGGTCTGTGCAGAAAAGGGGTTTCAGCCCCACAGGGCAGGCACAGCAGTGGGGCCTGGGCTCAGCAATGGGGTACCCACTGCTGCATCCATGGACACACAGCTGAAGCAGCAGGGATGTCACAAAGAATTGGAATTCAGCAGCATTTGGGTCCCTCTCCACCTGCACAGAGCCTCTGAGATTTTTCCACCTGGATCTGTAGGATTTGTGGTGACACCACAGGGATGTCCTTTGCCCCATGGAATGAAACCCTCTGAAAAGGGCCTGAACATTAACTCTCCTTAACTCTTTCCCTACCATCCCTGCCTCTGGAAGATTTTTGAAGCAGCCCTACAGAATTCTCCCTAAATTGAAAAGTTTTCTTGGTAGAAGCCTGCTGGAAAGGCTCCATAGAGGATCCTTTGTGTGCAGGAACTGCAGCTGCACTTGCATTAGGTGGACAGGGGAAATCCTTATTCCCTTTTCCAGGGAAGGGACCTTTTTTCCAGCATCTCTGACAGGGTTAATGTGTGCTGGAAGGGGAAGGAGCAGCTCCTCATGCACATGGCGTGTTCAGCCAGATTCCCTTCCACAGGCAGCACCAGCATCCCCCTGCCTGCCTGGGGTGCCTTTGTCTGCTTACCCCACAAATGAGCCTGGCTCAGACCTGTGACCAGCAGGGAGACACACCACCATCCCCAGCAGCTCCTTCCAGCCATGTCTCAGCTCCTGCACCACTCCTGTGGTGGTGGAACAGCAGCCAAAGGCCTACAAACCAAACCCTGACTCAAACCAAGAGAAACCACGAGAAATCTGACAGCTCTTGGTGACAACAGAGCTCTGCAGCAGTGAAAAACAACTTGTTTTCCCTGAGGAAGAGCTCTAGGACTGTGATAAACATTATCCACTGTATAATATCTTTTTACACTGTTAGATAGAAAAATGAAAGCTATCTCTCACAAGCAATTTTTCCTGTATGTACACACCAGGAGTCTGAGTGACCAATTAATATAGGATAACTTGTTACTGATCAATTAGGGATAGGGGATGTTCTTAAAAGCCCTATAAAAGGGATGTGTGAAATAAACCAGGATGGATCCTTTCTGTTGCACCATAAAACATGTCCTGCATTCTCTTTTATGGAGTGCCACACTTCCCGCCATGGAGCCATGGCCAGCACCATGCACACCCCTTCAGGCCTCACCAAGAGGCACTTGGAGGCCCTCAGGTGTGCCCAAACCAGCTCCCTCAACCTTTAAAAGCCAGTTTGGGACAGAGCCCCCCTCAGCCTGGCTGTGGCAGGCAGGCCCAAGGTGAGTGGAGCAGCCTGGGCCCATCCATGGCTCAGCTGGGCCCACTCATCTTTCCCAGAGGCTTTTCCCAGCCTCCAGCACTCTGTGGTTACTCCTGCAGTGCTCACATGCACAGCCAGCCCAGCACAGCTCTCTCAGAGTCCCACAGCTGCTGTGTCTCCCCTTTCCTGGTGTCAGCACTGGCTGTGTCAGTGCCTCACACACACAGGGCCCTGCTGAGGACATGGACACGTTTCCCAAAGGTCCTTTCCTTCTCTTAAGGTGCTCTATCTCAGCCAGATCTGTCCCCTAATGTGCTTCACAAAAAACCTCAAGTTTAGTACAAGACACCTCCAGCTGCTACTGATGGTGCAAAAACTCTAAATCTAGTGGAAGGTGTCCCTTAAATCAGGTGGGAGTCTAAAAAGTGTCCTTGCCAATGGCAGGGGAATTGGAATTAAATTATATTTAAGGTCCCTTCCAACCCAAACAATTCCATGGTTCTGTCTCAGCAGGTATCAACAGTGATTTTTCTTCTCCCTGTGATCTCTGGGAGGGAAACACTTAAAACAGGAGGACTCCTGGAAGCACCATCCCCTTCTCAAGCTCATCCAGCCCCTCAGGACAAGCCTGAGGGCTCAGAGCAGAGACTAAAGGCCACCAGAAGGAGTCTGTCACAGATCAAGGGCACAGCCAGTGTCTGAGGTCCTTCAGAAGGTGGGAAATGCTCCTGACAGGAATGCTAAGCACCATCTGTGAGGCATGGAGAAGTGACAAGCTGCTCTTGCAGCAGCAGAGGGTTTCACGTGCTCCGTTCCCCAGAGGTACGTGCATGGGTGGAGGCTGAGAAAGAAAACCCTCAGCCCTGGAACAGTGGAGTGCTGCCAGGAGTGATGGGGTTGTGATAAGCTAAAAAACATCCATAAGCATTCGACTTCAAAAGCAGGGAAAGGAGGAGGGGAGCTGCAGGAGTCAAGCGCCTGGGGCAGCCCATTTTCAGGCAGCTCAGGAGCCTATTTTTAGCAAACCTGGGTACACCTACAGGAGCACTGAGGCTGGAAAGGAATTCTTCATTTTAACAGCCCCTTTCTTCACACCACTGTACAGGTGGCATTTGTACAAGAGCCTCTCCAACCCCTGTCCCCAAGGAAAGCTTCTTTGGGACACATTCCCCACAAATTAATAATAATTAAGCCTTTATTGACAAAAGGCATTATTACCAAAAAGCCATTGCAATATAAAATGCAGCCAGGGCCTCTGCTTTCCTCTGTATGACAGATTCCTACCCACTTCCCATCCCCTGTGGTACTTTGCATCAGCCTGTGGGAAAAACAGTCAGAATTCCCAAGCGGGACCTCCAGCTACAATCTGCCATGGGAGACAGCCCAGGTGGGAAACCTGTTCATGGAAAACAGGCACATGAGACACCTGAACTGCAACTCCTGCACCAGCTGCTTCAGGGGCCCTGCAAGGTGAATGAGGATCAGATCCAAACTGAGATTTTCAGACCCTTCTTCATATTAAAGACCCAGCAGCTGCAAAGGTTACAGCCCAAAAGTACATTCTCTGCTCATTCCAAAGGCAGTATTCCAGTTTTCTGTGGGATGAAGAGGATGAGGAAGGCCATGGTTTAGTCTGGGGGTTAAGGTGCTTGGCTTGGTCTTGCATTTGCTTCCACTTCAAAGGCACAAGACAGAGCAGTGGTAAAAAAACAGAGGCAGGTTACACACCCCAATATTGGCCATTGCCAGCTGTCTGAACGGAATGAGAATTTGGCCAAAGGCTTGAACTGGAGGACACAGCGGCTCTGCACAGACCCAGCAGAGATGGTGCCAGTGTCCCCAGAGCCCAAGGCTGGCACCCCCTTGCCCCTGCCCAGACTGTCACCAGCTGGGGGAACACAGCCAACATCCCTTCCTGCAATGGAAAACCTCAGGAGGTAACAAGTCTTTTCCTTCTTTAAGATGTCACCTCTCACTCCAAGGAGCCAACATCTTAATTTAAAAAAAATCATAATAAACCTGCCAATATTCCTCTTTCCTCTTCCCTTGCACCTATCCATTGTTAGCTCAGTCCTGGAATACCCAGAAATGAGCACATGCTCCCAGAAATTAACTGCCATGAACAGTATTTCCAATCCTCCTATTTCAGCTAATCAGAAGAAATTCCAGACAAAAATCTGCATTTCACAAGTGAAAAACCAATCAAAACCAATCCAAACTGATCCTGGTTTGCACCTTTATCCATGAGGTTGCCATATGCCCTCCCAAAAATCCCAGGATCTTCTTAGGGGAGCTATCCCAAAGGGGTCAGTGAGATTCAGAAATTGTATGGATAATTTATATGGTAGCCTTTATAACATCACAAGTGGTTCAGAAAAACTTCCAGTCCCAAATGTTTTGGGTTTGCAGCCACCAGCTCAGTGGAGAAATTGCTTGAGGTCTGAACTCCCTCATCAACCTGGGACAACTTTTTTTCCAGGTAAATTTTCATTTCTGCTGCTGCCACAAAACAACTGACCCCAAATCCATACACCAGTGCAAGGTGGCTCTGCTCCACCCCACATGCTCAAGGTTGTTCCTGTGTTTCCAATTTCCAAAATTTGTGTAAGAAAAGCCCAGAAAATAAACATTTGCCAAAAAAAGCAAGCTACTGTTCTCTGTCCTTTTGTACAGCTGGTGAAAGCAGAGGAGCAGTGATGGTGGAGGAGGTAAATGAGAAATAAAAACTCATTTTTCTTCCCAAAACTAATCTGGAACCTGCCCACCTTCCTGTGCCCACCACAAAGGAGAAGAGCATTTTCTCCTCCTCCAAGGGAAACATTTCCAGGCAAACATTCCCCAGAAAAGTTGTCTGTTCAAATAATTCAAGATGGCAAAGAGAAATCACATCTTGAAAGCCTGACAGCATCTCCCCCCGCTTTTAAATGAGCATTGTGGTTTCAACTCAGCATTTTCTTGTTTGCATGCTAGACACACACTTGGATGGCATCGTGTTTCCCAGCTGAAGCCAACCACATCCCTGCACCTGCATAGCCAACAGCAACAGGAGAAGGCTTCAGTACAACCCAGATAGAGATCTATTCAAGCAGCTTTATTGATGTTAATGCAGTTACCTGGGATTTACACACACACACCTAAATCAGAGCACAGGTGGATGATAAATTCCTGCAACTGGTAACAATGCAGGGGAGGCCAATTTCACCCCTGGTGTAACAGTGCTGATGTCAGAAGCCCTGCTCCAAGCAGCAGCTGTGTTCAGAAGCCACCCTAAGCAGGCAAATCAGTTTATTGCAAATAAATCTGCAAATTCACACAGCAGCCCTTGCTGGCTCCACCTTTGGGAGCCCACTACAAACTGATTGTGCTGCAAGTTTGCTGCTTTAAAGAACTTGCCTTAAAATGACATTTCCAGGCTTGGGCATGGCAGTAATTTGGGCAGAGTCACCTCATCTCCTACAAGGCCCTCACCTTTGGACAGGCAGCATTTTGAAGCCACATTTTAGGGAAGTAGAACACAAACTGGCCTTCAGAACCAGCCCGTTGGTGTGACTGGGGCAGCTGGGGAGGGATTTCACTCAGAGACAAGCCAAGGGCTGTGGTGTTCTTGTGCCCATCCCTCTGCACACTGACTATCCATCAGGACACTTTGTGCCTTGCATTTGAAGCTTTTGCCCTCCTCATGGTCCCCAAAGTCCTTAGAAAGGGGTGACAATGGCAGTGCTGGGTTGATGGTTGGCCTTGATGATCTTAAAAGTATCTTCCAACTTTGGTGACCCTGATTTTAGGTGCCTCAGTGTTTTCTCCCAGATGCAGAGGTCTATAAAGTCACCCCAGTTTCCCCTTCAGCCAGAGAAACAAGGAGCTTTGCTTCCAGCAGGGATCAGCAGCACCCAAGGGATGAGCAGGAGCTGCTGGAGCCCTCCAGGACCAGTTCCCCAGGGAGTCCTGAGGGCAAGGACAACCTCAGCAGCACTGACAGGAGCTGAGAAGGTCAGATGAGAGATGGTAAATGGCCAAAATACACAGATTTAGGATACAAATCTGAGTTTTACAGCAAGACTTGGAAGTCAGACCCTCAAGCAGGTGAGTCAGAGGCACATCTCTGCACATGTGACAGAAATCCAGGTTGTTTTTGGAATCTCAGGCTGCCAACCCTTCCCAATTTACCAGCAGGTGGCCTCAAGGTGTCCCTGCTTGGCCAGCAGGGCGTGAGCAGCACCCAGAGACCACCTCACACTCCCTGGGCTTCACCTCCTGTTCCACGTTCATTGTTTGCCACCCTGCCATGACTAATCTGGATTTACAACCCGGAAAGTGGCAGGGAAATGGATCTGATCAAAAGGATGATCCTCACAGCCAGAAAACAAGAAAGAGCTGTGCAGCCAGTTGTTCCAGGACACTTAATCCATCAAGCCGTTGCCATTCTACCCTTGGGCTTAGGCTGAGTCAGTTGTGATTTGCTTAAAACCATGAGAATTCCCTCCTCCTCTCAAAAAAAAAAAAAAAAAAAACAAAAACGCCAGTTATAAAGTTCGTCAAGAAGTGGGGGGGGGAAATAATACAGGGACTCACACTACACTTTTAAATTCTGAGTCAGTGCTGGGGAGCAGCCAGCTGGCAGCTCTCCATCAAAGGTATCTCCAAGCTTCTGAAAGCCAAGGCAAACACTTGGTTTTATCTAAAAAGTCTTTGCATCCAGCTGGGTAAATTTGCCCTTTTGCTGCCAGTCACACCTCAGGCCCACAGAAGTGAGCTCAGTGACTTTTGGGGTACAGAAAGCCCTGGGCTGAGCCTTGCTGCAGGATCACCCCCCCGGCTGGGAGAAGGAGCAATTTGGGGTGCATACTTGTTTTAAAGAGAGGAAATTTGGGGTGCACACGCTTGTTTTAAAGAGAAGAAATGGATGTATCACAGCAGGGGTTGTAGCAGCAGCAGGAACCCTGACACCCAGTTCTTATCTAAAGAAGGCACCAAGAGGAAATTCCTGGTTCAGAAGATGCTCAAGTGCCCCAATACACAAGGCTTTATCCTCCTTCTATCCCATAAATTCCCATTTTGGGTCAATCACTTCCTCCAGCACTGCAATCCAGATTTTACAGAGACCTTTCTCTTTCCATTCCCAGGAGCAGAGAATTTCCCTTGGCTTCTGGATCTAACATGAGCTGGGCTCAACCTTTCTGCACTGTTTTCCACCCTTTGGAAGTGATCCAACATCCCCTGGACTCAGAGGTTTTACTGAGTTCTGCATAAGGACTTAAAGATGTTTTCTTGGTTTTTTTCCCCCAGCAGAAGTCAGAACCACTTTGCTGTGGTTTTACAAGAGCCAGCTGGAGAAAGGTTGGATAACCAGACATCCCCAAACCCAGGGGAGTCCAAAGAAATCCCTGTTCATGGGCTTTTATGCCAGGTTATTCCATACAACTTTCCTTTTTTTATTTTTTCAGTGAAGGGCTGTCTATAAGCCAGAAGTTCCTTTCCTCTTTATCTAATGATCAAGTTCCCTTTACAAGATCACTCAAAGACACTGACCAGATGTGCATTTTAACTGCAAATTCATGGGGAAAAATAAAATCTTGTACTACAGAAGCACCAGGCAGGAAAACTGCAACATGGGATCAGTCTTTCCTCAGCTGCAGCCTTCTAGCTCATGTTCACCTTGAGCCTGGTTTTAGCAGAAGATCGAACAACAATCTGAGATAAGTAGGTTGCATTTACAGTAGAGATTTCCTGGAGCAGCAGGAAACATGAACACCTCATAACATCCCCAGAATCCCTTCAGATGAGCCAGAAACAGATCCAGCACAGCTGCACAGCAAGCAGGCAGAGTTTCAGGGCTCTCAGAGCAAGGATGCCCACAAACCTGAAACAGAATTTTGCTTTCCATCACACTTATAGGAGAAACTCCTCCTGTCTTCTCCCCACAGAAGATAACTGAGAAGGAATTAATCCTTTAGCCACCAAAGCAAATAAAACTGATTTTAGAGTGGGCATTCAGGATTTTGTAGGTCAAGAGAAGGGGAAAAACCCTCAGTGTCCTTATAAGTGTCTCCTTAATGCTATACTGAGAAAAAAAATAATTATGGAAGACTTGAACCAAAAACTATAATGGAATAATAGGATCATAAAGCAGTTTGGGATTTAAAAATCCCTTAGCTCAACCCTTCTGCCATGGGCCAGGTAAGGAGTTCACCTGAATTCTTAGCTCTTGTCTGAACACAGAGATTTTTACCTTTTCTCTGACTTCCTCCACCTCCTGGACAAACTCACATTCTCTCCAGCATAACAGGGCAAGACTTAGACCAAGTTACCCAAAAGTTACAGGCCACTTGAAAAACCTGCCCTAACACAAGTCTATTATTGTACACCCTGTTTACTTAAATTCATTCCCCAGCCTGGGAGACTTTGCACAAGAAAATTTACAGCTCGAATTAATAGAGCAAAATGTAAAACTGCTGGCTCTTGGCTGAGGCTGCAAGCAAGGGACAGGCACAGGTTGTGACTGGGGCTGTTTTCACAGGGCCACTGACACAGAATGTGTTTTCAGGGAGTATTTGTTTTAAATAAGGAAAGTTTATACAGCTTGAGAAAATTATTGGGAAGGAAATTAAATCTCATTCTGGTGCTCCTCCGTCCCACCTTGACACTCTGAGCTCTCCTCCTCCCCCAGGGCTCGGTGAGGGCAGGTTTCACTCACAGAAAATTGCCTTGCTCCTGTACTCTGATTTACAGCCAGCTCGTGGGCCAGCCCTCTGCACCCACTGCAAGGGAGAAGGGGCAGGCAAGGCTCCTTTTCCCCTACTCATGCTGAAGTTTGGGGGTACATAGGGGGTTCATTCCCCTGAGAAACCCACACCAGTCCTGATGCCCCAGGTGAGACTCCCCCAGTGCAGCAGGGCTGGGAGCACCAGCTTTCCTCCACAGCAGCAAAGCCAAGGCAGGGAACAGCTCTGCTGAGGAAAGCATGGCCCTGGCAGCGCATTCCTGTGTTTCCAATTTCCAAAACTTGTGTAAGAAAAGCCCACAAAATAAACATTTGCTACTGTTTATTATCCAAAAAAACAAGCTACTGTTCTCTGTCCTTTTATACCGCTGGTGAAAGCAGAGGAGCAGTGATGGTGGAGGAGGTAAATGAGAAAGAAAAGCCACTCCTGTTTATTCCCAACTTTGCCATCAAAACCAACCTGGAACCAGCCCACCACAAAGGCATTCCTCCCTCCAGCACAGCCCATTCCTGCCTGCCCCAAGGAGCCACAGCACAAAGCCCAGCATGAGGGACAAACAGACACAGAACAGGGGCCTGGCAGCACTCAAAGGGCTCCTTTTTTCCTTCTATCATCCCAAGAGTTTCCTCCCCACCTTGCTGTGGGATTTCCAAGGGCTTCCACAGCTTTTCACAAGGACAAATGGGAATGGTTTCCCATTGTCAGAGGGTAGGGATGAATGGGATATTGGGAAGGAATTCTCTGTGAGGGTGGGCAGGCCCTGGCACAGGGTGCCCAGAGCAGCTGTGGCTGCCCCTGGATCCCTGGCAGTGCCCAAGGCCAGGCTGGACAGGGCTTGGAGCAGCCTGGGACAGTCAAAGTTGTCCCTGCCCATGGTAGAGGGTGGGATGAGGTGGCTTTAAGATTCCTCCCAGTCCAGACAGCTCTATGGCTGTTTGAATTTGGCAGCAAAGACTTGGACACTGGACACAGTTGCCATCATGTGGAGTGGGAATGACACAATCTATAATAATAAAAGGAGCCATTTTAGGCAACAGGACCCCAGGTTCCTCCAGGCACAGCCATCCTCTATCCCAAAGGGCCTGCTGCATATCCACTTCCCCTCCTACATCCATCACACACACCACAGAATGCTCCCAAACTCCCCACATTGCTAAAAGGCCTGAAATCCAAGACACCAAAAGCCTCAAGATGCACCTGCAGTCAGCTGGATGAGTTCCTAGCACACATCCTCCACAGCTCCTGCATCACAAGGGATCCAAACCCACCCCTGCTGCCACTTCACTAAACCCAGCAAGTCTGGGAGTGAAATCCTCAGGGATGTGTTGGTGGGTTCAGCTCCCTGCTCCCACAAAACCAGCGAGCAGAGCAGTCATCCCAGTGCCTCAGCAGGGCCAGCACCCCACAGAACAGGTTCAGCTTGACTCCAAGCGCTCCCTTCTGCATTTCCCCTTCCAGAAATTCCTCCTCCCACAGGTAAAACAATCCTGGCTGAGCTCATCAGCAGGTGTCAGGCAGGGCACTGCACTTCCCATCACACATTGACTCAGCAGGAACCTGCCATGCCTCAGCTGGAGCTGAGCCTCCCTGACAGAGCAGCTCCCAAATCCAGCACATCCCAGCTCTGCTCAGTGCCCAGCCCAAAAGGGCTCAATGGCAGCTTTCAGTGTGCCTGTCAGAAGGAATTTACTCAGTGAACAGCTGTTTCTACAGGATGTTTTCTAGAAACGGAGCTGGGAGGGGAAAAAAGGCTCTGAATTTATATTTAGTGATAGGGAGGGGTAAGATGAAGATTTTCAGGGAAAAAGCTTCTCTTTCTGAGCCATGCTGAACTGGATTTATCCATGGTACCCAGGGACACTTCCCAGCAGGTGTTATTTCAGCTCATACTGGTTATGCCAAGACCCCAAAAAAGGGGTATTTGTCCTGTGGTTCAAAACTGCATAAAATGCCCCAAACTGAGTAAATTCAGTTGTGTCAGTTTACACACAGGGATAGAAATCTGCACTTCTCCCTTGAAAGACCTGAGCTCTGTCCTGACAGCCCTTGGCCACAAAACTCCAGCTTGTCCCAACCTGGGCTCAACCATTCTCCACTGTTTTCCCCTTTGGAAGTGATCCAATATTCGGCAGACTCAGAGGTTTTCCATTGGTTCACTGAGTTCTGAATAAGGGATCAAAGGTGTTGTCTTGCTTTTTTCTTGTTTTTTTGAAGGTCAGTTTGCTCCTTAAACCAAGAGGTCTTGTGGAGGAGCCACATCTTCTGTGACCCATTCCTAAACCAAACTGCTCCTCAGAACCTTTGGATTCCCTCCTGTGCCCCATCAGGAGTCACAACAGAGGGGCTTTTGTGCGTCCCTCAAAAAGCAAAGTCACAGAAGGGACCTCAGTCACTGCTCTGGGAGTCAGGAGGCAGCAGTGCCTCATAAATTCCAGCAATGATGGCACAGGGTTTTCTCAGAGCGCCCAAAGCCTGATGAGTAATTAACTCTGACACCCTTAGGTGTTATTAATCCCACTAAACAGGGAGGAAACCTAGAAAGGAAACCAGACAAGCCCTTGGACTCATCCCAGTTTGCCTCAGGAGCAGAGCTTGGCTTGGAAGAGCAGTGCCACTGGCCCGGGGCCCCGCAGGAACCCCAGATCACAGGGGCGAGGACTCAGCTTCCCTGTCTGCAGGAGAGCAGGTACTTCCCCGCTGGCCCGGGGGCAGCCTGCCCTGCAGCACTCCCTGGCAGGGCTCACAGCTGCCTGCAGCCCACAGAACCTCCCTGAGCTCATTCCTGAGCACCTTTGTGCCAGCACATCCCAGAACGCCGTGGCTCGGTGGCAGCTCCAGCCCTGGCTGTGCGTCCCCTCCTGAGGGTGCTCACACAGCAGCCATCCCCTCCTGGAAGGCCACCAGGCCAGGCTCACTCTGTGACGTGGCCCTGCACGCTTTTCCACCTCCCCAGGTTAGCAATTTTTCCTATCTCCTCCATCAGAGAAGCTCCATTCATTAAATCCTCCCCAGGAGCTCATCAGCACACCAGAGAGAAGCACTGAACGATGCACAGCCTCTCATCCTCCCTGCTCCCCACAGGCTCAGCTGTGGGCAACAGCACAGCCCCTACATCCCCTCCTAACACATATGCTCCCCTGAGCACAGCCACCACCCTTCCAGACCTTCTGGAGCACTGTGGATGGAGACCTCAATATCTGTGACCCTGCATCCAGCTGAGGCAGCAGTAACCAGAATGAGACACTTGGAAATGCAGGAGGGTTTGGGTTGGGAGTGACCTTAAAGGCCACCTAGGCATGGGCAGGGACACCAGGCTGCCCCAAGCCCCATCCAAAGGGAACACTTGGTGTCCCTTCCCCCATCCAAAGGGAACACTTTGTGTCCCCCTCTGAAGTTAAGGCTTCCTCACACAATAGGGGAAAGGAAAAGCACCTTGATCCCAAATCCAAGAGATCCCCCTGAGGAGCAGCCCAAGCCCCACCAGCCAGGCCAGCTCCCTGTCCTGGTGTGATGGCCCCTGGGACTGTGGGGGGCCCCCTGTCCCTGTGCTGTGTCCCGTGGGACTGCTGACCAGGCCCCAGGGGTTTGCTCATCCCAGGGGTGATTTTGTCATTTATCCCAGTGTGGGGTTTTGGGTATGGCTGCCAGGTTGGCTGTAGATGGAGCGTGATGTTTGTGAGTTACCAGGGCTGGTTAATTGTCCAGCCTGAGAAGGACACTCAGAGACAGAAAGCTTAGAGCCATCCTGATGTGCCAGCTGTGCTGGGCTGTCCCTCGTTTCATGGAAAAGTGCCAAGACAGGGCACAACACTGGGACAGGGAGCCAACACCATTCCTGGGGACACAGCACAGGGACAGGGGGCCAACACCATTCCTGGGGACACAGCACAGGGACAGGGGGCCCACAGCCACCCTGGGGACACAGCACAGGGACAGGGAGGCCAACACCATTCCTGGGGACACAGCACAGGGACAGGGAGGCCACAGCCACCCTGGGGACACAGCACAGGGACAGGGGGCCCACAGCAGCCCCATGGGCCATCACACACCATTCCCAGGAGCACAGCATGGGGAACAGGGAGCCCCAGGGGACACAGGGACAGGGATCCCAGAGCAGTCCCAGGGACCATCACACCGACACAGGGAGCCCCCAGCAGCCCTCGCTGAGGGCAGCCCAGCCGGGATTGCGCTCCCATAGCGCAGCAGGAGCAGCCGGCAGAGAGGAGCAGTGCCGGGTGCTGCCCCGCTCTCTCCCACCAGCGCTGTCTCGGGGTCGGGCTCGGCTCCCCAGCCCTGCCCGGGGCGCTCCCGGCGCTGCTGCCGGCGGCTCCTGCCCTCGCCGCTGCCCCGTCCATCGCTTCTTCCTGGGGCCATCTAGCGGCACATTCCCATACACATCCCGAACAGCCCGCTGCGCCCGGGCTCCGAGCAAACCGCGCTCTGGGAGCTGCTCCGAGCCCTTGTCCTTGTAGAACACGAGCTCACGCCGCTGTGCTCAAGGTGAAGAGAAAAGGAAGTTTATTTTGTGACTCTGACATTTATAGTTTTCCAAAAGTGGCAGTGGATTGGAGGGTGACGGTGCCACCTCCGCACTGACACTGGACAAACCAACAGTCCAAAAACTTTCTTCTCCTCCATAAAGGAATGCAAAACAATGAGTTATTTACAGAAAGTGTGTGAGAAATTTCGCTACAAGAAGGTTAATAGCAGAAGGTTAGAAAACCTTAAAAAATAAGGGTGACAAGACCTCCTGCATCAGAGCATACAGCAGCATCTCCACCTCCCCAGCCCTCCTCTGACACACCAGGAGCAACACACACTCCCTTTCCCCCTCTTCTTAAAATGTCTTTATGAACATGGAAAGTTTTAATCCAAAAAAATACTTCTACAAGGGTTGCAGGCTGGTTAATCACAAAGATACCATCCATGTTTCAAAGCCTGGCACTTCACAGCCAAGCCAGAATAATCAAGATAACTACAAGGTTTGGGGGTTTTTCTCTCCATTAAAATTAAGGAGCTAAACACCTGTGCCTCTACACCCAGAATTTTTCCAAATTGTATTTACCATAATGTGCATGTAGCTGTTCCCATGCACTAAGCTGTGCAAAAAAAAAAAAAACCCAGATCTTCTGCCTAAAGAGATTTAAATGAAATTAACTCTGCAAATCCCACCCAAGCCTGGAAAAGCATTCCCTGATCTAGACAAGGTGCACCAGTATCAGATCAGTGAGATTCAAATGATTTCCCTCCCCACAGGAGCAGAGCCCTCAGTGATGTGTCACCAGCGTGGCACAGGGCTCAGGGGATGAGGGAACCCTGCTCCTGCACACAAAAATGCCACGAGGGCCATCACACACCATTCCCAAGGGACTGCAGCCAGGGCTGCCTTCACCTGCAGGAAGGGGTGGCAGCAGGAATTAGGAAACAGTTATTTGCAGAGCTCACCAGGGAAACAACACCATTTTTCTGGGCCAGAAAAACAACCAGAGGAGACCAAAATCAGCCAGGGCTGTGTCCTGACCCCCCTGCCCTTGCTCTGCTCCCTCAGTGCTAAGACAGATGCACATTTTGAGCCTTTTTTGGTGTCTATCTTCCCACTTCAAACCTGTGATGGGTTCCTCAGCCCCCAGCTGTAAGACATGACCACAATGAGCACCTTCCTCACCACCTGGGGCTGATGGGTCACTGTGGGGAGGGAGGGCAGCATTTACACCATGGGTTGGCCACAGCTGTGCAGCTCCTGCCTTCTGCTAGGACAATCAGCTCCTAGATATTATATATCTATATATGAGTAGGTATTCTATATCTACATATAAGTATTATCAAGGTTCTAGGCTTTAGGAAGCTGCAGACTGTGAGAACAGAACCCAGCCTAAACTGTTGTGGTGTTCACTCTTATGTATAACTTCTCACTAGCAAATGAGAAATTCATCCAGTGCAGTAATTTTCCTGGGAAATCAATATTTCCTCAATCATCAAATATCTGGTACTGTCTTGTGACAAAGATGAGCACATTCTTGTGGCAATAGGCACAACAAGTATCTGCAGCTTTGAAGGTTCTGGTGGCATCCCACCCTTCAAACATTTTTCTTTTTCTACATTACACCTTTAGAGGGGTAACAGGTTGTTTTAAAGCTCAAGATCACCCTTCCTGGGGAGAGTTTGTAAAAAACAGCATTTATTTCCACTCCATTCCAGCCTGACCAGGGCCACAGGCTCCCATCACAGCTCCCACCCTGCTCCTGGGTGCTGGGCCCTGCCTGAGCCTCCCCTGCAGCCCCCAGAGCCCCAAGGGACAGCCAGGATCAGCAGATGGCTGGCCCAGATTCCCTGGGTGTGCCTTGCCAAGGGTGGGAAATTACACAAGGATGCTGTACCTGGCTGAGGTCCTTCAAAAGGAAAACCACTGTGGGGAGGTTGGGGACTTCTCACATAAGAAAGCAGGTGTCGAGCAGCCCAGCCAGGCTGGCAGATAACGCAGATGATAAAAGGCTGCCAGGGCAGCCAGGGGCAGCATTCCACTCGTTTGTCAAGTTCCTTCCCTCCCAGCCATGCTCCTGATTCTGCAGCAGAATCTTTGCCATGCTGGTCCCTGGGTTTCAACAGCCTCCCGAAACCCAGGGCTCCTCCTTTGTTCTGCAGCCAAGGAACTCCAAAAATCAAAGAGCACAGAGAAACTGATAGGACAGGACCCCACGCACAACCCAAACCATTTCCCACCTGCCTGCAGGGGCACATGGGGACCAGCTCTCTGTGGGGACACACTGGCACCTGGGGACCCAAAACCAGGCTGGGCTTGCTCAGGTCTAGCCCGAATCCCACACACAAGCAAGGGTGAGTCTGGAAGAGTCCCAGAGAAGAGTAAAAGCAGCTCAGTTTGTGCACAGGCTCCATGGAGAACCTCAGACCCCTGAGTTTAATGCTTTGCCATGGATGGAAGCTCAGCCATGGATGGAGGGCAGCAGGCCCAGCCTCAGCTCCCAGCAGGAGCAGGGAGGAGAAGCAGCTCCACAGGGAACCTCTGTGAGCCCTTCCCACATTTTCACACAGTCAGATTCCGCATTTGCACAGAGCAGCTGCTTTCTCCCCCACCCTTCAGCTCCATGTAAATCACATTGCTTCTGTCTCTGCTCATCCCACCAGTCCCCAAAGAAGCAGAAACCAGAAGTTCCAAGACCCTGGAGCCCTTCTGAGTCACAGGGAAGGCACATCTAACACATCCAAAAACTCCCTCCAGGGAAACAACCCCCCCACAGCTCTTGAGGGGAGCCAGGAAATCTCACAGCATCCATTTCCATCCGTGTCTACACCACGTCCCCCTCACGTCTCACAGTTTCCTACCTTCAGAAGGATTCCAGAGCTCCCCAGTATAGGTCCACTCCCAAAAAACCTCTCAGAGCTCCTTCAGCAGCACAGCTTTGAGGAACAATCCTTCCTTAGCCTGCATCAGCTCTACAAAAACTTAAGGCCCTCTTTTCCCATGCAGCAAATTCACACTTTAATGATCTCTTTATTGGCCACAGCTGATTCTCGTTGAGCCTGATGGGCATCACTTGCACCTGGGCACAGGAGGAGGGCAAGCACCACCCCAAGCAGGCAGTGAGAGCCCTCACAGAGGTGTCCACACTGCTCTGAGGGGTCCTGGCACTAAAATTCGTGTGAAGTTCTCACCAGAGATGTGCTGGGTCCCACTCAATGGTGGGGAGGCATCTGGTGGGATGTACAAGTGATGTGCAAAGAATAAATGACAATTTCCCTCTGAGTTTACAGACTGTGCCCTCTTCTCTATTTTTCTGTAATAAATAGGATTTAGCCCCAAAAGGGGTGTTGTTTCTGTCCCAGCTCATCTCAATGCAAACACCAGGGTCTCCAAACTGCAGAGCAGCTGAGAAAACAGCATCCTCCTCCAGTGTGACCACCAGGGTGCTCACCCAGCCCAGAGACATGGCCAGAGCAGCCCCTGCCTGTTATTTCCCCCATCAATTCCCCACATTTACATCTCCAAATCTGATGGAAACACTTTTTCCAATGGAAACCTCCGTGCTCTTGGCGTGGCCTCAGCCCCTGATTGCACTGGGGTGATGTGATTTAAGAGGAAGCTGAAAAAGCAGCAATTGATTACCCGTAAAACAGGGTTATAATCCAATAAATAAATGATAAATCAGCGTGTCTCCTCTTAGTGAGGAGCTGGAGACTCCGAGTTGCCCTGGAAGGAGCGGAACAGAATATCCATTATTCAAACCAATCACAGCTACCCAAGTGGAAAGAACAGCTGTGCCTTCATGTTTCCTGACACTTCTCCTTGTTACACCACCCTCGCTGAATATGGAGTGGTTTGGACTCGAGGTAACTCATTAAGGGAAGGCAGGGAAGGCCATTTTCCAGGTCTCCTCACCCCTGTCAGTTCAGATCAGAACCTGACACCCAAGGAGCAAAATGGGCTTACTTGGATACACCTCCAATGGATCCTGCTGCTCCCAGGGAATCCTCTGAGGAGGATTCCCCCACAGCTCTGCTCACACAGCTCTACAGTGGATAGAACAAGGGAGAGGAATGATGAGGAGGACTCCATCTTATCAGAAGGCTAATTAATTACTTTATTATACTATATTACATCTATATTACATTACATCTAAACTGAATCTGCCAAGCACTCAACTGCACTCCACTGCACAGAATCTCATGACTGTCACCCAACAATCCTGACACACACACAAACACACACAAACACACACACCTGGCACACACACACACCTGATACATACACACACACACACACACACACACACTTGGCACTGATAGGCCGAGGAAACAAAACACCATCACTTTGGTTAAACAATCTCCACATTGAATTATACTTTTGCACAAACACAGGCACAGCAAATGAGATAAGAATTGTTTTCATCATTCTCTGAGGTTCAGGGAATGGGAATCCCAGAAATATTCTTTGCTTTTCTCTGTGAGGAGAAATGTGGCCACACAGCTCCATTGAACATTCATGATGCAGGACCACCATCCTACCCATCACCATCCTCCTGTCCCACCACTCCTGGAAGCACCGAGCCTCCAAGAGTTTAAAACTCCCTCAGAAATGTCCCAGCCTGCAGGAACCTGGGAATTCCCTCCCACAAACGCCCTGCCTGTCCCTGCCTCCCAAAGAGCCCTGGCGCCGAGACGCACACACACAATTCAGAGCCTTAATGAGGGCACGCACCAGCCTGGGCACAGACAATGGGCATTTCTCATCACTCTCAGACACAGCCAGAAAGTAGGACAGCACTTTATTTGGAAGCTCTGCTAGACCTGGAAAAGCACTTCCCCACAGGAGCCCTGGGATAAGGTCCCTTCTGAGTTAATCCCAAAATTTCACTGGGTGCTCCAAGAGTCTCAGGCAGGGTGAATATCTTATATTTTTGCTATGGGAAGGTTTTCTTCCCCATTGTGCACACACATTACATTAAAAGGCAATCAATATCATCCCCACTGTTTACCCTGAAGTTTGATGCTTGTCTTCCTTGCCTTTACATCCTTGCTCTCACATTTTTGTGCCCCTGGTGTCACCAAAGCCAGTTTATCTCTGGCCCAGAGTTACGTGCTTTGTGTGGAATGGCAGTTTCTGGTGCAGAATGGTTTTGTAATGAGGCAGGATGCAGAAATCAGAGCTAAAACAAGGATATAATAAGGCAAAGTGCCTATGAAGGATAGTTGTGTGTAAGAGTAAAAGTGTAAGGCAAGCTGGAGAAATATAAATAAAACTATGAAACAAAACACAAACACATTGGTTTTGTGCTTGCTCACAGTGGGACCTGTCTGTGAGTGAGCAGGCAGAGAGCAGAGACAAAACCACGGGAGCAGAACAGTTCAGTGGGTGTGGATATATGAGGGAAGGCATCAGAAACCCAAGGAGACAAAGCAAGGAGGGCTCTGCCACCCAAACCAGCCCATGGCACGGCCAGGAGGGTGACAGTTCCATTTGTGAAACTCCTGCACTGCTCCCAGGCTCAGCTACACTCACACACACACCTGGAAAACCCTGGGAGGTTTCCTGCAAGAGTGCCAGGCCCAGAGCTGCTTCCCTCTGAATGCCCAGCACGAAGGATCTCCTTGGGAGTGCGTGGGACTCCCCAGGAGCCATCCTGGCCGTGCTGGAGGCAGCCCTGCCCTCCTGCTCTCAGGTGAGCAGAGCGAGGGGGCTCTCAGCATTTCCAGCCTCTGAAGGAGGAACACTTACAATTCAGATCTTTTCCTTTTGGCTACTGCTGCTTGCATCCCCTTCATTGCTCATGCCCGGGCCCTTGGGGATCCCCAGGACCCCCTGACCCCACTGCTGCCCCTGCCAGCCCCGGGAAAGGCTCCCCGGGGGCTGCTGGGGCCGAGCCGTGCCCAAGCTGCCAGGCTGTGCCCCTGGAGCACTAAGAGTCACTAGGACAAAGTGAACATGGAGCTATACCAGCCCTCTCATTTCCTAGCACTTAGAAAAGCAGGAATCGAACCTACACTGGAGGAATCAAACCCCTCCATTCTTCCCTTATATTACCTCTAGTAGGGTCAGCTAAACAAGCTGTGGGGCCCATATCCCGAAAATGATGTTTCAACGCTTTCCCCTGCTAATGAACCCGTACTGGGGATGGTTCAGCTCCTTCCCCTGCTAATGAACCCGTGCCCCCGGGGCCGGGCCGTGCCCGGGGCTGCCGTGTCCCCGGAGCCGAGCCGTGCCCATGTTCCGTGCCGTGCCCCCGGAGCCGAGCCGAGCCGAGCCGTGCCGTGCCGGGCTGCTCCCGCCAGGTGGCGCCCCAGGAGCGGCAGAGGCGGCCCCGGCCCCGCAGAGCTCGGCCCCGCTCCCAGAACGGCCCCGGCCTCGGGATCAGCCCGGGAGCGGCCGCGGGGACACCCCCATCAGCAGGGAGCCCCCCTGTGCTCCTCCTGCGGGCTGCCGGCTCCGGGCATCCCGGTCCTGCCCGCTGCCGTGGTTTCGTGATTCCCTAATTTCGTGATTTCCCGAATTCAGGACGAAATGAGCCGTGAGACGAGAATGGAGCTTCGCCCTCCCTATCCCGACCCCATCCCCAATCCATCCATCCCTTTCTCCATCCCTCCCTCCCTGCCCGGAGCCAGCCAGGCCAAGCGCTGCCGCCCCGTCGGTGCAGCCTCCTGAGGTTTGGAGCCGCGGGATGGCGAGCTGGGGGAAAGGGAGGACGAAATGGATTGTTTCTGTCTCGTCCCTACCCCTGGTTAGACATTCGGCAGAGGGAACAAAGCAGAGCCGCCTGTGGAATGGGTGCGAACACAAATACCGGGGACACTCACACCCGTTTCCCTCTCTTTGGTCAGGGACCCCAAATCTGTCCCGGGGGTGGCGGGGGAGCCTGGGGCTGCTCAGCGAACTGCTGTTGGCCGAGATGGATTTACCCAAAACACGCGACAGCAAAAGGATCGCTGAACGAATCCCAAACCCAGCGGTCCGAGCCCCAGAGCCCCATCCGGGCTGAGCTCGGCCAGGCGGGACTGAGCAGGGAAAGCCGGGGCCGGAGGGGATGCGGGCACAGGGCGCACCGTCTGGTGTGGAGTGAAAAAAAAAACGCGCTCACAGCCACATTTCTTTAAATCGACTTTGTATAATCACACACACAAGCATTTGAGCTACATAAATATATGAAATGTATATAAAACTGCTTTCTGAATATGACACGCAGAGAAAGCTGTGCATAAAGTGTCATCCAGCTGCAGAGCGGCTTCGGAGCTCCTGGAGCGGCCGCAACCACAGAGCTGCGGGCAGGCGAGCGCGGCCGGCGGGGTCCGGAGCTGCACTCCCGTCCCGGGGTCTGTGGTGCCCGCCCGGCTGCTGCTGAGCTCGGGTTTCTGGGCTGGTTTGCCTCTCCGTAATTGTCACTATCGGAAAATGTTGTCATCCATTAATAAAGTCCCTGCTGGCCCAAGCGCCGCTGTTCCTGGGAGCGAACCCCTCGGGGTGCGAACCGACCCCGCTCGCTCGGACCAAAACCATTCTCGGAGGGGTCGCCGCTCGCTGCGCTCCCACGCGTGTTCCCCCCGTGTTTAGCCAAGGAGCCCGCCCGGGACAGGTTATTCCTCCTCTTCTGGAAGGGTTCCTGTTGAAAAATCGGATTTAAAACAAACCAAAAAACCCGCAGGAGCACCGCCACCAGCGTGGGGCGGCTCTCGGCTTCACCCCCCCACTAATGACTGACGGCTGGTGCCACTGAGACAAATAAATACATCGTAAGGAGGGCAATGGGTCGCCAGTCGTTTTGGCCCTAAGGTGAGATTTAGCAATGACCGCCCATTAAAACGAGCTTTTCACTTTTCCTAGGGGTAGCCCCTACCCCCACCCGCTCCAGCGAGGGAAGCGGGGGAGCCTCCTGACCTGGTTTATAATTGTATTTATGTTTGAGGGGGTTTTTTTGCTTGTTTTTTAGATCGGAGACGGGAGAAATGAAAACCGGCTGAAAAAGGACTCGGGAGAAAGGAGGAATAAAAAAGCGCCCCTCGAAAATCCGCGGGGAAGGCCAGGAATGGACCGCGAGGGAAAGCTGGAAAAATGCATTTTCAAGAAACCCGTGGAGAATAAACCAGGAGCAGTGTCGGGGCAGAAGGGACAGAATCCTGCGGAAAATCGCGGTGACATCCCCGAGGGAGCGCGGTGCGGGGACCCCATTCCTGCAGACGAACCTAAAACGGGACTCCAGGAAAGCTTGGAGAAACCCTCCAGAAATCCCTGCCGCCTTCTCCTGCCCCAAAAACACCTCCTTGTTTTACCCCCCGTCAGTGCAGCCCCAGGGATGCTCCAGCCGGAGCCCGGGCTCGGCCGGCTCCCCCTGCCCGGAGCCACTCGTACCTTCCCTGGGAGGAGCGGGTCCGGGGGGAAAAGCGCCACTGGCTGTTTCTCTCTGGGTTTATTTCCTTGATAACTTTATTTTGTGAGTGGCGCTCGGGCGGCTTGAAAGGAAATAAAGCTTGAAAGGACCTCGAAAAGCTGCAGGCAGAAGGGATCTGCCCCGGGAGGGGTCGGGGTGTCCGTGGGGTCGGGTCGGCTCCGCACAGCTCAGCCCGCTCGGTGCTGGTTTGGTTTTTATTTAAATGCCTTCTCTGGGAAGGTTTTTATGTGGGGGAGTGAGGGAAAGCTTCGTTTGGTGAGACCAAGGTGAAATTCAGAAGGAATTATGGCCGCGGTTACCTGAGCTAAAGGTCGAACTCTGTTTCGGCTGAGAGCGTTTAGAAGTGTAATAATTATTAAGCATTTAGGCTAGAATAATCAGATCATAAAAAGAAACCAAAGAAAGAAAGGAAAATAAAAAAAGATGGATTAGAAAAGGGAAAGCCCAAAGGTGGTGTCTGAGAGGCGGCTGCGGGTTGAGATTCCACGAAGGAAGGAGGCAGAGGAGGAAAGCGCAGCTCGGAGCCCCGCAGGAGCTCCGGAGCCCCGGCCCGGCCTCGGGGCTCACCCTGCCCGCAGCAGCCCCGCTCGGGGCGAGAGGATGGGGCCAGGAGCTCAAACAGTGCCTTGGCCGGCCACTTCCAGCTCAAGGGCTTCGCCCCGCCGTGTTTTAACACGCCTTAATTGTTCCCTAATAATGCGGGGTTTGGGGAGAAGCACGTGGGAAGTTTGGGGTTGGCTGGAATAGAAAAAAAAATACCAGAACACCAAAACAAAAATGCCAACAAGAAAAACCCCCAAGGCATCACCCTCGGGGGCTGCTTCCCCGGGAACCGCTGGGTTTTTTCTCCCCACCCGCAACCAAAAACCTTCAGGTGCAAAGGGAGATGGTTGCGTGGCTCAAGGCGGTTCCGCGGTGCGGAGCGCAGAGCCCCAGGCTGGGATTGGGGTGTCCTGCCGGGGGTGTCTCCGCTCCCCCGGGACTCTCCGTCCGTGCGGGACAGGGTGGGGGCTCGGCGGTGCCCCCGTGGGTTTCTCAGCGAGGCGCGGCTGGAGGTGCCCAAGCAGGGAGGTTTCTCCCGCCCCGTTTCCCCCTTCAGACGATTCCAGCCCCGCCGTCCCGGCGCCTGCAGCGCGGATCCGCCCGGCCGGCTGTCGCTCCCGGCCCGGTGACAGGGACCGGGGGGGCAGCGGGGCGGGCCCCGCACGCTGCCAAGCGCCAGCGCCTCCAGGCAATCGCCTCATCGGCCCATTTACCCTCCCGAGACGGCAAACAACCGCTCCGTCCGTCAGCCATCCCTCCGTCCGTCTGTCCGTCTCTCAGCCCCGCCGGGGCCGCGCTGCGGTCACCCTCGGGCAGCGCCCCTCGCCCCGGGCGTGCCGGCAGGAGCTGGGGAGTGTCCCCCTGGGAATGTCCCCCTGGGAATGTCCCCCTGGGAGTGTCCCCTCGGGGAGTGTCCCCGCACAGCCACGGGCACGCTCAGGGGCTCCGAGTCCTCCCCGAGAGCGGCCCCGGCCCCGCTGCCCACCGGGGATCGCGGCTGGGGCTCCCACCCGGGACGGCGTGGGCTCTCCTGCAGACGCACGGCTGCTAAATTTCAAGCAACTTCTCTATATTTTTAATTTCCCCCCCCCCCTTTTCTATTCTCTTCCCTTCTCCTAAACTCTCTTTCTGCCTTCCCCAAATCGTTTCCCGGTGCAATCCTGCAGCCCGAGGACAGGGAGGAGGCGGGATGATCCCTGCTTCCAAGATTTTTACGAACAATCGTTAAAGAAATCAAACTTTTTTTTTTTCTTGTTTTTTTTTTTTTTTTTTTCTTCCCTTGTGCAGAGGCCGGAGAGGTCCCTTTGATCTGCGAGGCCTGGCGTGCTCCGAGCCCGCACGCCGGCTGTTTGCGGGGAGGGGGCTCGGCAGCCTCCGAGCCGGGACATGAAAGGGGGGAAGAAAAAAAAAAAAAAAAAGAGAAAAAAAAAATCTTTTAAAAAATTTAAAAAAAAAAAAAAAAAAGGACGTCCAGGGTACGGGAGATCGACCGAAGGGCTTAAATATTTCATATTCCTGGAAGCTGTCAAGGCCAAAAACAACAACACGCCTCCCGCCTCCCCCGGAGTGTTTGCAGAGGGCAGGAGCGTGTGTGCGTGCGAGGGACCGGGAGGCTGCGGGGGGGCGGGGGGTAGAGAGGGTCATAAATTTTCACTTGTAATCAATCAATAATTAACTAATAGCGGAGCGTGGGCCGAGCGCGCCGGCGACAGCGGGTGCCGGGCCCGCCGGGGTGTCGGTGTCGCGCTGCCCCCCGGGCGCTGCCGCTGCCGCTCCGGGGAGCGCTCCGGGCTCCGTCCATCCCCGCTCCATCCCCGCCGCAGCCCCGCTTTCCCAGAGACTTTGGACTCGGGGCTAAAACTCCCGAGGGTTAAACTCGGCTCCGAGCAGAGCCTGCGGGAGCTGCCGCGCCGCCCGCCCGGGTTGGGGGTGCGGGATGCTCGCTCCCCCCAGCACGCCCCGCGTTCCGTTCTGCGCCCCCTCCCACGGGCCCCCTCGGGGGTCTCGGGGCGCTGCTCGGGCTGCCCGAGAGGTGGCGCCGCCGCCCCGCCGGAGCCCCCCCGCCGCCGGCCACCCCCACCCAGCGCCGGGTCGCCTGCATCAGCCATAAAACCATTGAGGATATCAAGACAGGCGCCAGGTGAGTAATAGACAGGATAATCCACAGAGATTGCTCGCTGTTTACCTCCTTCCACAAGCGCCACAAGAGTTACTCATTAACGTTACTATATACAAATAAGATACACAGGAGATAAAGCCATTTGCAAGTCAGAGTTACACCTGCGGTACACGGATTTCTTGCAAGGGCATGGCGAGGGGGAGGTCAGCGTTAGGCCCGTGGAAAAGCGGGGCTTTGAAGCAATCAGGCTGCACCCTCAGCCTTACAGAGAATAAATGGTGAGCCCGGGGGTTGCGGCGCCCCGGGGCGGCTCCTGGGCTGGCAGGACAGCGAGATGGGCAAGGGAGGGCCTGCGGTGTGTGTCTGTTGCTTTCCTCCTGACCATCAGCAGTGAATTCCTCACCAACCAGGACATTTCCCCGCTCACACACAGATCAGAGTGGCTCTCCCCCTCTCAGAGCCGTTTGGGGGACCAGCAGCTGAGAGAGGGAAAGAATTGAGGTCCCCGCGTGATTCCTGAATCCAGAGGGATGGGGGCGAGGGGCCGGGGTCTGTCATGGACCGGAGCCCTGGCGCTGCCGCTGAGGCCGGAGCTCAGCACGGAGGGCAAAGCTGCTCCCCGGGCGGGGATGGCTGTCCCAGGCTCTGTCCCGCTGTCCTGCTCCCCTCGGCACCGGGGTCCCTGTCCTGGAGCGGCTCCAGCTCCCACCCGTGTGGAGGATCCGTGTGGAGCTGCAGCCTTCGGGCCGGGCTGCCTGCACAGCCTCTGCCTCCTTCTTCGCATGGATTATAATATTTATTTATTTATTTATTTGGCCCGACCCGCCGCCACCTCTATCCCTAAAGCCCCTCCTGGGCCAGGCCAGCTCAGGGGAGCATCAGCTCGAGTGACATTGCCAGCAGCCGTCACCTTGGGCCATGCGAAGGTGGGGAAAGAAGAGGGAGACCAAAACTCCTGCTCAAACTCAGCCCAAACCTTTCTGCCGCTCAAACATCGTGGATTTAAACAAAACCCCCATCCCCAAGCTGAAATGGGAAGGGTCCCGTTTCCCCGCGAAGGGGAACAGTTCCATGTTCCTGGGGGAATTTTTAAATTAAAAAATCGAGGGGAAAAAAAAAAAAACCCACAAAAAACCACAACTTCACGGGCACTTTTACCCCCTGGATCTCCCTTTATCTCGCCGGCGCAGGAACCGGGGGCCGCGGGCCGAGGGGCAGGCAGAGCATAAAACAGGATACAGGCTGGAAGTACATCCTTATAATATTTATTACTGGCGGACGATGAATCGCTTTTCAATATACGGGCCACTAACTGTTGAAGGGATGGGGGAAAAGAAATCTCATTAACAAGAAATATATATGTTCTGCTAAAGGATGTGCTCATAGACTGGCAGAGGTACAGCAGGGGCTGCCAGCTCTCCTCAGCTCTCCTCTCAGTGACCTCCCAGGCCACTGGTCCAGCCTGGATGTCTGTCCCCGTTCCAGCCGTTTTCCAGCTTAATCCCGATATATCGCGAGCCTAAGGGCAAAAAGGGACGATTCCAATAAAAGGGGGGAAAATAAATACTAAAAAAAACATGTATTTCCAGGTGGTAACTAACTGGGAAAGCCAAATCCTCTGCCTGGACGAGAGAGGAAAACGAGCCCAGCAGCAGCATCAACTCCTGAGCACTTTACCTGGAAACTTTGAAGGAGGGCTCTGCATTAAAATTTAACTGATCTATTCTCTAATTCTTCACTTTTGCGTTATTAATTTATGACAGATAAAAGCATAGCTGAGCCTTTCTCATTAACTTTTCAAACGCCACTTAATATTGTTCCATTAAAAGAGGTGACTTTAGTAGCCTCTGGATCGACTTTAAAAGCGAGAGGGATAAAGACGGAAAAGGTACATTAAACAGCTTGCTTAAAACTCGTCCTTCCCCCCAACAATTCCAATGACACCATCTCGACTGGTTCGTACTAGCTCCTTGCAGGGGAAATATCTTAATATTGGGAACGGGAAAGGGGGTGGAGGAGAAAGGCAGAAGAGGGATATATATCTTTCAACCCCTCCATCCTCCCAGGCACTTCGGGGAGGGTTGGGGTGAAGGCATTTCACAGTACGCCCAAGACATTTCAATAAAAATTTATTGAAACTTCAGTGACTTTTAAAAGGGGAGAAAAAAATTACAGAAAAAAAAATAGCAAGAACTTCTCAACATTTATATAACACAAAATATACCTTCATTTTTTTTTCTTTGAACCAGCTCTGAGCACCTGACTTTCAACCCAAGAAAATATGCACTCACTCAAACAAAGACAACAATAAGCACAGTAGTGAAACTCCATTGCGGGTTTGTTTTCTGACGCACTGAGGAAATGGGCAAAAATAATAGAAAGTACAGAAAATCCTAGAATCTTCACCTTTTTTTTTTTTTTTTTCTCTCAAGCCACTGGAGAAGCCTGTTGTCGTGTATAAACATATATAATTTTGTGGTTGTTGACATTTTGAACACCGAAGAAATCGAGGATTAAAAGCTACCATGGCACACTGCTTTGTCTTTTTCTCTCTTTGAATTTTTTTAAGGTCTTTGAATAATTTGGTTTCTTTCTGCTTTGCCTTTTGCATTCGGCTCCTTGACCAAAGGAGGAGGTTTTTCTGGGCTGAGCTCTGATTTAAAAACTGAGCCCTCACAAACGGGGGAATTTCTCCTCTGGGTCGGGATCTATGTTTAAAGGAATTACCAACTTGAAATGAAAACGACTAAAAATAAAAACAGAAGGAAACAAAAGAAGACCGCTGCAGTCGTATTTACAGAGATATGTACAATGTCAATAAATTAAAGTTTAATTTCGAGTATTCATATTCCACGTATTTACAAGAGTTATCAAATAATTACATAAATACTTTGTTTTAATAATAGTGTCCACTCTTTTCTTCTTCTCAGTATGTTAAACCTTGTTATTGCATATACAATTAAAGAGGGAAAGCTGTGATAAATCTACAGTCGAGCTACAGAGGTTTATAGATAAAATAAATTCACTTTTTTTTCTTTCCAACTACACGTCTTATTTTTGTTGCTACAAGGGAGGATGTTTAAGGTAGAGGGACAAAGGTCTTATTTTTGTTTTTATTATTATTAATAATAATTTTTTCCCTGGGATTTGAAACGAGCATTAAAAATAAACAACAAAACCCCACTGAAATAAAAAATACCACCACCCCCCTCAAAAAAAAAAAAAAAAAAAAGCAGACTATTCTGAAACATGCAAAAAAAAAAAAAAAAAAAGCCACCAACTGGCTCTCAGACATCACAATAATATTTTAAACACACAGCTTCCCTTAATGTCGACTAAGGGGGTTGTGGTTAACAACCCGCCCAGGAAACAACTGTTGAAAAACCAATACGTGAGTTACTTACAAGCTTTTCTTTAGGAGAGAAAAAAAATCACTTCTCTTACTTAATTTTTATTCATAAGTTTGTTTGATTTTTTTTTTTGTTTTATTTTTTCTTTTAGGGTTTTTTTTCTCTTTTTTTTTTTTCTTTTTCTTTTCCCGGTGTGTTTTGGTTTTGGGTTTTATTTTTTTTTTTTTACACTGGTAAAAAAGAAAATTAAAGGAGGATGCCACAAACCCCACCGGTGCCTCGATCCCTGTGAGGAGCCTCCGACCCAGCGCTCTCTCATCCCCGATCCTTTTTTCCCTGCTCCACCAGATAAACGCCGCGGGATTTTATATTAAAAAAAAAATAGAAGTAGGGAGGAAAAAAAAAATAAAGAAGGGGGTAAAAAAACAACACTCGCGGGGTGGAGGATGTGGTTTCTTTCAAACAAAGTGCACTGCGAGACGGATTTGAAATGCGCTCCCGGAGGCCGGGGGTTACGGGGAGCCGCTGCGGGATCTGTCCTGCTTGGGGTCGAGCCCGCTGACCAGGCGCTGGATGTTCTGCAGTTCGCTGGTGGCCGCCTCCTTGTCCGCGCCCAGCTTGGGGGACAGCGACACGGAGCCGGACGAGAGCGTGGAGGAGCGGCTGGTGAGGTCCGAGGCGGAGTCCAGGGGCACGGAGCCGGGGCTGGCGCTCAGCCCGCCCGCCTTGGGCTCTGCGGAGCCGGCGGCCAGGCCGGGCAGGGCGGTGGTGAGGAGGCTGCTGCCGTCCGACAGCGGCACGGGCAGCGGGTACGGGCTGTAGCGGAGCCGCGGCCGCACGGCGCTCAGGAACGGGTGCCGGTGCACCGAGCTGGAGGCGGCGCTGGAGGCGGCGGCCGCCGCTGCCATGTAGGTGTAGGGGTAGGGGAACAGGCTGCCGAAGGGAGACATGGCCAGGCCCTGCGGGAGGGGAGGAGAGAGAGGAAAGGGTTACCGGCCCGCACGGCACCAGGTGCTCCCCGCGCACGCAGCTGCCGGAGGGATGAGAGCTGTGCTCCCGCTGTCCGGGCCAGAAACACGGGGGCGATGGGGCACACCCTGCCCGGGCCCTGCCCTGCACGGCCCCGCTCCCATCGGGGGCCAAATGGCCGTGGGGTGTCTCCCGCACTCTCCCCCCCACCGGGCGATTCTCTTGCGCCCTTTACCCGCCGGTCCAGCCCCCTCCCGCTCCGCAGGGCAGCCCCAGCACATCCCCCCGACTGCGGCTCCGCTCCGCAGGGCAGCCCCAGCACATCCCCCCGACTGCGGCTCCGCTCCGCTGGCCGGACGCGCCCCGGGCTCTGCAGGACAGCGGGGAGGGTGGGAGAGCTCAGGGATCACGCTGGGCCACCCTCCCCGCCCACAGCTTTCCCTCCTCCGACCTGCTGCCAAGCCCTGTGACCGGCCCCCGAGAGGGGCACTGGGGGGGACACACAGGGGAATTTAAAGGAGGTTCCCGCTGCCCCCTCCCCGTCCCCAGGCTCGGAGCCCCCGGCCCGCAGGGGCGGCGCGGGGGGAACGCGGTACCTGCGAAGCCAGGACGTGCTGCTGCAGATGGAAAGGCAAAGCAGCCGCCGATGCTCCCGAGAGTCCCTGGGCCGCCGCCGTGGCCATGACCGTGTTGTCCAGTCCCGAGACCCCGGCGGACGCCCCCGAGACGGTGGCGAGGAGGGGCCCCATGCCCGCGGCCATGCCCGAGAAGGCTCCCCCCATGGCGAACTGCCCGGGGTGCAGCAGCAGCGGGTGCCCGTTCCCCAGCGGGTTGAAGAACTGCTGGCCGGCCAGGGCAGGGGGAAAGCCGAGGTTCTGCAAGTGTCCCTGGCTCAGGTGGGCCGTGCTGTCAGTTTGGACCGTCAGAGGGGTGAAGGGCTCTTTCCCCAGCAGTCGG
Source organism: Ammospiza nelsoni (assembly GCF_027579445.1). Classification (NCBI taxonomy): domain Eukaryota; kingdom Metazoa; phylum Chordata; class Aves; order Passeriformes; family Passerellidae; genus Ammospiza; species Ammospiza nelsoni. The sequence continues at coordinate 9,358,415 of NC_080650.1, read as the reverse complement.
TTCTCATCTACTTTGGGGCCATCCCTGAGGGGGCTTTTCAGTTCCTCGCCGCTCAGGCTTCCCCTCCGGGTGCTGGAAGAGATGGTAGCCGGGCTGTGCCGGGAGTCCGGAGGGGCTTTCTCAGTCCTCTCTCGGCTCCGACTCCCTGCCGAGTCCCCGGGGAAGAAGTGCCCTTTGGAGGGGCTGCCCCCCTTGTCCCGGGGGTCGTCCCCTGCGGTGGCAGCGGAGCTGGCCGGCGCTGGGGTGGCGGCGGTGGTCGTGCTGATTTTGCCCGACTCGTTTCCTTCTAGCAAGGGATCGTCTTTGCTGTCCGCATCGCTGTCTCCCTCGCTGGGGCAGAGATCTGCAAGACAAAGGGGGCCCGGGGCTGGGATCCGGCACTGCACATCCCGAAATCCCCACCGGGCTGGGAGAGGGGGCAGAGACGCTTCCTGGCCGGCCAGAAGTTTGTGTGGAAATCCTTCCCTTTCTTTATTATTATATAAATAAATACAGCCCCCGGCTCCCACCGCCCGCCCCGTCCAAGCCAGCCCGAGTTTTACACAACGCAGCAAATTTGGCTGCGAAACAAAGCAGCGGCCCAGAGCAGCGACCCCCCAGCCGGGCGGGCCCGGGGCCAGCAGCTCTGCTCCCCGGAGCTCCCCGGGGCTGCCGAGCCCCCAGGGACCCCCCTTCCCTCCCCGGCTGCAGCGGGGCTAGAGGAGGAACGGGACAGCAGCAACTCGGGACCGGGCTGGAGGGCCTTGAGGGTGGGTCTCCTATGAAGTTTCCCAAAGTTTTCATCCCTTTCAACGGGCAAACTTTGCAAAGTCTCACAGAGACAGTCACAGCCGTCTTCATCACGGCCTGGGCCCCCCTTCCCCCCAAACACATGCACGGCTTCGCTGGATTCCTCTGCACTTCATCTCCTAATTTCAGCGCCCCAGGTGCGAAGCTCTGCTTTGCTTTTCGGGTCCCCTCCCAGCTCCCCTCCCCTCAGCTCGGCAGGCCTTGAAAGAAACGAGGAAAGCAACTACAAAAAGGAGGTTGTTTCCTCCTCCCCCGGCCCCCCCCGGCCCGGGATGGATTAATACATACAGTGAGCTGCAGACAGCTCCCAACCCCGCACGGAGAAACCCAGGGTGACTTTTCTATAACAAAGTTGGCGACTGTATCCAGGGGAAAGATCCTTCCTCTAGTAACAGATTCAGTGAGGGATATTAATGGAGTGACTCCAGTTCTGAACTTTTGCCCCGTGGTCTGTCTTTGCTCCCTTGACTCAGAGCTGGCTCCTTTCTGAACCAAGGAGGGGAGGGATGAATGTGCAGCAAGGGGAGAGGGAGGCCGGGGGGGGAGAGGGAGAGGAAGAGTGAGGAAGGCAGAGAGAGGAGAGTGAGGAGGAGAAGGGAGGAGAGGGAAAGACAAAAAGAAAGAAGAGTGAGGGCAAGAAGGAAAGAGAGGGCAGAAAAACTAGAGAGGAAGAATAGAAAGAAGAGAGCAAAGAGACAAAGCATAAGAAGGGAAGAGGTAAGGAAGGAAAGAAGGGAGGAAGGAAAACAGGCCAGAGCCAGAGGGCAGTGACGCAGGCCAGGATTTGCCACCACAGAGCGGGCACCCAGGCTCTCCCACAAGAGACCAGGGGCCACAGCTCTCACCTTTGAGGCTGGAGGTGCCCACGGCAGGCACGGCAGGACAGGAGGACTGGGCAAAGCACTTGAAGGCCGTCTGCTCATTGGACGACTCGTCCGAGGTGGGATTCTCCTTCTTCTGCCTCTCATCGTACACGCGCATGGACTGCAGGGTCAGCTGCTTCCTGCGGGCACAGAACCCGCTGGGAGAGGGTCCCCAGCGCCCCCCGGGACCCCCCCAGCTCCCCAGCCCCTCCTGCAGCTCCCATCGGGGCACGGGGAATCAGAGCCACGGTCCCCTCAGGAGCAGAGCGCGTTTCTGGCAGGCAGCGCTTGGCTGCTAATGAGAGGAGATTTCTTGGAAGCGTGAGCAGCTCCTCAGCGAGGGCTGATATTAAAGACAAGGGGCGGAGGGGAGAGGGAAGCATTCCCTGGAGATTAGCTTTTAAAAGGCAAGGATGTTCCAGAGATATGAGCCATCTTAATGGTTGCTAAGATTGCTAGGAAGTGGTTATTTTGTTAGGCACTTTATGTAATCTTTTCACCAACAATTAACCCGGAGTAAAAAATCTATTTATATTTAGAGAAATTAGAAATCATTTCCGTCCTGTGGCTCCAGCGCTGGCTTTATTTTCACACTGATGGACAAGAGGAGCTGGCGTGTGCATGTTTGTGTGTGTGCTGGGCAGGGAGAGAGGCTTCTTGGTTTACACCACGTTCCCCTCACCTTTTTATTTTGTTGTTTGTTTGAAAAAAGCGAAACAGATCTATTTATTCATTATCTAACCCCCTGTGCAAATGGCTAAAATATCCTGTCTCCTGTAATATAACAAAACAGATATATCCCCCATTAAAGGAAAAAATGTCCCTTTTTTCTCCATGTATTTTCTTCTTATATTAAAAATAAAAGTCTTGAGTCCTATTATAAAGAGTTCTGTCTGCCTACCTGGGGCACAAACTCTGTCCTGCTGCTTTTGGAAAAAATAAAGAATCTTCTATCATTCATTACTTCCATATTCATGAGATACCTCTGTCCAAACAGTTTATTTCTGTGTTTCTCCTCTGTTTCTGTGTTGCTCTTCCATTTCTGTGTTTATTTCTGTGTTTCTCCTCCATTTTACTCTTTTCCAGGCAACCCCCAGAAAAATGCCAGAGGAGATTCAAGCAGTGCTCAGCCCTCACTTGTCCCTCTTCTCCAGTCCCAGATCCAAACTACACTGTAATATTCCCTCTCTAATTTGTAAGGGGAAGCTTTTTTCAAGCAATATTTGCTCAATGTACTGCACTCCCTTTGGCCAGCCATCCCCTGTGACGTGAAAACTAAACGTGGAAAGCAGGAAAGAATTCCCATGCAATCCGTTTGACGCTATTAACGCCAAGATCCTTATGGATTTTGGCGGGGGGAAGTGTGGTTTGGAGGCAAGGCAAGGTGATTCTGACCTCTGCTCGTGTTCTGAGCTTAACACATGCAAACCAAACGAGGCGCCTGTAAAGAATCGAGCCAGACTCACCTCTTTTCCCTCCTTCCATTCCCGGTGTCCCGAAAACCTTTGGCAAAGGGGTTGTTGTCAATTTTTAATTGTGTGATCTATAGGATAGAGAGAGAAAAAAAAATAACCAGGGGGTTGGGGCAGAATAAGGAGATTTTTGTAGTATAAAACAACAGCAAACCCCACTCTTCCCAGTTCCCCTAGTGCTGGCAGGAGTAGGACAGGGCAGGGGGCAAAGGTCCCTGGATTTGGGGTGAATCCTTGTGTTTTCCAAGCTGTTTGGAGGCAGCTCGCCCCCAGTCCCCCGCCGGGCTGGCCGGTGACCTGGACCGTGGTGGCAATGAAAGAGCCCCGTGTTGCTGCCACCACATCGGAATTAATTGAGCCGTGCAATGAGATCCATGCAAGTTATGCCTGTGCTTAAAACTCTTTAAATACCATAATTAAACCGCAAAGGAATCATACCCACCCCCTCGCTATAATAAAATACTTTATATAATCGCATTATGCTCCCTGTGTGTTGGGGCGCCAGGGGTGCCAGGAGCCAGCTCATATTTTTTAGGGGGTTGTGTGTGTGGAAGTTTTATGGTTTGGGTTTCCTCGGGGTTCAGGAATGGCTGTTGGGAGGGATGGGGGGTGCGGGACATCCCGCAATGCCTGCGATGCATGGAGCCGAACTCAGAGCCCGGCCGGAATGAGAACAGGATGCGAGCAGTGGCAACGGGAACGCCGCCTCCCCGCAGCTCCGTTCCCATCTCGGGCCGGGCTGCGAGCACATCAAGTTCCCAATTTAGGAGCAGAGGATGACCCCGAAAAGGAAACCCCGAGTGCGGGCAGGAGCAGCCTGGCTCCCGAGTCACCCCCCGCCGCACCGCACACACGGGAGCAGGAGGAGCAGGAAAAGCCCAGCGCTAAAACCAGCGGGACTTTTAATCCAGGTGCTCCCGGCCGTGCCTTCTGCTCCCCCCGCGCCGAGCCGAGGGCTCCCCACCGCTTCCGCACGCCGCTTCCCAGCCGATTTCATGGCAATCACACAAATATGCTCATTTCTGTCCTTCAACGCAGCCGCCCCCAGCTGATAGAGCGGGCCGGCCAGCCCTGCTGATAAGTCCCAAAGCAAAGTCTACTCTCTGTACACCCCTTTTCTTTCAGTTTCCTTGCAAGTACCTGGCTGCAGAGAGAGAGGAAAATAGCCTGAGCCCTGAGGGGGAAGCGGTTTTTTGGAGACCGAGGGCAGAAGGGTACAGACCTCCCCTTTTCACCCCCGATATTTTTACGGTGAAGGATGAGAGGGGCAGAGAGGGGCACAGGGGAGCTGCAGCGAGCGGCGCTGCGCATCCAGAGCCTCTGCGCTCGACGCTGGCGAACGCAAAGTTGTAATTCACAGACAACAAAAAAAATCAAGGCCCCTTTTTTTGCTCCTTCCCTTCCTTCCACTTGACTTAATAATCGTAAATTCGCCGTTTGCCACTCTCCCGAATATACCACCTTCATCACAAGTGACAACAAACCAGCAGCAATGGAAAGGCAGCGTTTGCAGTGCTGCAGAACTTCCTCACACGGGCTTTTTCAGCCCTTCCAGCTAAATTAAAGCGAGATACCCCTCTCTGACCAGAGCATATTTCTGCACCACAAAAAATAATAAAACCCTGCAAAAAAAAAATCATAATATAATAATAATAGGAACCAGACGTGCGCTCCAGCCTTATTGCCAATTGCTGTTAAAGGAGCTAAAACAGCACAAAGGCCAGGAAGAATTACAAAATCTTAGCCCCGCTGCTCTCCCCGCTCTGTCTTTCGACACACGGAGCCCAGTCTTTTTTATTAATATTTTTTTTCCCTGATGCATCTTAGATTAAATCCACACTAAGAGCAGCAAACCCCACCCCATCCCTTTCTTTATACTGGGGAGGGGAAAAAAGGTAGAAAACCCCTAAACATTCTCCTCCTCACCCCAAGTCCTCCCTCCTTTTAATTGCCTTCCCCGAGGTCGGTATTAGGAGAGCGCTCGACCCCCTCCCCCAGCGCCTTCCCCGAAGTTGGATCAAGGAGGTTTTGGGGGAAAAGATGGAGGGGGGAGAGAGAGAGAAGAGCGGGATGGGCTTCGTGAGTTTTAAGGGAACAATGCAGAGTAAAAGTTCTCTTAAAAGCCAAAACACGTAAAACAAATCCTCTCTTAATCTCCTTACCTTATCATTCTGGTATGCGGTCACTGCGATGAATTCAGTCTCCGGGAAAACGTAGGTCCTGAACGTGCTGTAAGGAAGCTTGAGGATATCGTTTGCTCGGACGATGTGGAACCGGGGCTGGTACTTGTGCATGGAGTTTAAAATGGTCTGGGGGGAGCAGAGGCCGGCAGCAGAGAGGGCAGGAGGGGGGAAAGAGGACGGTCAGCAGGAGCAGCATTTCCCCCGGCCATCGGCACTTTCTCCTCCTAATTTCCCTCTCCTTCCTCCCCTCACTCCTCCTCCCCGCCAAGCACACTCCAAACACACGCACACGCCTCGCAGCATCCAACTAAAAGTACTGACAGCTCCAGCTCGCCGGGGTAAGGCTCTCGCTGGACCTCTCGAAGGAGAGGAGAGAGGGGGCAATCCCCTCAGAGCTCTGCTGGGAGAGGGGGACAAGCTGTTTGGGCTCCGGCTGCAATGCCTTTTGATTTCAAAGTGTAAAAAAATAAAATAAAATCAAGTGAAGCAGCAGCTCCAGTTGCAACACCACCACGAGAGCCTCGGCTCGGTCTAATTGCGTGCCCCAATTCACTTAAGGCCTTCTGCGAACGGCAAAAATGTACCGTCTAATCAAATCACGGCAGCAAATGCAATCTTCGGCACATTAGAGATCCCCTGGCCGCGGCCACCAGCAGCAAGCCCCGGCTCCGAGGCCGAGGCGTTCCCAGGAATAGAAAGAAATGGCCAGGACCGACAGAGCACTTATCAGCAGGTTTGTTTGATTTCACTCTCAGGGTAAGTTTTTATCTCTGCACACCCGGTAAATGTAAAGGAGTGGATAGACATGAATGGGCAACTTGACCTCTGCTTTTGGTCCCTGTTTATTTTCACTCCGGCTTGCTTTACATTATCCAGATTAATATAGATTTAAACGTTTGCGTACTTAGGCCTTTAAGCCCTTTATACACATATGCATATCGTTCTCCTATGCTTAGAAAGTGTGATCGACTTTATTAAAAATATATATAGATATATAAAGTCACCGCAGCTCTGAGAAATATCGAGTTGCGCTGCGCTGGAAATGCATCCCTAAAGTTAACGCGGCATGGCACGGGGAGGTTACAGAGTAAACTCCGGGCTTTAATCCTGACCCCAGCGGGAGGAAAAATCAAGGACTGTTAGATGCCCGTCCCCGGGTGCGTGGGGAGGTGTTTCTGCCCCGTTTTCCCCTCATTTCGGCGCCTGCCGGAGCTGCCAGCGGGACCTGCCCGGCCGAGCAGGCGCCGAGACCCACGCACTCCCCCCGGGACCCCCCGCTCGGGCCGGGGGCGAGGGAGGGGAAAAGGGGGGCAAAGGAAGGTGTAAAAGGCACTCACAAATCCGTGCTTGTCAGAGATGTTGTTAGTGAGCTTCAGCTTGTGAAAGGTGACGACTTTGGACATCCATTGTTCGCCGGTGGCCGGGCTGTCCGGGTGGATGTACATTCTCTTTGGCATTTCAGGGTCAGCCTTGCCGGCTACCATCCACCGGGAATTATGGAATTTGTACCTACAATCATCAGCCGCCACAATATCCATCAATAAAATGTACTTGGCCTTTTTATCCAGTCCAGTGCATCTCACTTTAAATGGAGGAAACATTCTCCTATGGGCAGAGGGGGGAGGGAGGAAGTGGGGGGAAGAAAAGACGAGAAAAATAAAATGGAATTAATTACAACGTTTAAATAAGCTTCTGAATTTTGGTAGCGTGTCTACAAAGCAACTTTTTCGGCTCTCAAAAGCAGCAGAGTAAGTCTGTGTCCAGCACAAAGGTTTCCTCTCCTCCCCCCCACCGCCCCCAGCGAAAAGGTTTCTCAAATGCTTAAAAGTTGCAGGAGAAAATGGTCCCTGGATGGGAAAGGTACGCATTCCCTGGAAATCAGCAGGCGCCTACCTCTCTCTGCCATTCCTAAACAGCAAAGGCCCATTTGGGGCTCCCTGATCTCTCATTAGTTTCCTTTTTGCCTGCTAAACAAAGAAATGGGAGCTGATCGCACCCCGATAAAATAAATCGTCTGAACTATTACAACCCGGGCTCCCGATAAAGTGCGGACTTTTACACTTCGCAGACGAGAATAAAAACCCCCAGTGAGGGCAGCGTGGCTGCCGGGGCTGTCCGGGGATCCCCCCCTGTGCCCAGGGTTCCCTGCGATCCCCGCTCCCAGCTCCGGCTCCAAACTGCAACAGGATACCACAAATTTGCTGTTTATTATATCGAGTGGTTGGCATTCAGCAAATCTCAACTTAAAAGGAAACACATGACTTTGCAACATGTAAGAGCTCTTAATACTGGCCGAGGCTTTCACGCAAAAACTTTTGACCACAATTAACAGCAAAAACTTCGGGAAAGCTGTAAAACGGGCGAGATTTTTTTTTTTCTCCTTGCTGCTTTTAGGGCTTCTATTTATTTTTTTTTTTCCCCTGAGCCTGTAGCCTGCAACTGGTGCTTTGCAAATAGGCGAAGCTCCAGTAAGGCAGCTGAAGGCCATCTAAGAAGACTTTTCAGGAGTGGCTTCCTCGAGTAATTCTCCTGGCAAATCAGATGTGGGCAGTTTGGGAGGTTTCTCAGAGAGCCCCTTAGAAAAACACCCGGGTGCAAAGGAGGTTTTCACCCTACGTATCATCACAGCGATAGGTAGAGTTGTAAAAGAGTCCAGATGTCAATGAGTAGCGAATATAGAGAGAGATTTCAGACGGGTAAACCTATAAAAAGCAGAAATGCCGAGCGTGGACGCGCCGTGTGTGTTCATTCATTCCCACGTGAAGGTTACATAAATATAGGGACAGGCAGCGCGGAGCTGCAAACCCTTCCCTGCCACTCCTGCAGCGGCTGCAGGACGGCTGGGGAGTTTTGTCAGCTTTTCTGTCCATTTCCAGACATAACCAGGCGGCACAAACCCAGCCGAGATCCCAGCACAGAGAGAGGCACAGCCTGACACACCGAGCCTATCTGCCCTCCTGCCCCAGCAGCAGCCAGGCGCCTCTCCATAGGATTTTTCCTTCATTCCCTTTTCTTAAGGAAGAAAAACCGCGTGTAGCGAGGCTGAAAACCAGGCCATCCCCTTTGCCAACCCCAAATTATTTTCTTCCTGCTCCCAGTCTTCTCCAGCAAGCATTAAGCCACTGAACCATGAAGGGACCCCCTCACCCCCTGCACACGCTCATGCTGAGCAGGGCCGGGTCGCGCTTGGGCTGTTCCCGGCAGCCTGGTGCCCCAGACGGGCTCGGATCTTCAGCTCCTAAAGCTTCCCAGAAGTGCAGGTGAAAGGAGATTTACGGAGGAAACCGCCCGAGAGAGAGCCCTGCCCTGCTGGGGTGCAGAGACTGCGGGCTGGGGGATAGAGGGGGGGAAAAGCACGAACCCCCAAGCCAGACCTACCTTCCCGATTTGGTAATCACCATCTCTGTGCCTCTTTTATGGAATTGCTCCCAAAGCTCTTTAGCTTCCAGATGCACTTTCGGATCGTCTTCTACCTCTTCTTCTGGCTCCAGAGTTTTTAAAGGCCTCAGATGGGCTGCTGCCTGGTGACCCAGGGAAGAAAAGGGAATACCAGTCTCTGCAGCCCCCACTAACTGATCCATGATGGGTTTAGCCAGAGCCCCGGGAAGGGACAGGGCGGCTGCCCCGTTGGGAGGCAAAGCCAGAGCCGGGAAAAAGGGAGGCTGATGTCCCAGCACGGCGCTCATGGCAAAGTCCGGTGCCCGGTGCGGTAAAAAGGGATGATAAGCCATGCTTGTCCCAGGGATTACTGGATCTCTCATCGGTAAATTCATCCACTCCACTCCTCGGTCTTCCTACTGCTGGAGTAGTCCCGGAGTGGTTTCTAACAGCACATCACGAAGAAGAAAAATTAAGATAATAACAATAACAGCAATAGAGCACCAAAAAAAAAAAAAAAAAAGGGTTGGGGGTAACAAGCTCTAAACAGCACAGTACATGAGGGAGAGGCAGAACTTCTACAGCCTACAACTTCCCGAGCCGGGGCACATCCCCAGCCCTCGGGACAGCGGATTAACAGGATTGTTCATTATTAGTCTTGCTTTTTCTCGTGTTCGGTCTCAGAGGCTTTGTTTTGCTTTTTAGTTGTTTGCGTTTTTTTTTTTTTTTCCTGAGTGGAAGTCCTTGTGCTGGAAAAGAAACGCCGAAGAATGGAAGAAAAAAAATCCACCGGGTTCGCTGTCTGCTCCTGTTGCCGCAGAAGAGCTGGACAAGCCGAAATCCTTTTTTTTTTTTTTCCTTCTTCTTTTTTTCTCTTAGTCCCAATCCCTCTTCTCTTCTTCCGTGGCGGAGGGTGACGGCTCGAAGCTGGGTTTTCTTTTAGGGTGGCTGGCTCTCTTCCCCCTCCCCCCCACCCCTCCACCTTTCCTCCGTACGGTCAGGCTGCAGAGCAGAGGCTGGGGAAGGAGGGAAAGCAGAAAGGAGCAAACAAACCCACCCCGCCTCGCCGGCCGAGGAAGGCTCCTGAGCAACCTTCAGCAGCAAAAACTTGTAGGGAAATCTCGTTTCCGCCTCGCCTTCCTCGCTCCCCAAGCAGGAGCTGGTCAGGGTGTCCTGATTTCCATCAGGATCTCTTCTTTCTTTCACCCTCCTCCTTTTTTCTTTTTTTTTTTTTTTTAATTTATTTTTCCCCCTCTCTTTCTCTTTCGCTGTGCCTTAAAAAAAAAATCTGCCAGAATTATACTGTTGTCTCCATGAGAGAGAGAGAAAGTGAGAGGGAAAGAGAAAGGAAGAGAAAAAAGGGGGAGGGAGAAAGAGAGGAAAAGAGAAAGAGAGAGAAGAGAGAGGGAGTAGGAGCCTCTCGGCTCTGAGAATTCCCTGTGAGTCTGTGCTCTGCGTGCACCCGATCGTAGGGATGTGTTGTGGGTTACAGGGGAGCTGGAGCCGCCTTGATTGGCTCTTTGACGCTTTCGGACCAATTGTGAGGCTCCATAGGCGGGGTTCTGACAGCTCGGGTGGAGGGGGACAGCGCCGAGTTATAAAAAGAAGGTGTCGGAAACTGTAACGCTGCAGCAAAGCATCACTAGTACTTCGGGCCGTGTGAATATGTCAACATGATCAGAGGGGAGGCAGCAGGGAGGGAGGAGGGAAGGGGCCGGCAGCGCCCGCCTCTCGGGGGGTGCTGGGGGCCGCCTCGGCCCCGGCCCCGGCCTCCCGCCGCCCCGGCAGCCCCGGCGCTGCCCGGCCGCCCTGCCCCGGTAGGAGCTTCCGAGCGCCGGCAGCGGGGGGGGCTCGCTGGGGGGGTCCGGAGCTGCGTTCCCCCTTCCCGGTACCGCGGCGGGGTCCCCCCGTGTGCCCCCCGGCCCGGAGCCACCTCGGGAGGCCGCCGCTCCTCACTGCCGTCCCCGCCGCTCCCGGTGTCACCCCCGGCCGCTGCCCCCGCGCCGTTTGTCCCCTCCCCGGCAAAGTTGCTTTCTTTAAACGACACCTCCGGCCCGGGAGCCGGGCGCTTTCCTTCTCCCCAGAATCTGGGGGTGAGCTCCGGGGCTCGGGGAAGGCTCTGCGGCTCTTTCCCCGCTCGGAGCTCGGCTCCAGCGGCCGCCGCTGTTATTGTTGTGGTGGGCGGCTGGAGGCTGCGGCGGGCGGGCGGCGGCCGCCACCGGCTCGGCTCCGGCCCCGGCGGCTGCCGATCGAGGCGGGTGCGCGCAGGGAAGCGGGAGGCCGCTAGAAAATGGGATTTCAATGTATTTATTATTCCTTTTCTTTCTTTCTTTCTTTCTTTCTTTGGCGTTGCCGATGAAGGCCACTCGGCTGGCACCGGCGCCGACAGGGTTACGCTCCCACACCCCTCCTCTTCCACGAGGTGCGCGGGGAGGAGACGGGAAGTGCGGCTTTCCCTGCGCCCGGGCCGGGCAGCGCCGGGCGGGGGGGGCCCAGCTCCGGTTCACCCGGGCTCGCAAGGAGCCGGCCTCCCCCCGGGGAAGGCGGCACGCGTGGGCCTGATCCCACCCCACGGAGAGGGAAGAGCCGGGCAGGATCCTCCTGGGAAGTTTGCGGGGAGATATATTCCTTTTGGGGGGGTGGGTGCTGCTGGGTGTGGGTGTGTGACAGTGCAGGGCAGCAAGAGGGGGCTTGGGACCGTGCGTGTCGTGGGCATGCAGGGCACGGAGCGCCCACGCGTGTCAGGCAGGGTATCCCAGCGCTGGGAGGAATCACTAGGCTGCCCTGGGGAGGGAGGGGGAATCTCCTGACGCCCCCCACCCTGCTTTAAACAGGGGAGGATAATCCTCCGGGAGCGGAGCGGGGGAGCGCGGGGGCTCGGCGCTGGCTGCGCGCAGATGGGAGCGGAACCTCTAAAGTGATTAGCTCTTCTAACATTGCATTTTTGACGCACATGGTTAAGAGCGCTTGGCGCCAGCTTGGTGAAGTCCCTGTAGTAACCAGCGTCTAGGATCGCTTTGCATTCACCAAAATATCTCCCCTTTGGTCGGGGGTGGGGGTGAAAAGAGGAGGAGGGAGGAAAGGAAGCGGGAGTAATGCGTTCAAAGAGGATGAGGGGGGGAAAGTCTGATGTGTTTCACGAAGCCAGGAGCCTGGTTGCCCGCGCAGCGCTCGGCTGCGCTGTGCGGCTGCTTATCGACCAGGAGAGCGAGTCTTTCCAAGCTCTGCTCGGAACCGGTTCTCGGGTCCTGCCGCGGTGGGAACCCCCAAAGCCTCTACCTTCCCTTTATCAGCGTCCACAGCAAACGCCCGGCGGCCTCAAGAAGTTTGCTGCAATTTACCCCACCCGGGCCGCCGCTGTCTCACGGCGGCCGGGAGGTGCCCGCGGGACAAGCGCTGCCGCCCCCGGCCCCGGCGCGCCCCGGGCCCCGCGCCCGCCCCGCCGGAGCGCGCCCTCGGCGCCGCGGCACAAACCCGAGCCGCTGCCGCCCTCCGCGCCCGCCCCGCACCTTGCGCCGCGCTCCGCACCCACCCGCGCAGGAAAATAAAATGTTTGCCGCTTATGATTTCCAATTGCAGCGTCTGGCCTAATGGCGTGCGAACTTCCGCCAGTTCCGAGTGACCTCCCCGACGAAGCCCCCCGGAGACTCGTATTATGAAGGGAGGCTGCACTAATCTAAGATCAAAAGCGGGAAGGTGCGAACAGTCTTTGTCTCCTTTCGGCCGCCTCATTCCCCCTTCTGTGTGTGATAAATCTACCCTGGCGCCGACTGCGCGCTGGATGATTAATTTGCAAGCAAACAAAAGGGACCTGATGGCCAGCCATTTTAGTTAAATATTGGCCAGTGCTTCCAGCTACTTGTTAGCCTCCTCTTTGCCTGAAATAAATAGCGCAGAAGTAAATAAATAAGGAGAGACCCATAGAAATGAATGACGAAGCGAAGGGATGGTACGGGAGTAAGGGAAAAAAAAAAAAAAAAAAGAAGAAAAAGAAAAAGAGATCAGGGTGGCTGACGGTGAAGCGGGAGCGGGTGGAGGTGGGAATGGGGCTGGTGGCGGGGGGAGCCAGGGTGATAGCAGGCTGAGATAGCCGGCTGCCCCCGCGCCTCCCGGCCTGTCTGCAGCCTGGGCTTGCACCAAGGCCGACACTATCTTGGCTCTTCAAAGAGGCATGAAAGGTCTCTGCTGTCTCCCCGGAGAGCGGCCAGGCCGGGACTCTCTAATCTCGGAGCACAAGAGCTAAAGGCCAGGGCGGGGGGGGGGGGGGGGGGGCGGCTCCCACCCTCCCCAGCTCTTCTTCACTCCATCGCCAGCACCTCCATGGGTTTTCCCCGGCTGAATCCAGACCCCGGGTCTGTGGTGGCTGAGCGGCTGGGAGAGCTCCGCTTCCTCGGATTTCACCCTCCTAAGCAACTTTTAGCGTTTGCACGAGAGCTCGGCGCTGCAGCGAGCATTCCCCGTGCGTATGTGTTGGAGGTGTGGGAGGAGAGAGGCTTTGGCTCTCTCCCGGTGGCCTGAAGAGCCAGCTGGAGGAAGGAGGCCAGAGGAAAATAAAGGCAGCCCAGCTTTCGGGCCCACACGTCCTCTCCCAGGCCTGCGGGAGCAGCTCCGAGGCGTGTGTGCGTGCGTGGAGGGGCTCCGAGTGCTCCACGGCCTCTGCCGGGATGCTGTGGGTGTGTGGCACCGGGAGGGATTCGTGCCCTGGGGCACACCGCCAATCCCCGCTCCGACAGCAGCCCCTCAGGTGTCCCCGACAGCCCCTCCATGTGCTGGGTGCTCTGCAGGAAAGAACAAGCCTCGGTGCGTGGTGAGCAGGGCCAACGTGCACAGCCTGAGTGGGGTTTTGCATCCTATCTATGCATTTCCTTATCACGCTGCTGTTCCAAGCATCCCCAGGGGCCCAGACCCATCGTGCCTGCCAGCAGCTCTGCATCCTGCAGGATTTATCCCTCTCCTCCCTCCCTTTCCCACGGCGATGCAACCTCTGCTCCGTCTCCAGCCCTTCAGGAGGCAACACCCCGGCGTGGCCACGCTGTGTTTATCCCAAATAAAACGCAGCAGCGGGCTGGTTTACTTTGGCAGGTTTGCAGTAAATACTGGCTGGAGCACGGGGGGCATCTGGGGAGTGGTGATTACACGCTGATTGCGAGGGAAAGTGTGCCCAGCCCCGGGCAGGCCCTTCCCCAGCCCCACAAAAGGTGTCAGGAGATGGGGCCGTGCTGACACAGATCCATCCCCGAGTGGCACTGCAGGCCACAAGCGTAATGGAGCAGCTCCCTCAGGGAGCTCGTCTATACACTTGGATTATACAAACTGCTACGGGGAGAGTGGGGAATCACTGCAGCAGTTCTTTGCCTTGCCCTTTGGCACAGCACTTCCTCCAATTGCAAATTGGATTTCATGGAAAGCCTGGCCCAAAAACTTTAAAAAATAACCTGCCAGAGTCTAAAAAAGCATTGTGAGGCATTTAAAATACCAAAAATTAAATTCCCCACGTCTTTCTCTGAGCAGGCTCAGCCCCATCGTGTCCCACTGCAATCAAAGGGGCCATTCCCCTCTCTGTGAACAGAAGATTCCCCACCAGGGGGATCAGGCCCCCTTCCCAACACAGCCGAGGTGAGTGAGGGCTTTGCAGAGTTGGGGGAAAACCAGAGACAGCACTGCTTGTTGTAATGCCGGGGGGAAAAGAAAAGGGAGAGCACCACTTGGAGAGGCTTCTCCTCCAGCACCTCGCACTGGGATGCAATCCTCAGGGGAAGGCTGCTCGTGGCCAGCCTGGTGGCAGCAGTGCAGCACTGAGTGTGGCAGGGTCAGGCAGTGCCGTCCCCCAGCACAGGTCACCACACTGAGCACATCGAGCAGCCCTGCACAGCCCCCAGCTCCCCTCGCTCCTCCTGGGCACCCCGAGCCTGCTCGGGATCCTGCCAGCTGCTGGCTCTGCTGGAAGCCCAGAACATCAGGGCTCCAGGTGCTCACATCACCAGCCCTGCCCCAGTTCCTCCTCTCCCCACAAGATCTGTGCTCATCTCATCCTCATCCCGGCTGCCCTGACATTCTCCAGTTGCGTCCACTTTGTCCTGGACTGGAAAAGAAAATAAAGGAGCACCCAGAGCTGCCTGCTGCACCTCTCCCCTCTGCCTCGGGCCAGGCCCAGCCTCACCGACCAAGGCATGTCAGGGCACAGCACAGCAAGGTTTGGGGCTGGACCTCTTCCCTCCCAAGCTCACATCCCTTTTTACCTTTTCTGAGCCCTTTTTGCACCACTCAGCTTCTGCTTCCCACAAACCAACACCTTCTGCACTCTCAGATCTGGCGACCCTTTCCACCCCCTGGTCTTATTCTTCTCACCAACGTGCTGCTGGCAGAAACAAAATGAAAGCCCAGTTTCCTCCCTTGCCCTCTCTACACCCATCCTCCTGCTTCCACCACCGTTGGCCGAGCAGAAATTGTAAATAGAGTTCACTATTTGGATAAGGCTTTTTTTTTTTTTTTTTTTTAATACCCAAGCCATACATGCAGTTTGCCACTCAGGAAGTCGCGCTAATTGTCCTTTTCTATAGTCAAACAGATCTATCTTTTCAATGCTGTCTTTGTGTCTCTGCGTGCGAGGCAGAAAGAGGGAACGAGTGGATACGTTTATTCAATTATTTAAACACACACACAACACAACAAGAGGGCCAAGGAGCGCCGGTTCCTCCCGCAGAAGCCCTCCAGCTCTGCAGACGCGGCATCGCCCCCCCACCTCCCCGCAGACCCAGTAGAACAAGGCACTCGAGAGCACCCGGCAAAGAAACCGATTTTATCTGCTTTGACCATCAGCCGTGTTCTTTAACAACCCAGAACCGGAGCCTTTCCCATCTCCACACGCCCCCCGGGCGCCTCCTCCGCGCCCCCGGGGCCGGAGCGGGGCCGGAGCCCGGCAGGGGCCGAGCGGCACCGGGCACTCGGCAGACGCTGCCTGCAGGTCAGGGAGGGGAGCCGGCAGCCTCTGGCACCGCCACTGACACACGCTTTGCTCCCGTTTTCTCCAAGATGCCACCAAGTCACCCGGTCATCGATTGATACCTCGGGCGGGGGGAGGACCAGCTGTTGCAAAAGGACATGGTAAATCTAATAGGGGCTGCTGTCAATAAAGAAATGACAGGGAAGAAGAATCGGCTTCTTAAAGTCTGCTGAACTAACACTCATCATGCAGCCGCGGACACGTATTCTCCATCGAAGCCTGGTATCCATTACTATTTTCCTTACTAGGTTTCAATTAAAGAGCTGTAACCCCCACACGCACACCCCAAGGCAGGGCACACATGAAAGGGACGAGGAGGCAGCGGACAACTCCAGCCAGCCCCGAGCTCTGACGTGCCCGAGCGAATTTCCCCGGCCCCGAGCGGCCGGGCCGGGGCAGAGCCGCGTCCCTGCGGGCAGCGGGACCCGCACCGGCACCGCTCCCTCCCGCCACGGGCTGCAGGAACTAAAAACTCCTAAAGGTGGATGTTCCCCGAGCATCTGGGCAGCTGAGGAGCTCGGGGCGCAGCCGTGGGCACCCAAAGCGTGACCGTGCTCCCAACAATTTCATTTCACTCTTCCCTTCTCGCGTGAAATAGATTCTAAATTATCCCCAACTCAAAAAAAAAAACAAACCCCAAAAAACAAAAACCCCAAAACAAAAACTTAACAAACTCCACAATTTTTTTTTTTTTTTTTTTTTTTTTGGTGAAAGACGGAAGAACTTTATTTATTTTTTTTCCAATGTCCCAGTTAGGAGGTTCGGGGCAGGAGGGGGAGGCTGGGAACGGGTTATTTTTTTTCCTCTCGTGGAGCCCCTCTGTGCGTTTGACCCTTGGCATCTGCCTGCGAAGGGCGAGGGAAGGGCTTCACCCGCCCTCCCTTCAAACGGGAGCTGCAAAAGGCGGCCGAAATGTGCCAGCACAGCCCTGGGAAACTTTTGGGTAGCGGCAAATTTCTCTAAAGAACTTGAGCGCTTCGGTCAGCCTGAAAGCATCACCCGACGTGCAGGGCAGGGGGCTGCGGGCTCCCTCGGAGCGCCACTCCATGGGGTGTGATGGACCGAGAAAATCCTCTGCTCCTTCCCCACCGCTTCCCAACTGTCCCCGCTGCCAGGGGACACCTTCCCGGGGGGCTGAGTCAGGAGTTCAGCCCCTCATCCCCGCTTTGGGGGTGCTGAGAGCCCCGCCACCAACCCCCGGCCCGTCGAGGCACCAGCTCCCGCTGCGCTTCACCAAAATCTCCTCTACACGCTCGCACATCCACGCACGACCCAGCAAAAGCCTCCGGAGATCATTTCCGTGGGGAGCACGACAAGATGGAAATAAATAATAATAGTAATTAAGAAAAAAAAAAGCAGAAAAATAAATCAGGGGCTCCTCTCTGTCTCTGGGGCGTGGGAGGTTTTTGTAGCGCAGTTTTATTTTAGTTTAGTATTTTGAACAAACTTCAGATTGATTTCCGGAAAGCGCAAACGCGCACACATGGGAAAGTGAAAAAACCGGTCCTTCGAGGTCATCTGAGAAGGGGAGACGGGATCTGT
The DNA here is from genome assembly GCF_027579445.1 of Ammospiza nelsoni. Lineage (NCBI taxonomy): Eukaryota > Metazoa > Chordata > Aves > Passeriformes > Passerellidae > Ammospiza > Ammospiza nelsoni. The sequence continues at coordinate 9,341,185 of NC_080650.1, read as the reverse complement.
ATCCTTCTTCTTCCCCCTGCCCCCCGCAAAAAAAAAAAAAAAAAAAAAAAAAAAGTAACAGAAGGGGAAAGATCCCATGTTTTTATAGTTTAAAAGTACTTTGAATTATTTGCTTTTAATGGCACACGTGGCTGCAGCAAAGCCGGGCTCTGCTTTCGATCTTGCACTTGCTCCTTGCTTTTCTGTACATGCATGCATGTGTGTGTATATACATCTCCAGGCTTTACAGCCCCCATTTCACGGCCAGGTTTCTCTCTCCTCGTCTCTCCACCCTTTCGCCTGGACCAAAAACGAGTCCCAGGCCACTCTTGCGCCTACGGTAATCACTGTTCTGCTGGGATTCAGAAACGCGGGCAGAGCCGGCTTCTGCCGCAGCGTTTCTCTGGAGCAGCAGGAGTGTTGCAAAAATTTATTAAACCCAGATGATCCAGGAGTTGGGGCAGACGGAAAAGATTTCCAATTAAAGCCGAGAGGAGCAGAATACAACCAGCTCCGCGCCGCAGGTGTAAACTGCATTTGTGCAGCTTTTGCTGCATTTGTGCAGCTTCTGCTGCTCTTCCCGGAGCGGCTCCTTCCCTTTGCCCTAACGGGGGTTAGAGGGGAAAGGTTTGGGGTTTTTTTTCCCCGCAGGAGATTTTGCTAGGGAGCCATCGGGCTCGGCCCGGCGCCGGAGCATCTTTCCCCGCGGTCGATGCGCGCCTGGGCGGCTCGGTGCCTGCAGCCCCCGCGGGGCCACCGGCCGCCACCTCCCAGCCCTGAAAATTCCCTGCTCACCTGTTGCTTCAGCCGCTTCTTTAATGGCATGGGCTTAAGGGGAAGCTAAAATGCTCACAAGCGATGTCGGAAAAGCGGCGGAGGGAAGGAATGATTGCAGGTAGATGGGAGATAGGGGAGGATGAAACAGACGGGGAGCCGGGCATCGCTCCTGATCCTCGGGGTGAGGAAGGAAATGCCCTCGCACAGGGCACCGCCACTTTCTGCTCGTTTTGGTACCGCTTCTCGGGGTGCTGGGAGCGTTAATTCCCCCCGAAAATTGGTTCTTGTTCATCAGGAGTATTCAGGAGCCCAAACCACGTCCTGGTCCCTGGGAGTCACCCCCCTTAAACAGCTTTTTTCTCCTTAGAGTGAGGCTTGACACACACTCCGGGCTCGGGGCACTCAACTTTCTGAAGTTACAGTATAAATAAGGGGGAAAAGCATTAATGAATGTTTAATCCTTGTTTTCTTTAAATACCATTAGGACAATTGTCCGGACCCCGGGTCAGGGAAAAATGCTGTTCAGTGGAGACAGGAAGGCGACGGCTTGGAAGGAGAAGGGGGGATTTGAAGAGCGAATAAGTGGGTGCATGGTGCCTGGAGCTCACCTTCTGCAAAGACAAGGTGTGATTAATGTCCGACACTTGTGGAGCCGTTTGTCCCTGCCCTGCCTCACAAATCCTGCTGCTCGTCCCCCGACAGCGAAGCAAGCAGAGTAGATTGTGAAGCTTCTGCACACTGGGACGGGGGCGGGAGAGGGGAAAAAGAGAAAGAACATACAAGACAAGCCCGTCCCAAGAGCTGGAGTGGGCAGAGTATTACATGTACAAACATCCAAACAAGATTCGAGCAGTACAAAGCGTCGGAAAATCCAGAGCAGCCCACATAAAAAGAGAAGTTAAGTAGGAAGTGGTGTAAAAGTGTTGTCATTTATTTTGCCTTCCCTTACAGATGTTCTGCATAAAGCCCTATCTTAATGAGACGGAGCGAGGGGAGGAGGGAGGGCTGAAGGCAGCGGGCGGGGAGGGGGCGCGGGGGTCCCGCCGAGGCTCCGTGGGCTCCGGCCACGGGATGGCGCCGCGGCCGCCGCCTCTCACCTGCGGAGCGGGGCTCACCTGGGCGGCCCGGATAGCCCGGCCCGGGCACGGGCACCCCCAGAGCAGCCCCGCCCGGGAGCGGCTGGAGCGGCGGCACCGCTCATCCCAACGGATCGCAATAAAAGAGCTTTGAGAAGTGACAGCCAGGCGTTTATGGGCTGAGAGACAAGGCGAGGCACGGGCACAGCATCCCGCGGGTGACGCAGGGTAACCTGTCCCGGGGAGGGTGGCGAGGAAGGAGGGAGAAGGGGAGAGTTTGGCCGCCGCTCTCAGCAGCTCCTGAGCTCGCCGAGAGGGAGGAATAACGCGGCGGAGCGAGAGAAGCGCTGAGCTAAACTTAGGGACCGGGAAGGGAAAGATCCGTTCTTCAAAACAGCTGGACTAAAAATATCCACCCTCCCGCTCCGGAGTGAAGGTGTACGCGATCTAATATTTCAGGTGACATAAGAAGGGAGCAAACACCCTGCCAAAACATCCGCACCACCTCCTCCCCCGAAATACAGTGACCACTCCCCGCCAAAAAAAAAACCCTCGAGCAATAAATCCAAAGTCACGTCTCACTGTCACCCACCATCCAAGAGAAAAAAAATAAAAGAAATAAAAATCGCGTTTTATGAGCCCTGCTCGTCCTGATCAGAGCAGGGGAGGAGCCGGTCGCCCCTCGCTGCCCCCTTCCCTGGGCAGGTGCGCCCACCGTCCAGCCACGATCCCATCGTGCAGCAAAAGGGACAGTAGCTGGGTTTAAGCATAAAAAAGAGCCTGTTTGCTTCTTTATTAGTGTCGAGCCTACTCTAATTACGAGAAATCGCTGCTCTCGGGCTGAAACGACGTGCTGTCCTGTGCTTGTAAAATACATTTCAAGTAATTCTTTTCTGTCTATAAAATACAGCGTGTGTGTGGGGAATATAAATAAACTGCTGTCCATTTCTTTAATGCTATTTTAGCCAAATTGACTGGCCGGATTGGAATTCGACATAAAAGCTTTAGTTTGCAAAACATCCGCACTATAACGTCTGGGAGACTGGGCTTGAGCTCCAGCGCGACGGGCACGTTAACTGCATTAAAACCTCTCCATACATTTTCGAGCTTTTGCTTTTTTCCCCCTCTTGCAGCACATCCACCCGCTCTCCTCCCCGCCTCCGGGCGCCTGCGCCTGGTTTTCTCCAAATGAAGTATTTTACGTGATCGATGGAAGGAGTCATTTGGCCCATAATTAGGTCAATAAAATCAATGTTTATTCCTCTGATGGCCTGAAAGCTAATAAATTCCTCTTTTATATTCGCTCCCTCCGAAGATTAGAAACGAGCTGCCCCAGCCCCAGCGACAGCAGAGCGGGGTGGGCGGCAGCCCCGGCCGGCGGGGATCGCTCCGTTCCGCGCTCCCAGCCCAGCCCCGGCACAAAAAAAAAAAAAAGTTAATATTAAAAAAAAGAATTCTCTACTCCCATCCCTCCCACTCGTGTTTATTTTTCAAGACAAGACAATTTCCAACACATCCAAATTGAGTCCAACCCCCCTGGAGCACCCCGCCATCGCACGCTCCACTCCTGTCTCGCAGATAACTTTATTTCTCTTGATTCCCTTTGGAGCCACTGTTAGTCATGGACACATAAGGTTTGAAGGCGCCTTGGAGAAATCCTATTAGACTTGGAGAAAGTAAAGCTTTTGGGACAATTAAAAAACAACAACAAACAAAACGAAACAAAAAAAATCCCAACCCAAACCCGCGACAGTTTTATTTTTCACGCAGTAATAGCGAGGAAAAAGCATCATGGTCCTAATCAGATCAATATAGAGACACAGAAATCTTTGCAAAGGTTTAGCAATTTACAGTGGGTTCCAGACCTTTGACATACATTGCGGATTAATTGGGCACTGTCAAGAGGGGGGAAGAGGAGGTGGGATTCCAGTTAATTAGTCGAGAAATGAATAAAAACTAAACATTATCGGAATTGTCTGCGGGTCCCGGTTTGTTAGTGGGGATTTGGGGATCAGCTTTTGTGTGCCGTAAATTGGATCTGAGTAGCGTGGTGCTGTCTTACACTGTCGTTTTGTGAACTGGCGACAGCTCGAGTCCATGGGAAAACTTAAAGGGAACCTGGGGCCGGTCACAGAGCCTCATTATCTCATGTCGGATACCATCTTTCGGAGAGAGCGTTTAATCAACAGTGGCACACAATCCTCCCCTCGCAACCTGGGCAAACCGCACCACCTTCCCGTCCCTCCGCCCTGCAAACGGCCCGAGAGGAAAAAAAAAAAAAAAATAATACCCCCCCGCTTTTCCCGAGTGGGTGAAACCGTGCCAGGGGCTGGGAGGGTGGCGGAGCCGCCGCTGCCCGCGGTGAGAGCCCGGCCGGGCACGTGGGGCTCCAAGGGCCGGGGCTCCGCGCTGCCTCAGCCCTTGGAGCTGCTGCCTTCCCCCGCAGAGCCGCCCAGGGGTGGCCGGGGAAGTTTTCCCCGCGGTGCTGGACGGGGCGGTCCCCGCTGCCCACCCCATCCCCGGCCGCCCCGCCGACATTGCGGCTGCTTCTCCCCGTCCCGGCCTGCTCTCACCGAGGGCAGCCACGGCTTGGCCCCCGCTGGGTCAGCGCAGCCCTGCCGGCTGTCCCCGGCCGAGCAGGGGAGCTTCCCCTCGCTCTCAGTGAATTCCCTGGCACACTCCTCCCTCCGCCTGCCCTGAAGGGTCCGGCTGGCAGGAAGAGGGAGACGAGGAAAGAGCTGGGAACGAGCGAGCGCATCCCTCCAGTCTCAGGAGAGGAGTGCTCACGGGAGGAAAACCCTCAGCACTGAAGGCGAATGTTGGTCCCGGGCCGGGGGGAGCCGCACGCCGAGGGGGCCCCGGTTGTGCCGGGACGGAGCGAGGGGAGCAGAGAGGGGGAGCCCTCAGCCCACGGGAGCTCCCAGCTGGGTGCGGGTGTCCCCCCTGAGCCGCCGTGCGGGCTCGCAGTGGGGACGGGACCCCTGTCAGGGGCTGTCGGGTCTCTGGAGGGATCCCTCGGGGGTCGCTCCGCGTACCCGAGCGGGACGAGGCCGGGGAGGATGAGGCTGCGGCGGTAGCCCGGCTCCAGATCCCCCAGCATCCCGCGTGGGGCTGGGAGAGCCCGAGGGACGGACAGACGGACCTTGCCGGACGGTAAAATCCGCTGCACGCTGCTACTTGTAGTTAGGGAGATCCCTGCCCTGCGGAGTACCCTAATCCTAACCCTAACCCTAACCATGACCCCTCCTCCGGGGCTGAGCAAAGAACGGGCCCCGGGGACGCGAACTGCCCGCGAGGATGGGCAGCAGCCCCGGCGCTGCTACCGCGCTCCCGGACACCTCCGGGGCCACCGCTGCGCGTCCCCGGCGTGCCCCCATCCGGCAGGGAGCTTGGCAGAAGGGAGGTCGCAGCATCCCTCCCGGCGCAGGAACCCCTCCCGGGGAGGAGGAAGGCAAAACCCGCCGGGTTTTAGGGAGAGGAAGGTTTGGAAAAGGAGCGCGTCCCGCTCCGTGCCCGGGAGGTGCCAGCGGGGCCGGGGAGAGCCCGGCAGAGCCCGGAGCATCCCCGCTCTGCCCCGGCCTCCTCCGGGCCAGTAATTGGGTGTGCTTAAAATCAACCCGGCTAACGAGCGTGTTGTCCTCCTCACCCCACCCCCGCGTGTGAAACATTGTCATTAGGCGTCTAATATCTCCATCGCTTCCAGGGGGGAATGGGAAGAGGCTGCTCGAAAAAAGCCACGGACAAAAGAAAGTGTGTGAACTCCCAGCGCCCGTATGCACAGCACAATGCAAAGCGGGTTAATATCAGTTAGCAGTTCTGCAGTGACCTGTAAAGTTGCCTCTCTGGAAAGATTCTTGATGTATTACTTAACATGGCTACACAGTTATCTGTCTCGGCATTAATGCGTCCATTAAATCACTGTTGAGTAGCATCAACCTACTCCCGAGTCTTTCCGTCCCCTGGGAATATGGTTTCTAAACAGGATCAAACATGTGATGCTGACAAGTCATGAGATAAGTTATAATTAATTAGAGTTTGCTACATCCACAGAATGGGTACTTGGGGGAGTGGGGATGGACCGGGCCATTAAGGACTTCGGCCAGGAGGGAGAATCTATAATATTGAGTTGGAAAACAAGAAGAAGTAATAATCAAAGGTGGCCGAAGAAAACTGCAAACCTTTAGCTTTCAGAACTCGGTCAAGATTAAAGTTGTTCTTGATGGGAAACACACCATTCACTCCTTAATGAAAACCATGGGGAGACCGATGCTGCGATGGTTCCTTGAGGAGGGAGAGGAATCCTTGCTCCGGCTCCGAGCAAAAAATCAGCGGCACAATTTGCGAGAGGAAGAAGAGAGGAAGGAGCCGGGAGAAGGAGCCGCCTCGCCTGGCTGAGCAGCGCAGCCGCAGCCAGAGGTCACGTCTCCACCCGACACACACTTCGGGGTCGTTCCGCAGATGTTCCCCCGCTTCAGAGAGCCCCGGAGCATCCCCCTGCCTGCCCCAGAGCGCCCTGGAAGCTGCCGAAACCCCCTCTCCTCCTGGCAGACAAATGGCCCCTCTTGCCCTGGGCTGGGGCCAGCCTGCAGCCCTCCCCCTGCCCTCTCTGCTGGAATGACAGCTCAAAATCACACTGCAAACAAGTGGATTTTGGTCTGAGCTGTAATAGCCCGTATTTGCTTTGCTTTAACAAACAGCTGGAGGGGGGGATTTACTTTCAGGCTGGCTGTAAAAGCTCCACGCGGGAGGGGAGAGGCAGGGGACGGAGGTTAACCGGCGGCACGGGGTGTCTTTTCATGCCCTCTGCGAGTCAAAGCAATGGCTGGCTTTATTTGCTTGCTCTCCGCAACAAATGGGAGCCCTTCAGGTGAGAAGATGTTGGAAGGGTGGAATGACAGGACAGATTTACACCTGTCCTTACAGCCTACTCTGACAACCCCTATAGCCTACAGAAATGACCAGTGGTGCCGCGGAGTCTGGGGCAGTCAGCAGGTTCACTCGGCGTTTTTGATGATTTTCACTCTGTCCTCCCCCACCGCTGCCCCTCCTGCTTCCTTCTCCCTTTCCCTTGGATTCTTACGGCACCACACGAGGCACGGAGGGATGGACCCGCCTGACAGGCTCCCCCAGCCACCCCGTGCCCCCAGAACATCCCAGCTGAGCCTGGCAGCCCCTTCTCAGCACCTCCTCGGGCGCACAGGGTGCTCAAGGTCTGCCTTTAGCACACTCCAGCCTCCTGCTATAACCTCCTCCAACTCTCAGCTGTCCCCTGCCAGACAAGAAGGCAGAGAGGAGATAACCCCCCCTTATGCCCTGTCTGCCCCCAAACATCCCACCTCGATGACAGAGCCTGTCCAGATGCCTCTGGAATCTGGCTGGACCCAGCTGCCATCTTCACCCCTGCAGAGGACAAAGGCTGCCCTCTCCAGCCCCCAGCCCAAGGGGCTGTTGCCACCTCCTAGTGCCTGCTGAAAGCCTCCTCAGAGGCAGCTCTCGAGTGGGGAGGCTGCTGGAGCCAGGACCACTCAGCCTGGGAGGCTGCAGCCACTCTGGCTGAGGGCATGGGGGTGGTGCTGAGGACCTCTGGAGAGCACTGGAATATGTTCCAGTAACCCCTAGCCAAAGCATCTTGTGAGCAAGCAGCACAGCCCAACATCTCATCACTCAGCATCATCAAACAGCGCTGAGCAGGACCTTGGGAGGCTCTGCTCCAGCGTGGGGGCCTGAACTTACAGTCAAAGAGCCAAATGTGAAAGCTCCATGGCATGGCAGCACATAACAGAGGTCTCCTGATGGATCCCACATGCCCACTGTGCTCCCAGGACAGCTCCCGGGCAGCAAAGTGCTCAGGCACGGGGTGCACAGGTGTGGGACATCAGGCAGAGGAGAAACAACGCGTCCTAAGCTGCTCTCAGCTTTTTCACTTCGTTAAGTGCCACGTTCTGCTGGAGATCTCCAGCTGGATTCCTCCTCCTGCTACAGCAAGGTAGCCAAAGCCATCAGTTCTAACAGAAAAATAAAAGCCAGAGGTTTGTCATGTCTCTATTAAGCTCATTGCAGCAATGATTTCCCAATTACACCGAGCCAGTTTCAACAGAAAAGACTGGGAATGCCTCACGGGAGGACTCTTGACTGCCCCAGGCTAGGAAAGTGTAGAGAACCTGCCCCAAATGAGGCAAGTGTGGGGATTTGCAAACAGGTACCTCTGCTCATGGGACAGCCCTAAGCCCTGGAATGGGGTTATAGCCAGAGGCAAGCACTCGAGATTCCTCTAAAATCTTTGGGAACATCTAAGGGTTCGGCACTTCTAAAAATCTCTTGAGGTTTCTTCAGATGCCTGGAGAGAGATTTCACAGCTTGTCTCCTCTTAATAGCTGAGTTTTTAGGCTCTGGCCAGAAAAATAGGCTGTGCAACTTCACTGTGCCTTGCTTAAGATAATTAGGATTACTAATTATAACTAACTCCCCATTTCACCTGTGATGCACATCCTTGCTGCACAGTAATCATGAGATAACATCGGTTGTGGTAACACTCATCCCTGTGAGGATGGCCGGCACATCTCAAAGGGGTAACGGGGATAGAGAGAGGAGCTCAACCATTTACAGCCTGGAAGGAGCTGGGATGGCTCTCCCTGCTCTCCCTTCCACAGGCTGAGGCTTTCTGGGATGATTCTGCCAAGGAAGACATTGCAGGAACTGAGGAGGCCAGGAATACCCTGTGGAAACTCAAGAAGAAAGGTTTGTGTTTTGTCCTGTGTGATGTGAATATGCAGATGGATTTGCATATGACTCCTCTGTGGAGTAAATGCCTTCCAGGGAAGATCCAAAGGTGCTCTTTGGGACTGGCGCAGGAAGAGGATGGAGTACAAGACTATTTTGAATGCCCTTTTTCCAGCCACTCTGGAGCTGATGGGTGATATTCCAAGGGAGGCATTGATCCAGGTGCATAACCATGAAGAGTTAATCTCCCCATGGAGGTGCTTCCCCAGCCACTGCCATCCACAATTTCACACCCAGCATGTTTTACCCGTGTTGGGGGATCTGCCATCAACCACACAGTCAAAGTCAAGGTCTCCTCCTCATTCCTTTAAATGCTCTGGGCCCTGCCTTTTAGGAAAAAGCCACTTCCCCCTCCTGTGTGCTGGGATCACTGGAGTTTGTCCCGGGGGAGGCAGTGTGGGCAGTGCTGACAGCTGCCTTTGCTCGGTGAGAGGCCCTGGCAGCACAACCACTTCTCACTTCCCTTCACCAAATCCTGCCTGTGGCACCCTCCTGGTGGAGATCACTCCTTGTCCAGCAAGGGCTTCCCAGATGGGAATGTGTGCTGCCCTGCCATGCCCCAAACATGCTGGAGTTCCTTCCCACTTCCCAGAGTACACACAAACATCCAGGGCACCCCAGGAGCTCTGGGTTTGCTGCCTCTCACCCAGACACAGCTGATCTGCATATATTCAATGACCACGTCTGGGAAGACTGCATGTGTTAAGCCCAGGCATAATTTCCAGGCATGGAAAAGGGTGTGCTCAGAAACCCCAGACATTTCCTAAGCCTACTCAAGACCTGCCATGATCAGATGGTTCATCCAGCCAAAGAAGTCCTGAAGATGGAGCACATGGCTGGGAAACATCAGATTTGGAGGGAGTTGAGGACATTCAGAAGACACTTCCAAATGTGCAGTTTTTCTTGCATGACACACAGGGTCACTCTTGTCAACAAATATCCCATTTTAATATTTCATTAAACTTTCATGGTGTACTCTGAGTCCATGATATAGGCACAGTCAACAAATGTAAAAATCAATTCATCAGTCCCTGAGCAAATACCCAGTGAGAGAGAGAAAGGTTCCCATTAATTTCTCCAGACTTCAGGTCAAGCCCTAAATGTACAAAGATCAAAAGACCTGGAGATTAGCATTGAGCCAAGTCATCAGCAGTGGGATTTCCAAAGGCCATGCTCAGCCCCTTCCAAGTAAATGGGTAAAAACACACTGACCCAAGGTTTTTTAGTTCCCTTTTTTTTTTTTTTTTTGTGCAGTGAGGCAACTTCGGATTTTATTTTTTATTTAAGAAAGGAAATGGTAAAAGAAGTTGTTTGCATTTTTCACCACAAGTGAGACTTTTCCTCTAGACACTCACACAGACATCACTGCAAAGTTCCTGAGAAGATGAGTGACAGCCAAATTGCCTCACACCCTTTGCTCTTTGCACATCTCCCTGCCAGGTTTGTGCTGAGAACAGGTGGCTTTCACACCTAGCACATATTTGTGCTGGCTGAGTGTTAGCAGTGAAATCAAATCCTTTCCTCTGACCCAGGAATCTTGATGGCAGAGGGAAGGGTGGCTTGTTTGAGGGGGTGTGGCACTTCTTTCCACAGGAACATTTATCATTTCTCTGCTGAAAAAGAGACCAATAACCCATAGCCCGTGCCTGTTATTACCCTGTGAATTCAAAGGTGTCTCGTTTTTAATGGGCCCTTAGCAGCAGCGCCGGCACCTCATCATTTATCATCTTGTGCTGACAACTTCCTTGATGCACAGAGCTCCTGAATGGCACCTCTGAAAGAGGTGTCAGCAGAATGAGCCGTGAGGGGTCTTGTAGCTTTTCCTGTAGCCAAGCAAAGGAAGACCCGAGGCGTGTCTATACCTTTGAACTGGAATATCAGTCACAATATCAGACTCCCTGAGTTGTCCTCTCCAGCCCAGTGCCAGGCAGAGCACAGGGGAGGAAAACCAACCTCTGAAGGCCACATCTCCCTCTTCAAGAGGGATGGGGCACAGCAGTGCAGCAAGGAGAGCCCTGCTCCCATCACCTTCCCAAATCCAACCACCTTCCCAAATCCAACCACCACAGGAGTCAGCACAGCTTGGAGATCCCCCTGCACAGGGCAGAACAGGCCCAAACAGCTTCTCCTCCTTCCCAAAGCAAAACAGAAACCAAGGGGTGAGTCACAGCTTTGACCTACAATTTGAAGCCTGCTTTTTTTCCCAGGGCTTCAAGGAAATCTCGTGTAAAATCCATAACTGAGTCCTAAGGGACACAGGCAAAACATCCTCTGACACAGCTGACCTCTTTTCTCTCTCTCTCTTCGAGAAGATGTTTTTCAAGGAAAGAAGCCAAAAATTGAGCTTAGGGAGATGAACAGAGCTTGGCTGGGTTGATGGGGCTGAGCTGACTTCAGCCAGGCAGTGCTGCCTCCTAACCTGCTCCTATGCAAATCCCAGCAGGAGCAGCAGCAGCCTCACCCTGGCAAAGGCTGCTCTTCCCTCCTGCTTTGTGCAAATGCAGTCTTGCCACAAATCCATTTGCAATGGCCTTGAACGACAACAGCTGATTTTGATGCTGGCAACAGTAAATCTTGCATTTTCCCCTTAGAGGGTTTGGCAGAGCCAAGCTGATTTCCTTCTCCAAACCTTGCCTGGCAAAGGTTTCCCTATCTCATAGCCTCATGCAAGCACAACACTCTGTAATTACCAGGTCCAGAGTCTTTCATTCAAGTGCCTTCAAGGACTTTAAAGAATTTTGACTTGGGGCCCCCTGGGGCAAAAGCCCAAGGATTGCTTTGCCCAATTTACTTATGAGTAAACTGAGGCACGGCAGAAAGAAACCTGTAATTTTCACGAGTCTGTTCATTGAGGATTCCTCGTTTTCCACACTCCCAACTCCAGAATGCCCTAAAGGCTTCAGTATTCAGGGCTGCTGAGCAGCCAAATATTTGGTGGAAGGATTCTGCAGTACTCCAGAAAGCCAATTCCATCCTTCTTCCAAACCACCCACTCAGAAAAAATCAGGGCATCTAAAACTGGTGGTTTGTGACATTCAGCTGATAACAGGGTATGTTACTAATGAGCGCCAAATCTCTCTGCACTTCCATTGAAGAGACATCTAGAGGGGAAAATAGGAAAGCAGGTAATAGCTTCCCCCTCTCCTGCCCAAGAGCTCAGTGTGCAGGCAGAAGGTGGGAGGAAGGGAGGAATTCCCAAGCAGCCCCACAGGAGGCTCAGAGCTGCTGCTTGCCAGGAGGCGCCTCAGTCACACGCAGCACGTAGGGCCAGCAGAGCCCCAGAGCATGGCCTGGCCCCCAGCACCCACAGCTCATCTCCCATTTCAATGAAATCCCATTCCAGCCCCACAGGAGGCTCAGGCAGGAATTCTTCCCTCCTCTGTCCCCTTGTGGGGCTGTGCACAAAGTTTGACTCTGGTGAGTGGTGTCTGCAGCTCCTCAGGGACACCAGGGATTGGTTTGTACCTGTTGTGGGCACCAAGCAGCTGCTCCCAGTGTGGATCCTGTGCCCAGAAATGAGAGCTTGCTCCAATACCCACTGCTTTAGTGGGGATCAGTAATGGTCTCCTCCTCTATCCCACTGCCACCCATTCCCACAGAAGTTTTAGGAACCTTTCAACCTTTTTTCAACTTTGACTGAAACCACCATTCAGAAGGTGCTAGGGGGAGGGTATGGATGGCAAGGGCAAAGCCACTTCAGCCTCCTTTTCCTGACAACTCTGAAGAAAAAGGAATAATTGTGTATTACCCACATGCAGCCAGAGAATAAGTTACAGGAAAGAATCCATCAAGGGGGAAAGGAGATTCAGATATTCAAGGAAAAGATTTCCAAGTTGACTTATGATTTTTCCTCCAGGATCTCATGGCAACAGGCACTGTGCAAACAGTGAGAGACAATTTCCTGCACTAGATATATTAAAATCTAAGCTGCAGAGACAGAAAGAGTGTGGGAGGGAAAATGGGAGGGTTGAGGAGAATTGAACTGACTCACCCTGGGTTACTTATCTGGTCAAGAATAGAGGCAGGGAGGAATAATCCAAGGCTCCAGAGTGCCAGTCCAACACTGTCCTTCAGACAAGGTTGCTCCTACCTTTCCCTTTGATGTGCTCATAACAGCAGGGAGCAAGAGCCACCTCCTATCAAAATGAGAAGCCAGGCCACAGCCAAGGAGCAGCAAATGGAGAAATATCAAGAGATTATCTGAGAATAAAGTGCCTGTCACCAGCAAAACCATGATGGTGTCACTTGTGGGCTGGGGTAAATCAGCACAGCTCCCAGCAGCCAGGGCTCTGCTCACTGAACATCAGCAGGGTCTGCTCCACCTTATCAATCACCAGGGCCAGGAAGAGCAGAGGGGAGATGGGAGCTCACTGAAAGCCATTCCCCAGTTAGGAGAGCACAACCTGTGCTCCCAAGCCAGGGGTCTGGACGTGTTGGCCAAAGAGAGAGAGGGGTGATAAACAGAGAGAATAATGACAAAATAGGGATGTAAATTAATCACCTTGAGTAAAGGAAAAGAAATGTGAATCCAGTCCTGCTAAAGGTGAATTAAACCTTTCTTATCCCTCTGAACCCCTGAAAGAGTTAACAAAATGGTAGGAAAAGTAGAACAGAGATTCTAATTTATGGAGAGGTTCAAAGGGCTTTTGATAAAGCCCTTCAGTAGAGTCTCTGAAGGAAATTTTATAATCATGGGGTTGGGAGATAAAGTGCTGTCATAGATTAAAAACTTGTTGAGACAGAAAACAGAGGAGAAGGAAATAAATGGCAAATGACCAGCATGGAAATAATTTAGGAGAGGTGTCCCCAGGATGAATTTGGAAAGTGGTTAACTGTAGTATGACTTTATGACTAATAGCAATTAGAGCTGGTAAAATAATAAACAGAAGCATGGTAACAACGTTGATCCTGTGCTCATGTGCTGCAAAGAGTCTGATCTAGAGCAACTCATTGCTCTTCTTTTGATTATTTCAGGGAAAAAACCCAGCACAAAACAACACCAAAGCCACACTGTTACTCCCATTCTTTCTCCCTGAAAGTAAACCCAGCAACATTTCAGCAACACCTCCCCATCCCCACACTCCCTGCACGGGCAGAGGTTTCAGAGTGCTCTGACACAGAATCCCTGGCAGCAGCAAAGCGGAGGAGCAGGATTTTTCTGGCCTTCGATTGCAATAAAGTTTTCAGCAATTCCCTCCCCCTCACTTCTCCCTCCCTTCACCTCCTGCCTTCCCTGAGCTTGTGACCCACGGGCTGAGAAACACCCATGGCAGAAAGGCAGCTTTGTGCTTTGCTGGCAGGGAAGAACTTGTAGTTAAGGTGGGCTTAGGTGAGAATTGCACAGACCAGGAGGATCATGCAGGGTGGGATACCTGGAAATGCAGCTGAGCAGCAGATGGGGATCAACCTAAACTGGACTGCCCTGAGTCAGTGCCCTGAGTTGGAAAAGGGTGAGAGAAGGGGTCCTGACATTCAGAACCTGTTCTCACCATCCCAGGGAGTCCCCCAGCCTGGGCAAGGAACTGAAAGGTGCTGTGCAAGGAGTGAGAAGGAGATTTCCTTGGCACTGAAGGATTCCCCTGTGATCCCCAAGCACAAGGATTGCTATGGCACCTCTTCCCAAAACAGGTGTAAGAAAGGTGATGGGAAATGCCTTTTCCCACTTCCCAAACACAGGAGAACAACAACAACCTGTGATGTTTCCCGCGTGCTCATTGCCCCCCACCTCAGCAGCTCTGCTCTGAGCCAGGCTTGGTAAAGACCCTTCCCACCAAGTCCAGCCCCTTGTTATCCACAGGAAAAAAAAAAAAAAAAAAAAAAAAAGGACAGTGTGGAGATGAACCAGATTGCACTGTACATTTCAACCAGCCTTTAATCAAGTCATGCCAGGATAATTGGGAAACAAATGAAAATTGATACATTTGAGGCAAGCTGAGAGCAGGGAAAGGCTGGATGCAGCTGCTGCATGGGCATGGAAGGATGCCCACAGTGGGTCCATGCCCTCCCCAGGGGGAAGAGCAAGGCAGCTGCCTGATGGAGAGGGAGAAGGTGCTTGGCATTTCAAAAGAACCGAGGTCTTTCCGTAAGGAACGGCTGCAGGAATATTGATTGCACAAGATGGCTGGGTGCCTGCCTTGCCTTTGTGACTCTTCCTCTTTTTTTTTCCCTCCCCACTGCACCCACAATGGCAGCCCTTTTATGACAGAATGATTTCAGTGAGCCTAAACACAACGTGCCTTACAGCTGTAATTCTGGGACTCCTCGAGCATGAATCATATGATGCACAGAGCTGATAGTGGGGGCAGAGGCATTTGCTTCATTTCCAGACAGAGGGATGGAGTCAGGCTCCATCCGGCTGAACCAGTGCTTCCACTGCTCCTGCACCTTTTCCCAACCACCACAGAGCAGGGCCAGGTACCTGAGTGAGCCCTTTTTGCTGGAAACCACCTTCCTGAGCTGCTGAGACTCAGCAATCAGAGCTCAAGGCATTCCAGCCCATGGTCTCTTGCAAAATCTCATGACCTTGTGGAGGCAAGGCCACAAAATTCACTGGTTTGACTTCATTCTCAGACTTTCATTGAGTTTGACTTGGGGAAAGGAAAAAAGCCAAGAAAACATTCAATAACAAAATACAAAGCAGCAGAAATAAAAATAAAACCAAAGGGAGCAGAGTTTGCAGGGAGGGAAATCTCGCTGCCCTTCCCTCCTGCCTGGAGCTTTGGCTGTTGGGGGCATTTTTTGGGAAATATCCATCCATTCTTTTACTCCTTTCTAAGCCCATCACACACAAATCCAACTATCTGGCCTCCTGGAGAAAAAGCAGTAAAGAAAACCTTGGGATGAAGATTTGAGAGGCAGGGAAGGATCCAAAAGCACACACACGTGCCCTACTCCAAGCAGGATTGAGCATTTCTCCAAAGCCCAACACACACTGGCATCATCCCGCTGACTTCAGAAAAACCATGCTCCCTCAGGACTGGATTAATTTTCTTTGAGCAAGTGCTCATAACAATTTTTTCCCTCTCTTTGGTGGAAACCAGCATGTCCCCACCATCCTCCTGCTACACAATTCATCCCCAACCCTTCCTTTACGTTTTATTTACGTAGCCTCACTCCAGAGGTCACTGACGCAAAAAAATACCCCATTTTCTCTATTTGTAGGTCACAAGATTTCACAGGTACGAGTGTCCTTTTATAGCAGAGGCAAACAGCTAAGAACGGGATTTTGATTGCCCTTTAAAACTTGCAATAAAGGTGTTAAAAGGAAAGAGTGTTTTTACGTGCCATGTCAAGCTCTAATCTACTCCATATCTCACACGCACGCTCTTCCAGCACACAGCAGTTGTTTCAAGTCTGTCTCCAGTGTTGTTTTTGTATTTTTTTTCCCTAAGTAGTGCTTGTATAACCAGCAAAGGAAAGGCAGAAAAGCTTATCTGCAGCTGGCTTTTTAAAGTAGCAATTCCATGTTGCTGCTCTCCTGCCCCAAGGAGTTATGTGTGACGCTGCTATTGCCTTCCCATGGGATGTGATAAGAAAGTTTGGGCTCAAGTTACCAGCAGGAACACTGGTGACAGTGAACCTTTAGTGTCCTGCTAGTGAGGAGCCTGGGTCTGGCTGATCCAGGAAGCCCCAGCTCCAGTGCTCTGCTCTCTCCTGATCTGCCATCCAAAATGGGAGCAGGAGCTGGGGACACAGGTCAAGCTGTGGGGTCCCAGCCTTGTCTCCAGCCCCATCTACAACACCAGAGGAGAATTAGGGGGCCTACAACTGGAATCAGAGGAGACCAAGAGCTAAGCAAGGCAGTGGGAAACACTTAGGAGATAAGCCTGGGCTTTGTCTCCCTTTCACTCGGAGCTCCAGCAAGGCAGGGTGAGGAAACAAAATCCTTTTTTCCCCCTTGGGCTATTTGTCATGAAACTGGGGGAGAAGGGCACTTAAATGCCATAAAACCATCCCCTAATCCCCCTCCCTCCACAGAGAGAGCTGTCAGGGGTGCCTGTCTTCCCAAACTCGCTGGAGCCCACTTGTGACACCTCCAAGCCTCAATTATCATTAGCTGAGATTCCCAAATGACTCCCAGAGCAGACACATCCCCTCACCCCGAGCATCCTCTGAGCTCCTTGCCCCTACCCCTGCCCCAGGGATGCCCCCAGCCTGTGCCAGTGCTGCCTCTGCTCCTCCCTATCCCGGCTTAAGAGCCACAAGGCAAACACGGTTCAACTCCTGATGGGCTTAAAAACAAACAACCGGCAACTCCCCTAAAACAGGAGAGTCCAAACAAATAATTATCACCTCCCCCTTGACTCTGGCCAACGGGGCCACAGAGCTGTCTGCTCTTTCTGCTTCTGTGTGGTCTCTCCCTTATAGACAGGCCAACATAAAGCACTAAGTCACTGAAATTTAACGAGTTACTGCTCGTTAGCTGAGGAGCATTAACTGCCTGCTGCTCCCTCCGGAGAGCTGGGACAGCCTCTTTGTGCTGGCAAAGGGCTGGCACAGCGTTTCCAGCCTACAGTCTAAGGCTGGTTCCTGAGAGGTTTGCAAAGGTGGCTGGCAAACAAATTACTTGTCACTGGGGTTCAACCACGAACTCAGGGATCCACACCCAGTGGGGGGAAAAGCTGCTGAAGGGCTGGCAGAGGGAGGAATGGCTGGGCTGAGGGCATGCCTGGAGCGGGGACTGGGCTGGGGAGCACTCATGATGGGATTTAATGACATGCAACTACCTGTCCGTGCTGCTGTTCCCAGGTGTGACACTGAGACTGCAGCATCCACCCTCTTCTACACCAAGCACAGAGGGGAAATAAATTAATAAACCAGCAATTAATAAACCCATTCCACAGCAACGTTTCTACAATGCTGGAACCCCAAAGACAGAGGGTTTGTGGCTTTGCAGTAAACTCAGCCCCAGCTATTTTTTATCTCCCTCTTTCGAGCACTGCAAGCTGTGATGCTTTCAAAGCACTTTTTGTTTCAAAGCACTTTTTGAAGCACAGCAAATATTTTTTAAGAAGGAAAAAGCCAGAAAAAAAAAGATGTGGGGTGAAAAGGGAAGGAGGAGGTGCTGCTCTGGGTGACTTCCCAGTTGGGATAGGGTAGGAGCAGCCCCATGGACAGTTAGTGAGGAGCACGGACAGGCTGTGGCTTGTCGGCGTGGCCCTGCCCTGTGTCAGCAGAGCTGTAACCAGATAATTACACTGCTCTCTCTCTCTCTCTTTCTCTCTCTGGACATTTTGCACAGAGGCAAAGCTCGAGGCACAAACCTAGAGCAAATTGCATGGTGGCATCTGTGTGCTAATAAGGTGTCTCTGTGTTTGAGAGCGTGAGAAATCAGCTGGAGGATGGAGGGAGGACAAACGTCCCCGTTCATCCCAGGGGGATGTGGGTGCCCTGTGAAGGAAAATTTCCATCTGGGTTAACCCATCCTCACTCCAGACCCATGTCCCACAGGTGGATTCAGGGCTGAACCTCCCAACACTAGTTCCTGGGGTCTCAGACATAAATCCAGGGCTCTGGCTTGGGAATATCAACTGCAGCAGTGCTGCTTCAGCCAGGCTTCTGCTCGGGGGATTTACCTTCACAGGCTCCCTCTCCATCAGCAAAGCTTTTGGAAAAAATACTAATAATAACTTGGGAACATTTGAAATATTTGGGTCGATGATTTTTTTACATAGCCAAACTTGGTTGGGATCTCTCATCTTCTGTAAAACATTACAGTTTTATCTCAGGGTGGAAATTTCATATGAAATCCAAATGTACTTTATGATTCCTTTCTGTTGCCAGCTCTTTTATTTTTAATAACTTCTAAGATCAACGAAGCAATGCTATTTTAGGCAAATGTTTTGTACAATCTGTCCAGATGTTCAAATACCAATACAGAAGTGCTCCAAGAAGAGAAGGTCCTCTCTTCTGTCCTTACAAGAAATATGTTTGCTATCACAAAATTAACAGACAACTCCCCCTTGGTGATCAGCAGAAGTAAGCATCAATTTTTATTTGTATTTTTGCAAGTCTTTCTCCATGCCATTTATCTAATGAACTCACCCCAAACAGCATCTCCAACTGGTGCTGCACTATCATTTATACTGCTGAGCTAATAATTTAATTTTCATTGGGAAGCAGAAGGGGGAGGAAGATGGAAGGAAAGAGATGATTTTACTAAATTGCTTCACTTTGGATAATGTTCATCCTCTGGCAATTTCTGATTTATAGCTACAGTTGGCATTTCCAGTTTCTTAGAAATTAATTCCTGTACTTTAAAGGAAGAAAAATACCTTGACTGAGCCCAAGACTGTGGGGTTTGTGATGGGGCTTGGCCAGGCTGGGCAGGGCAGAGCCCCAGGCATGGGAGCAGTTTCTGCTCCTCCATCCCTGCTCCTGTGGGGATCCCCAGGGAGTGGTGGAAGGTGCCACCACTGGCACAGGGAGAGCTCAGCAGCTCCTCTGGGGCTGTGGGGATGGAGTCACACCCCAAACATCCCAAAACCCAGGTTGTCCAAGCTGACTCCACCTTCCAGACCTCCAAGGTGGAGTGCTGGGAGCTGGCTGCCCCCTCCCTCCCTGGGGTCTCTCCCCACCATGTCCTGCATAGCTCCTGGCCCGCTGCATGCTCTGGAGGAGAAGAGAGAAAAACCCAACCAAAGTGCCATTAAAGTTAATTGTTTTTATTGCTGGTTTAACAGTGTCTTGTAAATCTTTTTATGACCCAGCCCAGGAACACCATTGAGGCCTAAACTGGAGCTGGAGCAGGATGAGTAAGGGAGCAGGGACAGGGGAATCACAGAATCCCCTGGGAGAATGGTTAAGGTTGGAAAAGCCCTCTAAGATCATCAAGTCCAACCACTAACTCAGCACTGCCAGGTTCACCACTGGCACCCCAAGTGCCACATTCACACATTTTCTGAACACTCTCAGGGACACTAATTCCACCCCTTCCCCAGGCAGCTCCAACACTTCACCAGCCTTTCAGTGAAGAAATTTTTCCTATTATCCAATCTAAATTTCTCCTGGCACAACTTAAGGCTGTGTCCTCTTGTCCTATTCCTTGAAGAGCAGCTCTTGCTCTGGTCTCCTCCCCTGAGAGCTGCAGGTGAGGTGGGACATTTGGAGCCATGATGCCAAAAGTAGCTCTTGGCAGCACAGAAGAGGGTGGGACAAACCCTAAAATATCCCCCAACCCTTCCCCACCCAGCCAAGTCCTGATCATCCCTTGTGCCCTGGAAGAAGGCTCAGCTGAGCTCATTTAAGTTTGCACGGTCAGAAACACCTCGGGCTCCCACCCGTGTCCCTCTGCCAGGGACACCTCACCGAGGTCCTTGCAGGGCACAGGAAAACCCCTTTGATCTTGCTGTATTGCAGGGAGAAAGCTAATCCCGTGTTGTGATGTAAGTACCAGATGCTTCTTGGAAGAATTATACTGGGGCACAGGGTTAATGCTCCAGCTTTTCTTTAAAGTGTCCTGTGGATTATTCCCCGATTAAAAGGATTGTTCCCCAAACGGCTGCAGTGTCAGCCTGGCTGTTATTGTTGTTGTTGATACGTGGGGCAGCAGAAAGGACCTGGGGGGAACAGGGTGTTGGGATTTATTTGCTGCCTCAACAACCTTTTGCCCCCTCTTTGCCCGACCCCTCTTCTCCCATTTGAGCTCACCGAGGGTGGGTTGGCCACTGCTGGAGCTGCTCACCCAGGAGGGGAGGGAGAGAGGCTGGGAAAAGGGTGCTGGGAGGGTAGGGAAATATTTTTTCCAGGTCTAAGGCATCAGGCATCCACCTTCAGAATGAACTCGTGCAGCGGGACACACAGACACCCAGACACACACACAGAGACACACACACAGACACAGACACACAGACACACAGACACAGACACACACAGACACACACACAGACACCCAGACACACACACAGACACACAGACACACAGAGACACACACACAGACACCCAGACACACACACAGAGACACACACACAGACACAGACACACAGACACACAGACACAGACACACACAGACACACACACAGACACACAGAGACACACACACAGACACACACACACACACACACACACACAGACAGACAGACACACAGAGACACAGACACAGACACACACACACACAGACACACAGACACAGACACACACACACACAGACACAGACACACAGACACACAGAGACACACAGAGACACACACACACACAGACACAGACAGACACACACACACACACACACACACACAGACACACACACACAGACACACAGACACACAGACACACAGACACACACACACACAGACACAGACACACAGACACACAGACACACAGAGACACAGACACACAGACACAGACACACACAGACACACACACACAGAGACACACACACACACAGACACACACACACACACAGACACACACAGACACACAGACACACACACACACACACAGACACACACACAGAAGGGTAAAAAGGGCTCAGCCCCCTGTGGAAAGCTGCACCCTGCCTCAATCCCCACATCATTCCTGCTCAGCACAGGGATGTGGAAGGAACGAAGGGGAAAAGAGAAGGGAGTAATTTGTCTCTTTTATTCCCGAAGCTGCAGGTTTCCCCACACATCCCACGGGGAGACACCCGTGGGGATAGCCGGCTGCTCTGTGTCCCCCTGACCGAGCTGCTCCCTCATTTCCTTCCTTACTCCCCATCTCCGCTCTTTTTTTGTTGTTTTTTACCGGTTTTGAGTCCCAGCCCAATCCGCATCCACCTCCCTATCCCCTGCATCCCTTCCACCCGAGCATCCTCGGAGGGGCCGGGGGTCGCAGCCGGAGCCGGGCGGGCGGGGAGAGCGACGGGCTCCGGCCCCGGGCACTGCCAGCCGGGCACCTCCTCCCCCGATCTCCGCTTAACCCACGACTGTTGCCAAAGAAAAAAGATCTCGGACTTTAAATGTTGCAAATGTCTCAAACCGGGACGGCGCCGGACTCGGGAGAGGGGGAAAGCAGCATTTCCCACAAGCAGGGAAAAGGCAGCAGCTCTGCAGAGGGACAAACACATCATCCCTCCCCTAAAGCACCGCGAAGGGGCCGCGGGGACCTCTCCGCTCCGGGGGATCGGCAGAAGAACAGCACGGCAGTGTCCGGATTAAGGAGCATCCCCACCTTTATTTTCGTAAACGAAATCGACCCCTCCGAGGGGGGCACAGGAGCGCCCCTCCCGCCCGGGGCTGCCCGTGCCTCGTGTCCCCCTTGGGGGGCTCTGCCTTCCTCGCCCCCCGCTCCCACCTCCCTCGGCTCCTTCTCCCGGGATTGCCCCCGCTCCGCTCCGTCCCTCTCTGCCGAGCAGGGATTTGGTGTCCCTCGGAACGCGGCTTCTTTCCGGAGGGATGGAACCGCACATCCCCACAGCGGGGCTGCTGTCCTGCCCTCCCGGACCCTCCGGGACTGTCCCACGGCCACCGGAGGGACAGCGGGATGTCCCGGGACGGGCCCGGGAGGTGCTCCCGGAGCGCCGGGAATGGCCGGACCCGGGAGCGGCTCCGCTGGGAGCTGCCCCCAGCCCGGCCCTTGGGTGCCTGGGTTTGCCTCCCGAACCTTTTCCACGTCCATCAGCGTTATCAGCACCCAGGATGAGCACCGCCTCCCCATCTGCATTACTCTGCATGGCAATGGATCCATGCATGGAGCCGCAGCCAGCACCCCGAAAGTGCCAGATCACCCCAATTCTGCTCCTGTCCCGCACTGACCCCGCTCTCCCCTCCCCACCCCTTCCTCCTCTCCTCCAGGCTTTCCCCGCTCTGCTCTCCCTGTCTTTTCGGGGAGCTCGAGGGGTTTAAGGCTGTAAAAACAGCAGCGAAATGGGGAGACTCGTCAGAACCGCTGGAAAACGGGGGGGATGTCAAGGCTTGATAAAAAAGGGGAGAACCCCTCTTACATCCCGGCAGAGACTTCCAAAGCAAGCGGTTCCTCCACAACTTGAACACATAAAGGACATTTTTTTCCACATTAAGTGTCGGGTAGGCAAAACCAGGGTCCATAACAGGGAAATTATAAAAGGAAGTAAATCCATCAAAGGAAATGCAATTGGGAATACAATTAAGCGGAGGGCTGGAAGGACACAAAAGGAGGGAGGATGGAGAGAGCTCTGCCGCTGAGTGACGATACGCAGGCTGCGAGGGAAAAACATCCCGGCAAATGCCATTTTCCAGGAGGCTCTGGGCAAGGAATAAAATCAATAGGAAGCCAGGACGGCTTCCGAGATGGGGGAGCACCCTCACCCCAAGTCTTGGAGGTTGTTTGGGGTTTATTTTTGAAGCAAGTGATAAAAAGCCACAAAATCGCTTTTTTTTTTTTTTTTTTTTTTTTTTTTTTTTTTTTTTTTTGGTGGGAGGGGATGATGCTGGTGTAGGGGGTGAAAGTTCGGGGCATAGGGCAGCGCTGGGGACACGGGGGAAAATCCCCGGACCCAGCTCAGCCCCTACGGCAGCCGCTCAAACTCTGTGGAAACGCTGCGAAGAGTCACCCTGGCACCCAAAATTCAGCGTTTTCACCCCAACCCCCCGGGCCAGGTGCTCTGGAAAAGCCTCGGTTTTGCCCCCATCCCTTCTCCCCGCCGGTGTCCGAGTTCCCGAGGATTTTAGCTGGAAAGGAAGCGGGGATGAATTAAACTACCCTAACTCTTAAGGCAGCGCTTACATCCCCACTTTTCCTTTATTTATTTCCCCCCCGCCCCGAGGCGAGAGACAGGAAGGGCTGGATGGACGGTACTGAGAAAAGTGAGAAGGTTTTCTGCGCTGTCATTAAAAAAACGCCAACCCAAACCCGAATTTTCTTTTGTTTGTAACATAAACTATAGCCCAGCTCTGGAAACTTAAGGAAGCCGCTTCTATTCCTCTGTGCACCTATTTATGCAGCCTCTAATTAACACATATACAAGCGCGGAGCCTTCCATGACATTTATTGTTCAGATCTTTCTGAAAAACAATAGATCTCCCGTCAGAATTTCCTATTCCTTGTGCTTCAAATCATCAGCGTTTCCACTGGGGGGGAAAAAATGTGTCAGGATAATCAGCGATTTTCAGCAGCAGTGATTTTTTTTCGATTGGGGGTTAAAAAAAAAGGAGGGAAACGAGCAAAGGTAGTATAAACACGCAATTATATCACGAGAATTTTTGCACAAATGAACTTAATGAGTAAAAAAAAAAAAAAGTGTGGTTAAAGGCTTTGCCCCCTCACTGAACCAGATTAACAGTGTTTGTTGCTTTTCTAACTATACAAAACTGCAGTAATGAAAAATAATCTTGACATCATTTAACTTCCTTAAGGTATCTTCCCCCCGCAGACGCTTTCAGAGCTATTAAAGAGATGAGACAGGGTCGTGTTGAGCTGTTACAACGCTCGCTTTAATCAGAATTAGGCTGAATCGCTTAATATCACAATTAAGGAAAGCTCCTATAAAAAAAAAAAAGAAAAAAAAAATTCTTAGTTCCTAGCGTCAGCAAACTCCAGAATTCCCAGCACCAGCAGCTGGAGACGGACACCGAGAATTTGTGGACACAAAAGCTTTCAAACCCCTTTAATAGGAACTCGCGGGGGACCTCGGGGGGTTCGGCGTCTCCCCCTTCCCGCGGGGAGGTGACACCGCGTCCAAGCCGGTGCCGCCGAGGGGTGAAGCGACAGCGACTTTAGCTCCTTGTAGGAAATAGATGTGACCCGGGGCTTGGGGAGGAGAGGGAGCATCCCGGGCAGCATCCCGGGGAGCCGCGGCAGCGCCGGTCCCTGCGGAGGGAGCGGGAGGGACCGAGAGGGAGCGGAGGGACCGGGAGGGATAAGGAGGGAGCGGAGGGGACCGGGGGGACCCTCCCTGCGGACGGAGCGGGGCTGTGGAGCGGGATCTGCGCCTCGGCTGCCCCGCTCACACCCCACCCGTGTCTTTGGGCAAGGATTCTCCAAACCCCCCGGAGCTGCCAGGGGAGCGGGATGCGCCGTGTGAAGTGAAGGGATAAAGAGGCTGCTCGGAATCTCCGGTCCTCCGGACACCTCCTGTGGGGAAAAACGTGTGGCAAGGAGGCAAGGACAGTCCTTCCACCCCCAAACTGGTGGCACAAGGTTTGTGGGGAGAGTGGAGAGCAGCAGGGAAAAGCCCTTTGTGGAAAAGAAAGGAAAAGCCCCAAACAAACAAACAAACAAAAAAGAGAAAGAAACAAAAAAAGGAAACAAGCAAAAATAAAGGATAAAAAAAGGAGACAAAAAAAAAAAAAAAAGAAGAAAGAAGGAGTTTAAAATACAAAAGAGAGAAAAAAAGAAGGAAAGGAAAAAAGGAGGGAAAAAGGAAAAGAAAGGCAAAAAAAGACAGCAACAAAAAAAGAAACAAAACCCAACCCCCAGTCCTTAGAAACACCCATATCACGCCACCCTCCCACTGCTTTCTGTAACCCAGGAGGAGAAGCCCAAGGAAATAAAAGGCGAGATCCAAAATCCCCCTCCCTGCGAACCCTCGGCCAAGGCTTGGCAGGCTGGGAGGGTGGAAAAGCAGCGAGCCAGAGGGGGACAGGGTGGGAAGCACCGTGCAGGGCCCGGGCTGCTCCCCCAGCTCTGCCCCCTCCTGCTCCCTCTCCTCCAAGGAAAGTCACAAGGTAACCACGGCTGGCTGTAACCTAAGATCTGAGGATGGCTGCAGATTATTTTTACATGAAGGGCTGCCTGAAGATGCAAACGTGCCTTTGGATGAGTTCTGCACGCTGGGCTTTGACCAAGGCATGTGTGGCCATCCCTTGCTGAGTGTCCTGAGCTGCTGCTCGTGCGCACACCCCACACACCAAACACCCCCACAAAACACACACACACACACACACACACACACGCACACAAGTGCAATCCCCAGAGCTTGAGCACTCAGACAGAGCACCCAAGGTATAAAAAGAAATTTAAGCTTCTGCTCTGAAACTGATCTCCCTTCCCCTGGATCACACTTTTGATCTAATTTGTTTCTCTGTCCAAATGACTTGGCTCAGCCTTCCCCCTGAAAATTCGGTGTACAGTTGACATCAATCATGTCTCAGTCCAGGGAGGGATAAGGATAGAATATCAGAGAGGTGACCATGCATGCCACATGATTCAAATCATCTCAGCATTGATTAATTGGGTTCAATCTGAGTTTCAGAATCATAACAACTGTTGTTCCCCTTCACATAACATCAACAGGGCCTTTAAAGCAGAGTATCCATTTACTCCAAGGCATGTGATGCATTAAGACCATCATCTTCTATTAAACCTTAAAGGCTGGATGAATTTTAGACAAACTCAATTAGCTCAAGATGGCTCTGCAGTGATTAGACATTGTTGCCCCGGCCCCTTCATCAGGGATTTTTCTACCCCCTCTATTTTTTAATACACAGGGCAAAGTATGTTCACATATGGAAGATGAGAGCATTCCTTGGGCTTGTCTCTGCTCTGGCTGTGCAGGTAAAAGAAGGCAAATCCCTCCTAAAACTTGTAAAGGAAATATTTCAAAAAAGCAGGACTCATTTTTTCTACTTGGACTTTAAGAAAACCATTTGGATACCTGGTGGCTGGGACATGAAGCTGTTAGCAGGAGGAAGAAGGAGCAGATGGAAAATGTGTTCTGAGCCAGCCAGGAGAAGATGGTACCTTGAGCTCTGAAGAAAGGAGAGCCAGGCAGGACTCAAAACCCTTCTAAATGAAGGGCTATAAATAAATGAAGTTATCCCTGCCCCTACACCTAGGGAGAGGCTGTGCTTGGGTTAGAGGGTTGCTCATCAATTAACTACAGCAAAACCAGGGCAGAAACACTGCCTGGCTGGACGGGGGCTGAGCAGGGTTTGAGATGGAGACGACTTCTGCAATTCAGGTTTCCATATGGTAAGAAAGATGAGCCCTATTTGTGTGTGTTTGATTCTTATCTACCAGCTGGGATCACTCATCCGGGTTGTAACTGAAATAATAATGATTAAAGAAAAGCATGCCTGCCTTGTAATGTTGCAAGTATGGGCCTCCACATCACATATATTCAGCCCCGATTGAGGGATGACCTATCACAAACTCAGCCTTGAGCAATCAGAGGAATATCATCTCTAATTACTGTTTTGCAAGCTGAAACCCTATTAAGCACTTCCCTGTTGTGCCTATTATGACTGGTTCTACACTTAAAACAAAAGCATCCTTTCTTTAATTGTTCCACTTTGCGTGGGAGCGACAAGGCTCTGATTCAGCTCAGGGGTTGCTTTCTTTGTTTTTTTTTTTTTTTTTTTTTTTTTTTTTTTTTTTTTTTTTTTTTCTTTCTATTTACTTATGAAGAAAAACTCAGAGGCTCTGACTGCAGGGCCTGAGATGACTGTTACATGAATACTCCTTGTAGCAGGGACAATAAGTTGATTTAAGAACTGTGCTTAAATCAATCCCCTAATTTAAGGCACGAGTGTTTTCAAGGAGAGAATTTCCACAGCCAGACTTTTAGGGAAGTTTTGAAACAGCTTGACTTGAAAGCTTTATCTGCACAAAGTGCCTTGCTATGAGTATGCCAGCAATGAAAATGGATGTATAATTTTCCATATAAATGAACATATCCTGGAACAAAACACAAGCAACAGGAGATCCTGATGAGGGAGAGTACTGGGGACCACATCATCCTTCAGAGCATGTGACAGACACACCACTGACCCAAGGACATCATCACCCTGAGCTATACAGATGATTTTTGGCTCTGATTTTACTGCTAGAAACAGGGAACTGGGGAATAAAATAACTCCCAAAGAAATAACATTAAGTTCACTACTGGAAACTGATGGTGGGAGACAGCAACAAAGATTCTAAAGGGACATCCAAGGGACGCTTAGCTCTGGGACCAGGATTCTGGAATAGGGAGATGTCACTGTGTTCACATAAATGAAGCAAGTTAATTAATGCAGCAAGTCACTGTGCTGACTTCAGCCAGGATTCCCAGTTGATTTGGTCAAGTAACACAAGCTGCTGTCCCAACACTCATCAATTTTACTTTTCAGCCACTAAAGCAGAACCAGAGTTTTGCTGTCTCTGCCTTTCACATAAAAACCCCCAAAACAATTCCACTTGTTTCTTTCCAGGGATGAGCCACAGGGGGCAAACACTCCACAGATACTGGAAGCCATCTGAAAGCAGTGGAATAAATAAATGGGCACACAAAGATGGACAAGTGCTGAGCTTTGGGCAGGCAAGAAACTCAGCCAGAGCAGACAGAGCTGGGTCTCCATCACTGAATTTGTACCAGACCTGTTGGACATCCCAAAGGGCAAACCCAGCAGAGATCCCTCAGCCTGTGGCTCCTACTGACATGAGCACTGCTGGAGTATGGAAAAGATAATGAAAAAAGGAACTACTGCTAAAAACACCCAGCCCCAGCCATGTCTATAGATCACCCAGCCCAGCAGACACTTCTGAGTTTGCTTTCTTGTTAGACAGACCCAGAGTTGCATCCCCTTGTGCCCTGAGGGGGTTGAGAAAAGAAACAGCTCAATTTCAGATCAGCTTGGACAGAATGGCTGCTGATTCCCATTTTCCATGTGCACTGATAGAGAGAGGGCTGGAGCACAGCCTTACAGATATCCCAGGGACACCAATTGTCCCTCACCTGCAGGAGAGGCTCCACACAGGATTATGTCCTCTTTCCAGCACTAGCACTGCCTCACCTGCCCAATTTAATGAGTCTGTGATGATAACAGGGCAGCAGCCACCCTTTCCTATGGAATTAAGTCTGCAAAATGATCTGCTCTCCCATGTAACAGGCAGGCATCTCCCTCAGCCCTCTGTGCTCCCAGGGATGGAGATCTCAGCTGGGTAAATCCTAATCCTGAGCCTTGCTGTGTTAAAAACCCAAACCTTTCTATTTCTCTTTTTTCTCCCCAAGAAATTTACTTGTAGAGGAGAAATTTCCCAAGTGCTGACACCACATGAAGAGGTTCTTCACTCCCTGCAACACAAACCATCCATCTGCGTGGAGTGGATTCCTTGAGGGTTGTTTATTTTCTCTCACTTCTTTTTCCTGCTCCCCATCAGCTGCCTGACCCCTTTCTTAGGCAAAGTCTCAGCTGGAAAGGGGAGATGGATCCATCCCTGAGAGCAGAGCTGTTATCTCCTGATCTGGGCTGGGAAGGGAGCACAGAGGCACCTGCACTTCTCACTCTGGGACAATTCCTGGAGCTGAGCCCCACATTTTCCCCAGGATGATCCCCACTGTCCATGACCTCTGCAGGCTGGTGATGTCCCCCAGCAGGAATGGGATAAATCCTCCCAGTAGGCTCCTCCAAAGCAGCTGAAAGTGAGGAAACAAGAGAAGGAATGCACTGAACCAGACCTCGATTTGAACTTTTAAGTCTCCCTCTCACTGAACATAACTTTTCACTTTGAATTTGACTGATCCAGTAGCTACAAGGTAGGGAGGGAGAGCACAGGTGTAAGGATGTATCCATCCCTCTGGACTTTCTGGGAACTCCAAACTGGTGCTGCCCCAACTTTCTTCTGCACCTCAATTCATTTAGCATTCACCAAGTGAGCTATTCCAGGAATGTGCAAGGATCAGTCCCCAGAAGAGCAGATTGAGAAGGGGGAGGTCACAGAGAAATGCAGCATTTCCCAGCTCTCTGAAGCAGATTCCTTTTCCCTGCCTTCAGCCACCTTCCCCTATGTGACCTGAGCAGTTTCCCTAACAAAAATATAGATGTTACCTTATCTAAGCTAAGTGCAGCAAATGTACTATGGATAATGTGTAATTAATAACAGAAAAATAATGTTTCCCCTGTTATTAAATCAAGGTCTCCCCTGACCTCTCAGCCTCATGTAAGGGCCTTTAGTTTTATGACAGCAATGGACAAAGTTATTGTGTGTCCATATGTGCAGGCACATCCTAGCTGGCTCACCTAACCATTGCTGGAGTTAGTTCAGGGATTTTCCTTTTTTTTTATACTTTTAAGGTTAAAAAAATAATTGCCTTCAGTAGTTGAAATGCTGCTTGGCCAGGGAATGAACTCAATCAGTGCATGAAACTAATCTGGTCCCAGTGAGGAAAGCTGCAGCCCCAGGTCTCAGGGTAACAATCTTTATTTACACACTTGCACACGGGTGTGCACTGCTCTTGGGCTCCCTGATGCACTTCCAGGCTCAGATGGATGCTTGAGGAATGCATCAACATTTTTATTTATCTTCAGCATGCAAAGAGAAAACAAAGAGAAGCAGAATTCCCTGGAAGGGCTCAGCAGTTTTTTGGCTGTCTTGCAGTGAAACCTTCCCTGCTTACAGGACACTGTTTCCTCCCTGGCTGCTTTTTTACTGTAATACTTGCAGAGGTTCAGCCCCCAGCCATCCCTGCTGACAAAAATCTGTGTATACATGGGCAAAATTAACGAGTTTGGGCCTGAAAGCCTATCAAGAGATTAAAGAAATTAATAAATAGGAGGCCAGCCTGGTTGTGTCAGCCCCCCTTCCCAAGGTGCTGCCTGGGGAATGCTGTCTCACTCCAGAGGTCAGCGGGCTCCTCTGATCTGGGGCTTCCCTCCTGATTCATTGCATTTGATGCTCAGCTCTTCCAGGAGTCAGCTCAGCAGAGCCCTGGGTTAATGGAAGCCACACCAGCTCCTAATCCAGTAGCTTTGAATTCTCCTGTTTGTGCTGGACAGGCCCTGAATGAAAGCCCTGTCTGCCAGGGTCAGGGAGGTCCTTGTGAGCACCAGAGAAGGGATGTGAAGCCCAGGTCACTCATTTCCACCAGTTCCTTTTCCTTCCAAGCACCCTGGGACCTGCTGCTCCCCAGGGACCGTGGCACAGAGACAGGGAAGGGACACAACCATGTCCCAGCCATCACAAAACCATTTGGATGCACTTCTGCTATTCCTGAGCTTATTTCATTGTCTAATTCAAGGTTCAGCCCAGACCTGTGCCTCTCCCCCAAACAGGTTTTTCTTTGCCATGCTCTGAGGTGCTAAAAGATGTGGAAATATTGGATTTCTTCAACAATTTCAGCTCTAAGAGGTGGAAACCCCTTTGCCTCAAACACACAGATGTGAGCCAGCTCCCAAATCTCAGGATTTATCCATTCAGCCTCTGGTTTGAAGGGAGAAATCTGTGCAGAGAGAAATCTGGGTCTTTTAAACAAGCACCACACATGAGTGCAGTGATGGAAACACTCCTGTAAGAGGAGTCATTCCCTCCATCCTCCTCCTCACAACATCCTGCCACCCCTTTCCCTGCTCTGCCTGCTAAAGGCTGTGTGAGCCCTGAGGTTTGGAGAGCAGGAGGGCACCGGAGGCTCCCTCCACCTTCCAGATCCATCACTCACATTTCATCACTGCAGCTGAATCCTGCTCTGTTCCTCAGACATATCAGGCTAGAAATACCTGCCCTGCACTTCCCTTGTGCCCTTCCCTCCCTCAAAACACAAGCTGAGGGTGTATCACTTTCTGGAGAGCCCAGCAAAGACTCTGCCAGCCCTAAAACCTGCTCCTGGGACAAGGGACATTCATCTTTTCATTGGCATCTCACTTGAAGAAGAGTTTTTCCCAAAAGGTAAAGATGCAAGGAGTGAGGGGCTGGAAGTTTTGCTTGCTTGCCCTGCATTCCCAGGAGAACATAACATTTTAGAAGAGAGGGGAGCCTCCAAACCCAGGCAATGCTGGCAGCAGCCCAGCAGAGTCTTGCTGCCTACCAGAAGTATCCTGACCAGTACAAAACCAGAAGCAAACTGGTTTTGTACTGGTCGGGGTAATATTCCAGTTGGGTTGGTTAAAATGGGATTAGGGAGTCAGAACATCTCCTTCCATAGTAATGTAGGTGATGGGAAGAGTTAATCCCATCAATTTACCCACATCTCTGCGGGTAAATCCCTCTTCACCTGGCTCTGGGATGCACCCACACATGCTCCCTTCCCACCAAAACCTGCATATAGATTTTATTTTAGACAGATCTATTTATATAAAACACATCTATTATCTTTGCAAAGAATGCATTTCACAAAATATATTTACTGCTTTCATATCTCCTCAGTGCCCACACAGCACACAGACATGAGTGGCTGCAGCTGTGCTGAAAAAGGAACTTTCTGTCTTCAAAGTCACCACCAGGTCCCATAAATCTTAAAAATATTTCATGGATCACCAAAACAACCCCCCTACACACACAACGAGCTGCTTTCCAAGCACACAAATACTTTCAAGCTCAATGAAATGTTTTGTTTCAGTCAGGGCAAGTTCTATCTGGGTTTGGAGCCTCTGTTCAATTATTTCTCTATGGATTCTCCCCTGAAATGAGTTCAAAAATGAAATAAAGTTTGTTCAGTCTGAAAACATCCAAATAATATATTTTGCAAGGAAACTCCCTATTATTTTTTTTAAGGAGGTGTTGTTTGTTTTTATTACATAAAATTTTTCCATCAGCACATTTTATGAGGGAGAAACCATTAAACAGCATTTTCTGATTCAAACCCCAATTCTGTTTCATTTATTCTTTCTGCAGAGCTCAGTCCCTGAGACTGAGCATCCCTCCAGCACTCCTAAAAACCCCTCACCAAAAACTATGCACAAACCCAGCCAACTCCAGTTCAGAAATAAATCTGCTCTGTTTACTGTTAAATATTTATTCAGATATTTACCAAGAAAACATGAAAGGCAAACCCAACATCTGTATTTCTAGCATTGCTTGCTGGGGAATATCACTGGGGAACAGGGAGAAGAGGGCAGCTTTGTGATCACCCCTGAATTTCCCTGTAAAAATCAGCTTTCACCCCTTCAAATCAAAGAGGAAATTCTGATTTACTCTGGAGGCCATGGCATTTCTGTCGGCCAAGCTTTGCAGTCCTGTTCAGCTGCTCTGCAAAACATTCTGTTGTTATGGCTCAGAAAAAGCTAAATAATGAATTCCCATTCCCATGGGGAAAAGCCAGTGTGGGGTGATGGGGCCACCTCCTCCTGGGGCAGGGAACCTCTGCCACGACATCCATATGGGACTTGCAGCCGTTTCCATTTATAAAAATGGCTTTTTTTTGCTTGACTTTAGGTGAGCTTCTTATTTCTGATTTATGGCACCAGTGAGAGCTGAGGGCTAGTCTGTGGGATGCTTTGCTGCACTTCCTTTACTGGTGCTAAAAAGAATGGAGCTAAGCAGAACTTTGCTGCAGCTCATTCTAGCAGATGAAACCGTGGTTCCATGTGGATGGAGGGAATTAGCAGCAGGGCTTCAAAAATATAACGACACAAATACAAATAAGAAAAGCATAAAAGGACAAAATGCTCATGAACCCACTGCAGAAATGCTCCTGAGCAAGGAACTCTGGCAATTGTAAATCTCAAACCTGCAAAGTTTTATCTCTATACTCAGATTTAACTTTGCTTTCCCTGAAGTAGGAAATAGCTCCTGGTCTGAATTCAGTCTCTGGTCTGAAGGCTCAGAGCTGAAGCCTGACAATTCCCAAGAGTTTGAATAGGCAGCAAATTAAGGATTTTAGCTTGGGTACTGCATTTTCAAACACCAAACTAGAATTTTGTCCTGACTATAAATTGGCATTTGTCTTTCTGTACAACAAAAAACCAGATTAATAGACCTAGAAGAAACAAACCCACCACTCACTAAAATAACTGGAATAAGCAAGTATCCCAGTCAAAAATGACACATTTTTGCAAGAAAGGGGGTTTTATTTGTTTGTCTGCCACCAGCTCTGAAATTCTGCCAAGCCCAAGGAACAGCCTTGAACAAGGGTGAGAACAATCACCTTGGAGTTTCTTCAGGACTTTGGGGGACACAGGAAAAGAGAAAAGGAAGATAAATGATGAGTTGGCACCTGAAAACTGCTCAGTTGTTGGCACAGAGGAATGTAAAGGTGTTTTGCTTACTTTCACCACTGATTTCAGGAGGCTGGGAGGGCTGCTCAGAAAATGGTTCCCCAGTCTGAGCTCGATGCAGTTCCAATAATAGACAGAGCAGGCAGAGGTTTAATCATCTTCAAACCATGCTCTGCTCTGCCAGTTCTAAAGCTCTTGGCCCACAGGAGGACACAGTTAAGCTCCTGTTTAGCTGCAGAGTTGCAAAAGGGCTTGTGGAGAGTTGTCCCAGAGTGGGGCAGAGATGGGCCCTTGGGGTGCCAGGATTGGGGCATTTGGGGCTGGGACTGACAGGCAGCTGGGAACCTCCCCTGGAAGGAGGCCTGTTAAATTACAAACACCTCCCACGTCTTGGGAACCACTTTTCTTATTTCTTGACTAATTTGACTAATTTTTGAGCCTTAAAATGCACACCTACACCAGCTCTACACTGTGTTCCTACCTCCAACACAGCATCCTTTCACTCCAAGGTGAAAATGAGGGGACATCTTTTGGGGAAGCATGGGATCCTCAGAGATCCTTTCATTTTCCCAATAACATTTACAGCCTGATGCTCACAATCAATCTCCTAATTCCTGCTGGAGCTGAAAGAAGAGTTTGGTGGGGTCTGAAACCCCCTCCCCTCCAAGGGAACATGAATCCCTGGCCTCCAAGGAAGGGTTGTAAGACATCTATGGCAATGCCCAGCTCCACTCCCATGAGCAAAGCTTTAATTCCTCCATTTGTTTGCCCTGTAGGTGAATAAATAAATACATTTGGGATGCTTCTCTTCTGCTCCAAACCAAAGCGACCACCAGAATTGGTAAACCAGGGGCTCAAATCAAGTTACTGCCTCATTAATTGCACACATGAGTACATAAAGCAAATTATTTTTTTAAAAGTCTGTGAAAGACGTTTAAATGAACAGGTTTTACCTTTTCTTTGTGCTAGGATGGGAATGTCCCCCTGGCTGGTTAATGCGGAGCAGCTGAGCCCTGGTAACTTGATCATGGGCCTGAACCTGGTTCAGGGACTGTCACGCAACAAACAAAATACTGCAATAAGTCTTGTGTGCAGGGAAGAGCTGCAGCCAAAGGGCTCCCACCCTGCCCTGGCACCCAGCTCTGGGGAGGACAGATTTCCTTGATGCCCTTTTTGGGGAGGAGGATGCTTTTTCTGACTTCTGAATTACACCAGCACAGGCAAAGAGACCTGACCCCTGCACTGGCCAACTCCAGGAGTGCAGGGCTCACCATCACTGAGCATCAGCAAAGCCAGAGCTGAGCAGCTAAACCACTGCTTTTCCCTTCAGTGCCCAACCAGACTAACTGAGTTCAGTATTTGCAACAGGAAAGATCTGTTCCAGCATCCAGAACAGTGCCAAACATTTCAAAAAGGTGAAAAATATGTGCAAAAAACCACTCATAAATACCTCTGCTCAACCCAGGGCAAGCCAAACAGACAGAAGCATGACATTCATATAGTGAAATATTCCAGGAAACAATTAATGCAGGATCCAGATCAAGAAAAATACCCTCCCTAAGTCATACAGGTGGGAAGACC
Source organism: Ammospiza nelsoni (assembly GCF_027579445.1). Taxonomy (NCBI): domain Eukaryota; kingdom Metazoa; phylum Chordata; class Aves; order Passeriformes; family Passerellidae; genus Ammospiza; species Ammospiza nelsoni. Next base: position 9,306,189 of record NC_080650.1, on the reverse strand, counting down.
AGCAGGCAGGCAGCTCTCCTCCCTGGTGGCACTTGCCCACTGTGCTGTCACACGTCCTGGGCCACCCTGAGCTCACCTGAACATGTGCCAGGGGCTAGCAGGGAGTGTTGGACACTGGGAAAAGCCAGAAGCCATGGACAGGCCAGCCCTCTCTTTTTCAGCTGTGCAATAACTCTGGGAAAGGGTGTCAAAAATAATGACCTGGCTGGGCTGAGGAGGAAGGTTCGAAAGTTCAGCCTGGAAATAGAGAGCCAGGGTTTCTGCAGGGAGAGTGACCATGACTGAGGGAAAGGCCAGGGGAAAAAACCCTCTTTTGGAGTAAGTGCTGTTGGGGTTGCTGGCAGAAAGGTGTGTCCAGGTGCTACTGAGCTTAATCCACAGGGCCAGAATTTGAGAGTGAGGATACAGCCTGGCTCCTAGCTCAACACTGAGCTCTGTCTTGGTAGGGAGTGAAGGAAAAGGTGAGATTTTTGCTGGGCTGCTCCAGGCAGCTTTTGCAGTAGCACTACTGGTGCAAAGGGATTTTGGGATGCAGAAAGCAGCCCCTGCCCTGCTGCACTACCAACATGAAGGACAAGAACAGCACTGCTTCTGGGAAGGGCAGATGAAACCAGCAGGATAACCTCCCAACCTCCCTGATGGCAAAGCCAGCGCTCAGCCCTCAGTGTGGGTCACACCCCTCACCTGTCATTGGAGAAGGGACCCAGATAAACTCATCCTGCTACAAAGAGAGGCACTCCATCAATCCGTGAAAGCAAGTTCAGCCTTAAATCCACCTTCTTGGCATGGGGGGATTTTCCCACCCTGGATAATGCAGGGGGCATGAAGAGCAGGCAGATGCCATCACTTTGCTGCCAGTGATTACCCCACACAACACCCAAGTGCAGCCCCAGGTGCTGCACTGGATACAACTCCAGCCCCAAAAGCTCTTCCAGTGTCAATGGGGTTTGGGAATTTGTGGGATCCCTGTCCCTGGAGGAGCAGAAACACCAACACCTCCTGCACAAATGCCCAGTGCCACCCTAATCTTGGGTGAGTTTCAGACAGATTTCCCCCATGCTATAGGTTTGCATTTTTGGATGCTGAGCATCTGCAGCACTCTCACTACCCTCAGCCCTTCTACCTAGAGAAGCAATTTCAAAAGTGTGGTAGAAGGCACAGAAAGTAGACAGACAAGCTTGGAATTCCCCCAGCAGGGATGGGAAGTGCACGCCACCAAATCAGGCAATCCAATCACTGCTGCCACCCTCTCCCCTTCTCCCTTCAGCCTCACCATTAATATTTGAGATTTCTGCAGATTTATTCATTGAGATTTTGCCTTCCAGGAGAAGCTCTTATAGGATTAGGTGGCCTCACTACTAATTCCAAATAATTTTTCTCCCTCTTGGAAAGAGGATCTCCTAGTCCACCCTGGGCTCCTCCCTTTCTGTGGACTTCCCGAGCAGGGACAATGTTTGCAGGGGAAATGGAAAACCGAGCATCATTGGTGAGATTCAGAGGAAAGGAGGGTTTCACCTCTTTGGGACAAGTTGAAACCAACTCCTGTTGGCCTCTACCCCTCCAGAGGCTTCTCCACCATGCAGCCATGGGAGGCAAGCACAGACTGAGCAAAGGCTCCTCTCGCGAGCTCCTCGGCTCCTGTGGAACCCAGCGCCTTCCCTGCGGTGCAAGCGCTCAGCAGAGAGCAATTCCAGGCCCAACAAGATGTTACATGCAACGAGGATGAAGTGTTTGATGAATCATTTTCAGAAAAGGGGATTTTTTCTTAATAATAACAAGAATTTACATCCCGCTGCAACACCTACAAGACAAACAAACAGAGCGAAGTATCCATGAGCTCGGCACGCTACCTGCCTCCCATGAAATACTGCTTGGGAGGTGAGAACCCCTCTCATTTAGAGCCTTGCTAAGATTCTGGCTATAATTAATTAGCAGGTGTCTTTAAGTAACATCATCTTTCAAAGTTAATATGGCTGACACCTAATTTATGGTCAGTCCTGAAGAGTTGTGGTTAAAGTTAATAAAGGGCAAATGTGGAAATGTGGGTGTTTTGCTCATTTAGACTAAAATATGTCCCCATCACTGGTGCATGTTCCTATTACTTTTGGAAAGTGTGAGGTCTGAAAACAGTAGGGAAGATTCCTGGAATACATTTTGGTACAGGGAGCTGTCTATACCAGCCCACCACCACAGGATCTGCAAACAAGAGCCATTATTGCAGTTTTGAGCATCAATGATCTCATTCTGAATTAACCAGGGCAATTGAGTCACAAACCACCAGTGGAGGGGGAGAAAGGCTCCAAAATCCAGTGCTGCCCATCCAAGTCTAACTCACCTCATGCAGAAAAGGGCACTGAATGTGGGGAAGCATCAGTACTTCTGCCATCCACCCCCAATCATCTTTTACACCACTCTCCCAATTCTCATCAAGTGGAAGATCACTTGAATAAGTAGCACTGGAGAAGGTGGAATAAAAACTGGCTTGAAGAAGTAGCACTGGGAAAGGTGGAATGAAAACTGACTTGTGCTGCGCTCCTTATTCTCAAGCAATGCCTCACATCACCACCGAGAAAACCATTAAAGAACTAAAAAAAGAAAATATTAAAAGAAAAAAATCACTCTGAACTCTCAAGCTTCTGTCTCAGCTGCTCAGCATTTCTACAGTGGGGCCCATCTGTTCCCATCTCCCTGGAAGTAGGTAGGGGGGAGTAATTGGGATATCTCCTCAGCAAGGAGATAAAAACCCAATGGAAGTGCCCGGAGCCGTGGAAAGGGGCTTCCCCCGCCGTGGGCTGCGCTGACCAGCCCAGCCCAGCCGGGATGCTCCCACCCTCCAGCGCCTTTCAAACCTCTCCAAGTTCCAGCCAGCCTGCCAGATTTACGATGTGTTTCACTTTTTGAACATCCTTGGATCAGACTGGGGTGATGAAAGCCTGATAGCTCTGGAGATGGCTTTTTGTGCAGAGTATATAAAAAATATTGTCCCCCCCATATACACACACGCAATCCTCTTCTCCCTTCCCTTAAATGTCTCTCCACTGAAAACTCCAGCCAAGTCCATCCATGCCAAGAACCTTCCTACACGCCATTCCAGCCTCTGCTTTACTTAAAATTAATTCAGAGACATAGCACCAGGGACCACAGCCTTTGCTGGGTCTTAATAAGACCACAAGGAATAGGAAAGGAAAAAAAAAAAAAGGAACTAAAAAGAGGGGAAAACAAAAAGAAATATTGCAGCAGTTCTTGTAACTGAATCTGTTGGAGTTATAAGTGTGGTAAATGCATGTTCCTGCACTATTTGGACGTCCCTGCTTTGCCTTTAGCAGCTGCTGTAATAAACTTCCCAGAAAATATTGGATTCATGGAAGTGTTACTAGAAACACTAACAGAAATCCATGGAAATGATGTCTCAATGCAGCCAATCAGGGAGATAATCCCTGCTACGATAAAGAGAAATTGAAACTTGGTTTTCTTGGCTGAGGGAGAAAATCAAAATTGCTCTCTGCATTTCAGGGAGGGGGAGGAAGAAAAGAAGGAGGGGGGGAGATCTAATTACAAGTGTCTTTAAATTCCTTCTGCATAAAGTTTCCTTAAAGAGCTGCCAAAAATCAAACCCTGGGCAATGGCACTGGAGGTGCCGCGCTCGGCTCAGCCGAAGCGCACGCGGGTCTGCCCTGTGATGACAAAACATTTAATTATGAGTGGCCCAATGTCTTCCACATTTGGAAACTGGATTCCTGACACACATAATGTACCCCATGCTGACATGACTATTTGGCAAAAGCCGAGCCTCTGATCTCACATTAATTGCTACACAAATATACTTATTGTGGGCATGGGTTTTATATGGCTGAAGCCTCCATTTGCACATGTTCACAATAAAAACAATCCCCCCCCCCAATAACGATTAACTTCTTCTTTTTTTTTTTTTTTTTTGAGAGGATTTTTTTTGAGATGCAGTTTAATGGCATGAGAACTGTCTGTCGGCTTCCATTACCCCTTTGTTCTCATCGTGTCTCGCTTTATATGTATTTTTATAAGCCTTTTAAAAGCAAGTCTCCCTGTTCTTAATTCTTCTCTCTCTTTACTTTTGTTTTTATTGTAGGGCATCAATAGAAACAGAAAGATTTTGCTGGATTAAAGACGTGGCTGTCACTTGAAAGCAAGTCCCCTGATAGAGATCTTGTAAGATCTCCCAGTTTCTTCCATCTAAGGCTTTTTGTGGGGAGACAGGAGGACGGCGACACATTTCCCCTTAAATCAGTGGCTGGAGGTGCAAGATATCCCTCAGTCTGTGGGACTCACCCTTTCTCCTACCCAAGCCATCTGAATGCACTCGAGCATCCGCAGGGATTGCTCCCTGGTGACATCATGGGCCTCTAAAGTCACAGCTCCCAGGATCTCCTGCATAAGAACAAAGGATGCCAGGGTGGTGTTCACAGGACTTCCCTATGGGGTGTCATCACAGAAAGACGTGAGATCTTCACCTGGTTTCCACTGAAGATCCCACAGAGGTAAACCAGGCTTTATCCTTGAGTCTTACAGCCTTTGCCAAGCAAGGCAGCATCCAAACACCAAAATTCCCCCTTCTCCAGCTACCCCACAGCTCATGGTAAGCAGGCTGTGAACCACTGATTCTGTCTCTGCTGCTGATCCTCCCAGTGACCCTGAGTTCTGAGCGAGCCCCGTGAGCTCTCCTGGTCCAGAGGCAAAACAACAGCTGAACAAAGTCATGAATGCCCACAAGGCTGGGGAAAATCCGAGAGTGCAGCAGGTTTGGAGATCCAAAGCTGAAGAAGCTGTTCAAGACTCACAGCTATCATTCCCATCACCCTGCTCAGAAGACTCCAAAACTCCAGTGGAGCACCAAAGGGGCTGCCAGCAGGTGAAAGTCCCCACATTCCCTACTTCCCAAAAATATCTTTACAGTGCACCAACGGCTGAGCTTTTTTTTTTTTCTTTCTCAGTACAAAGAAACTGTTTATTTAGAAAGATCAAGGAACCAAAAACACAGGGAAATGGTTTTTCTGCTGGGAAGGCAGCAAAGCATGCCCGGCCTCGCTGGCGTGTTCCTGCAGCGCTGCGGCGAATGCAGAGAGCTGGATGCAGCCTCCCTCCCTGCTTCCATGGCTAGTCCAAGAGCCATCAGCTCTTTCCAAGAATGACCAATTTGTTCCCTGGGGTGGCATTTCCTTATGATTCATCCCACTGTGCTGCAAGCTGGGATGCAATCCCAGGAGGATACACTCACGTGCTGGACTCTGTGCTGCAGCGAGAGTTTCCATGACCATCAAGACTTTTTTTCCCTTCCAAGTGTTGCTCAGCCCCATGTGGGTGCCAGGGCAGTTTTCCCACAAGCTGGATCTGCTTTTTGATGGAGAACTGTTGCTGTTACCACTCTCAGAATGTGCAGAGTCACCCTTGTAATGGCCTCTTGGAGTGGAAATTGCATTAAAGAGTAGTGAGGAGGGGAAAAAAATTAAAACCCCTTAAATTCAGTGAGGCAGAAGTGTCTCCCTTGAGCAACAGGATGTCCTCTGTAAACACCAGGCTACCACAGCTGTCAGAGATCTGAAGTGCTGCATTAAAATATTTCATTTTATCATTGCTGAGGCAGAGTGAGAAAGCTGAAGGGATCATTTCAGCCTTTCCTCTCCCCCTTGTGCTGCCAAAATCCCACCAAGAAGGGTGAAGCCTTGTTACTTTAATGGAAGTTCATTTTCCAAAGGGCAAGTCTGCCTCTAAAAAGGTTGCAGGCACTTCTCCCCCACGCACATCTACAAGGTTGCCAAGCCATAATTTTAACAGCAAATCTTTTTATTTGCCTTTTTTTTGGTCTTAAATCCCAGCCACTTGGGATTTATGCAGTGCATGGGAAGCAGCTCTCCTGACGGGAGCGAGTTTTCACACACGGTGGTTGTGTGTGGTTCCAGCTTTTCTCTGCAAAAGAGTGGCCCAGGCACTGGCACACATGCAAGGAGAGCAAGATGAAGTATTTTTGGGTGCTCTGATTCTTTGGTATCTAATCAGGGTTGATGGCTGGGGCTGGCCATTGCTCACATCCAGCCGCCCGCCCAGCTCCGATAGCATCTGCAGCCTGGGACCTCACACTTCATCTGCAGCATCCATGGCCCATTGGTGCAGTGGGAGGCTTCCAAACCATGAATTATCTTTCACAAGTCACTTATCACAGAGACACATTCATCTCCAGGAGCTGGACCCAACCCAGCTCTGCTGGCTGGAAGTTCAACTGAGGGCACATGCATTCACTATTTTATTTTTTCTTTTATTTGGACCATGCAATTTTGGTGCTGCAGAGCCAGACATTAAGCTGGCTGATAGTCTGGTCCTATGAAGCATTCTGAGTTGGCAAAGTTTTACAACTGATTTATGTGGCACAACAGCTCAGGGCCTGGGATGCATCCATAACATTCGTTCCATCTGTCATCAATGCAGATTCTGTTCTCCACCACTCATGCTGGCAGGGCTTGATCTACTCTTGGTGAGGGGGGAGGAAAGGGGATGAGAGAAGAGGAAGCTGAAGTCTCCCATTGGTGCCAATGGCTTCACAGGAAGCCTCGAGTTCTTCAGCTGCCTGTAAGCATTGTTGCTGGAGTGATAATCTCCGGCAGCCCATTTAGGAGGGGAAGGGAATGAGCACACTGATTTTCAGGAGGATTTCAGAATCAATGTCCACCAACAGTCTCATTTCATGCCCACACATGCCTGCACTAATAAAGTATAAAGGTCCAAAAAACCATTTAGTCCTCTTGGTCTCCTACCCTTGCTCCTTGCAGGCAGATGTCCTCTCTGATCAAACCGCGCACAACACTGACTCCTTTCAGAGCAGTTAAAACCCCGCTAAACTGTGAGTTATCTTCCAAGAGTATGAGCAAGTCAGTCCAAGAAGCAAAGGGAACATTTATCTTGGGCACAACAAAAGCCTCCAATCTGCCCTGGAGATCTCTGGCATGCCTGGGGCTGGCTGAGGCTGACAGGGCTGGAAGCTCCATCCCCAGAGCAAGTGCTGAGCATCGCTCTGGGATTCACACTGAGCTGAGAGGCCTCTTGTGCTCAGAGACAGCTGAGGCATGAGCCAGGCTGCAAGCCAGGATGCTCTTCCCCCCTTCCCAAGACTGGGAGGGGTGGGGATAGTGCCCCCCCATGCACAACCCATGTCCAAGGCTTTGCTGAAATGCTGATGATGCGATTCACCCCGGAATTTTACCTTCTGGTTCCTCGCCGTTCCAACGCCTCCGACATCTACAAAAAGCTGGAATTTCCTGCCAGCTCAGTGGTGCAATTTCAAATGCTTTTTGGTTTTCAACTGTGCTCTTTAATCTCCAGCCAGCTGGGCCTGTGCGTTAGCATGAAGGCTGAAAGCTTCAGAGCTCTGGGCAGTCAGTTTTCCAAGGATCTCACCTGTGGGTGGAATGGTTTGCTGCAGCTCTGTGTTAAATTAAAAAGAAACGCACATGCAAGAACCATGTGTCTGAGCTGCCGTGTCCCCACTGCTGTGCAGAGCTGTGGGCCAGCTCCAGGCTTCCCTTTCAGAGAGGGAGAGCTGCAGGTTTAGCTCCTGGTGCCAAGAAGGGCAAGGAGCAATTTGGAGCAGAGAGCTGCAGGGGCTGGCAGGTGCGGCGCGGCACCGTGCCATGAGGGCCTCCCCAGCCCCTCCATGGGGGAAGGTTGGAAATCCAACCAACCTTTCTCTTTGGGAGGATGCCTTTAAAGAGAATACATGCCTTCTCAAGGGTTGTCCCATTAGACAAGTGGATTTGTTTCCCCTGTTTCCCGTGAGAACTGTGAGAAAAGATCCCATTGTAGACTCTGCTGTGCTGTTCACAACCTGCGTCATCATGGGAGTCTTGCAGAGAAGAGCCTGCTGGCCACAGCAGAATGAGCACCCCTACCTTACACAAAGGCTTGTAAAAGAACTTTCACAGCTCCAGACTATGGGGACCAGATCATCGGCTGATACAAGATAACACAGTTATTGAGAAATAAATAAATTGGGTCCAGTCCACATCATCTATGGATGTGCTCAAGGAGCAGAGACAGCTACCACCATGTATGCATGTGATGGAATCACAGCAGAAACATTTAAGAATTGGTCTTATGTGATAAACCAAAAAAAGTGTAGGTCAGAGAAGAAAGGAAGGTATGAAAAAGTCCTGTCCCCCTGTTCATGCTACCATTTAAGAAAAAAATCTGTTTATTCAAAGAGATCTGACAAGGTCTACAGCAAAATGGATGAGGAGCTGAATATGTGAAAGAAATAACCATCACTGAAAATAAATTCAATTATTTGGTTTTGCTTAGAGAAGCAACAAAGTTTCTGACATGTTTGTTATTCAGCCTGTCATTAGAGCTGAAAGATGTCTCAATAATGTTGTAGTTACATTTTTAACATCCACTCTCCTCCAAGCAGTTTGCATATTTTCCACTACGTTAGCTGATGAAGCCATTAGTTACAGTTACTTAAAAATAAATGAGCTCTGTATTTTCCTTCGTCCACACTCCTCATCATGAAGCTGAACAGCAGAGGAGGGGGGACAGGCAAGGGGATGATTTGGTCTGTGATGAAACAACCCAACAATGATGGGAAATGCTCAAGTTTGAGCATGGAAGGCAAGGACAAATAAGAAAAAGCAGAAGCATCTCTTGTCAAGCAAGGAACTGATAAGGGCCTAAACAGCAGCAAAACAGGCAAAATGAAAACCATATTTGCTAAAGAAAGTGCAGTTGGGAGGTTAATGGCATCCAACTCAATCTAGCAGAGGCAGGGTGGAATTTTGTTGAGTGTGCTGATGTGTGCTCACTTGGCAAAAGGAGTTTTAACTCGTGCTGTTCTTTCTGCTCTTTACCCTAATCCTCCCTCCTCCCTATAAAAAAAGTACTGTCGTCAGTCAATTCTCATGAAAAGGTTCCTGTTTTTACCCATTACAGAAAAACAGGTAATTTTAATTCTTCTATCCCCTCTTTCCCAAAATTCAGCCATAAAAAAACCCCAAAGCAAAACCGACAGTTTGTGTTTGGACCGTTGAAAAGCAGAATCTGCAAGCAATTTTGCTCTGTTAATTATGCTTAAAATAAAAAAAAAAAGAAGAGCAGAAGATGAAGATGTTTTCTGCCATGCAGAAAATAAAGGCGGTACAGCTATCTGTGATCTGCAGGAAAAAACCATGAGGAGTAGAGAAAAACCCAAGCATGCCAGGAAAAAGAACAAGTCCATTGCACTAATAGGTCATTGGGCAATTCTAACTCAATCCAGATTGTTGCTGGATACAGATTTATCCAATATATTGACTATTGGGTTGTAAGAATGGCCCTTCACACCCAGCATGGAGCAAGACTACAAGTGCTGCCCTCTCCACATGAGGATATCCTACTGAGATCCAGTCAGCTCTGTTGAGCTGCTCTCATTGGGAGCTTTATAAAAAAAACAACAACTTAAAAACTCCTTATTGCATCAAATAATCTTAATGTTGGCTTCCCAAGGTGTTCTTAATCTGTGGGGTTTGGCAATAGATCCCCACACTACTGAATAAATCACCTCTGTCCAGGTGATGTTCTCAGCTCCTTCTGTACCACCAGTGACAGAGCAGCACCAGCCCCCCTGCCCTGCCACAGCAGCAGGGCCTCTCCAGTCAACAGGGAACCACAGGCTCCTCCATCAAACCATTGAATTATTTCTGTAAGGAAATCAGAATGAATTAAAAAACCAATCAGAGATGCTAAAAAAAACCCCAACCCTGCAGAATAGTGGTGGTCCAAATTATGGCTTGGCTGTCACTGTTTTATGGGTTTCTCCCCAGTTTTGGAGCACATGCTGCTGCCACATGTTGCTCAACAGCTTGGGCTTTCCAAATTGTTGTCTGGCAGTGGAAGATGGCAAAACTTCCAGTGTGAGTTCTGGAGAACCAGGTCCTAACAATGCTATGCTGCAAACCACTTTTAGAATATTTGAGGGTGCTTACAGCTATTATTTTAGAAATTTCCTTAATTACAGCAAGAGATTTTGCTGGTTTTGGGAGTATTCCCCCCTCATAAAGTCTGTTCTGCTCAAGAGCAATGCAGCTCTGTCCCCAGGTTTCCACAGGCCCTCTAACCAGAGAGATGGGGCAGATTCCCAACACCCGCATGTCAGGCACTCTTCTTCCAGCTACATCCCAGCACAAACACAGTCACCGAGCTTGCAGGATGCTCAGGACACACTGTCCAGCCTTGGGAAACAGCTGGCAGCCCAAGCACCACGCTGAGTGCTGAGCAATTGTCCCAGTTCCCAAGGGACAGTTTGGGGGTCAGCCAGGCTCAGGCAGCGCGCACGATCCCACGCATGCGTCCTTCACCTCAACCGCACCCTCGGTGCTGGGGTGTGAGAATGCTCCATCCCCTCCAGCTACTGGGGAATTCCCAAGCAGATGGTTAAACTGGATTTCCAGCTTCTCTGGAGCAGCAGAATGGGGGTAACTCATCAGGGTGGAGGTAGGGAGCCGGCTCACGTTGCCCAGTGCTTTGTGCCTTTGGCAAGTCACAGGTCTATCGGTCACCAGTTTCATTAACTGCAGGTGAGGTCACACCTTGGCATCTGCAGGGCACCTTGAGACCTTCACACGAGCCCAGTAATTATGCAGAAATACTGTATAAATAATGAACCACGCTGGGGAAATGCAGCACGTTTTCACTGGGGGAGTCACAGGCACCTTCTAGGAACGAGAGATTTGAACTTTGTTAAGATCCCTGGGCAAGTGAGTACCTAATTTTCTTAGACCTTCTGAAGGTACCAGGTGTGTTAGCACCAACCTGTGAGCTCTGGTGCCTCTGGAGTTCAACAGCTCCTATGAGGCAGGAGCAGCAGGCAGCAGACTGAATGTTAAAGGCTTAAAACAAAGGGCTGTAAGTCAATAAAGTTCAACAAAACAAAGTCGCTCATTTTTTGCTGTCACTCACAGGCTGCTGCAGTGTTGATCCTGAAGGGTGGGAGAAAGGCAGAGGAACACACAGAACGTGAGCAGAGAGAATGAGACATCAAGGGGAGAGCACAGCAGTGGACACAGCCCAGCCCTTGCTGACAGGTGTGGAATCAAAGTTGGGGATTTGGGAATATATCCTGGAGCAGTGGTGCCAGCCAAGGAAGGAAAATCTAGGGGCCTCGTGTCCCAGCCCTGGAAATCCTCCCCTCCCATGGAGGTCTCCAGTAGCTGTGCCTTCCCATGGTGGGAGGAAGGGTAAGAGACAAAAAAAATTCAAAACCCCCCAAACATTGACAAATCTCTCTCTGCTTCATCTCAGACCTTCCAGCTAGAGCTCAGTAACCCCCTGGAGAAAGCCCTTCCACCCTAGGCTGCAGCCATTGGCAAAACCTGATGAACTTCATGTGCTAAGAGCCAGGACAGAGAACCAGACAACCTGTCTTGATATTGATTATGCTGCTGACCTCAGTATGCAGGCCTGGACCCAATTGTCCCTTCTATCCCAAAATCCAGAACAGGAGATTAGATGTATCCCTTTGAGTCCACCAGGTTGGATAGGAAGAAGAGAAGGTGAAGTTCTCCTGGCGCTTCATCCCTCACTGGGCAGCAGCTCCATTCCCATGGTCCTGTTCCTGCACATCCAGGCCACAGTCCCCATTATTTTCTCAGGAGCACCCACGAATGGAAAGGGCAATGCCCTCCCAACTCTCCACTATGTTGTGTGGACATCTGGAAAGACTATGGAAATATGTTCTCTTGAGCCCCCAGGGCTTTTTTGCCTCTATTCTCAGCACTAAATCCTGGCTTGGGAAGATTTTCTCACAATATTTTCCATGTTCAGTGTGTAGAAGGGTACAAACACATAATGTGTATAAAACCCCCAAGGCTGGTTGGTTGGAAGGTTGGGGGCTTCCTGGCTCTCCCCAGACTGATGTGACAGGCCCATTTAGCATAACACCAAACAAACCTTACAGTCCTGAATTAAGACATCTTCCAAGAACAGTCCAACCCTCAAATACTGAGGGTGTCAGTGAGGGTGTCACTGGAGGGGACTAAACGCCCACATGCAGCTCTGAACCTCAGAACTGCAACTTCTGTTTGGATTTAGTCCTGCCCTGAGCCCATAAACAGGGAATCTTTGCAATCCATGACCAGACCATGGCCTAAGACCTTAGGCTGGGGTCAAAGTGCTACATGGATTCATATCAGCAGAGCTTTACACATCTATTCTAGCTGAGAATCTGGCCACTTATGACTGGAATAGCTTTCTGAAACGTATCCAACAGGAAATCCTAAATCAAGAACACTGCAGTTTGAGAAGATTCCTCTCCCTCGCATCCAAACCCAACTAAATGTTTTGCAACTTTTTCCATTTTAGGAATGAGAGTCTTTCTTCTCATATCTTCCTTTCCCTCTCGAACAAATAATCAAGTATACAGGAGCCCAAAATGTTTTTCCCCTCTGCTCACTTTATCCAGTGAGCTGAGACTGCAGCCAGCATGTTTAAAACTGGCCAGCTGTGCTCTGACCAGCTGACTTTGGAGGCCCAGCTGGGACAGCCAAACAGGCAATATTCCAACTGCAAACAAATGAGGCAACACCTTTGGAGAAGGGATCGAATCAGGGGAAATGGCCACGGTTCAATTCACAGCTTCCTGTTGCTTTTCCAGGGACAGCTGCTGGTGAAGGCCAGATTCACAGCAGGAGTAAACTGGTGCTGCTGCTTGGAGTTCCCCAGCTCTGCACCGATTTTCACCACCTGAGAACCTGGTTCACGTTTGGACTTTGCTCTGCTGCCTCTCTGTTATCATCCTACATCTACAAATAGCTGCACTAGGAGAGACAAGGGGAATAACAACCAAAATTTGTCTAGTCCAGAAATGGTTTCCTGGAACTTAAGTGTTGGTTTTTTGTTGTTTTTTCTTTTCTGAAAGAAGATAAAGTCATTCATTGTTTGTCTTGGCTGCATATAAACTCATGCTGCTGAGAGCAGCCTTTGATCACAGGGCTATTGGGAGGCTGACCCTTGACAGCCAATCCACTCCTTGCTCTTCCAGTCTCACCAACCCAGCCCTGACTTCCTTTTCCATAAAAAGCCATAAAAAAAAATTATACATACATTATCCAAGAGCCCTTGCAGCAGTCTAGGGATGCTGATCTAACTAGCTTACAGACAAATTCAATATCAGGCTATTCCCTTCCTCAAGGGCTTCTGTGACAGGAATGGGGAAGGAGGGAGTTTGTGATCTCGGATGTTCTGCCATGAGCAGCAACAGCTCCATCCAAACTTGCATCAGGGTGTATCCAACAAATCCCCTTTGAAAGGGGGAAACCAAAGCCCTATAAAACACTGTCAGGAGTCGTCTATTTCATGTCCTCTTTTCCCACTGAGAAGTTTCTGGACGTTTGCGTAGGATTTCTGTGTTCCTGGGATCTGGTCAGAGCTCCCAGCTCTAGCTGGTTTCCTGCACATCCAGAACATTTTTGCAGCATGTGTTGCCCAACCGCAGAGGCTGCAGGCACAAAACACATTTTCTTCTGACACCTAGCAGGGAGTTTTTCTACGTAAGTCCCTCTGTGTAATGTGACTCATTGCTCCCACACTTCATGGAAGCAGCATGCTTAGTTTATTCTAGCATACCCCGACCATATTCCCTAAGCACTGGATTTGCAAAGCTTGTGTAAACGATCTGGAGTGTGAGCATGAGCAGGGCAAAGCTTCCCAGCAATTCCCCACAGATGCCAGCTCAAGCCCTGTGTTCCTACCCAGCAGAATGACATGAAAAACCAGTGCAGATGACCTGGGAGACATAGGGTAGTAAAAAAAGAACTTTTAAGGAATAAGAGGTACCCATTTCTTTAATATCTTTTTACCTGCCAGCATGAACCAGTGAACTCTGAAAGCTGGGGTAGTAGAATTGCCACAAGGCTGGGTTTATTAGCCACCTCCTTCATCAGGGGACTCAGATGATCTGATATGTATCAGATGATATCCAGAAGACTCAAATAAAGCCCTCATCATCTCCCACTTGTGATCTGGGAGTCAAACTTCCATGTCCTTTGTTCTTGGAGACCTACACCATGCTCGAGTCATTAACATCTCCAGTCCAAAATCAGTCCCACCCACGTATGCAGCAGCACAATTACACTGGCTTAAGCAGCTCCACTGGTGCAGAAACACATGACTGTCAAGCCAACCTTTAGAGCAGAGACAGGAACAAGACACGTTCTTGCTGTGCTTGGTTTTATCTGATACATTAGCTATGAAAATGATCAGACAAGCCAAACGTTCAGACTAATGTCTTGCTCTTGTGTCTGGCCACAGAGTGGAAAGTCAAGTTCCAGTTAGTTGTGGTCTGAACAGATGTAACAGGCAAAAAACAGCTAATTATTTCTAATTCTCAAATAATAATACCAGGGCAGTGGAGGGAAATATGTGACTGGTCTATAGTTTCTCAGAAAGCTTGCAGCAAGGCCACGGAGAGAATGTGGTGGTTACATAAACTGGTTCAGCTCTGGCCATGACATTTTCCCCTTTCTTTCCAAATCACCTTCAAAACCCACAAAATACAGACTCAGGCCTCCCAGATTCTGATAATCATGGAATGGTTTGGGTTGGGAGAGACCTTAAAGCCCATCTAGTGCCACCTCCTGCCATGGGCAGAGACACCTTCCACTATCCCAGGGTGCTCCAAGCTCCATCCAACCTGGCCTTGGGCACTGCCAGGGATCCAGGGACAGCTACAGCTTCTCTGGGCACCCTGTGCCAGGGCCTGCCCACCCTCACAGGGAACAATTCCTTCCCAATACCCCACCCATCCCTGCTCTCTGGCAGTGGAAGCCATTTCCTGTGTCCTGTCCCTCCATCCCTTGTCCCAAGTCCCTCTCCAGCTCTCCTGGAGCCCCTTTAGGGACTGGAAGGGGCTCCGAGGTCTCCCTGGAGCATTCTCCAGCTGAACACCCCCAGCTCTCAGCCCAGTTCCCTGAGTTAAGATGAAGCTTCATTGTCAGTCTGGGAGGGCACAGTTAAAAATCCCATGAGTCACACTCAGCTCTGCCTTTCCTACGGTATCCTGGCCATAGGAACATCTGCTGGGACCTCTGTGCTCACAGACTCAGTTCCAATCATCCCTGCCACATTTTCTCCCACATACACCAAAACTCTTCCCAGCTTTTCTAAGAAAACTGGAAAAGCCACAAAACCTGCAACATACGACATCAGAGCTTAATACCAGCACTCTAAACTAGATGTGTGTCACAGAAAAATACCCAGAATGACAAAATACAAGCATCAATCAACCCCTTCCCAAGTCTTCTTTCTCCTGCAAATAGTATTTTTGCTCTAACTCTTCTAGAATATTTACCCAAACCCCACTCTTTACAGGATCTAGCACTAGCCATGGCACCAGTATTTCATGGATCATTTGGATATCACGGTCCCATGGCTGCCTCTTGGAAATCAAAATTATGGCTTATAAGCCTTGAATATTTTGCCACTTTTTAAGGTTGGGCATGCAATTCCTGTCAAGAGAGAGGCACATCCAAAATCCAACAACATAAAGACATGTGAAGGGTTTGGCTGTGGGGACACCTTGTCTAGGATTTTCATAAACATGTATTTTTCTTGTTAGACTTTTACTAGCATGTGCAACAACATAGGAAGAAAATCCTAAATAATGTTCCTCACTGTTATTCCAGGGTGCTATTGCCATGACAGAGCACCCTTGTGCCACTCTCCTCATTTGCAATGTCATTGGCAAAGTCCTCCCAGATGACAATGGGGTCAGATGGTAACAAACAGAGCTCTGACCCTCCAGTTCCCTTTGGAACTCAGAGCCAGAGGGGCCAGCAGGAAAACAGCTGCATTCCCTATCAGCTCTGGAGCTCCAGAAGGAGCTCAGCTGAGCAAGCCATGGGGATGGAGAGCTGGGACCCTCCTAAGGACAGTGACATGAGGATCACTGTGAGATCACACAGCTCCAAGGACTGAATGTTAGTTACTAAAATAACGACCATCCAAGCGAGGCATGGACAACAACTCACCCACCTAGAAATGGTCCAAAAGACACAAAAGGAAACCAGAAATAAAAATTCCCCTAAATCCCACTCTGTCCCTGAAACTCACACATGGAAGGATGGTGCATCTGAATTGCTCATGCCCTAGGAGACCAGGGCTTTGAGCTCCCTTCAAGAATTTTGGAAAGTATTATTGTGTTCTCTCTGCAGCAAGGATTGCTCACACGGGGCTCTGTTAGTCAGATCGCTTGGCACCAATGGGCTCCTCCTAATCAAAACCAAAATGGCTCTGTTCAAAGCTGATAGAAAAGTTAACTCTGCCCCTCTACTACCAACAACAATGACTGGGGCCATGGACATCAGCTGGGAGAGGCTTGCACGGGGCTGAGGGACCTCTAAGGTTCTGAGATTGAGAGTTGAGTTTAGAAGTTGCTCTGCCTTCAGTTACTGTACGAAATCCAACAGAGATGTTTAAGTGCAGGCAAAAATTGGCCAAGTCAAAGAAAAGTCCTTTGATGGAGCTGGAGTCCATCTTTACCATTGTGGCAGTCGGGTTTAAGCATCTTTCTACTCCAAGGACATCATGTTACTTTTCCAAGACTTCCCTCATTCCTTCTCTCCAACTGTGCAGCATGGATTAACTGCAGTTTTAGGAATAAGGGCCCTTTGGCTCCCTATGGGACAGCCAGATTCAGAGAAGTCCCTTCAAAAGGTATTCATAGTTTTTGGGAGTAGTTTTGTGAAAGCCAACAAACAACTTAGACCTCACTGATGCCACAAGCTGCTGGATGAACTCCTGGGTGTCTGGGCAAGGGCTTGTTTCCAGTCACACACATCAACAAGGGAGCTGTATCATTTCCAGGCAGCTGAGAACTAACAAATCTCACTTCACTCAGCCAGGACAGCAGTGATCTGAGTCCAAAAGGAAATCACTGCTCTATGCTCTGGTTTTCTCATCTGGAAAAAGAGGCACCGATCTCACAATCCTTAAGGAAATCATGCCACAAGCAGATCAAAAATAGATAGTATCAAATCAGCATTTTGTGATGCTACAATTATGACAAAAGAGCAGCATGTCAATGCAATTTCAAAGTGATGGAAAATACACTGACAGAAGCCTTTTAAAGTGTAACCGAGAAGAAAATGGATGAAAAGACCAACCAGTTTCACATGAGGGGAAAACCAGGAATGCTCCCTCCTCCGTGCCCTCCCTCCTAAGCAAAACAAAACCACAAGTGAACTACAAGAGGGACCTGTTGTTTCAAATCTGAATGGAAAAATCAGACAACTCTCCCATGGCACTCATGGAGCAGAGGTTAAGAATGAGGGGCACAGCAGAAAGGGGAGATGCAAGATAAGCTGCTTAGATTCACATCTCCCCATTTCCTCTGCTTCGTAAGAACTGGGTCGTATTATAAACTTATGCAAATGTGTTTACTTTACATTTTATTTTGGTCTTAGCCATGCAGTTGTCAGCCTGTATCAACATGTCAGTCTGTTTGTGCAAACAATCATTCCTTCATGGAAGGATTTCAGTAAAAACAGACAAAATGTTATGACATGCGAGAAAACTTCCTAAACATGACAATAAAAGAAAAGCCACTAGAAGAGGATATGTTTTCCTTACCAATTACACAGCTTAAAACAAAAGGAATCACTCAGTGCTTTTTCTTTCCCCAAGGACAGGCAAGTATCAGATCACATCATGTGAGCTTTGATGAACCAACACACTGGGGTGGGATTTGTGGGGTGAGTGCAAGGAAAGAGAGGTGGAGCCCATCAGCTGTGTCCATGTGCACTGCAAGCCACCCAACACCATGAGCCTCTTCACCTTATCCCCATAAAATATCCTCAGGTACTGGAGAGAAATGGAAACAGCCCCCTCCAGATCAGCAGTGTCTGGAGAAATGTTAGCCCTGTTACAAGTCTGTCAGTGCCCTGCTGAGGATCTAAGGGATGGGTGGAAGAGCCCATGGGAGGGATGGTTTGAGGGTGGGAAGGCATTTACAGAGTGCAGGAGACAGGGCTGGACCAATCCATCAGTGCTCTGGTTGTCCTGGTGACAGCTCTTGGCCACTCTGCTTCTCCATGATGTGCCAACATCTGGCCCTGCTCTATTGTGCTCTCCCTTTGCGCTGTACCCGACTGCCCACGCTCGCTGCTCCGTGCCCACCCTGCAGGGGAAGGGGTGTGGGGTCTCCAGCAGCGTGCTGTGGGTCACAGGGACAGAGCTGATGCTCAGAGCTGAGCTCCAAAGCCTAGCTGAGAGATCCCCAGGTGATGAGCAGTGATGCTGGGCCATTCAGTGCTGTGGGAATGCATGGATCACATTGGAGGTGAGATACCCTCAGCAGGAGCCATCACCCCCCATTTGGGATCCTTTCTCCCACCTTCACCACAAACATGACTTTGTAAAACCTACACAAAAAATTCTGGACTAGTTCCTTACACAGCTCACCCAGATGAGGTGAAGTCTGAGGCCAAGTAGGGAAGGGAAGCTGTTCCTTTGATTTTTCCTGCTTGGAAATGTGAGTTCAGTTAGTCAGCAGCATCTGCTGCAGGAAAAAAAACATGAGAGAGTTTTTTCTTGCTCAAGAATTGACACTAAAGGGAATCCTGAACATTAGGAATTGCACAGTGTAACAAGGGACATGAGTACAGGGTTGAAGCTACAGCCACAACTGACCTCTGCAGCTGAAGTCCTGTCTTTCTGAGCCACTTTGCTATTCCCACAAACAAAGTTTTACCCCTGCAAGATTATGTTTACTGCACTGTTGTTAGGCAAAATAATAAGTGATAATTTAGGAGAAACAGACATTTCTCTACAAATTCCATAGAGCCTGGTGCAAACTCCAACATGCCTGGAGCTGCCAACTATTGAGACCCACGACCAGAGCCACCAAGGAACCACCCAGGCACTTGGCACAGGCCCCACTCTTGATGCAAGGTTGGGCTGTGAGTAAGGCGAGGAACGCACATCCATGGACGCCTTCAGCTAGGAAACACTGACTGAGGCCTCTCCATTACCCTGGGAGCTCTCAAAATCTTCCAACAAATAATTAAAACCATTCTGAGTGTGAAAGCACCCCCGTGTGAGACGGCAAACACGCTAGCACAGCTCCCAGCTTACCTCCTCTCTGCAGAGCTCTCCCGGACAGCTGGCACAGCTGGGATGCACTGGGATACACCCAGGGAACCACAGCCAGTCCTCCCCAGGGCTACTCCAGCTCCCAGACAGCCGTGTCCTGCTGCAGCCCCAGCCCATTCCTGCTTCCCCTGGCACTGGGAAGTGTGTGCTCTGTTCATCTGGAGCCTACAGAGGGCATTGTGGAGAATTCCCAAAGAATCCCCGTCCCAGCTGGTGAGTGGGTTGGATGGGCAATGGGGGTGAGCTGTGCTGTTGGCACTGCCGAGGCCTTTGGGGCAGTGCCCTGGGGCAAGGAGCCACTGAGGGTGGGGGGAACACCCAAGGGCTCATTCCACAGGGAAACAGAGCCAAAGCAAGGAGAGCAGGAGGGTTATCCATGCCCTGCCAGCAGCTCCTGTCTCTGTTGTAGGGGATTTCAGTGAATGTAATGAGAGTGGCGAGGGCATGGAGGCAGCTCCTGCAATCTTGTTATTGTCAGTGGGCTGGAGCTGCCTGGGGTCAGGAATCACTAATTAATTACAGAATAAGCTGTAGCTCTTGGGGCTCAGGTCCTGCACACACAGCTGGTGCAGGCACGATGGTGCAGCTCTGGTCCCCCTGCTCCCAGAGCCATGGCTCCAGCACAAATGTCCCAGCTCTGGCATTCCTCAGGGCAGGCCCGAGTGTTCAGTGCACCTGCAGTGACCAGTCCTGGAGCTGGGGGGGCTGAGACAGCCAGGGTGCTCCCCAGGACAACAGCAAACTGTGGATGTGCTGTGCTCAGATGGCAGCTGCCTTAGGTCTTGGAGCAAGGAAAGCTTTTTCAAGCTCTTCTTTAGTGTTCATGAGCATCCCCCAACACTACACAGAGGAGAAGGTAACTCCTGGGGGCAGGTAGCCTTTGTACCTTCCCACCTTCTCCAGGACTGCCTGCTCTCAGGTGGTAGGAATAATTGGACTCAGTCACTGTCCACTCCAGCAATGCATCATTCCCATTCCTTCCACACATCTCCATGTCACTCAGACTAGGATGGGCTCTGCCCAGGGCTGGCTCATCCCCAAGAGCACCTGCTCAAAAATAAGCTTAGCTACAAGCTGCTCATTTAATTCTCCACCTTACTATTTGAAATTTTCAAAAGTTCTTGTGAACAGATGAGACGAGGAGGGAGTTCAAGGACCAAGTCAGTGAAATCCACCTCATGCATCAGTCCAGCAAGGCAGAGCAGGAAGGGAGCACCAGCATGATGCTTTTAAAGATCAAACTCAGCACATGGCTCATGCCCTAGGGTCCCAGAGCTGGCTGAAATGTAAAACAGTCCTAAGTCTCAAGGTTTGTCTCTGCAGAGCCCCCACAGCCACTTTTAAGACTTGGCCCATCCTCAGAACTGAAACTGCTACTGGTACTTGTGTTCCCAGCACATTATTAGCAGGAGAGGGCCTTGGCTTTTGCCCAGGCTCACTGAGAACCTCTTATCACAAGAATCTAAATTAGAAAACTGGGACAAGACTTCAAAGTTATCGATAAAAGAAAGCAGTGACCTAATGTCATTTCAGTCTTCAGGCTATGCATTTCCATGGTAGGAATATTTCTTTTGTATATTTTGAAAGAAAATTTGTTTCTTTCCTAAATCAAGTCCTCAGAAAAACAATAACACTTCCCTTCTCAAAATACTCTCATCTCTCCAGCATCACTTAAAATCTTTGTAGTTCAGCATTAAGCTGGAGCTAGCAGTCACTGAAGTGAATAAAGTGCTTTTCTAGGGCAGCTGGAATAAGGAATTCTGGCTACATCACTATTTCCCACCAATGAGGGACAAAAGTAGTTTTAATTCTTTTGATTCATATTCCTGCCTCATTCTGTGTTTGTGGGCTCCACTCTGCCCCCAAAATGTAACAGAGGTGAGATTTGAAGCAAGCCAGCCTTGTTTTCATGAGCTTTAGGAGCAGTCCCATGGCTCTGGGTTACCACTGAAGCTGCTGCTTCACCTGAATTAAGCCAGAACAAGTGAAGTTTACAGATACATTGTAAGGGCACTGCTTTATGATAAAAATCAAACACATCCTCTCAGAACGACCTTGCAAAGTATTTTAAAAGCAGAGCTCACAGTGCAAGGTAAGGCTTAAATTCCTGAGCCTCAGAGATGCTGTGAGAAGGAGGCAGCAGCTTCCTGTTGGTTTCTGATATAAACTAAGCCTTGCCTTGCTCCTGCTCTGTTGTTTTCTCCAAGCCTGCACATTATTTCATATCAGAGGGGAAGGCTTCAACCTGGCTGAGAAACTGCAGGAATTCAGAGTGACCTGGAGGGAATTACAAGAATGCTGCTTGCTGATCAGATTAAAAGGGAGAAGTGGCGGGGCTCCCAAAGGTCTTCTTATTCAACCTCTGCTGCCGACAATGCCGTGCTTTGTCTCTGCTCTGCTCTTTAAAATGATTCAGGTTACTGCACTGGAAGCATCGCTGCCTTGGAAGCCAGGCAGGAACACCTGGCAGGAGTGAGACTCAGGGTGGATACTCAAGTGCCAGCCCCAGCACATATTTTTGCTTCCCATTGCCCTTGATATGATCAAAACTCTGGCTTTGCTTTCCTGAAAGAGCAATAGCATTTACACTTGTTCATTCATCCTCCTCAAGGCCCAAGTTACAAACTGTGCTACGATGGAACCAGCTTTTTATAGGTCGGGAAGACTTTTGAAATTGCAACTTGTTCTGGTCCCAAGGGGAGATTCACGTCCTCAAGGAGTGAGGATGCACTCTCCTCATTTGGGTATTTTTCCTCCTTATTTAGGGCCAAAGCATTGTATGGTACCTTTACACCCCTGCCTGCCTCCAGAAAGGAGAAAGTGGCATTTATTGAGAATTACCTCCCAAAAGACTTCATCAAAAGCAAATAAAGCAATCAGAGAGTCAGAGATTAGTCTGGCCAGTTGCTGCTGAATTAAGCTGGCTTGGGAGACAGGAGGATGGAAGAGCAGCACTGGGCCAAACAGACAGACAGAAACAGAGGACAGGCTGCTATCATTGCTGTTCATATGTTGGATATGATGGGACGAGTCTGGAGTGGCAGAGGTTGGTGTGACAGATAGTTACACACATCTCAGTTTGAGCAATTCCCCTGGCACTATCAGAACTACAGACAGCAGGGTTTTGTCCTCAAGAATCCTTTTTATCAGTAGGGGTCATTTAACTCTTTCAATGGAGCAAAATGCAGATGCCCAACAGTTCAACCTTAATGGCACCACTCACCAGGCACTTCCACTCTGCATCCACAGCTCAACACCTCTCACACATCTCTCAAAGGAAATAATTAATTAAAAAGTAGTAATGACTATGTACTATTAGCAACTATGTGGTTCTGCTTATTTTCCTACTTGAAAGACAATCCCAGGATCCAAATATGTCCTGATTTAGGGAAACTCATCAAATCCTACTGCATGGCACAACTTCATGACACCTCTGCTCGCTGCTCGTGAGCATCTCTCAAAGGCAGGGCAAGTTAAGCCAAATCCATCTCTCAAACCCCAGCAATGCAACTTCAGCAGGATAAATCTGACTCACTGAGTTGTTTGCCCAAGGCCAGGGGAATTAGGTTCACTTCCTCCTTGTCCTCAGTTCTCTCTCAAGCTACCCAACACATTGAGGTAGCAACTTTTGGTGGAGAAGTCTTTGATCTTTGAAATTTCTGCTGTTTCCGTGGTGACACGTAAAACCTGCGTGATCCTGAATGAACCCTATTGTGTTCCTCCCATCGCCTCCTTCCCCAAATTGCTTCTACCTGCTAACGTTAGCAAAGTGAGGCTATCTCCACCTGCCTTAGGAGAAAGATTAACTGTAGAAATTATCCACCCCCCAAACTCTGGAAAATGAAATAACTTAATGGCTCAGAACAATCCCCTGAAGGAGGTAGGTAATTCTAGGGTTCATCACCAGGATGAGGATGCTCTGGTTTACCAGCCACCCCCTCACCCCTGCCTGTTTCAAATGAATAAACAGAATATTTCCCTTAGTTCTGTTTTGATCCCTGCATCTGCATCGTTCCGGTTTCCACCATTAATCTAATGAGCAAAATCAGCCTCACTCCATCCTTCTCTGCTCCAGAGGAGAGCTTTCAAGGGGGATAAATTGGCATTGCAGCAGGGTTTAAGTGGGTTGGAAATGCAGGGAGACAGGAACCTGGCTGCACATGGGGTGTTTTCTGTGCCAGCTGCCTCGGTGCTTCCCGGGCAAAGCACGACTCCGGGTGAGCGGCACAGCAGGGCTTCGTCATTACCCACCCTGAAACTCAAGAGGGGGGAAAAGCAAAATCAAAGGAGAGCAGGAGGTGAAAAGAAGGCAAAAGGGTGCCTTCAGGGCTTCTTTCATGCGGCTCGCTTCACGACCCACCAGTCAAGGCTCCTAAGCAGGAACAGAGACACCATTCAGGACAAATCTGGATGTTATCCCAGGGCACCAGGGACACCACTAAAGGGAAAGTTTTGACAGGTGAAATGACCTTAATATAATTAGCCCTGCCAGCCCCTCCTTCCTCTGCCTCCTTCACCTTGCCATGAAAACGGTAGTCTGTTAATGAGATCCTTTTTCCCCCTGTAAGGCAACACCACCGGCTCTTGGATCTTTTGCTTGAACATTTCAAACGGGACGTACATGATCTCCTCCAGCTTCACTCCCCCCTCCCACATCTCCAGATATTGCCATTGATTCTGCTGCTGCTGACTGGGGTGGGGGTGTTTTTTATGTTAGAGAAAAGGTTGAAAGGAACCCTGGTAATAGAATGATTTGGCCTGCAAGTCAAATCCCCCTTGATGAACAATCAGACACAAATGTCAATAACAATTAGATTGGCCGAGGGCTCCAGTCACTTAGGACTTCAGTTTTCCATCTACAGTGCTCCAAATGAAACCCTCAGTACTGTGATCTCCAAATCAAGTTTGGCATCAGGAATGAAAAGACATCAACAATAATAAAAGGCTGATGGCAGGAGAAGAGCAGACGACAGACAATAGGGTTGTGTGTGAGTGTGCACAGGGACATGCGCACACAGGGTGATGGAAATAAAAAAAGTGAGAGCTGATGTAAAAATCCATCAAGATATGGAATCAGTCCTGCCTAAAGAATGACCTAAACTGCCTCAGATTGTCCTCCCAGACAAGTTCTGCTCCTCTGGGCTTTAAAATTTCCACCTCCTGCTGTCCAACTTATCAAGCACGGGAAGCGAACGAAGGGAAGAAAGCCCTTAAGTGCAGGCTGTATTTTTTCCTGTTCCTAAATTGTAAATATACAGTGGAGGCAAGAAATGCCCAATCTAATTAAGAGCAGTTGAGAAGTATGGAGACAGGGTGGTCCCAATGGGAATGCTGCAGGTTAAAGAGGTTAAAAAGAGGAATGTTCAGCCTAATGAGGGAAGTTTAACATCGCGAGCACACTTTGCACTGGCAAGGCAGGCTGGAAAAAAAGGATTAAAGACATAGAAGAGGCAGCTCCAAAGCAAGAGCAGGTGTGTGCTTGGCTTCAGCAGGGAGGGCAGGATTTTTTAAGGTTTGCAGCTTGGGGCAGCCCCTCAAAACACAGTCCTGAAGGAATCCTGCATTGAAACCATGATCCTAAATGAAAAGCCAGCTTAGCTTGCTTTGCTTCCTTCTCCTTGCAAGTGTGGGGCTCTGAGAGGTGGCTGTGCCCCACCAGTCACCAGCAGCCCCTTGAGGCCTCTATTGGGGGTTCACCAAGCTGGGAGATAACAGGAAACACCCAGGCACACAGTGTTAACTCCACTAGCAGGGGTATTACTCCCAGGGAGAGGCAATACCGAGAACATCTCAGTTCTTTATCCACTGCACACAAACTGGAGTACATGGGGCTGAGTCTGAAGTGACTGGAAGGTACTGGAAGGGACTGGTCACTCCAGGCAGGAGTGACCCATAGCCTGGCCATGGCCCCAGCCATGGGGATGCTCCATCTCCCACCCCAAATGCTCTTCCCTTGCCAGCCCTGGCAGGAAGGGAAGGAGCAGGTCCCCCCCATCTGAAGTGGCTGAAGCACTGGGACAGTGGCACATTGCCTGCACTCCTCTGCAGACACAGCCCTTGACTCTGGGCTGCAGCACCTGAGGAGGGAGACAGGGAGATCTTGTGGGCAAACAGAACAGAAATCCCACTGCAGGGGAGAGACAAACATCAGGTAAGGAGAAAAACCCCAAGGACTGGAGATACTATCCAAGGGGATGTGAGAGGATGAAAGCCACCTCCACAGAGATGCCTGTAGGCTCTCATGCAAAGTGCAAAGCCATTTCCTAGAACAGTTCTTACAGGGAGAGATATTTAGTCCTGACATTTGGTGATTTCTAATGATACCTTCAGTGCCTTGTGGAGCACATGGCTCTGTGCTGCAGTAGGACCTTCCACCTGCTGCCAGCACCAGGGAAACAAAGATCTCCCACTCCCTCAGCTATATTTAGCCATAAAAAAGCACTAAATAAAACAGGGAGGCAGTCCTTAACTTAGGCAGCATCATTCCTTGGCAAACTAGTCAAACATTTTCCAGATGAAATGACTCTTCCCTCTTCTTCCCTTTTAGTGGAAAATACAATCCAATGCAGGTGCAGTGCCATTAGAGGGCTGCAGGACATACAGAGAGAATGAATAAAGTACCTAAGTAAGAGAATTTTTTGCTTTTCTAGGCTCATTCTACTGAGAGAGCAATGAGCTTCTCACCAAGGCACAATGACTAGGAGGAGGTAAGATTTACCCTGCTTAGATGTGCAGATCTGGAGCTAATCCCTGTGTTGGGGAAGTCAGTCAGAGTCAGTGGAGCAAGAGGGCAAAGGGCTGAGCCTCACCAGAGAAATCACTTAACTGCTTTGCTTCTCTTTACCTGTACAGGCTTCACTGTGAATTCCTCCAATATAGTGTTAGCCTAAATTTCACCTGATTAAAAGCAGAGAAAACACCATTTTAATTTATTTAATTATTGCTGGAGTGAAACCTTTCTCAATAGGCTCTGTGAGAGTCATGGACTTCAGCTAGGACAATATTCCCAAATCCCTTAGATAGATGCCTTGGCTAGTGGGACACAGGACCTGGTGGCAGTGCACAGATTCCAGCCTCACTCTCCCTAAACTTTCAAGTCCTTTGGCATCTCCTATGGTTTCTGCAGCTGATTAGAGATGAAACAGGAGTGCAGGAATCCCAGAAGAAGAAAGCTGTTTCCCCGGAGCCCCAGGAGGGAATTAAAGGCACAACCAAACAAAGTCAGAAAACAGAAAACATGAATTTGTGCAGAGAAAGCTGCTGGGGAGTGGCTCTGAGGATAAGGTTGGAGCTCCCACCCCCACGATCCCCCTGCTCCAGTCACCCAGTCCCCATGCCAGGAAAGTGCTGGCCATGTGGGGATGGTGGTGGCCAGCCCATGTCCCCAGCCCATGTCCCCAGCCCCACAAGGCCCCTGAGCAGCAGGCAGCTGGCCTGCAGACTGCTTGACGGCATGGCTGTGTCCCTGTTCCCTCGGCTGCGGCCGGGTGTCCCCGCTCACGCGGCAGCAAAGGGGAGGGATTGCAGCAGCTGGGGACAGGAGAGCCACCAACACACACACACACACACACACACACACACACACACACACACACACACACACACACAGACTCTGTCTACCCCAGCATCAGGATCTCAGATCCCTACCAGCCCCTTGCCCCACCATGGGCTCAGTTTAGCGTCTCTGTTTAAAGGACGGTGCTTTTCCCCACCTCATCCCTGGGATAATGGCTGCAGCCCAAGGAAGTTAGTAAGGAATTCCTGGGAAGTGGCTGTTGCTGCAAAAATAAAGTATCCATTATTGCTAAAAAACTTTTTTCATCTTTGAGGGGAAAACACATACCACATGATTTCCAAAAAGGAGCTGGTCTGGTTTACAAATACAGTACATTAATAGCTTTGTAAACATTTATTCAGTATGACAGCTGACTGCAACATGTGGCATTAATTAGAAGACTCAGCAATGTAGCATATTAAGAGCTAAGTTAAATCTGAATTAGCTGGGTTTGTTGAGACTAAACACCCGTGGGGGAAGTCCTCGGATCTAATACATTATGACTCACTTGACACGGGAGACCCACAGGCCCAATTCCCAATACACTGGGGGGCCCTTATTCATACTCCATCTCCACACAAGAGCTGCAAACACGCAGGATCCCATAGATCAGAGGGTGTTGATGTTGGGACGTTGCGACAGAATGGGGCGCGCACGTCCCTGGCTCCCAGCTCCCCAAACCTTCCTGAGGAGGGAGCGGACAGAGACAGCACGAGCTCCCTTCTCCTTTCCAGACACACAGAAAGAGTACAGACAGGAAGGGGAAGGATTTCACATTCCCTTGAGCCTAAGGATCTTGCTCAACACTCCCACACAGGCACCTTCCCAGGCATGGGTGACACAGCTTCTGCCGCATACACCGCCGCCAAGAGCCCTCGGTGACGATGGCCCAGGGGTTCTCTATCACCAGTGCCATGAGCAGCTGGCTGGTGGCACTCCACCACTGAGCCAGCTCAAACCTGCACCCCAAGTTTCCTGCTCTGAAGTCAGCCAGCAGCTTGTGTTTTGGCCCAGGGGATTGAGACACCTCCTGGCTCTGCTGCCTTGGCAGAATTTCAGGGCAGCATTTTTAGGAGCTGCCATGGGGATGGGAAACCCATGGCTCTGGCTCCTCCCCAACCTGTCCTGTGGCTCAGGGCACCACTGACCTCCTGCCCCTCACTGCCTGCACCTGAAAAAGCACGGAGAAATACTGAAGTTGTCACCAGGAGTGGGACAGCTGGCAAGGCCTTGGGAATTCATGAGACGCCTTGTGAGCATCCCGATATCGAGGGTTTCACCGCAGCTGCCACAGGCTGAGCCAAGGCCAGCTCACAGCAGCCACACTGGCCAAACACCAGCCACTGGACTGTTTCTACCTCTCAGACCCATCTCTTGTGTCATTTGTGTTATGTCAAGTCAGGGCAGCTCACTGACAGCCAGGATATTTACATCAGAGAAGAACTTTTCTGACATTCAGCAAGACTAGAAGCAGTTCTTCATCCCAGATCAAAGCCAGAACCAGAGGGAATCGTGTAGTTGGATAAAGGAGATGGGAGCAGCACAGCCCAAAAAGGGTGCCACGTCTCAGCTGATCCCTGGTAACAAATACACCAAAGCCTTGAAGTTTATGTGAAAGCCTGGTGTAAATGCACAGTCTACCATACACAGCCACAGGTATTTAGGACAAATGCAGGACAAACCATCTGGAGCTGCTGGAGTGAGTCCAGAGGAGGCCATGGAGATGCCCCGAGGGCTGGAGCTCCTCTGCTGTGGAGCCAGGCTGGCAGAGCTGAGGGTGCTCACTTGGAGAAGAGAAGGCTCCAGGGAGAGCTCAGAGCCCCTTGCAGGGCCTAAAGGGGCTCCAGGAGAGCTGGAGAGGGACTGGAGACAAGGCATGGAGGGACAGCACAAGGGGGATTGGCCTTTCGCTGCCAGAGGGCAGGGATGGATGAGATATTGGGAAGAAATACTTTCCTGTGAAAGTGGTGAGATTGAGCAGCAGGGATGGAACACTCAGGGCAGGGTTGCTTTCACCTGACAGCCCTAAAGCCAACTTTTCTTACCCTGGGCTCCTTACGTTTGTGTGACTAGCAGCACACATGAGAGCACCTCCAGAGGTGGAGCTGAGTCCCCACAGCCCTCACAATTCAATCCCTGGTTATAAGAATTGGGTAAATCATCTCAAAAGCAATCCCATTATTATCTGTGGCAGTTCCAGCTTCTCAGGGACAGTATTGCTAATGCTAATTGCCAAAAGTAAATAAAATAAATCTCTGTGTGGGTCTGTCTTCATTATCCTGGAGCAGATCCTACCACTTTTATCCAAGTTTCTTCCCTTTCATCCCTTCACACACAATTTTATCCACAATAGATCTTCCAAATGGAGAGTAAAACTACTAATGTGTCACATAGACAGCTATTTCCATAATTTAAGCCTCTTTGTTCTTATTAATGTTGCATCAAGGTATTGGCCTGCAACAATTGCTTTTGAAATGGGGCACCAATAAAATTGGAAAGCAGAGGACAAGAAAATAAGGAATATATTTATAACTAAACAAATTGTATCATCGTGTTTCTATTATAATCTGCATCTGAAATAATAAAAAAGGCTGGTCAAAAGTTGAATGTACAGCAAAAATTTCTGAGATATCCACATTTCAAGTAATTGGTATGAAAAGCCCAAACCCTCAGATTTAGGGGAAATGAAAAACTAATAAAAATAGTTTGTTGTGACCCCCTCCCCCAAGTCCTTCTTCTTATTAAGAACTATCTAATTTCCACTTGAGTATTTCAAAAGGAGCTCAGCTCTGTCATCCCTTATACAATATACAATGTGTACTATAATGGGAGGCAGAATTAAGTCAAGAGGAAGCTTTTCAACTTCTCCAAAAACAAACATTTTGCTACATTCCAATTTTTTTCCAGTAGAATAAATTCTCACAGGAAAAGAAAATTCAACTGCTCTTAGAGTAGCTATTAGTAGGTCTAAAAAACACCAACGATAATTCTCTTTCCATGGCTATTTCAAAGCTATCTATGTTTTGTACATGAATAGAGGTTTCTCCAAAATAAAATAAAACAGAATGGCCAATCCCTGTCTTTAACAAAAAACTCTGGATATTGGATATTTGCTTAAAGGCCTCAACTCCTGGAAACAAGTAATTACATGAGGGTCTCAGCTCTCATCAACAGAAGAACAAAGTTAAAACAAGCAAATCTCCTTGCTGTTATGCAAGGCAAATCTTGAAAGTGTGACCCAAGTACATCACAAATCCCCAAATTCAGAAGCCAAATAGACTTCTTGTGCATTAAATCTTATCAGTTTTTGATGCCTATCTCTTGATTCTGGAGCATTTTATGTTACCAGAATAATTTTCCTGCTTCTCCTCCTACCCTTTGCCAATACTTCTACAGAAATCGAGGTCTAAAGTGCAGTTCCCTTTGGAAGAGATGTTTGGAAATCCAGTAATTTCCCCACATTTTTCTGAAACAAAGAAAATAAATTTAAGAGTATCAGGAGGATGAAGCTGATTTCATTGTACCGTCAAACCTGTCATCCCTAAGTCTGAAGAATAAAGTCTTATTCAACAGCTCAGCCCCGGTGCCAAGGAACAAATCTGCCAGCGGCAGCTCTGTGCCTAATAAAGCTCTTGAGCACAAACCTTCTCCAGGATCAGGATCTGGAGCCAAGATCCTGATCTTGGCTCCAGGGTCCAACAGGGCCACATGGGACCACTGAGTGCCCTCAAACAGACCCACACAGCTCTGGTGATCCACCCAAGTGCCCCAGCAGGCTGGAAGTTTTTTTTTTAATGCAGCAACCGACTCACTTTGCAGTCAGAAGAAGCTTCTCAGCCCAATGAAACACTGGAATAAAGTTGTTAGCCTGGCTCTAGAAATACCCATTTCCCTCGACCATAAAATACAGGCAGAAATGTAGATCTTTGAGCAGATGTAAAGCACATTTAAGGTGTAATCTCTGTGCATGGAGAGGAAGTCTCCACTGATGCCCAAAGTTAGCAGTGAGGAATCCTGCACACTGTGTTCATCCACATGTATGCATGTCTATCTCTCTGACAAGCCTAAAAACTGAATCTGAATGAAATCAAAGATCTCAGAGTGACTAAAAGTTTCATATAAACTGTCAAATAGGAGAAGGAAAACAGGATATGAGCACTCACATTTTCCCCCACTAATAAAACTCATTATCCAAAGTCCAAGTAGTGCCACTGGAACATGCTGGAGGTAAGAATAAGGGTCTGGGAATTCAAGGAAAATGGGGAGTATATATATGGCTGTATATTTATGGCTGAGCATACACAAATAATCACTTTCAGTATTACCAGGTCATTCCAGATGCTTAAGAAAGCCATAACACCATGAGATTTCCAGCAACACGTAGAGCCAGATCCTCTCTTTGCCGAGTGATACTGAGGGTGGCATTAGCCAAGCCTGCTTTAGTTTTACTCCTCCAGTCACCAAGACCACATCATGCTCTGATGCTTTAGAGCACTGCCAGTACACCCAGAAGCCCATTCCAGCCTGTCCCTTTCTCCAGGACCGTGGTGCCACGAGTACTCCTGCAGCGAAGCACGGCTGTGCCAGCACTCGGAGCTCTTGGGCTGAGTTCACTCGCGCGTGCACCGCCCCACGCATTCACACAGCCCTGCCCTGGGAGGGGAAGGAGTTCCGGGCGCGGAGCTGTTCCAACAACTCCTCCATGTGGGAGTGAATATTCTCCGCTTAAATGTCCCCTGACGCCCATGGCCATTTGCCTTCCTGTTGAGGAAGGGACTTCAATGCAGCCCTGTTGCAATCCCTTCCCAGCCACCCAGCCCACTTGAGCACTGGTCCAGCACCCTGGTTCATAGGAAACCCAGGAACCTCAAAGGTCAACCCGCTTCCCAAACTTCACAACCTCCCTCTGTGTGCTGGTAACACTGAGTAAGAATCAACAAGGCTGTCCTTGCAATAGATGCAGAGCTGTCCATCATAAACAGCTCCTTCTCCTTTGCTCCGATGGGTAAGAGGTTCAGTATTTTCTGTTTTGATGGTCTTTAACACTGCAGTGTGAATCTCAAGATAGAAGCCAGAAAAATGTTACAATTGCAGAAGACTCAAAACCTAGAGAGTCAGGAGGTCTGGTTCTAATCTTCAATTTAACACCAGGGTGTAACTCCAGGCAAGCCTGGGTTTCTTTTTCATTCTTTGATTGTTTTCACTGTAAGCTCTTTGGGGCAGGAACTGTGTCCCATTGTGTTGTTACAGGGTGTAGAACAATGGGCCCCTGACCTCAGCTAGGGAATCAAGAGATTACGAGAATTATTTAGAGGAAATCTGTGGTTAAACAAGGAATTGGAATCAGACCTCAAGTCCCCATCAAGTGCCAGTACCAGATGAGTATCCTTTTTTTACCCTTTGTTAAAAAAAGTCATAATCCCCATTTATTGTTGTCCAACATTGACCATTTTTCACACGTCTCTGTGCCTGCCCAACATCTAAAGAGCCTCCGCCTTCCCCTGGCTCTGCTGCCATGCTGGGGCAGAGCCTCTCGCCCCGGCGCTGGCACTGCAGCTCGTTCTGCTTCTGATAAAAAGGGTATCTGGGGAAGGAAGCACCAGAAGGAAATCAAAAGGAAATGCAAGGGCTCGCTGTGTTTGTGTGTGTGCATGGGATTCTTCAGCCGTACATCGGAAATTAATTCCAGCCAGCGTGAACTCTGTGTGGTCTCACCAGCCATCCAAGTCAAACTTCAGCTCACCCCAGCTGCCAAGCAGAGTTGTGGAGGAGAAAAAGGTTCAAGACAACGTGGAAAAGGAACAAAGAAGCCAAAAAGAGTGAGCTGGTGGTATTTTTCCTCCAAGTTTTATTTCCCTCTTTTTTTTTTTTTTTTTTTTTTTAAAGAAACCACCTGGATTTTAAGATCTCCAGAATCCCATTAAAGGGCTTTTACTCCTTCATGAATTGGAGGCGTTTGATGAAAAGGGGTAAGGGGAGAGAAGTGTGTCTGCCTGTGGGAGGGGGAGAGGAGGGGGAAGAGGGGGAGATAATGGGGCATGGGAGCCCTTAATTTCTCCTGTCTCCCCTGCCGGTAATAGGGCTGGATGTAAACACTGCTCTGGTGAATGTTGGAGAGTGATTACAGGATAGCTGGGGAAGGAGGAAGCATTTTGAAACCACAAGTAGGAAAGCAGCTCTTTGATGGAGGGTTAGTAATTTCTTTTTTCTCCATGCCCTCTTCCCTTGCTCAGCAGCCCCCCTTCCCCTCCGTCCTCCACCTTCTGTAAACACAGAGGCAGAAATTAGACGTGGCCCAATCTGTTAAACTTTGGGAGGCAAAGTGGGCTTGGCAGTTTCTCCCATTCCCTAGGATACAAAAGTAGAGGCTGATAACACCGGAATGGGCCTTCCTGCTCTTGGCTGTGGAGCAGCACACAAGGAGCTGAAGAGGAGGGAAGGCACAAAC
Source organism: Ammospiza nelsoni (assembly GCF_027579445.1). Lineage (NCBI taxonomy): Eukaryota > Metazoa > Chordata > Aves > Passeriformes > Passerellidae > Ammospiza > Ammospiza nelsoni. Next base: position 9,273,046 of record NC_080650.1, on the reverse strand, counting down.
AGCTGCCATGGAGAAACATTATGAAGCAGGATGGACACTCATTAAATGAAGACTGCATGTTTTCAGGAGGAATTGTCCAGGCACCAAGGTGCTGATGGCTGAGTGCAGCAGTTTTAGGGTGTCCACCTACCTGGAAGGTCCAGAGACAACTTTACCAGAGCAGGTTCAGCCAAGCTAGAAGCTGCCTGAGGGGAACACCACCATCCCCTAACACCCAGATGGGCTCTAGAGCCTGATGTTCAACTCCTGGCCTGGGTAATTCAACTACTTTGCTCTGCCATGGTTTTCCCCATGCGCAATTTCCTCTGGAAAGAGCTTGAGTCCAGCGGTTGGAAAGAGCTGGGCATTACTTCCAGAACAAACTACCCATGGGGGAAAATCCCTCAGCAAAAACAAGTTGACCATCTGTCCTCAGACATGAGGGTTGCGTGTTCCTAAACACTGGGAGTTTATATTCACAAAGAAAGGCAGAGTGAAGAGAAGGGGAAACATTCCATCTTTCCAAGAATTTTAGAAGATTTACAGCAAAATTCCCCATCTAAGTGCTGTGAGGGCTGTTCATTGCTGCTCTGTGAGCCACACTCCTCCAGAGCACAGCTGGCAGGAGCACAATGTGCATCCCAAACCTACTGTTTGCTTTCCAGGACACATCAGAGAGCAGTTTTCTTCCCTGAGCCAAGACCACTCCCAGCCAAAAGCAGCGATTTTACAAGACCAGGGATGAATTCAGCCTTCAGGTCACTACTAACCACTCCAGAGACTTTAGGAGGAGTTAAATACCCCATTCTCCAAAATCCCATGTTACTGGGTATCTAACTCTCCTCCAAAGCATTTCAGGTATCTCATAGGGTTATTCAACTCCTATATTCAGTTTTTAACTGAAGATACTCTTAAGCTACAAGATATTATGATGGCCTTTTAATTATATCTCTGGATTAATGCATCCGCCCCTTGACACTTAATACTTTGTGTGCCCTAGGCTGGTGGTGTTTCCTGGTATGACAGCACCACCACGAAAGCCTCCCTTTAAACAACTGTAAATGCTGAAGAGTACACATCCTGTACTAACCACGCATGGTTTACGAGCTGAAATAAATACACCAGACTGCTCTGGTACATGCACGGAGCCATATCTATAAAAAGGTCATTATATTGCTATTGTTTATCCATGTAAGTTTGCTTAACCAACATATATAAATATAAGGCAGCCCAAAAGCTATTTATATGCTGTCCCTGAGCAGTCTTTTGTTAGGTCTCAAAGAAGGAATTTATGTATTAACTATAGGAACTGACCAAAATAGTGATAACATGAAAACTGATACAGAATGTCCTTCAGATGAGGTGGAACAATCCTGATATTCCCAGATTCCCACCCACTCCTCATCCTTCATATTGTTTTTCTTCTTTAACATTCTCCTTAAACTCCTTGGTCTGCATGTCTGCAAGATTTCATGCTATAATTAGAAATTTTCAACTCTATTGCACACAAACCCCTCTTTAGTGACCATCAGCTACAGCTTGCTGCTTTTGAGTGTCTACCAGCCTGTGATTAAATTAGCCACCAAAAAACTCCAAGTTCTTAGATAACTTTTGAGACTTTGTTCCAGTTTTTATCTCCACAAAAGTTTCTTAGGCTCAGCAACAACCTGAGTCTACGTGATGAACCTGAGACTGTGACGAAGCAGCACAGTTCTACACTGACAGTTCCCAACCTTTCCTTTCCTTTACCCCCTTCCTCCTCTCCCTGGACCAGATATCTCCATCTCTTCCAACAGGACAGACCTTCTAATGGAGACTTGGACCTTCTTTCTCCCATTTTTACTGCTTGAAAATGTGACTTCCTGTCCTGGGAACCATCAACCCTGTGTGCAAATCCCACAGCCTGCACAGGCAGAGCAAAGCTGGTGGGGTGCAAGGGGGCACCACTTGACAGGCAGCAAATAAGACAGACACAGGTAGGGGCAAGTGAAACTGCCCAAGGAAATGCTGGAATAACCATCCCTGGATGGGGCTTGGAGCAACCTGGGATAGTGGAAGGTGTCCCTGCCCATGGCAAGGGATGGAATTGGATGAGCTTTAAGGTCCTCAAACCATTCTATGATGCTGTGCTCAAAAAGCACATGGATGTGGCACTTGGGGACATTGTTCCAGTGGTGCACATGGTGGTGCTGGGTTAGCAGTTGGACTCGATGATCTCAGAGGCCTTTCCCAACACTGATAATTCCATGACACAACTCAAAGCAGGCTGCTATGGGTGGCGCCCAGAAAGACAAAGAGCACCATCACATCAGAGCACAACTCAGGAGTCCCTGGAAAGCCACAACACCAGAGCCCTGCACTGCTCTCCCTCTCCTCCAGGCTTCTTCACAGGAGCCACTGCATGGAATGGGCACAGGAGCCAGCAGGAAATGTGCTGCCTGTCCTGCCACAGGTGCCACATCCTTATCACACTCCATCACACAACTCTGCTTTACCTTTTCCTCTGTCCAAAGTTGGCACATGGTCTAGTGCTGTTTTTGTTAATGAACAATCATGATTTAGCCATAAAACAGTAAACAGTGCCATGAGCTCATTAGACATTGACAACACCCTGAAGTTCAAGCATGTTATCTGCACCAGAATATTACAGGGTGTGCTTATCATTTGGGAGAAGCTGACTTGTAGGCTCTTGGGAGGGTTCAAATGTCATCTGTGGAAGAGGAGGGGTGGGAGGCAGAGTAACTGGAGATGATCAATCTCAAAAAGGCAATAACTGCAAACTTAAGATATGAAAGCACATTAGTTCCCACAAATGGCTGAGGCTTAAACCCAAGCACAGTTACAGCCAGGAGGATACAGTCAGCCAAGGTGCTATAAAGGCGTGATGTTATTACTTCCAAGGGATGCCATTAAAACTCTGTTTACAAACCTAATGTGCCAGGGAATGGGTCAAGGAAAGAATTATTAGCAACAAAGCTATTTGATCTCTTTTATGATCCAATGAGTCATATCACTTCATACTCCAGAAGGTGAATAATGCAAACCTCAAGTCTGTTGATTTATATGTGTGTCCAGAATCCTGTGTTCTTTAACCCCAGATGCCCTCTTAAGTGTGATTCATCCTAAATCAAATGGAAGATTGGGTGCTATCAGCCACACTCTCCCCTCCCACTCACTAATTGAAAAGGTGATTGACATCCTGGTAGAATAAAATACCAGTGCCCAGTGATGGATGGCCAGGGCAGAGGATGGGGTCAAGATACAGGACTTGCAGATATAACTCTATCCTCCTCCCCAGATGGGATGGTCCCAGTTTCACCTAACACTCCCTCTGGAATGCTGGAAACAGAGTCACTGAATAATTTAGGCTGAAAGGGACCTCTGGAGGTCATCAGTCCATCTGGACACACTTAAGTGGGTCAGATCTGGGTGGATGGAAGAGCTTTCTTTTCATGATACACTCATTGCTGCAGCTTCACCACAGGCATGGGACCATGACCCAAACTGCTCAGAAACTGCAGCAGAAAACTCCAGAGTACAAATGGGACAAATCCTGGGATGTTTCTCAGTGGCGTTCTGGTCTCAACAAAATCCTGGCATAAACCATTTGGCTTTCAGAGGAAAATCTGCTACATTATCAATCACCTCAATCTCCCAGCTTCTAGGAAGCCTGGGCTTTAGGTTCCCACATCCTAGCAGGCTTTAGGACTGTGTGAAAGATTGATCTGCAAGCAGAGCATCCTGTGTCCCCAAGGTAAGTGCAGAACAGCCACTGCAGAGAAATTCTGAGCTCTGGGAAAAACATGAAGGATGCAAAATCCACTGTTGCTGTTCCACAAGTTCTTCAAAAGTGACTGAAGGTTACAAAAGAACTTTAACGAGATTGCTTTGGATAATCTCATTATTTTACCAATATCATTATCAAAAAGCTAAGATTCAGACCAACGTCATGCTGTTCTTGTGATGGGTGAATGCAGTGATTCTATGGCATTGTGAGCAACATTCTCCATCACAATACAAAGTTTTGTTGTTATTTTTTCCACAGCTGAAGCCAGGAAGGAGAAGCTGGGCTGAAGGACCAAGGCCATGTTTAAACTCGAGCAGTTTATTAAGAAAGCTGAGCAACCAACCTGATACCTCCCTTCTGGCTCGCCAGTGCTTTTCATTTCTCTTCTCAAATCTATGTTCAGTCCTTGGATGTTTTCCTTTTGATAAGAAACTTCCACAAATCCAAGCAGAACAAAAATGTGGATAAGGGATGAGAGCTGTACTAAACATTGTTTTAGAGGAACGTACTAAAGCAGTGGGATTAAATCATCTGAGCCTCACCACAGATCTACCTTCTACACCAGACCCAGTTTTTCAGGATGGAAACAAATCTGGTATTTTAATTTTTAAACTTTTTATCCAGATCCAAAACATCCATATCTCCTTGGGCTCACCCCTGCAATGTTCCACCAAACCCTGAAGTCAATATATTCTGATTTAGATTTCAATTAATCCACCTTTTAGACACCCAGTCAGAAAATGTGCTGATCTGCATGAATATATTGCCTACTCATGAGACCATTTTACCCAGCTCATCAAGCACTGTCCACAATCTTCACAGCTGCAGTTGCTGCAGCATGCAATGTATCTCCAGCAGAAGTTTAGGAAATATAGGATCTCAAAGAATTTTCAATGAAAACTTATTCACAGACCACTTGTGGACAGGAATCCTGTATTACAATTTAGACCAGACGTAGACAGCTGTTGGCAACAGCCAATCTTCTTCTGCTAGTTTTCCTTAGTAACTTGAAAATGAGACCTATTCATTCTTGTCTGTCCTCAGAACTGGAAAATTAATCCTCTCTTTAGGATCCTCTTTACAAGCAGGAAAGCCCCCACAGTGCACAGCAGAACCCAGGAATTCTCACCTTAGTTAGAACCCAAAGCCATGGAGTTCCAGTTGGGAGGACTGGACACCAGTCCTGTCTCCGTGCTGCTTGGCAGGACCACACATCAACAGGATTTAAATATTTATTTTCCCTTCACCATCTAATGTCAAACATAACAGCCACATGTAGCAGTTAATAACTGTGTTGTAAGATAATGAGCAAAACCATTGCAAACTGGGCTTTAGATTTAACCTGCCTACAACACCATTGATCACTGCAAGTCACAAATTATGTCATTTTAGCAGGAGAGCTACTGCCAGCAGAAGGATTAGCAACATCAGTTGTAATGAGCCACTTCATTTCCAAATAACATTTAGAAATTTACAGTGCCTGGAATGGTGATGATTAAATGGATAACAGAGTTAAAGAGACCGGATATGGATCACTTCTAATTTTCCACTTATATCCAGTAACCCATCGTAAACTATCCCAACTCCTTTGGTCTTCATTTCTCTCACACCAGAATATTTAAACAAAAAAAGATGATCAGTCATTGAAGTTATAGTGGTGGAAAACCAATGGGAGATAAGAAGCTGGCCACAAATTCCCAGACTTAGATGTCCTGTTTCCAATTCTGGCTGTGTTGGGGAGAATTAAGAGAAATGCCAATGAAGTGACACAAAAGTGAAAAATTAAACCAGACCTACAGAACATGAATCTATGACTTTTTCTGATTATAGAGAGTCCATACTCATGTATCCAGTTTCACAAAATCATTATTCCCTATTCCCATGAGTACAGACTGGTCACATATCCAAAGACCAAGACCTCAGACAGAGCACAGCTGGTTTAAAAGAGTTGAAACAGGGTAATTACCTTTAAAAAGCAGAGATCTAAGGAGAAGTATTGATTTTGATGACTTTTTTTCCTAGAAATGTCAGAATGTTTGCTATATTTCTGCATTATTTACCACAGTAAAAAAGTTCAAGCAGCTAATCTCTTGACAAAGTGTCTTGGTAACATTAAATCCATCTTTTAAGTAGGCCTGTGGGACATGGGAAGTTCAGCATTTTATTCCAATTGGGAACAATCCCTTCCTCAAACAACAGAATTTCTGAGAGAGCAAAATTCCTCTTTGGTACCTTCTGTGCTACATTTGGCTACAGGGAGGTCTTTTACATGAGTTTCCAGCATTTCCTTTGCAGTTTGAGCCAGTTAAGCAATTACAATGCTATTGTCTCTTTCTCTTTCTTTTTTCAATTCCACATCAAATCTGCAAATGCCTCCAAATGGAAGCTGTTGGTTCTGCTGCCATACTCTTCCTAAAGCACTAAAATTTGAAGTTCAGTTGCACAAAGTTTATTTCTGACAGAGTAGTTTGGGTCAGTTTTAATCCAACACACCTACCCTAAGCTGTGACCTCCCCCAAATGGGCCAATCCACCTGGAAAAATCCATGCTTCGCTCTTTCTTTCCACATTAAAGTAATGACATAAAATAATCAGATGCTGGAATGTGTCTTGGCATGAACAACAAACACAGGCAGCTTTATTAGCTGTTTCCCTGGAAGAAAGCTCCAAAGACCCTCCACATATTCTCTAATGTGCACTGGGAATGACCTCAGCTCTTCCAGGCCAGGCCAGGGCAAAAGCTCCTTTAAACATCTTTATAACTCACCTTATACTTTACTTCATTACTAGCAGGGAAGGATGGAAAAACACTCCCATTGCCTGGGAAACTTGTGGAAAGGGGAATGATGGATTGCAAAGGGGACTTGGCATGGTGGTGCCTCCCAAACCTCCTGCCACTGAGTGTGGGTTTCCTTCAGCTGGGAGTGTTTAACAGGCTGTGCTATTTCAGGGACAGAGAACCACTTGGGATCCCTGCAAATGTCTCTGCAGAACTGGAGGGTTGCATGGATGCTTCTCAGGCTTGGAGCTGCCAGATTTTTTGGGGGAAATACCCCAAGATATACTGATGTACCCTGGTGTGGGGTACAGCCTTGGGGTAAGGCAGACAGCAGCATTTCAGGATGGGTGTTTGATATTCTGGCAGGACATTACTGTCCAAAAGCCTCTGGCCAGAGCTGGGTGGCCTGGTCCAGCAGACCCTCACCACATCTCAGGAGGGATCATCCAGGTTCAGTTCCCTGGAGTTACTAGAGAGCAAACAAGGAAGCAGAGGGGTTTAGGAAAAGGAACTATCACCAGCTCTGCTTTCCTAGTGTCATCTGACTGTGCTGAGGAGCTGACAAGGACCTACAGATTCAGGGGCAAAAATCTGTTTTGTTCTACGAGGGCAAAATCCCAAGTGGGTGGAATTCACCCCCATCAGCCACACCTTGCACAGTGTCCGGGGAGAATTCCATTGTAAACAAGAATGAGATCACCACAGGGAGAGATGCAGAAATGTAGAGGAAGGAGAGAAACAAATTTGCATATGGTTTTAAGAGAGAAGAAAAAAGCAGATTCAGAGATAAACAGGAGAGCTGGGTCACAGTAAACAGAAAGCAGAGCAAGGCATAGAGCGAGGCACAGAGCAGAGTCAGCTTTTCTCTCTGCCTTTCTTTTTCCAAGGAGCTGGGGTCAGCTGAACTCTGTGTCCATCAAAATTGATCACACTGACTAGGTAGGGCAAGTGCCAGCCAGGGCTGAAATCCTGAAAGAGCAGCTCTTATTCAGAGGGGACAGCAGAGACAGCTCCAAACCCAGCCATCAGAAATCCTGGGAATCACTCACTGTGCGCTGCTAGGGAGGGGCTGGACAGGAGTTGTGGCCATTGAGGACTTGAACAATAACAGACAAGAAGCTGTGCTGCTTCTCAAGCCATTCATCAAGCAAGTTACCAGCACTTGGGTCCCACTCTGTGGCTGATGTGGAATTCCTGCTCTGTCAGTGCCACCAGTTCTTCTCTACCGGACTGAGAAAGTCCTGTGCTGCTCACCACAGTAACATAAATAACCTCTGCTAGCTGGAGAGGCTTCCAAGCTTTCTCTACCACTAGATCTTAAAAATACTTGGCAAAAGCAGTCAAATATTCCTGTTTATATTACAGATTGACAAGACTCTGCCCTGGCTTCTCCAAGTTCACCCTAAGTCAGACCTAAGTCCAAGTCACAGTCCTGTGCTCTGACCAAAAATAAATTCCATCAAAATCTTCTGTAGGACAGTAAAAGAATGTGCTGGACCATGGGGTCACAAATTAAGGGGTCACTTAGCAAAGCAGTCCACTGGGAAATGAAGTCTGGTGATAGCTTCTGGCATTTCAGACAAGCATAAACCCTTGAAAGCAAAGCCTTGTGCAGCCTGAATTCCTGAAAGCTTCTCCAAAAGGAACATCACTGCCAGGGAGGGATGGACAGTTCCTTACAGATGACTTACAAGACAGTAACTCCATTCGTTGAACCATTACTCCCCATGATATCAGTAAAACAGGAGCAATGACAGGTCTCAGTCTCTGAGGGAGGTTTGGAAACCTTGAAGACTCCTCCTAAATGAAGCCTCAAAATTTCAGTTTCTCCCCAAATTCTCAGTCCTCTGCATACCTAAGATTTAAAAATAATAAAAAAAGAAATCCAACACTTGCATAAATAAAATATAAATGGCATCCTGTGTTCTCTCCCACACCCCATTCTTCCTCCCTCCTCTTTCCTCATTGTTTGTTCAACAGGAAGTTGGCTTCGCTGTGAGGTACACCAAGCCATCTGTCAAAAACATGGAAACAGTTAACAACGCACACAGAGGCTGGAACGACTTGTTAGGGAGCCTATTTCAGGTCAGAACCATAGGCTGAGCTTTGGGAGAGCAACCCAAGCCCCAGAGCTGCAGCTGGTTAAACCAAATTCCAGCTTTTCCCTTCTGACAGAGGGAATGGGACTCTGCTAAAGTGGGAGCTCCTGTGGGATGCACCAAAGCTGAGTGGACAGCGCTCCAGGGAGAGCAGAATACTCACAGCATTGGCACAGCAGAGCAGCTGAAGGAGTGTGGGCTAGTGGAACCCACAGACAACGCACAAACAAAGGTACAAGAGAATGGGACTGATGTAGAAATATTTTTGGAAGTGTTTCTACTGGAAATAAAGGACAAGAATAAATTCTTAGGGATTTCTGAACTTCAGTGATCTTTGCAAAACCTCTCTTCAGACCAGCTCTGCTCCTTCAGTGTTGCTCTAGGCCAACTGTTGGGCTGTTGCCTGTGAATATGAGTGACTCCAAACAGCCTGAACTGGTCCCAAGGTGGGAAAAGACAGATCTGTCTGATTTTGAAATAAGTGGTTTTGAAGCCACATCTTGATTCACTAGACCCTCCAAAGGAGGGGGAAGCATATCTGATTCGGAAGTGAAATCATGCATTAGGTTGAGTTGCTTGGCAGAACTTCCAGCAACATCGTACATCTCATTCCCAGGCTGGAATATCCTACGTAGAAAGGAACCAGGAGGTCACTCTGCAGTTTTTAAGTCCTTGACCCTGCTTGAGGCCACCCAACAGAGCTGCCACGGAGCAATGGCTGCAGCAGCATTTGTTCTTCTTTCTTTCCAGAAAAAAAAAAAAGTGACCCCCATTTGCTCAGTGGTGGGAGAGAAGAGCCAGATGGCTGGACCTGAGCAAGGCACGCGACCCTGCAGGAGGAGACTGGGGGTGAAAGGTTCCATAAACCGGTTACCGGGAAAATACACAACTGGAAACAAATGCTAATAAAAATTGCAACATTCGGAGATCAAACGCCTTAAATCATCGCATTTCTTTAATTTAAAAATGCAGGATAAAAGAAACGAAAATGACTCCGCTGCACATTTAAGCCAATCCAGTATTTTCCAGGCATGTCCCTAATTTATTTCACAGCAGAGATCCTAAAGAATAGTTATAAACACAGAGGGAAGATTTGGGTTTATATGAGCACACCTAGAGGAGTCACCCTCACCTTCAGAAACACCATCAACAAAAATCTCGTAGCTTTAGAAAATATGCTTCATTCCAGAGCTTAAGTTAAAGGTATTTAAATCAGAATATTTCTATTTCCATTTCCTTTCAGGAGATTTCTATTGGCTTCAAACCTAGACAGCACTGAGAACCACAGCAACCCTTAATTCAAAGGGTCTGGTAAGAAGCAGGACAAGTTGCCAAGGTTTGGGGAAGAACCACCAAAAATGCCAGCCTTAGAGCTGTTCTCCAGATCAGGTTTTTGCCTCTTTTACAGTCAAAACAGAGAAGGAAAGATTTGGGGCTTTATGTTTCATTCAGCCTCAGAAAACCTTTTAAAGGTTTTCTCCAAGCCATGGGAATGTCAAACTCCTTGGGCATCTCAGAGCCCCTCTAGTCTCACCCCCCAGTTTGGGGGTTTCTCAGGGCTGCCCAGACTCTGCTCATCCCCCCAGTGCACAATGATCATAAACAAACCCAAGGCCATGCTCTAAACATGAGCACTAAACAGAATTAATTGAAACAAAGTTTAACAAACAAAAATAAACCCAAAATGCACGACAGCATGTGGGAATTTGGGGCTAATCAGAACCAGCTCCCCTGTACTTCCAGCTCCCACTCAGTTTTCAACCACTGAAAATGAAAACCTCTCCATTTTTAAGAAGCTACAGTATTCTGATGACAATTTGTCTGAAGTCAAAGAGTAATTTTGTTGATCTTTCCCCCCAAGACATAAGCACCTCTGTACTTGAAGAAAAAGGTAAAACCTGACTCTCATGGCACCTCTGGGACCTGGACGGGACCCAGGGTTGAACATGACCTGCTCCAAACTCCATGAGCTCACCTATCTCTGGAATGACACCTAAAGCCCAGCTCCTGCAGAACCTTCCTGTCCTTGCATCAAAACACTTGCAAGCCCTTTTAGGATTCGGAAACTGTTTGATAATTCTGTAAAAGACACATTTACCCATGAATGAGCACCAGATAGACCACACCCTTCTGCTCTGCAGCACTGCACACATTTGGGTCACTGCTGAGGCCCATTTTGCCTTTCCAGTGATTCCCAAGGAACACACCAAGCTTAGCATGGCATCAACACCAGTCAACATGAAACAAGGTGAGACTCCAGCTGGGCTCAGGTCTGTGCTCTGAATACACTGCAGGTGTAGTTTGTACCCTGCTCATCACCTAAACCCACATCTGAATGTTGCCTCTTTCCCTCTTATGCAGCATCGATGATTAGTTTTGATCTGCCTGGAATGAAGGAGGGATGGTGTAACTGTCCCCAAAAGAGCCCAGCCCTGGGAGCTGCCGGGCCTTATCTCTCCTCTGGCCTTTGTTTGAAGATGGAGATGAAACCTGAAGACTTCCAAGGCATGGTTTTCCAAACCAGTAAATAAGTCTTATTCATGTCTCCTTCCAGGCCCTTCCACATGCCCCAGGAGGATGGCAGAAGTCACAGGACCTCATTTGTCACTTTTGTCATTTGTTTTTTTCCTCCAATGGCTCTCCTGCCTCTATCTAATCAGGGGGACGTTTCCTGTCTTTGTTCTCAACCATTCATCCTGCGGGAATGATGATTATCATCAAACAGCATTAAAATAGAAAGCCTGGAGCCAGCACCCAATTAGCTTGGAGTTAGGGAGCCCTGGAAAGGAGCAACGGAAGAGACCACAGACAGTCCAACTGGCAAAAATGGGCATTGAATTACGTGTCATTCAACCACAGCATCGTCCTATCTTCTAAACAAACCCGGGCTTCAAACCCAGCATGGGCCAAGCTTGAAACCAACAAACATCACGTACATGTGCTCTGTCCCAGTCAGCCAGGAGAATGTTCCAAGTGCCATTCCATTCACCAGTTTAAACCTTACCAACTGGGAGACAACTGCTCCATCCAGATCTCCCAGTGCACAAAATTATCCAAATTTCCTTCACGCATCAAATCCCTGCTGCCAGGAAGCCTCGGCAATTCTCTCCTGAAGGACCAGTGAGGTAACAGAGAGGGCCTCAGGATGCACAGATTATTTTGTCCTGAATCCATATTAGAGAAAGACCCAAACCTGCTTTTGCCTGTTGCCTATTCCAGCTCCCCGGACAGATGCCATCCTTGTTAGAGCTGGAAGAAATTCAAACTTGTACTTAGTTCACAAACATGAGTGAAGAACCAGTGACAAACTGGAAGACTCTTCCAGGCTGCATAAAGACCATGAAAAAGATGTGACCAAAGAATTTGGCTCAGTCATTTTTTCCTCCAAAAGCCAGGTAATATTTTTCCTTCCTAAGAGAATAAAATCCAGTATTTCTGGTGTTCCAGCAGGATGGAAGCAGCAGCATAGAAGCAGCTGGACAGTAACAGGCCTGAGTCAGGATCCTGCTGTGGCTTGGGTGGATTATGAATTTCTTCCTCAGAAATGTTGTCAGTAAACCTAAAATCACTTTGTATCAAAGACTTTTGAGGGAATGCTGCTATTTGAGAGCCCTGGAAACATGAAGTGTTGTTTACTACTTAGCTTAGCTGACCCAAGGATTTGCCTTCAAGCACAAAATTCCAGTCCTTTACTGCAGAGATCCCAGGACGTGTGAATCACAACAGAAACTTCAAAATAACCTTGGGAGAGGCTGGAACTGGAGAAAAGCTGCTCCTAACATCCTGTATGGCAAAGCCAGCCCAATCTGCAAACCCCTCTGCATCAGTGGCTCTTGGCTCTGAGTCCCAGATATAATTTCGCTCATATTAGGGGCGTAAATAACAAATGTTGACTTCTGAGAAGTGGGGAAATTCAGACCCAGTCATCGGCCTAACCCTTTGCTGATGACTGGAAAAGAACCAAGTGAGGTTTACAAATACAAAATACGTTCATAAATTCAAAGTCTGCTCTTCTGATGATTCTCAGCTTATTTGTTTTCCTTCTTCCAATAATTTTTTCCAGTTGCTAATTGGAGGCTAATAAGAAAGGTTTAAAAAGTCCAACTCTGCATAGCTGAATTTTTTTCCCCTTGCTCATCTTTATACACGCTGGCGCCAAAGCCCGCGCTGGTGTAAATCATGTACTTGATGGGAACTTTACTCATTTATATCCAAAGGGAATCCGGTCTCCAGTGTCTCCAGATAATGATCTTGTTGTGTTTAATACTGCATAAACACATAAGATGATGCGTTCCCTGTCTTAAAAAAAAGTTTGTTTAACTTTTTCTGTCTCATCTTTAGTCAGAATAGCAAACAACGGGAGGGAAGGGTGGAGAAAGAGTGAGATCCTAGCAATGAGATCATTCAGCACGGAGTCCGGTAAACTCCAGGGTGAGAAGTCTTTTAAACACAAATCTATCTCTGCAAAATCAATGGGAGGAAAAAAAAGAGAGGCTAAATTTAACCCTTATTCTATTTAAAACCTGTGTGCAGCATCTCGCAGAACTGCGTTACATAAACACAATTGTGTTATATTTACGGTTTGAAACAAAACACAAAACCCTCAACTGCAGGACTCCAAGTCCCACCCAGCCACGGCCTGTGCTTGCTGGAAGAGCTGTAAACAGGGAGCAGCTCTGGAGCCCAGTGCTGTGCCTGGCCCCATCCCAGCATCCATGGAGCAAATCCACCCTCCAGGAGCAAACAGCTCCCAGTCTGCCACATGGACTGGTTCTCTCAGGTGAGCACATTGCTGCAGGTGCAGTGAGCCAAAAATCCCACCCACCAGGAGGGTGGGAGTATGAAATGAAAGGCAGGCACCAGCCTTATCCAAACTGCTGCATACAACCCTTGCTCAGCCCCTTGGCACAATTTCCAACCCTTCAGCAAACGGTGCTGGAGGTTTCCACAGCAAAAACACCATCCCCCCTGAAAATTCTTAGCTGGCCACTGAAACATCTGCTTGCCAGAGACACCCAGGCCCGTGTGTCACTGCTGCCTGAGTCACACGGAAGGTCGGTACCAGGTGCTCTCCTTGGGTTGCACAGGATTCAAATGTACAGCAGGGTGTGAACATCTGACACCCAACAGGCCGAGGCTGCCGAACCACAGCCATGGCTCCAGTTCCCACAGCATCCTTTGGACACGGTGGTCACCAGGCAAGGGCTTCCCAAGGTGGCCAAAATGCTGGTGTGACTGGTGTGCAACTCGTGAGGCCGCCAGTGGTTGTATCAAAATAAACCTTGACCGATGTGACGCAACAGCCTTGGCAGAGATGTCAGTGTAAATGCTGGCCCCACAGGCCACAAAAACCGTCTGCTAATTCAGGAGGATCTCTTTGGGAGAGGTGTACCAGGAAACCCACAAAGCCCTATTTCTCCATCCTGCTGTCCTGGTTTTCCTACTCCAATTAACTCTGAAATCAGGTTGGATTTATGGAGGACTTCCATATTCAAACTCTGGCATAGGACAGAGAGGCTCCTCTCTCTGGCTCACTGGCACACGGACAATGAGCTCCTTGTCTTCACTCCTGCCTCTTTGAAGCTCTGCTGGGGCTTGATTCACATTGGGTTTCCTTTTCTTGTTAAAAAAAATTTAAAGATTACCTTAATTTTGCAAACACTATTCATTGCAAACAGCATTTTGGCTCCACCACTGCTCCCAAGCCAGGCTTTGTTTTCTTTCTCTGTTTAATTCCAGCCCTCACACTTTTTTTGCAGTGGATGGGACCCAAAAGCACAACATTTGGGATAATTTCTTTCCAGTTAGCCCCTGCAGTTTCTACTCTAAGGAGGTATTCTGCAGCTGATGCTCAGCTCTGCTCCAGCTGTTTCAAGGCGAAAGAAGTGCCTAATGGGATCAGGGACCCAACCTTGGCACTCCAGGCATATAAGCATTTAATTCTGCCACCCGATTTATAACCTACCAGACACTCCTGTGGTGATCCTACTTCGCAGCAGGATTGCAGCCACCAACACAGAGGTGAGAGATGCTGCTTTTTAAAAAGGCATCAGCTCTTTGGGGAAAAGCGGGAATCCAATTATGAAGAAAATTAATTTCTTTTTTTTCTCATCATTATCCTCAATATGAAAGAAATCTCAGACAGAATGACTAATCTGGCTCCAGCCAGCACAACCTCAGCTGCTGGCAGCAGGGAGGCAGCCTGGGAGGGGTGGAAGAAAGCAGAATGGTCCCAGACTCCTCTGCCAAGCAGGGAAATACTGCCAGAGCAGAGCAGGGGACCCCCTGGCAACCTGTTCAGGAAAGGGGGGGCACTGAGTTCCCCCAGAGGAGCAGAGTAGAAGCAGCTCCCTGTAGCTACAGCACCTTAGAAATGCATTCTTAGAGTGGTCCTGCAACCTGGGCTGGTGGCAGATAGTGTGAACACCAGCTAGAAACCCCAAGAGGAACCAAGCTCAGAGCAGGAAGGACAGATGGATGCACAGCAAGAATCCAAGGGTGTTCACACACACACATACGCGCGCACGCTAAAGCAGCCAGAGCTTCCCAAAACGCTGCTGCCTCCTTGACTTTAGGCTCTGGCTAAATAATGCTACATTGTTTTGTATCAGGTTCTGCTCTTGCAGCCCTGCTGCGGCTCAGAAACAAAGGGGGCTTCATGCAGGACAAAAGGGGACTGTTCTACCTAATGAGGACCAGTTGAGAGGTATGGAGACAGCACCCTCTCCCCATCGGCTCGTGGCTGTGAACAGCCCCTCTGACTAATGAAGAGCAGTTGAGAGGTGTGAGCAGAGGGAACAGGGATGTCCCTGAGCAGAGAGGGGGCCGGTCCCGAGGGACACCAGTGCTGCCACTGGCAGGGACAGCCCCGGAGGAGGGAACACGTTGAGGTTCATCTGTCACCGTGATGGCTCCTGACCTGCCAACCTTGCAGGCCCCGCTCTCTGACCTCTGGCTCTGACCTCTCCAAAGAGGCGCTGGGGCTCAGCCAGAAGTCCCCTATTGACTACCTGTCAGAGGGCACCTGCTTAAGGAACCCCATAGAAATTAAAGTCACAAAATGAGTCACAAGGGACTGTTTGAGCTGGGAAACCAGCATTAGTCCCTGGCTGGTAAACCAATCTCCCTAATTATCTGTCAGAAGAATCTCTCCTTTTTCTATTTTCTTTTCTTTCCCTCTTCCCCCTGCTACCCCCCTCCCAGACCTCTCTTCTCTTTGACTTATTAGCTTAATTTCACATTAACCAAAGGGATTAAAAGCACCTTGGGAGGGTAAGGGAGTGGAGGGAGGAGAGGCAGAGGATGAAGAAAGAGAGACTTCAAGTCTTCCTTGTTGGGTCCTCACAGTAGCTTGGGCCAGGGGACCAGCAGCACCAGGACGAAGCCTGGTTGTGTTTTCATGTCCAGCACCCATGGCTACAACCCAATCTGGTCTAAAAGAAAACAAACCCTCAGTGGGGCAGTGTAAACCAAGCCCTGTCCGAGGGAGGATGTGTGGCTGTTCCTCATTTCCCCACCCTCCTCCCCTGCAGGGTAATGCTGTACAGCTGCACCAGAGTGTCTTTGCTGGAGTTTCTCCTCTTGGGCACATGGCAAAGGGCTGTGCTGGTGCCCGGGGCATGGCCACACTCCAGGAGCTGCCCCCTGCTCCTGGCAGGATTTTGTCACACCAGGGCACTGCACACGAAGTGGCACTGCCCCTGCACAGCTGGGGCTCAGCCCTGCAGCTGAGGTTGACTCCCAAGAGTTCACTGAACGAAGATTTGTGATTCACAACTCTGCTGATTCTTTTTTCTGAAACAACATTAAAGCACAGGCATGTTATGATTCATAAGGTCTGGGTCTCTTTTCTTTTTTTAAAAGTTTATAGAATCATGGAGTGGCTTGGATTGGGATGGACCTTAAAGCCCATGCAGTCCAACCCCTGCCATGGTCAGGGACACCTTCCACTATCCCAGGGTGCTCCCATCCCCATCCAGTCTGGCCTTGGACACTTCCAAGGATCAAGGGGCAGAACAGCTTCTCTGGGCACCCTGTGCCAGGGCCTCACCACCCTCACAGGGAGGAATTTCTTCCCAATATCCAATGCAAATCTATCAGTGTTACATCTGAAGTTCATCAAGCACCACATTACCAAGATAATGTTTAGAACAATAACAGCACTGCTACTTTTTCAAACAAATGCATCTTTTTTCTTTCCATAAGGGAAATTACGTTAATGGGACTCACTTCCCTCAACCTCCAAAAAAGTCAAGCTAAAGCTGCACATCGATTCAGGTTCAAACAACCCCAACAAATCCACCTAGAATTAGAGTGGAGATCAGAGAAAACCTTTCCTAAAAATAAACAGCATCCTCATCAGATCCCAAAATCCTTCCCAGAGAGCAGGACTGCATATCGCATACCTGCACCTTCCACAGCCAGTGGTACTGAGTATGAGACAGAAACAATTCTCATGTCCAGCATGACATTAAAAAGTTAATGGTTCAGAAAGACAATTAATTATACTGGAGCAGCCGGCTGCCTGCCAGAATCCCAAACAGCACAGGATTCCTTCCAGACCCAAGCCACCATTTCTGCCAGAGTTACACCTAGGGTTAGGGTTTTGAAACCACAAAGCCCAGAGCTCCAGGCAAACTGCAGGTGAAAAAGGCATCCCAAGGCGAAAAATAGTGAACAAATGGAACAAACTAACAAAATACCCAACACTGGCTTGCAATTTTTTCCCAGTTTCAGTGGTCCTTTTGAGAAGTGAGGCCAGGTGGGTCTGACTGCCCTTCCCCAGAGGATCACATCCAAGGTTTTACAACAAAGCCAGCCAGCAGGGAATTTTCACATGGGTCTAGGTTTCATTGGGAACATTTTAGCCCGGTACTCCCTTCTAACCCCTCAGAAAGCCAGGACTGCATTTCAGTTGTATTCACAAATCTGGCTATAACCCATGACTCCTGTTAAAAGGCCGAAGATTTAATGGTATCTAGCTCCACAGTTAGTCCCATTGGATTCCACAGGATTATTTCTGCAGCCAAGTACGAGCATTAAGTGTGAATAAAGACATCAAACTCCAGCCCTAAGTGTTGATGATTCATCGGCAGAATTCCTAGAAGAGGGGGAATCCGCACAACAACCTCATAGCTGTGAAGTGACCTAACTAATATGTTGTTACACAGATAGTAAAGCTGCATCCACTGGGAGAAATGGGAAAAATATATTGCCTAGAGGGGATGTCACTGAAAGTGAGAAGGTTTCTTGCCCTGTTTCTGTGAGAGAGTGTCAGGGTCTGTCAAATGCTCCCTCATTTCTTCACACTGCGAGCCCCAGTGCAGCTGAGGAGAGTTCTGCTGCTCTCTCCTGTCCAAGTGGAGGGGAAATGGAGAGCTGGGAATGGCACCAGCTGCTCCTCTCAGTTACCTGCAGGCAGAGCTGGGTTAGGCAGGAGAAATGTGTCTTTGTCTTCCTGCCCCAAACCATCTCCACCAAGCAAATAAAAGCCAGCCCAAAGCACAGGTCCCAGAGCTGACATTCCCTCATATCCAGATCGGGTATCTCTGGTCACACCACTCACCCCTTAATGAACCCATGAGGGTTTGGCCTCCCTTTTACTGGGTGAAAACATTTTCTAATGGTGAAATGATAAGGAAGCTTGATGCAATGGGCAACAAAGGACAAAGAAAAAAATCCCAACAGCGGTGAAAAGACATTTTTCACATATTTTCTCCCTGTCATCTTCCAGGAAACTGATAAAACTGGTTTCAGATGTCATTTTCATTCAAAATGCAATCATATATCTTCGGATTGGGTAAACCCAAGCCTTGAGCACAGCAGAAAGGAAGGAGCATGTCCTGCTTAATGGCCCACAGCCCTGAGAAGAGACTGTAACCAAAGCCAGGCAAAAAAGCAGGAGATGTCCTTTACCTTCCCCACCACCACAAGGGAGACAAAGTGTCTTCAGAGAACTGTCTGTGCTTTCATTCACAGGGCTGTGATTTTACTACAGGCACCTGCTGAGAAATTGTGTTGGCTGAGAAGCAAACAAATGCAGTGAATTTAGGAACACAGACAAGCAATTCAGCCTTGTAAATGGGAAAATCATCCTCTGGGGTTTGGTTTGGAAACGTCGATGGACCTGGAAGCCAAAGAGTGAGCAAATAAAACTCATCTCATGTCCATGTAAGGAATCTTCACCTGTTTTTCACAGCTCACAATGCCTTTCTTCCCCATCAAGGACACTGAGGAAGCACCCTTTTTACCCTTCCAGGGAACTTCATGCACTTAAACAAATAGTATTTAAATACACCTCTAGAAATTGACTCTTGGGATGAAAAAATGGGAGACATTCAGCAGTCCCAAAGCTGAGGGAGCTGTGCTCCTCAAAGCCTTGAGAACATCTTTGTTTCAAACACTTCTGTGGGTTCAAACGCCAAAATACCACCATTGGCTTCAATCCAAGGTGACTTTCCTGATGAGCAGGTCAGGGTTTTCACACCCTTGTCATAATCTCCAATGTGACTAAACTCACTTCAGCATCTGATTTGAGGAACACTCAGCCAAAATTGTGAAGTTTTCCATGTAGTAGAAAGTCCCAGAGCTTTTCATTAGGAAGAAAACCACATCTTTGCCGTTCTGGTAAAAACAAAGACCTGCCATGATGTGAACAACTCAGTCACAGTTTGGTGCTGAACACCAAAGCCCATAAAGTTCCTGCCCCAAGCTCTCTCTCTCTAAGTTACGGCTTTGGGAAGCCCTACCCTACCCCTCCAAAGCCATGGTCTCTGAATTCCTTCTGGAAGAGGCATCATCCATTCCCTCTGAAGGTGAGGTCACAAACCCCCTGCTCAGTGTAACACCAAAGAACTTACAGCAACACAGAAACCAGGATGAAGTGAAACGCTGCTGCTGAAATGACAAGACCCCAGTCCATTGAAACAAGAGCCTTTTGATGTTATGCAAACAAAATACTGAAAACCAAAGGAAGCCATGCCAATGCCATGTGAGCTGATGGGAAAATTAGTTGAAGCTGACACTCTTGGAAGATGTTTTGATTTTAGCCAAAATCTGATTTTCCTTTTCAGTGTAACCTGTTACACAGAGCAGAGGGAGAAGAAAGGTTTGACCAGTTTTACTGGGAACATGCTCAAAAAACCTGCAATATTGTGCTGAATTTGGCCACAGAAATGTGAATACACCTTGGAGGGTCACTCCAAAACAATACAGGGTGCAAAGCTGGTTCCTATCCAAGAAGTCTGGAGTGAGCCAGGGCCACCTTTTGTCACCTTGTACCAGCCTGCATGGAAATCAGTAGGAATTTCTGTAATTCCAATAGTCAAATTGAGAAAATAATTTAAATACACATGTTGATGCTGACAGTCACACACCTCAAAACTCATTAGGAGGGGCAAAGCTGCACATTTTTAAAATCAAGCATTTGTGCACTTCCACTGCCTCCAATATTTTGGAAACAAGACAAGAAAAGACACAAAGAAGGGACCAGCAGCAGTACCTCTTCCCTGAATGCACAGCAGTGAGAAACAAATCCCCCAAGTCCAAGTGAAGAGTTAGAAATGACACTAAGGTGGGCAATTCCACCAGCTCAGATTTCTCCTGAAGTGTCCACTCAGCCAAAGTGTCTGTGTTTAGGTCTCAATTTCAGTACAGATGAAAAGTCAGGAGTAGCCAAGTGTCAAGGTTTGCACATCACAAGGAAAACAAGTGGAGCTCATGCCAAGGGAGAGCAAAGCAGCTGAATTAATGCTGCCTCAGCCAACTTACAATGCAAAGCTTCCAGGCTATGCAGGTTGGGTTTCCTGGCCTCAGTGATCCATTTGAACTGCTTTTGCACATGTAAGAGGCCAGAACTGTTGCCTGTGCTCTGAGGATATGTGTTCCATTTGGCTTTTGGCTGCACAGTCTGAGCTGTTAGTTCCAGTTGCAGAAAGATGTGGCTGGGGAAATCCCTGACAGGGAGCACCATGGAAGAATTCACTGGCAAACTGAATTGCTGAGGGGCTCTGAGGCTTAAAGATGACCTTTATCTTCTGCCCAGAACCATGGGACTCAGTGTTCAATGCTTCCAGAGTCCTGATTTTTTTGGAAAGGCTTGTGCAGAAGAGGCAAGTTTCCTTCCCTAGCCCTACACTCGCATGTGTTGTGCTCCAATCTCTTGACTCAGGCTCAGCCTTGTGACCAAAAGGACACATGTCAGCTTCTGCACTGGGACCTCCCCAAGCCCTGTTCAGAGGCCTACAAAAGCAGCTCTGTCTGCATGTGGTACCCCAAACAGGGAACTGCCCTCCGTCCTCCTGGGATTTCCCACTCCACTGCAGACACAGAGCTGGCTGCATGCAGGGGAGCTGGGGCTCAGTTCAGAAGCAAACACCTGAGTATTGTTACAGGTCTCTTCTGCCAGCCAGAGATGCTGGCAGAAAAACCACACTAAGGCAAGGAGAAAACCATTCCAGAACTCTGAGTTTCTCAAGAAAAAGGGAACAGCAAGACTCCTGGTTGAGGACCTGAAGGATGCCTCTGAGCTGCTCGAGTCCTCAGGCCCAAGTCCCCACTCACATTCCTTGGATGCTCCTCTGCAGCTCTCCATTTGATTTGGGTTTTTTTTGCAACTGAGAGTCCTCAGTCATCTCCCCAGTGGAGTGAATGATTCACGTTCAAACCCTGAAGCGAGTTGAAAGCTGACTTGCAATGTAATGGATCCTCTTTCCCTCCTGGCTCAGGCTGCAGTGCTGCTGCGGAGCAGCTGCCGCGCTCCATCTCGGCTGGGGCCATCCTCACTGTGCCCGTGGCTGGCACGGCGCTTTCGCCCTCAGGCATGTGCTAAAATTCCACCCAAGAATTCCACCTCTTGAATCAAGGCCAGACAGGTTCCCTCAGCCATTCCCAAAATGTGCACAGTGGCCAAGTGCTGAAAAGGTAAATGGTTAAATGGAATCTGGAGGGGTTTTTATTTTTTTCTTTTATTTTTTCTGTTGTCAGTGCCAAATGATTGCCTAGCTCCTTAGTAAAAGAATAACAAAAACCCTGCAACAGGACGTGTTCCAAATCAGCCACACAGCACCGCAAATAAATTCAAACACACGGGATTCCTCCCCCTAACACTATAAATAATAAAAACAATATACCTCAGCTACAGAAACCAAACCAGGGCAGAAACAAACATGCCTTGAGCCATACATTGATCTGTACATCTGAGTATCCATCATCCCTCTGCTTCCCTCTCTGTCTACTTTGGCATCTGGCATTAACCAGGTTCTGAGAGATGACCTTCAATTTGCTCACTCTAAAGCGAGTCTGGCATGCCAGAGACTTAACAGATGATATACTTTGGCTCCAAGGAGTCAGTGCTCCAGAGCCTTTGAGCGTCCCACTCCAGCTCTGGGATAGAGTGGGACTAAGCGCAGGCACGTAATCCTTCTATCACGCCCCTTCGATCTTTTGGACTCCTGTGGTTATTTACTACCTGGTCTGGCTGCTGGGAAATCTGGGGAGGACTCGGAGCCTCCTGCGAGGACCCTCTGGAGTTGTGGTATGCTCCAGGCTATCTCCTGGATTATGGAGTTTCCATTGTGTTTTCTGGGGGAGATGGTGGGGGAGATTAACAGGAAAAACATTGTCCCAAACGCCAGCCGCTGTCATGACTCACTGCTTGGCCCCGCCAGCCCCAGCAGCCCCCACCAAGGCCCAGCCCAGAGGCTCAGCTGCCCTTTGCCGTGGAGTTTAGGATCTCGGGATGTGCTGTGTGGAGCCACAGGCTGTTGGGAAGGCTCAGAATTGTACCAGCTCCTCCAGCACCCACCTGAGCCAGGCGTGGCTTATCCCAAACCACTTCCTTCCTTCCAGCCTCACTTGTAATGCCTCTCTCCCCCGAGCCTGCCTGAGAGAATTAATTCCCCTCACAAGGTAGGAGGGGAACTCTTCCATCTGTACACAGAGATGGAGAGAAAGAACATGACGTCCAGCCTAAAGCCCAAACTCTGGGAGTCATCTGCTCTGGCTGGGGATCAAAGGCTCTGTTCCATTTTTAACCACTGCCCTGCCCCACCTTACTACTGCAGTGCATCCAAGCATGTTTTCCCATCATTTCATTGTGTGCCAGAGGATAAACAAAAGCCACCCCCTCGGTCTGAGGAAAGGATGCATTCCTGAGAGCTGTGAACCCTCCTCACAGATAAGTGCCTTTCCCACTGCAGGCAGCCACAGCTACTGTAAACCTTGACCAGCCCGTTTTCCTGAGCTTACATGACAGAGTGGTAGGGCAAAGGAGATGGATGGTTTTATTTTCGTCAAGAGTAAATCTACAGATGTTGGTTTTAACCAAAAGAAAAAAAAAAGCTCTGAGGGTGATTGAGAGGCAGTGGGAGGGGGAGAAAGAACAGCCCAGAGATACATAGGGACAAAAGTATATACAAAGTGCTTAAAAATAACGCCACTGGGAGCTGACATCATTTGTTTACCCCTGGCCTGCTTGTGCCTGGCTTGGTGTGAGTGTGGAAAGGCCAGAAGGGCACAGGACACTCATCCCACTCACTGCCACTTGGGTGCAGAGATTCCTGCAGGGAACAGTTGACACCAGGCTGCTCCCAAAGCCAGGGGATCCTCCTGTTAGAACTCCCCAAAGCATGGGGGTAACTCAGGGATGCTCATGTCCCAGCAGGGGCTGGTTCCTCCATGGACTGATGCTGATGTTGAGGGAGTCTCACCATGACCAGCCCCAGGGCTGGTAACGGGTTATTAACTAGAGGATTAACCACATCTTCACCGGTTCTTCATCCCATCACCACAACTTGGAACAGAAGCAACAAAATCTACACCTGAACACCTTTGTTAGGAATCTCCTTGTTCCAAACTATGTCCTAACCATGAGTTCCCTAGAGCATAAAATGGGAAAGGACATCCCTGAAGCAACAGCCTTTTGCAAGGTTTCCTCTGAGGGGCTGCTTTTAGATCCACAATGGAAGGAGTGAGGGCAGATGTCCTGAGGGAGAAGCAGAGTGCACCAATGGTCTAAACCCATTACTGGACCAGGGTCAGCACCCACAAACTCCTGAATTTTTTATCTTGGAAGAGCTGCTCCTTCATTTGGTTCTCCCTCAGTTTTCCCAGATGGAAATGGAGATGATGATGGTGCAGCCCTGTGCTAGACTCACATCCCAGATGCATTAATAAACAAATGCTTGTTAAAATGTGCTCTGTGTTCCACTTAGAAGCACTTTGGGGAGGGGCAGAAAAGCAGTGACATTATTTTAAACACAAAGCCCTGTGTCATAATGTCTTCCTTCTGTTGGCAAAACATAAATTTCCTGTACATCACAGCTTTGCTGAGGGGTGAGCATCCGAGGAGGAGGTCCTTGCAACAAAGCAGTATTCCTGGTGGATCACAGTACAAATGGAAGATGCCTACATAAACCCAGTGCTTCCCCACCTGGCATTTCTCACACGCTGCACGTGCCAGGACAGTACCTGATAGAGCTCCCAGCTAAAAGCAAATGGGATATTTCACTCTTAGACTCATCAAGCCGTGGGCAGAGGCTGCCAACAGGGCTGGCAAGCAGCCAGGCTCTCTGGGGTGTTTGTGTGCGTCAGCCACAGATACCTGACTGCCAGGAAATGCACTGAGACCATCAACTCATTGCACATAAGCCATCAGATGGTAACAACTTTCAGTCACTGGTATTGACTTGAGCTGCAGTTGAAAAGGCACTGGTGAGATGAAAGGCTCTGTATCCCATTACTAATCCCCTGAGCTATCCAGTCTCCCAAATTTTGTGGAAGTTTTAAGTTTCACCATGAAATGTTCATAAAATGAAATGCACATTTGTTGCCAGCTCTACTTATTCCTATTCGACCATTTCTTCAAGCTCCCTCCCTGGAAGCATTAGCAGCAAAGGCATTCTCCTGCTGCTGGAGACAGCTCCTCTGCTCCCAGGAACCTGGCATTTCCATGGTCTTCCCTTCAGAATCCCTGGACAGTGGGCTACCTGCCAGTCCACAATGACACTTTTAGCTATCTATGCATCAGCAAACAATTCTCAAAGGGCTGCCAAGAAGTGAAAGCCTTTCTACAAACAGATGGGTCTGGGTCCCACCCTGCAGCAGCCCAGGGTGCAACTCATGCTGCTGGGTAAGGCCAGCCCCCTTTTCTCCAGTACCCACCCCACGGCTGTGGCCTTGTGGGCACAGGCAGTGAGTTGCCATTGCATGTGTCACCCATGAGGAGATCTCTCTCACATTTTGGAGGCCTGTGTCATACAGCTGGACTCCAGCAGAAGGCTGGGAACAATGTGGGAACACAGGCAGGAACATTCCCACCCCAACATCCCACTGCAAGGCCTTTTTTGGTTCTTTCACTTCTTTCCCAAGATCTCTCCCCCTGTCAAAGAGGAAGGCAAACACAATGCCTGTTAGCAGCAGTGAAATCTCTTAGACATTTTCTGCAGCTCCAGACCAGGGGGCAAAGCCTGTCTGACATCACTGGCACGGCGTGGAGCATCCTCACACCCCTGCAAAGGCAGCTGCTAAATAAGAAACAGTCCCACGAAATATGGACACTGCAGGAACCAAACTGGGGTTGGGATATTGCTGCTCAAGAGAACAACCTCTTCCCAGGAAGAAAATGAAGAGCAAAACAGCCACAGGAAAAGCAACGGTCACAAGAGAACAGGATGAACAGTGTTACATCCATTGGGAGGCTTTTTTGGGAACACAGCATCCTCCCTCGAGGAAGGGTGAGAAACCTTCTGATAGCTGTTCAGCAAAGTGCTGTGGTCACTCACAGGAATTCTACACATGCCCCAGGAATGCGTCACTGCCCACATCCACACGCACATCCCCAGCTCTCTGACTTCTCCCTGCAGACTCCCAGCAAGGGAAAAGGAGAGAGAGCTCTAATACAGCAACCCTGGCCCACCCTCTCTAGAGAAGGCCCCTCAACAACACCCCTGAACCCAACAAAATGCCTTCTCTTTGCCCACACCCCTCTGTTGAAAGCCACTCTGTGGTCATGATGTTCCTAGAAACACCCTTTTCATGGTTAAAAATGCTACACCTCAAAATTACAGCGTTTTGGGCTGCCTGAAAAGAAGTGGGCAGAGCTGATGACAACATTAAATTGAAACTGCCAAAAGCCAAGTGTTGGCAGGCTGGCTGCTGGACAAGTCACTCCAAAGGACCACACTCATCCTCCTTCACCCACAGCATACTCATGTAACCTCTTCCTGCTCCTCACCACTGCCTCCTCACCTTCCCAGTGCTCTGACTGTAATCCATTGCTCCCTTCAGCATAATATTTGGCAGTGATGAAAGTCTAGAGTGGATCAGAACAGCAAGGAAAATATTTCTTCTTCACTGCTGGGCTCATTTTTCCCAGCATAAGCTGATTCAGGTTCCCCAGAGAGGTGGGAGATGCCCCATCCCTGGAAGCATTCAAAGTTGGATGGGGCTCTGAACAATCCAATTTAGTGGAAGGCGTCCTGCTCACAGCAGGGGATTGGAAGAAAATCTTTGGAGGTCCATCCCAACTCAAACCCTTCTGTGAGTCTACAATTTACTCAGCTCACTCTGTGACTGCAAGAACAGCATGAGGGAGCAAGAACAGTATGTGGGAGTCCAGGAACAAGCCCAGGGCAATTGCCTAAGGACACCCTGGGCTGGATATTATGGGAAACCCAATCCTTGAAGTGCTCTCTCACAACCAGTTGAAAACAATCTAAAAATCTGTGCTGCCACTCCAGATTCCTCCTCTCTTTCCCCCTTCCTTCCTCTTCTGTTGTAGCACCTGAAAGAGCAAAAATCTGTGTGACCCCACCACAGAGAATATGGTTGGTTCTCCTCAAAATCACCAGATTTAGGTTTGGTGTAACATTCCAATTTCATAACTCTTTACGCAGCTATTTAACATGACTTTTCGAACCAACTCAGCTCCACAGCAGCTGATGGAGTTCTTTTCCTTGGTGTCAAAGATATTTAGAGCAGTGTCACCCTACAGAATCCCATATCCAATCCCACTCAAGAGCTCAGTGTGTTGAGGGATGGGTACACACGTCTGCACGAGGCTGGGGCCAGAGCCAAAACTCTCAGAGCAATGATATCAGCATCTGGCCCAGAGAGCAGTTTCACTCCTCCAGTGGTCGGAGCATTTCTCTGCTTCTCCAGTAGACTTGTGGCTCCTTGTGGAAAAGCCGTGGTTCCACAAACAATTCTCTCGGTGGTAAGCCCAGCTTATCCCATCACACTCCCCCTCCTTCCTCAATCACCAGCCACTCACTCCCAAATCCGGTTCACCCCTCAATTATGCCAATCCAACTATTTATGGAGCCACACGGTGAATCAGCCAAGGGAGCTGATCCTGCAAAAAATAAAATAACCCTGCGGAGAAGGAAAGAGAGAGAAAGAAAAAGCATTCAGTCAGAGGGGGCCTTAACAAGAACTGCAAAAATCCATGGGGCAAGCTGGATTTTGAAAGGGTAACTCAGTATTGCAACTACTGCCCTGACATCTGTTTACTGTTATCCCAGCACAAGTGAGGTTCCGGATACCGGCACTACAGGGGCTGAGGCATAATAACGCGTGGCACTTGGCTTTTCTGCTCCTATTAGGGCTGATTACAACTGTCTGAGTTTCAGTGTTGTTGATCATGGCTGGCTCAGGGAAAGGGGGGCTTTCTGACTCTTGTAAGAAGAAAAGACTCAGGGAAAAGGTTTCACAAGGAGCTTTCAAATGTCTCATTTTAAGTACCTTACAACTACATTTTCCCACCCTGATTATCCAGTGGGTTTATCTTTAGGGAAAAATGCTGGGTTTATAAAACCCTGATCCCCCCTGCTTTAATCTGTCCAGGTAAAGGGAGATGTTTGGCACTGGAGCCGTGGGGGAAACAAGAGGAGCGAAATGGAGCTCAAAAGCAAATCACCAAAACAGAGCCTTTCAAAACTGCATTTTTTTCTTTGCATGAAAACGTTTGATATAAACATATACCACTGCTCCCACCCCTCCTCTCCATTTCCAAGGATACAGACCTTATTCTTTTACGATAAAAATAATGGATTTATGGAGTCATAAGGCTGACAAAAGATGTGAATTCACATTTTAGAGCCTACTAAACTTCTACTACCAAACATAAGGTTCTGCTCAGGTACTAGTCCATCACCACTGTCCCACCCCACTCATTGGGATCAGAGGCAGCTCTCTTAGCAGTGGGCAAACCTCCCTTCTGCTTGGAATTGGCAGCAGGAATCTGGTTGTGGAGAGACAACAGGGAAAGACGGAAGGAGGGAATTTCTGTGTTGTGGGACACTTTCAATTTACTCGGTTTGATCTCCAAGTTTTCGTGGTCGTGCTGAACTAGATCATGTTTGAGTTTCACAAATGACTAGAAAGGGAAAGCTTGTTTGTTCTTCATTTTACCACGGAAATCTATGGCTACAATGCAAACATCAAGCAGCCAGAGCAAAGGAAGATGCCAGAAAACATCACCACATATTATCCCCCACAACAAACACTGGTTAGCAGGAAGCCACAACAACGGCAGGCAGAACGCAGTGGGGGTCTCCACAGCTACATGATAACCCAAAATCAGAACATGAAAACACAGTGGCCACAACAAACAAGCAGCCAAAGGCACAACAAGCACGAGAACAAACCCTCCACCACACATCACAGGCAGAAATGATGGTGCTGTCTGTGTCTCCATCACTGAGAGACACATCAAGCTACTGCCAGCCACATCCGCAGCACATCCCAGTATAGATCATTCCCAGTAACTCATCTCAGATGATCAGCCAAGAAATCATCCCATCTAGGAAAGAATTAAAGTGAAACTTTGGGATATTTACTACTGTTATCCCATAAAAAGGGGAAAACACATGGCCTGTGATAGCAAAACATTTGATGTGATTTGTCAGGGTCCCTGGCCAGCCTGGGAAATTAGGGACACATCAGCCAGTAAATGAAGAGATGCTGCTGGTTTTCAGGCTTTGGATTTGAAGGAGAGATGGGTGACACAGTTGGGGAAACTCCTGAAGAAGGGGAAAAACCTACCAGATAAGTATGATGATCACCTCCAGGAACACAGAAGGATGATGAGCTACAGTAAAAAGACTTTAAATTATCATCAGCTGGGACTGATGAGACAGCTCACAAGTACTAATGAATACCTGGGGAGAAGCTGGGAATGAAGAGAATGAACTGTGCAAGGAGCAGGCACTGAGTCACAGCAGTGACTCTTCCTGCTGAGTGTTTTACATGCTTGTACTGGTAATAAAACTTCAGGGAAATACAAAGGGAAACAGGAAAACTTTGTGCACTGTTAAAAATATCATTTGAAGATTAACCAAAAAGGAAGAATGGAAACAGCAGAGTTTTTGCACCAAGTCTCAACAGTGGGAGAACAGAATATATGAGAAATACAACCAAGGCATCCAAAGCTCACAAGAAACATTCCCCTCACCGCCAGAGACAACAACATATTACAATTCATTAAATCATCAATTAAAATTTATCCATGCAATTTTACTGTATTGTGTAGCTTGAATCCATGATAACCAACCATGCAGAGGCTTCCTAGATCTGCTCCACAGCCTGGCCCTGTCCTGTGCAGGATGGAGGTGTCATGCCCCAGTGCCTTGTGCTCAGTCACAGCATCAGGAATTTCCCAAACTCAAAGCCTCCTTTTGCCACTGATGGAAATGGAAAAGTGACTGAACTGGCTATTGAATGAGAAGAGCAATATGTACCTGAGCTGTCAAAATGAATTTATTGTTTCAGCTGGGATTTCGGCTTTTATCAAAGCCATGACCATGCATGGGCAGTCAGTCTCTGGCCCCACATGAAATAAATGACAGGATCCTTTCTCTGGTCTTTGATAAAGCAGGCAAAAGGTCAGAACGGTCCAGTAACCTGTACAAACCATTTCTCCAAGGTTCAGTCAGAGGAAAGTCCCTGACATTAGCAACCAAGTGGTTCACCCTGTGCTGAGCCCAGAGAGCTACTGCAGAGTTCCCTCCTTTCCTTTCTTCTGCTGTGGATCCCTTGACTGGAACAAGGGATGTGACTCATGGTGGCATCAAGAGATTCCAAGAAGAGGATTTCTTTAAAATGCTCAGCATTTCATAAAGTTCCCTGCACTGCTCTCAAACTTACCCCAGGATCCCAACCTGATCCAGGCAGCTGGGTCTCCAGCTCCACCACACTAACCAAGCAAATTGTCCTCTCCCACCACTGGGACTCCACTGGAGATCATCAAGTGCAGCCTCAGCAGCTTGATCTGGGGAATTGGCCACAGCCTCAAGGCTGCCAGAGCTCAGGAAGAATCTGGACAACTCTCAGGCACAGGGTGAGATTGTTGGGGTGCCCTGTCAGGGCTGGACTTGATGATCTTGTGGTCCCTTCCAGCTCAGGATATTCTGTGAATCTGGTCTGCCTACAGCAGTGGCTCATTCACAACTGCAGGCAAGGCCACAGCACTCCACATGTTGCACCTTGTAGGGAAAGCACTTGACCCCATTCACTGGATATTCTGAGCTCCCCTGCTCCACGGACAGCATTTAAGTCCCCAAAAGTCACACATAGCTCAAAGCAGGCGAGTAATGGCCCTAAACCACAACCGAGCAATTTTTACAGCAGCCTCGCTGCTACAGCTGAACATTTGTTAAACATTTCCTCCATGGCCTCTGCTTTTGCAGGGGTTCCCAGCTCTTGGTGCCAGCCCAGCCTCCTGAACACGTGCTGGAGCAGTCAGAGGGGATGAGATCACACGAGGGCAGGCCAGTTTGGGATGCTTGTGTCCAGCTGCCAGATTGGCAGCGGTGTCTGCTGCGAGCAGAAGCCGCTCCTCGCACCGGCTCTTGGCTCCCCTGCTATCAGGAACACTTAATCTGATTTTCCTCTCCTCTAGACTGCCAGGATTTTAGGGTAAGGTAAACTGTCCAGGACAAAAGCATAATCCAGGCTTATAAACGAAGTGTGGCATGAAGGCAGTGATGTCTGGCCAGCCTTTTGGTACTGCTTTATATGGACATAACAAAGCTTGGCCAAGGAGGACATGGGGTGCTGAAGTCCAGAACGAGAGACAAAAGGTCAAATTCTTTCCCTCATGAATGAGATTTCCAGGTGGTAGAAGAGGCTCAACTATTTAATTAGATTTGTGTAAGTTTTGTAACAGAAGTCATTCATGTAAGGAAAGCCAAAGCAGGTGGGTGAGGAATTAGACACATCTCCACACCTCCTCATAATCTGCTTGGGTCACATTTCCCAAAAGCTTGGGAAGAGATCCCAGTGAACTGGGGACAAGCCCTCAAGCCAGCCAAAACCTGAGGTCTAGAGCCAAGGTTCATTTTAAGGCCAAAGCTTATCCGACCTCCAAATTTCAGCAGAAATGCAAGGACTCTGAACCTTTAGAAACAAACCCATCCCACCAGCGAGGGGTGTTCCTGCCCTGGAAGATGCCACCAGCATGGACTGGCAGCTTTCTGTTTGCAGTGAGAGTGAGAAGGCCAGGGCAGATCAGCCCAGAGGATCTGGGGCAGACACCTGTGAGAGGCTGCAGCCCATGGCACCCTGAGCACATCCAGCTCACCTGGAGAACAGAGGGAGCCCAGAGTGAGCTGCTGGATGCAGAGATTCCCACAGCACAGATGTTTCAGTGGGCCCAGACAAATCAGCCCAAGCAGAGCAACTTGTGCATTTTAACACATAAAATACCAACATCCCAATTTAGCAGCTTTAGAGCCTCTTCCATCACTTAAATGGGCACCAAGAGAGCTGGAGAGAGGCTTTGGACAAGGACCTGCAGTGACAAGACAAGAGGAAATGGTTTTAAACTGAAGGAGGGAAAATTTAGATGGGATATTGGGAAGGATTTCTCCCTGTGAGGGTGGTGAGGCCCTGGCACAGGTGCCCAGAGAAGCTGTGGCTGCCCCTGGCAGTGTCCAAAGCCAGGTTTGGAGGGGCTTGGAGCACCCTGAGATAGTGGAAGGTGTCCCTGCCCATGGCAGGAGGTGGAACTGGAAGTCCCTTCCAACCCAAACCAGTCTGGGACTTAACAGCACTTTGCCTGGTAAGACTTTGGCCCAACACAGCAATTTACAGAACTTGGCAAGATCTGGCCCAGTATCTCTTTGAGATCGATTAACTTGACACAAATGACAAGATCGTGGTCTGTACAGCTGTACACCACGTAACTTCCCACATTTGACCTTTTTGGGGTTTTTTAGATTAAATAACAATGCAGAATATGAATAAGGGAAAAACCTCTCCTCCACTGTCTGCATTGAGCTTTTAGAATGTGCTATTTTTAGATGTCCTCCTGCCACTTGCAGCTTTATAATATAAATGATTGCTCTGGGCATCTTGGAGTAAAACAAATTAATTTTGTGAAGGAAAAAAAAAAGTGATTTCCAGTGACTTAGTAACAGCATTTGACAGTCAAATAACTCAGGGCTTGGAGTCCCCAAGTGCCCATTGACACAGAAGTCAGAGCTGGCTTCCAGTGCATGAGAACTCTGAAAGGCACAGAATAACACCGTAAAAACATGTTTTTTCAAACTAAATAAACGACATCCTGTAATGCAAAAAACAGTTTGCAAACTCACATACATCTGTCCCATTACTCCTCTCGCTCTCACACTCACTCTCCCTTCCAGAAAATCTATTTATTTCTCCCACTGCTCTCAGGATGTTTTGTTTCTTGTTTATCTATAAGCATATCCACTAATAGCTTTGGGAGATCGTGTGATTAGACCTATGTGGATTTTTTTCCTGCACTGTTTTTTATGGAAAAAGAAAAATCTTTCAGGATGACAATATATCACAAATGCACGTTGATATTGCTGACCTAGCGGGTCATTATTCCTATTTTCTGCTAAATCCAAACCCATCGAATTGGCAAATTTCAACACCTCCAGAAATAAAATTTCTATTTGAAAATATTCCTTCTTTGTATTTTTCCCCCTTGAATAGCTTTAAACAGCATTAAAAGTTAGCAATATCACAACTGTAGTAGGCACAAAATAAAATTTATTGCTCTTTGGTGTTTTTAATGTTCATTCTAAATTAATCATTCCTCAAAGGTTTTTTCAATTGCCAATATATTGAAATATTTTGTACAGATTTATAATAATTTGATTGCTGCTGCCCAACACTTGGTACAAACCAGAATCTGAAGGCAGTGCCACAAACTCCTTCTCAAGGGATGGGTAGAAAAATGAACACCAACTAAGAACATGAAGCAGAACGTTGCTCTTTATAAATGAATTGCACTGGCACAAGCACCACAAACTTGACAGAAACACAGCAGGCAGGTGGGCCCAGCAGCAAGGGGGAAATTCAGCACTGAGACCTGGAGATTCAGATAAAAATGCAGCAGGCAAAGCTCAGCACCTGGGACCAGGTCTGCAGTGGTCATTTGGATGGAGCTGAGCTGGCAGCACCCTCTCATCCCACACAGGGCAAATTGCTCCAAAACCACAGACAGCAGAATAAGAAACATCATTATCCACCTCTGCTGGGTACTGGTGAGACCATATCTGAACTAGAGGTTCCACTTTTTGGGTCCAGCCCCTCAATACTCCTACAGTTCCATGATCCTTTCCCTTGGCCAAAGCTGCCCATCACAGAGATACAGCACTGACACAAAGCTCAGCAAACACAGCTAGGGGCACAAAAGAGGGACTGAGGCCAGGCTCCAAATGTGGAAAAAGGGGAGGAGAGGGGGAAAAGAAAAAAAAAGCCCAAGAATGTACCACTGAAAACACTGTTTTAATTACCAGGGTGAGCAGCCACTGCACGACACGCACGGAGCACATGGGCTCCGCACGCAGCCAGAGATGCAGCACTGGAGGGAAGAGTCGGGTCCTGGCAGCCAGCACGGCTCAGGGGGCTGACAGAACAGCTCAAGAGGCTGCCAGCATGGCTCAGGGGGTTGCCAGCATGGCTCAGGGGGTTGCCAGCATGGCTCAGGGGGTTGCCAGCATGGCAGGTCACCTGTGCCGAGATGGGGACAGTGGCACATCCAGCAGCCGCAGGGCTCCAGCTGTGACCCCTCATCTGCATGAGCCTTCCCTGCTCCATGGGCTTCTCCACCACACATGTTCCTGCACTTCCTGCACTCTCCCAACCTGGAGAAGTGCCTGCCTTTGATTTTATTATATCACTATATTTCTATTGTATCACTATATTTCTATTCCATCACTATATATCTACAGGGATCACAAATTTTTGAAGCCAGAAGTACTGAGGACAACACCTATCATCCATTTTACTTCTCCCATATTTGTGGAGTAATCCCCAAATCAACACAAATCTTCCAAATTCAAAATACCAATAGATCAGGGTGTTTGGAGATCTTCCATTGGATGTGTTGCCAGGTGGAAAAAAAAGAAGAAAAAATGCCAGATGCAATAGAGACAAATAATGAATTATTATTTTTTTTACTTTGAGATTGGGAAACTCCAACCCCATCTCCAGCTGGCAGGGAAAGAGAGGAACATGTGTATTTTATCAAAGAGGTGTCTATTTTGCTTTGGCTTTCGAAACGTCATTTAAACAACACACCCCCAAACTGAAACCCTCCCGTTCTGCACTCTTGGATGCAACTGTCCCTGCTGGCCTCAGAAATGTGCAGGTTGTTGGCTCTTATCTGTCAGTGGTGCTCCTGCATCCATGGATCCATATAGCCATATATCCATATCTATATACAGATGTTATCTAGCTGTCACATCCACCAAGTGTCTAAATACACCCAATAGTCTTTCTCCTCTTTTTCACTGGGAACAAGATAACAGGTAGGCAGACAGAGGAACACGTGTAGAACATTAGCTCTTGGTCCCTGTAAGCTTATCTTATCAGTTTAGTCTAAATCTCAGAGCCTTTTGCTCTGGATTGCAAGCAAGGCCAAGCTTTAATTTGGAAAATGTGGCGCTGGGAAGAGAACCCTGACATTTGGCTGAGAGCTCAGGAGCAGGGCTATCAGCTCCCTGATGAAACCACAGCCTAAAGGGACAACAAAGCTGCCTGTCCCCCAAAATCCAGCAGAGAATTCCAAGGGTTGAAAGGGAAAGAAACGGCTTTGGATATAATGGGAAGTTTTAGATCTCGCAGGAGGAATGCTGCTGAAAATGAGAACCATTTGAAAGCTCTGGGGGTTATGAAGTGGAATTCCCACTCATACAGTACACAAGAGTTATTAAGTGTGTATATGAGACTCCTGTTTTACTTCATGTACATGATTATTTTATACAGGGAAGTTTGGAAAGAATTATAGACTGAGCCTGAGGCCAAGCCAAGAAGCAAGATGAGCAGCAGCAGCAGCTAAAGGAGAAAGGTTGAGCTGGCAGTGGGGAAGCAGCCGGCCAGACAAGGGTTATTTATAGTGCCTGGAGCATGGGAATGTTAATTGAAATCAATCAGTGGCCATGAGGACACTAAGTTGGAGTGTCAAGCTAGAGCAATTATAAAGCCCATCTCAGGGGGCTTGCATGTCCTGACTGCCTTTTTTTTTCTTTTTTTTTCCATGGGATGGAGATTAAGCAGCCATTCACTTTGGAGTGAGGAAGACACAAGACGGTTGCACTGCACATCTAAGCCAAAAATCAAGTCAAACTCTACTACTGTTTAAAAAAATCACCCACCAGCAGTGCAAACAACTGGGCTTTCCCTTGTCAGGTATTTCTAACAGGAAAATGGGGGCTGGAGGTCTCTGGTAATGTTGTAGCATAAAGGAAAAAGGTCCATTTACCAAAAAAGTGGAAAAAAGTTACTTTAAATTGTATTTAAGTCCCTTCCCCTCCCATTTGGCAACACTGACATTTGGCAGCTCTGACATCTGACCTAGGGCAGACAAATGACAGCCAAGCATTTAAGGCATCTGCCAGTCTGCTGCTGTTGTAACTGAATTGTGCCATAATTAACTAAAAATTGTATTAAAATACAAAGTGGGGATATTGCAGTGCCAAGCACTGGGCAAAGGAGAACAACATTTTCCCATTAGGGCAAAGGACCTTAAACTGAAAGTACCAAGGACAGTTTGCACATTGCTGAGGGCAGGGTTAGATGGGATACTGGGGAGAAATTTCTCCCTAAGAGGGTGGGAAGGGGCTGGGATGGATTTCCCAGAGAAGCTGTTGCTGCCCCTGAATCCCTGGAAGTGTCCAAGGTCAGGTTGGACAGGGCTTGGAGCAACCTGGGATAGTGGAAGGTGTCCCTGCCATGGCAGAGGGGTGGGATGAGATGAGTTTAAAAGTTTCTCCCAACCAAAAAATGAAGTGGCTGACCTGGGACAGGGGTACCAGATGCCAGGCAAAGGTGAAAAGTGGAACATTTAATGCTTTAAAAACCTCCACCACAATCTTGGCTAAGCCTGGTGTCAAGCACAGCTTTGGCAGCCAAAGATGAGACACCACCAGTGCAAGTGAAAAAGGAATCGATCCACGTTTTAATTGCACTGTTTGAATTGTTGACAGAACACTTCCCATGTCTTCACCTCCAGCGTTGCTGGCTCCCCGATAAGGCCCACGTGTGCTTTCTGTCCTTTCGTGCAGCAGGGAGATAAGCCCTGACTGACGAGCTTACAAATATTGGGAAATCCACAAACCAAATTTGAAGCACTGCTGGGAGGGGGAGGATGGAGGCTTGGCAGGGCTGCTGGGTGTTTGGGAAAAGCAGAATAAACGCTTTGCCTCTCTGGAGGACTCAGCAAATGGATGGAGGAGTGTGGAGGGAGGTCTCCTCAACACCAGGTTCACTCCAAGCCTTATGGACAAAGCTCTACACACCTCAGCTGGACTCAACTCATCAGTTATTCAGCAACATTAAGCAACTCCTTCAGCTATAAAGACTCCAGGTACTCACACAAAAAAAAACAAGCCCCAAAATGAACATATTTCACTTTTCCCCCCAAAACTCCTTTCTTATATTTGTTACGTACAATTCTGTAATGGCTGAAAGTGGCATTTGTAATGCTAGGAAGTGTTGAGAAAGAACCAGATTAAAGGGCTGCAGCTCCATTCCTGGGAATGCTAACCCTCCGCAGACTAATATGATTCCCTTTGAACTAGAATCCTTCACAGAAAGAGAAGCTCCTTCCAGAGCCCTGCCCTGCCTTCAGCCACCCCAGGAGCACGCAAACCCCGGCCATGACAATCACCTCTGGATCATCTCTGCAGCACAGCTGGAGCCCTGCGTGCCAGACCTCGGCACTGGCCAGCACTTTGTACATAATTAACCCTCCTGATGTTGCAACTTCAAGGGAGTTCAGTCCGGCTGCTGGCAGTCAAACACCCAGAATCTGCTGATGCCGGCAAATTACGTGGCAAAGAAAGCTCCAGGATTTTGGGTTCTGCAACAAAGGGTGATTCTTTCCTTCCGCCCACACTTTGGAATTTGGATGATGCTGTTGACTCAGTTGTGCTGCTCCTGCTCAACTGAGGAGGCTCTCACAGGGAATATTCACCCAGGTGCCTCCCCTGCCCAAGCAGGTGCATCCAGGTCAGCAGGAGATCCAAAGTTGGATCAGAACCTCAGCTCTCAGGATCTCAGCTCTCTGCTACAAAAGTGCCTTAATAGAGATGCATTTCTTTTCAATACTCAGCAGAAAGCAAATCAAAAGCAACACCCAAGTGCAATTTGGCATTGCTCACATCAGGGTTCCAAGGACTGAGTCAGCAGAAGGGTCTGTGGCAACAGGAGTGAATTGTGTGTTGGAGCAAACCCGCTGTGTCTGCAGGAGATAAATGCACACATGTATGTACGTGCATGTGAGAAAAAAGAAATCCTCTCTGACAGAGGTTCCTGTAACTGAGCTGGGCTTTGTTTTGCCATAGCACCCCACCTGCTACCCCTTGGCCACCCAAGTTGAGAGCTGTGTTGTTGACTTGAGGCGTTTCCACTCCTTTTTCCTTAAGCAGGCTAAATTACAGAGGCATTTTCATATGAAAATCTTTCATTTGAAGAGATTTCTAGCACCACAGGGACAGTGAGGTTTGGTGCCTGTGAGCACACGTGATTCTGAGGGCACACACAACAAGCAGTGTTGCTCTGTGTATCTAAGTGGGGGCAATGGAGATTCAGGGCAAGAAAAAAGTAGAAAATTGCACAGCATGCTGGGAATAGTGGGATTACAACAAGGTTAATTCCAGACCAATTTACTTTCCCAATTCTTTGAATCATATTAGTTTTACATCCAAGACCAAAGAGCTGGCACTGATGCAGAGTGTCACAGCGTTGGTGTTATCTCCTCACGAGCATCACCGTGGCATGAGCCAACAGCAGCACGTTCAGCCTTTCTCCCCAGTGTTACAACACAACAAATGGACCAGCCAAAAATCTCTGATCAGGGGTTTCTGGGGTCACCTGATTAAATTTCTACTACCAAATGAGAGACTTTGACCTGGCCTTTCTGATACTCCTCCAGTTGTGGGTCAGGAGTTGAATTAAGGTCACCACACCACAGATGTCCCCACTTGTCCTCTTTTGGCAGAGGTGAAAATCAATCTCTGCACAGAAAGAGGTACCAGGACGTTGGCTTGTGCAGGAGCTCTAACTGGACACCCAGAGATTGGAAATTCTACAGTGCCATCAAGCAGATCCAGCCTTTGGCACACGCCAGACCCAGAACGTGCTGCAGTGCCAGCCCATGCCTGCAGCCACTGCTGGATTAGTTGGATTTATTATCCACACACCCCAACACATCTGCCTGTGTCATTCTGTCAGGAAACCCTGGCAGACAGACATGAGGGCTGGGGTTTGTCACTGCTCTTCCCAGTCATTTGATGCAGACACATCAGGATATTTTAGGAAATTCTAAAGCAAAAATTCACCTGTCAGCAACTGTTTTCCAAAACTTACTTTCAGAGAAGAACATGTCTCACAAACAAACACAGACACCTACTCACACTCCTGATTGCACAAACTGACCTCTGTGCTATGCTATCAATGCTTTGTGTATTTTTCAGGAATGATGTATAAACATTTCCAGCAAAATAGCTCTCATTTAAGGTTGTTTACCTGGTGATGCCTCCTGCTTCCTTGCTAAGGCTTCTGAGAAAACTGTATCTTTAGAGGAGAAGTGAACTGATACACTGCAGCCTCACTCCTTTGCCCACACAACCCTCCAAACTCAGGATCCAACATCTCCAACAGTCGGGAAATGCTGGAAGTCCTTGTAAAAATCACGGGCTCAGAGAATGATGCCAGAGGCAGTTGTTCTGCCTCTGTTTATGAACTGTGCTTGTTCTAGGATGTCCTTCCTCCACCTTGGCACTAAAATAGGTCCTTTCAAAGCACTTTTGACTATTGCAGTGATCTGCTGCCATGTTGTTTCAGATGGCTGGGTTATGGGATTAGAAAACAGAACAACCTTAATGCCAGTGCTCCAGCCTGGCCATGGACTGGTGACCCCCAGCCCAGGCACAGCCCCTTCCCTACCCACACAGCTGAGCTCAGGCAAAGGGGAAAGCTCATCCCAAGGTTTTTTTCCTTTGCTGGGATGCCCCAAAGCTCACAGCCCTCAGTTTTGGAGAGCAGCCCATGCTCAGAACATGGCAAGTTTGATGTGAGCTCAGGTTTGGGTCTGCACACAAGGTAAACTCCAGGTACAGCCTAAGAGCAACTGGACATATTTATTTCTGGGAGAAACTCCACAGAGATGTTATTCCATGCAGATGGAGGGTCTGAACACAGGCAGCAAATGCAAGGCAGATCCTTCCCCAACCTCTCATCACCTGATGTGCAGGACTGCGCTCACATGGGTGAGCCTTCCACTTCAATCAGTACCTTGGAAACCAAACCCCAAAATGCCCTGTCAGTACCACCTGCCCTGGCATGGTTCTCTGTACCCAAATGCATTCACCTGAGCAAGACACAGTCACTGCCATGACTGACACAGCCCTCAGGCTCCCAGACTGGAGAAACTGTGCCAGTATCCAGAGGGAAAAGGCTCCCAAGAGCACAGCTCCATAACCTGACTGCATTCTCCCCCTGCCTCTCCCTGTCTGCCATGCCCAGAACAGCAGATCTCACTCATAAGCACCAGAGACAGCAGAGCTTTGCCAGAGAAACTCCTATGTGGGTAAGATACTAAAATTTAAAAGGCTATCGACTCCCAGATAGAGGGCTGGTGGAAATGGCACCTCTGCCATCAGGATTCCCAGCTCTGGGTTTGCTCCTTTGGTTTAGGAAGCCCTGGGAGGGCAAACAGCAGCTGCTGACAGACTCAGCTCACTCGCTTGTACCAGCAGGGCACCAAAGGTTTGACTTTCCTGTAAGGCCACACGGGGCATTGTAAGGCTTTGGAAACAGGCACTGGCACAGAAGAAGTGACAGGAGAATGTTAAGAGACTGCATGAATGCAATCCTGGTCATGGGAAACTCCATCCCTTTGGTAGGCACACAGGGAAGGCTGATAGATCTTGCCACAAACTTGTTTCTACTGGGACACCAAGATCAGTCCAAGTCCCAAAGCAATGAAACCCTCAAGAATAGCAGCAAGACTTATTGCAGGATTAGGTTTATGATTTGTCAGGCTATGAACCTCTTCAGTTATTCCCAAACCAGCATTTCCTGTGTTTGTCAGCCTGACCCTGAGAGCTAACATCCCTCCAGCCCAGCACACATGCTGGCATTATCAGTA
Source organism: Ammospiza nelsoni (assembly GCF_027579445.1). NCBI lineage: Eukaryota > Metazoa > Chordata > Aves > Passeriformes > Passerellidae > Ammospiza > Ammospiza nelsoni. The sequence continues at coordinate 9,232,776 of NC_080650.1, read as the reverse complement.
TTTTTTATTATTTATTTATATTACACCATAGGCTGTTTATCACTGAGGATCCCAGTCCCTTTGCTGATGGATATATCAGAAAACATCCTGAAAACACTACAAACCTCTCACAGGGAATAGATCAAAGGCCAAGTAGCTCTTCTGCCCTGTTCAGGGGATATCCCTGCACCTCTCAAGACTACCAGAACATGCCATGGGTCTAATTCTGGAGTTTTACTTCATTCCAGAGAAGATTTTTAGCTGAATAATGATTTAAATCAAAGCAGCACAAAGGCTCCCAGTTTCTGGCCAAGGACTGCACTGGGACTGCTCCAGCTCAGGCCAGAGGTTGGCGGAGGTAGCAGAGTCAAAACCACCTCTGCCCTGACCTTGTGCTCTCACCAGCATTTTCCACTTCTGTCCCCATGTTAGGAAGCAGCTGAGTGACCCTTTTGAGGGATAAATCCCTGAATTTTATGCCTGAAGGACAATTTCATTCTCTCTCCCTGCAGTTCCCTCCCACTTCCTCCCTCCTCCCTGAAAGAAAGATAAACGACTTTGCTGGAGGAAAGGGTGAAATTTCATCCTGGATCAAAACCCATGAGCAGAATCCCCATGTGACGGTTCGCAGAATGTGTTTTGCATGCAAATATCATACATGCAAAGTGAAAATGAGTCATTTCACAGCAGCTCTGGCTCTAGGCACTGAGTGACTTCTCCTCTGTGACTCCTACACTTGTCTGTCTCCCCTCATTCACCAGCTCCTGTGGTTTTCTCGGCCTGTTTGCCTGCTCAGACTCCAGTCTCTTTATGTAGGATATTAGTAAGGAAGGAAGGAGAGAGGTTTTTTTTCTTCCCTCTCTTAGATTTGTTTCACATTCTGGTTTTTACAGCTTTGAGGTTTTTGCTCACTGCTTTCACCATCATCTTCAGTTGCTGTGTATTGGCTCCCAAAATCCAGAGAGGCCAAGAGTTTCCAAAACACAGCAGTGGTATTTGTACTGGCTCCTGAACATGCTTGGGCATGGACACGGCTTGACTTGCTCTCCCCACACACACAAGCTGTTTTCTTTCATTATGGCTGTTAATTGTTTGCTGTCGAGTTCTAGACATGGGGGCAAATCTATTTTGCAGTAGGAGTGATTAAAAAATGAGAGAACAAAGTGAAGTTCACCATCAGGTTTGCCTTGAGCTGATCACACAAGCTCAGAGATCAAGGGCAGAATGAACCCTCTGCACTCCTGGTGCGCGAGCAAAGGGAGAGGGGAAGCTGGAGGTTTTGGCTGCCTCGATGGAAAAACAAATACCCTCCCACAAATGAGCAATTCTCACAGCCTTGAATTAGTGCTGGCAAGAGTCACCCAGGAGCAGCCTCGCTCCAGGATCAGGGTCTGAGGATATCAGGGCAAATCTCGGTGCCCTGAAGAAGATCCTCATGGAAGGTTTGTAGCCATGGCACAAGAGCCATGGACAACAGAGAAAACTCCAAAGGCCTGTGCTCTCTTCCCCCCAAAAACACACTAAGCCACCCCAAATCCTACATCTCTTAAATCAGACAGTAGCTAAAACAGCAAAAGGGAGCCCAGGTCTCACTTTGCAAAGCAGAGCTTTACTGTTACCCATCCCTTTCTGCTGGCAGTGCCACAAACCCCAAGCCCAGTAAAGCACAGATGGCCTAAAACCTGTGCCTGGAAGGAGAAACCTTGAGCCCTGACTCTCACACAGGGTCCAGCCTGGCTGGACACACCAAGGGACTTGGAGCAGCCATCCTTTAACCACAAAGCTGCAACTATTTGTCTGTTGTTTACCTCCCCCTCTTCCTCCCCACGACTGACCTCCTCCTCCTCCTCCTGCTCCTCGCCGCCAATCAGCCCAGCCTGCCAGCATAGGGGTTACAGCATGACATAATTGCAACATGCATAAACAACATTTGCCATTAAGGGATACTTTTAATGAGAAACAGAGCTGCGAAGGGGAAGCATCAAAGTGGCTCACGGAAGGAAACCGCCTGGAACAAAATCCTACTTGATGCCCCAATTAATATGTTCCCTAATTCTATTTCCTGCACTTGTGGTCCCCGCAGCCTCCTTGCTTTAATTTCTTTGGGAGGATGGAGAGGAAGGAACCTGGAAATGCAGCATCTTCATGGCTGACTTGATGTGCAGGCAATGTGCAGATTAGAACAAATTAGAGAATTAAAAAATAACCGACGACAGACTGAGGAAATGTCATCCCCAGGATAATAGTATTAATTGAGACCTGGGTTTTGCAGGCCAGCTTTAGAAAAAAACAACAAAGCCGAAAGCTGGAGTAATAGGACTGGATTAATTACCCTGGCAGGTTTTTCACTCCACCCCATGCTCTGCCCAGCCTCGATCTCAAAGCCCAGTGACAGTCACTGTGTCTGCAGTGTCTCCTCAGTGCAAAGGCAGATGTTTTATCAGCTCCAAGCTTGGCAGGGCAGAGCTGCCCAGGGTTTCTGTGCCCAGGGATGAGCAGGACAGGGATCCATCCAGGATCCTTCCCAAGAAACCCAGAGACTGCATCACTTCCAGATCTGTCCTGTGGTGAGTGAAGTGCAGCTGAGCACCTCATGTTCTCCTGACCTTGGGTTTGACTCCAAAGAGAAGGGGAGAGTCTGACATGTGGAAGTTGTATACAGCTGACAGACCCTACACTCAAAAAAAAACATTCTAGGAGGTATGGTCAGTGATTCCCTATATCCAGGTGGAGTCACAGGGATAAAGGCAGTTAAAAAACCAAAACTAAACAGTCCCTATCAAATAACCACTCTAAAGCTGATCACAGAAGTAGAGAACAACACAGACCACTAATGAAAGGAGAGAGAAGTGGTAAGATGAACCATCTGGGGAACATCTCTGTTTAACCTTCACCAACAACTTGAAGCTAAACAGAGGCAGAAGACTCAGAAATTATGTCAGCTTTTTTTTTTGTTGTTTTTTTTTTTTTCCCTGAATTCCTATGGAGACAGGGTTGGTGTGATCAGAGCTTGCTCACCCACAGTTACCTCACCATCTTTGAGCCTCAGATCTTGATTTGGTTGAAATACCACATTTTTCAACAAAGATCTCAGGGTTACATAGTTCCGACAAGTATCACACTACCAGGAAACCAGGTGGGAAAGACTTCCCATAACAGCCTGAAAAAGGGAAACCCCAATCTTAGCAGGCACCAGAGAATCCTATAAGGTAGAAAATTACAGCAGTTGAGGCTTCAGAATCTATGGTACAGAATAAAGATCTGCAAGCTGTGTATGCACTCCAAATCCTCCTCCACATTTGCAGGGCTTTGCTCTCAGCACTGCAGGAAATAGGACATAGGGGATACTGTCCCCCACATTCCAGAGGGAATTCCTGCTTTAAAGCAGAATTAACATTTAGAGAGGAAAAATAAAAAAAAAAAGGATCCTGGACCAAAGAGATAGAGGAGCAAATCACTCCTGGTTTCCAGCTGTTAAGAAGTTCCAACAAGCTCTTAAAAATTCTGCTGACACATGGCTCTGCCCAGTCTGCTCCCACTGAGTGTCACAGCACAGCCATGGAGAACAGGAATCAGAGGATCATGGATTGGTTTGGGTTGGAAGGGACCTTAAGGATTATCTGGTACCAATTGACCCTTGCCATGTGCAGGGACATCTTCTGCTTGACCAGGTTGGTCAGAGCCCCACCCAATGTCCTTGGACAGCTGGGATGGCTGGTCAAGAATGGTGGGACACTGGTCACCTCCTCAGGGCAGGTTCTCTACAACACCCACGGCCAAGCTGGATCTCCTCTCCCTGGATCTGATGGGAGGGTTTAGCTTCTCCTCCCAGGTGACTTCAGCAGCTCCCTGACCATGGCAAGGATTCCAGGAAACAGCCCCAAATCCGTGTCAGACCCTCTGGCTGCCCCAAGCACTGCAGACAGACAGCCCTTGCTTCTCCCATTCTCCTTTTCCTCATTTGAGATTTGTTAGGGAGACCAAAGCATTTGTTTATGGATACAAAAGACAGTGACAGCTGGCTTAAATTCTTGGCATCAGAAGTGTTTTATGTTGAAACCAGGCTTTTTTCTTTTTCAAAAACAAAATTTTTAGCCAGAATTTTTCTTTACTTTTGGCATTTGGATAGACAATTGGGTCCTTTCGGAATAATTTATCTATATTTTTATTGAACTTACCAAAATTGTTTGCAAAACAAGAATGTGTTTTTTCCTCCTCACCACAGCTGCTGTTTTCAGAAAGTGAAGTTTGTTCTAATCAAAGCTACAGTGGCTGATTTGTAAAATTAGTTCCCTAAAGAGATTAAAAATGGCTCCAGCTTCTACAGCATTTTCAAATTTGTAAAGCAGAAACAATATGAAATGACAGCTTTTAAAATATTTTTGATAAAACCTGTCACCAGCTCACAGTGGAGTTTGTTTTGTTACCAAGAAAAATCTTTCTCCTTGTGGACTTCCCCATTTAATCTCTTCCACACTGATACTGGTGGAAATTAAATTTCAAACTAGATTTTACAGTCTAGGCTTGAGTCTTTGCAGGGAATCTCAGAATGCAACTCTGAGCATTTGATGCTAAAAAAAAAAGGAGTTTCTGCACATTTGCAGATCTGCTATTCAGGAATACTTTCAAAATGGCTTTATTAAATATCAGCTTCACTAGAAACACTGGATTTCTCACTTACTGAGAAAATATTTAACATATGGGAAACCATTAAAATGGGACATGATGCAGTAAGAAGCCAGGCAAGTCTTTCCCTTAGTTTAGGCTGAGATCAGAACCAGGAGAGGGTGCAGCCCTGGATGACAGATCACTTTTACTCAGACAGAGCCCAGGCTGTAGATGGCCAACACTTTCCAGGGAGCTCATCCAGGAGCAGGTTTGGTTCTGCAGAGCTTTCTACAACAGCACAATTTAAGATGCTTCCAACCTCTCCAGATTGAAGGCAGCTCCCTGAGGGAACTTGGAGAAGTCACCTATTGCTGGCCTGGAGCCCAGCAAGGTCAGGTCATACAGAGTTAGACTGAGCTTGGAGTTGTACTGGACTCAATTCTGGAAGAAGTCAGATAAACACAAAGCCACAGTTAATTAGACTCTTCTGTCATTGTACAGACCCAAGAGAAGTTAAAGCTCACTACTTCAAAGCATTTTTCTCCAAGTCTGGGGATTTGAGAACATAATTCACCTTAGGACAAGACAAACAGTACAACACTTTTAGACCTGCTGCTGTTCTCTCAGTGCCCAAAGGCACCTACTCACCCAAGGAGAAACAGCAGCAACTTAAAGGCTTTGGGTGTAGAAAAGCAGGTCATGAAGGAAAGTAGAATAACTGTGGATGCTTCCACCACTACATCAGCCTTTCCCCTCAGTGATTTCCCCCACCTTGCTATTGCTTGACACATCATTACCTGGTAATAGGTCTCTCAGCTGTGGGTGGGAAGGGGAGTGGAAAGAGCTGCTGGGAACTTAAGGACCACAGCAATCCGTGTGCTCAATAAAACCAGAGATGCATGTCTGGAAAAGGTAGAGCAGACATATAGGATTGCAAAAGAGGCCCTTGCTCACACGATCTGGGCTCAGGACTGGCCAATACCTCCTGCAACGAGTGGGAGGGAGAGGTGCTCACATGACGTTGCTGGAGCAGTCCCTCATTCGTTACTTGACTCCTGGTTTTACTATTCTCCTTAATGGACTCCACTTCCTCCCTTTTCCCAGCTTGTGAGCATTAAAAGGACTGGACCTCCACATGTGCTGACTCTCAGTAGGGAAACACCCCATATTATCACAGGGAACTTTATCTCATCTGCAGCCTGTGACACCTTCCCACAGAGGATGTGCTTTGTACTGTCCAGTCCGGACAGAAAAATATTGCAAAACACAACAAAAAAAGACAATCATTTTCCTTGTTTAGATTTCGCTGGAGCTGCCAGAAAATCCAGCTGGTTGAAGCATACTGAATGTGCTTTGCAACTATTTCCTAAGAAAGTTTTCTTTAGTAAAGTCTTGTGAACATTCCTGTTGGTGCATTTGCACAAAAAATCAGCAAGACTTGAGAGAAACAACTGCAAAAGTTCTCTCTTTCTAAACCTGTTCTCAAGGAAGGAAAATTTATGAGTTTCAGACAATTTATGTTTTAATTTCTTACATAGAGTTTATGTTTCAGCTGAAGGTTGGGTCTTTTAAAAGGTTTTCATTCTTTAGGTGGGCAAACTTTGAAGGCCAACCTTCAACCATGTATAAACCAATGAAATAATTTTATCTGGATTCTTCCAAGACACCAAGCTCTCAGCTGAGAAATGGATTTATCCATCCTAACTTGAAGCACATATTTCAGTGAGTAATCCTGGGTGACTTGGTAGCTCCTGGAGAGGACCAGACACTGAGGGATCACCCTCCTGACCCCCAGCTTCTCTCCACCAGGACTTGTTGGGATGACACTGGCTGACTCTTGCAACAGAATTGAAGCCTGTCAATCCTACTAAATATTCCTGTCACCAGAAATCCCAATATCCAATGATTGCATAGCCTGCCTCGCTCACTCCTTCCCTCAAGACAGCAATTATCCACCTGAGGCTCCTTCCTTGCTTTCCACAGACCCCAGAATTCATTAGGCAAGTTTCCAATCTCACAATCTGGACTTGGGGAGCCATTCCCTCACCTCCTACGTGGTCTCAGCTGCGTGAGATGCCATCACTGCTTGGCCTCACCCAGCAGGCAGACCCACCACCACTTGGAATAGCTTGTTCTGTTTCCAAGGAACAAAGGGATCCTCTAAAGCATTTAGGAAAACTGTTTGATGGCCAGTTGATTTTTTTAGGGGGCTCCCATCTAGTGCTGCCTCTCCTTTCCAGCACAGGCTGACCCTCCAGCAGCAACACTTTTCTCCCAGCTAAGTGTTGCCCCCATCATTTCTTTTCCAGCCAGGGTTCACATGGAAAAAGCATAGAAAGCATTGATATTACAAACACTGAACGCTCAAAACACAGGCTTTTGAGTCCAACTAGTTTAATTTGGACAGGCAAGATGCATATTTATCTGATACCACTACACCTGGAGCACAGCAACTCCTATTGCACAAAGTGTTTCCAACCCAACCCCAGTGGTTTCCAGGAGATGTGGTGTCCCCTCCTTGGTTCCCCCCACCCTGCAGTTTGTTTACAGACTGTGGGTAAGGCAAAAGCTCACTTACATATGTAGGTTTTTAAAAGTCACTTCACCTGTAAGAGCTCAGCTGCTTTGCATGATCACAGAACTATGGAGTTGGGTGGATTTGTCAACTCAGTGAGAGTTTCCCTAAACAATGGCACAACACAGGTTTAAAGTAACGTAACTAGTACAAACTTCCCCCTAAAGCCTGTCAAAATCATTCCCAAGCCATGCTGCCATCAGGAGATGCTAACAGTTCTTTGAATTTCCCCCGGTTCAAACCTGAGCCTCCTTTTGGGTGGCCCTTGTCACTCACAGGGACTCCAACTGCCAGCTGTTGGAGGCAGAGAGCTGGAACACGGCCACCCCCTAAAAACCTGCAGGTGATCTAAGCTCAGCCTGTGCATCTGTGCAGTTCTGTAAAGAAATCAGGAATAATAATGGGAAATGAAATGTCTCAGCCCTACATGACTCAATTTTCCGATCCGAGATCACTTTCTTCTTCCATTGTCCTTTATATGGTTTATAATCCTCCACCAGGAAGAAGAGAGAGGGAGCAGCCTGGTCTATGGACAGTGTCCCTGCCCATGGCAGGGGTAGGAATGAGATGATCTTTATGGTCCCTTCACATATTCATTTATGGTTACTTAAGGTGATGGAGATGAGAGAGCCCAGGAAACAGTCCCATGAGGCATGTCCTGCTGTCTGGAGCCACCCCCACATGCCATGGGGCAGTGCCCTGCCAGAGAGCCCTGCCAGCCCCCCAGGCACCTGCCCATTGCAGGGCTCTGTGCCTGGCAGGGCCCCCCAGCCCTCAGGAACTTGGCTCCCAAATGGGGTCATTAGATGTGAATGGCTTTTGCATTAGCAGCTCTCAGGCCCCCGAGTACCACCCCTGTCACTTCCGCAGGCACCAGCACAAGCCTCGTTTCAAACCTCCAATTTGTCTGTTTAGTGTCTTCATAAAGGAGGGGAAAATGAAAGAGAGAGGCGGGGGGAAGGGGCCAGGATGACTAAATCAGTAACTTGTCTCTAATTTCTCTGCGCCCCCCCACCCCCAGACTTCCCCTAGGGACACAGGCTTCAAAGGGAGCTACAAATATTTACTAATTCTATTAACAGGATACAAATTGTTTTCAGGGGAGCATCAAGCACACAAAGCCGTGTCAGCCCCCCCGCTCGCAGACCCCCGGCGCACACCCCCTGCCCCAGCACAGCCACATGCACTGCGCAGGCTACGAGCCCTTCCCGCCTCCCCAATTTTTCCTAAGTTCAAGATGAGTTGAAGGGTCAAAAAGGCAAAGGGTGTTTCAGAAGTTTAGCAGACAGCATTTGGTAAGGGGAAGGCAGCGGGAGGGGGTGGGGGGAGTGAGGAGAGAAGGAATCTGGCATGCATTAGGCTGAACAGTTCCAAACATCCATCCTCCACAGACTTGTTACTTTCTTTCTTTCTCACAGAGTTTTTTTGGGGTTTTTTTTTGTAATTTGTGGTTTATTTAAGCATTTTTTTTTTTTTGTTTCATATCAGCCAACAACTATATTTTAATCTCCTTCCCCCAGCCTCCTATGCTGCCTGCTCGCCTCCAAGAGCACACGCCTGCGATGCTCAGACTGAAACACTCAGACACATCCTACATGCTCTGCCAAGGAGCTGCTGCTGCAACAAGGTTGAAAAAGTTCCTGGAAATCTGAAAGGTGAATAAAATGCTCCATGGTGGACAAAGAAGTGAGGCAATATGTGCGCTGAGATGCTCCATCAAGTGAAAGGTGTCCCTGCCCATGGCATGGGGTGGAACTAGATCATCTCTAAGGTCCCTTCCAGCTTAAAGCACTCCATGATTCCCAGCAAAATGCAGAGGAGGATGAACACTGCTCATGTCACCAGGTGTAACAGCCATGGAGAGCTCTCTAAAAGGAGAATAAGGTCTTAGTCCAAAGGCCACAGTTGCTGTTGCACAGCTCAATGGTATAATTAGAGTTAATACCAGATAAGCTTTTGGCTCCACAAAGTCTTCCAGGATGTAATTTTCCACACAGCTTAAATGTTGACCCATATCTCATTATGTTTTATGAGCCCAAAATAAGAACAGTACAGGCTACATATTCAAAAGAAATTATACTTCCCAAATGTCCAGCTACCTAAAGCAAAGCCATCTGGCTGACTGTACAGGTGACCAAATCCCCCATGGGACAAGACAAGATGACATTGGTTGGTGACAAAGCAAGCCAGACCTGACCTCCCAGAGGTTCCCTCCTCCACCCAGACAGGAGTGGAGAACCCAGCCAGGCAGGACAGCACTGTGTAATCCCAACATGGGAAATGACTTGCAGCAGATGTGTCCCTCTGCTGTCACCAGACTGCCAGGTGTGGCACAAAGATTGTTCTCTCGCATGGAAGTGATGTCATGGGGAGGAGAAGGCAGTGCATCATTTATTTGTTAACCTTTCCTGGCATGCCAAGTATTTTCACTTTTGTTCTGGGTCAAGGAGTGCTAAAGATGGAGCAGAGTGTTTGGCACATTGTGGAGGAGCTGTTGGAGAGGACCTGCCTTCTGCCAACCAGATGTGGGAGCTGACAGTCGGGGAATGTGGTTCTTAAAAGAGAATGAACCTGACCAGTGATTCCCTCAATCTTAACCACAAATCTTGTTCCTTTCCTTCTCATCAGGAGATCCTGCCAGTTCTCCAGATATTTTTTTCCCCACCAACAGGAAACAAGCAGCTAAACTGTGTTTTAGTGGAAATCTCCTCCCCTTTCAGGAAAAAAAATCAATCATAGAATCATTAAATACCCTGAGTTAGAAGGGACTCAGGAGGATCATGGAGTACAACTCCTGAATCCAACCCAAGCCCAAGTCCCTCAGCTTTTGAGGGGAGAGATGGAAGGGCACATGAACACAAGAGCAGCATGCAGAGCAGCCAGAATCATAAAATCATGGAATAGTTTGGGCTGGAAGGGACAGAGAGGTCACCAAAACAAGGCCAAGCACTGCACCCTGTCCATGGCACCCAGCTTCAGGTGGTTAACTCAGACACACGTAGGACCAGTCACGTTGCCCTTGTCTTATCAATGGAAGAAATAGGTACCTCCAGAGGGCAATTTAAACCTCAGGTGGATTAAAGTGCCCTTTGGCACTAAGCAGTTCAATAGTGCCTGAAATTAGCCAGGATGAATCTCGACCTTAATCAGCAAATGGACTTTTCATTCTGTGAAAAGTGTCAAGATTGCAAATTATTTTTCATTTCAAATGAGGACCAAAAAAATCCTCCACCAACATTTCATTTTCCCCATGATTTATTTTTAAATTCATTTGAGTTAATCAAAATATATATTTTCAATCCCTTCAAAACATTCCCATTTAATTTTACACATCTTTAATTTGTCTACACATAAATTGCATTTTAAAAATTAAAAGTTTTCCCTCCAAGGAGAAAGAACAAACTCCTTTGGTTTGCACCTACCAAAGTCAGACCTCTGATGCTATTTCCCTCATGTTATTTAAAACAAAGATTCTTCAAAACTTATCCACTTTCACATAGAAAAATAATCAATTTTCATCAAGGTGATGACATTTTCCTAGAAGATGCAGTGGTATTTTCTGAGCCACTTAGGGTGAGCATGACTTAACTACCCTATAGAGGAGGATAAGTCAAGGGTTGGACAGGGCTTTGGTGAGGGACAATTTGTCCCAGAGTAGTTGAAAAGGATGAGGTGCCCATCTCCTTCCTAATACGTGCTGTCCTGTTTGACTATGGCTTGAATAATGTGGCTCTGCTAGAAATATCAATCTCCAGCAAAAAGTCTTGCAGCACACAGCTTGAGAGGGAAGGAAGGAGGAGAGGGGGAAAACCCACCACCAAATGAGTTCTCTGATAGTTTTCAAATGTTCAGAATGTCAATCTCCTGGCAACACCTGCACATGGCACATAGACCTTGGCTTGCTGGAGTCCCCACAGCATCTTTTCAAGTAATCTACGGGAGAATAGAAGGATGTGGCCTTGGAAAAAACCCTCTAAGTGCAGAAACAGCTGTGGCCACATTTCCTACGTCTGACATCTCAAGGTTGCTGCAAGAGGGGAGAATAAGGACAAACAAGGCTTGAACACAGGCTCTCCCTCGGAAAGTATTCCCCATGTGCTGGTTGTTCATTAAAGAGTTCAGCAACTCAATTTGCAAAAGGATTTTAGCTGATTCCTGGTAGCTGCTTTCTGCACTAGTAGTGGTGTAGAAGATTTCTGTGCTGCCTATCTGCAGCTCCCTGTGGATACCCAAGTACACGCAGTGTGGATGTTTGACCAAAGTTACAAGGGTGGTAAAATTCTGTCAAACATCCTTGCTCCCATGAGTGGACTTACAAAAGGGTGAAGAGCATTACACAGAGTGATCACACCAGTCCAGATCAGTACTGAAGGTAAAGGGAATCCTGAGGATTATCCCAGCATTTTGGTTACCTGCATAGCTACTCCACATCTGACACTTGATATCACACCAGTATGGCCAAGGAGGCAAATAATTTCCAAACTGGGAATGAAGCAGTCCTTGTCATGGGCAGATCTGACAATAGTGCTTCACCTCTGGAACAGCACCAAATCCAAGTGGCTGGTGTAGCCATTAGTGCCTTCTGGTTAGTTCATCATCCCACAGAGAGGCCTGAGCATCCACACTAGGAGAGGTGTCTGTACAATGCACACTCCTACTGAACCTGCATCAGGGGCTGGGGGACTCTTCCCACACCAGGAAGGATCTCCAAAACAAAAACCACAAGGCCAAGCAGAACCCCCACAGTCTGGAGGGAGCACAAGCACTGGGCAGCCTCTCCTGCAGCTCCAAGCTGTGCTTCCTCCATGCCTGCCTGGAGAGGAGAGACAAGAACCATCTATCCACACATGCAATGTCCACGAGCACTGATCCCTCCACCCTCTCCCAGCCTTTGCTGGAGCCTAAGGCAGCAGGGCCAGAGGAGCTTGGGGAGCACATCAGGCAGCACTGGCCTCGGAGGAGCTGCCTCAGAGCCAGAGGTTGCTGAAGCAAAGCCTCACTCCATGTCACAGGCTGCAGGTAAGGACAGATGGCACCAGAACCAGTGCCCTGAGCTGACACAGAGCAGGCTGCCTGCTGCAGGACGAGCGAGCACACTTGCAGAGCTGCTCTTACATTTGTCTTGCTGCAGCCTATAGAAATCCAAGTGCCGTGCTGCTCCTGGTGCTCCATTTGGCCAAACTCCACACTCCTCACTCAACCAAACCCAGGGATAACTCTGGCTTTGGGATGCATCCCATCAGCACAAATGCAAATCAGCCCTTTAGCAGAGGCAGCCTGCAAGGCTGTTAGCTGAGCACTTCATCAGGACGCAGAGGAGCTGCCGGGGCTGCGGCAGGTGACGCCAGCTGTTGTGGAAAATGAGCAGAGAGCAGGAGGCTGAGGCTCCCTCTATTCCCCTTGCTGGGCTCAACTCTCCATAATCCTTAAAAAGGGAGGAAAGAAAACAAAACAAAGCCCCTCTGCATCAGCCTGTTTTGGCCATACTTCCTCCCTACTGCAATGGCACTCGGGCCATCGCAGCAACCCAATGAAGTGTTGCTGTAATTAAGGTTTAATGGAGCTGCAAGGCTGTGTCATAGCAAAGAGCCTTATAACAGAGGTGGAATGCAATTTACTACCCACCAGGTAGAGAGCAATAAATCTGCAATATTTATTGGCAAGAGAGAGAAATGTGATCCAGAATTCCATATGCTGGGCTGGGGGAGGAGATGAACATCACTTCCAAGGGGGAAAAGTTCCTCGACTGCTCTTACTCTCTCAGTGTTGTGTCCTGGAACAGGGCTGATGTGCTGGTGGCTATTCCCAAGGATCCCAGAGCACCTTCCATGCTGCAGGCAGGCCACACCAGGCTGCTCCAAGGGCAGGGAGTGGCAGCTGGTACCTTGTCAGTTCAGGAAGGGAGGGGATGCTGTGACCAGCACATCTGGCCAACCCCGCATTCCTGCAATAAGAGCCCCAAGATAATGTGAACACAAAACCTCAGGGCCAGCCCCACAGCTGGGGTAAGCCAGCACAGCCACACTGATTTGTGCCCATGGAGTAGCTGGCCTCAGGCTCTGCTTCACCTCTTCCACTTGAAACTTGTGGGCAGGCAGTAAACAGAATGGTATTCAATTTATTGCCCTCAGAAGGGGGAAAGGGTGAGCAGCCTGCAGAGCTGAGCCTGCTGTTCCTGAGGAATGGAGGCATTCCCAGCCTGCTGCTTGAGACATTTAAACTATCCCTTCTGCTGCTGAGACTTCAGGGAAGCATCTGGAACACTTCCACTGGCAAATCAGGATTAAAAAAAAAAAATCACACTCCAGTGCCACATGGAGTGCAATAACATTATGGAAATGTGGTGAGAGGATGCCACTGACCATCCTTATGGCACAGACAAGTCAGAACTAGAGAAGATCCACATTTTTGGAAGATCTTGAACTACACAAATGTCCCACCATAAAACATGTGTCCATATGTAAAGAAGACACACCCCCAGCACATGCAATGCATGGCTTTCTCTGTTAATTTTTAAGCTGAGAAGGGATGCATGTGCAGGACTAGAACACACTGTATTTTTCTGTGTCCTGTGGTGACTGACCAAATGCCAGTGCCTGAGAAACACCCCCATCAGATAAAGCCAAGCACAGAAAATCCCCAGCCCTGGAAGGTGCTGAGCACCTGTGCTGAACACTGTGGGAATGACAAATGGCTGCTGCCTCCCCTGGGACCAGATTAGCTGTTTCCTATGTGCCCAACAGACATTTTCTCTTTGAGCAAAACAAGTAGCAGGTGGCTTGTCCTGCCTTCCACAAGGGCTGTGGCAGATGCAGAGCTGTGCTGGAGGGGAAGCTAAGGTTTCACATCCCCAAATTCCCTGCTAGTTAACTGGCTTGGCGGAGGGTCACCGAGGTTTGTTTTTGTGCATGTGCGAGTGTCAGACACCAAGCAAAGAACAAGAGGGAGTTTTCCAACAAGATTAATCCTCTACCAGAACTGGCTCTGTCCCAGGAGTGACTCTCAGAAATGTTGGCATAAATCTACAATTAATGCTGTTTGCTTCAATGGAGCTGCTTGGGACATAATTGACAGCAATGTTTGGCCCACTTGGTGATGATCCCATGGCTTATGCTCTCATTTTCCCCTCTCTGAATGCATTTCCCAGATGGATTTCCAGCTCCTCTCCACAGTTCAAGTGTTTAGGGGTGCAGAACTCCACAGGAGTGATTCCTGCTGAAGGAGAAGAGGCATTGGCAGCACCACTGCTTGTCCCTGGTGCCATCTGTTGTAACTGTGTGGTGACATCAGTGCTCTGGCCCCTGTCAGCCCGAGGTGACAGTGCCACGGGCCCTTCATGTGCTTGCAGCCTCTCAGCACGAGCCTGGCAGCGTTTCAAGGCAGTCCCAGCTCACTGCAGCCCTGCCAGGGTGATAACCTTGGCCATATCTGCCCAGGCAAAGGGCTCAAAGGCTCCTCACAGGTCTGGCTTCCAAGTGGAAAAAGTCATTCCATCATTTATTGATTGCAGTTACCCCCCAGCTGGGAGAGCACTGGAGAGGTTCAGTCCCTCAAGGAGCCCTGCAGAAATGGGACATCTACCCTGAACAGATTCCTGGCCTGAAAGGGGTTGTGCCAGTGTTAGCAGGGAGCTTTTTAGCTCACCACCTTTCATCACATTTTTGAGCATCTGGGAGCAAGCTTTTCCCCTGCCTGCTCATCCACAGGTTTCTGTGGCCCTGGGTATTCAATTACCACACACACAGGGCAGCAACAGTGGGTCATGTACTAGTAGGGTTCAGAGAGCAAAATGAGGGTGTTCTTCCCATCCTTAGGCTTAGACCACAATTTAAAGACTATGTCAGGTTCCATCTTGATGCCCTAGCATGCACATACTCTAAGCTGAAGCCTTATTTCCTTGGCACTCCAGAAAGGAAGGTAAACTCTACCATTTCTAGAATACGTTCCATGCAAAAATCTCTTTGTTGCCTCAATCTTTCCACAGTGATCAGGGCTCAGGTCACACTAGGGTTGTGGGGACACTCAGGGACCCCTCCTGAACTCTCCAACCACCACAAGAATCCCCAAGACACGGTGACTTGGTTACACTTCACTTGGAACACAGAATGCCAAGTTCCAGAGCCTCTTGTGAGCCTTTCCAGAACCTGAGATATTTTTTGGAAAGTCTTTGGAAATAGGAAAGGATGTAGAGAGAGTGTTTGTGATTGTCCCCAGCCTCTTCCCACAGCTGCCCTGCACCACCCTCCTGGCTCAGGGCTGAGGACTCTCACAACTCTCAACCTTCAGTTCCAGACTGAGACCAGACTGCCCACATGGGTCAGCTCAAAGTGTCCCTTTGATGGTCCAGATGATCTCCAGGGCTGTTCTCTGAGCCAAGCCTCCTCCATCCCCTGGAGCTCCCACACCAGGGCCTGGCTGCAAAGCACTGAGGGCTAATCATCCTGAAACCATTCCTGCTCCCAGAAAAGCTCTGTCTGGCTGAGGGCGGACAGCTTCTCCCTCCTGGAGGCACTGCCTAAACACAGCAAAGATTTTGTTACTGGGTCAGGTTTTTATTCCTCCCTCCTTCTCACTGCCTACAGAGCCAAAGGGCCTGTTTGCTTTGCTGTTACTTATCAGAAAGGTTTATTTGCAATTGCTTGAGAGGGGAAAGAACCCTCTGTAGCCAGGGGCAGACAAGCTCAGTGCTCAGGAACATAATGGCTGCAGCCCGCAGGCCCATATGCTCGCCATCCTGCGAGGTGGAAGGCCAGCTCTGATCACATCCAGCTGCTGGGGATACGACTGATCAGGTATGGCTGGATGTCAAAAAAACCCAGGGTCAGCTTGGCTGGGGGTTGAGGCAGGGAGGGGAACGGGCAGGGAACTGTTTAAAGTGCATTGCAGAACTGGGAATTTTCCTGTTTGGGGATGTCAGGGCTGCAAACGCAGACACATCTCCAGCCCCCCTGAAGGGAGGGAGGAAAGAAGGAGGAGGAGGTTATATTTCTCCTGTCAGCTACTATAGCATCCTCTGGGCTTCATGAGAGAAAGAACGGGGCTTTCAGACTGCACTGAATAATTCCTGCATTTTTAGGTTCCTATTTCCTCCTCCCCGATGAATTAAGACCTAGGAATTCAGCTTGTTTGTTGATGCTTTTGTTACTGAATATCCATGAAAAGCTCAATGTCCCTGGGAACTAATTAGGTATTAACCCTGCATTATTGCTGCATATCAGCCATGGAAACACACCATTTGGCTAAATCTCCTTGAAATATGGAAATATTGAAGGGTTAGGTGGAATGGCTAAAAACAAGTTAGAAAATAGGAAGATTTCTGAGATAGGGAAGGAAAGGAGGAAATACTGAACAAAAACTACATGGTATTATTTTCTACAGTTTCTATCACACCCTAAGCAAAACTAACAGGTAGGAACAAATTTCTTTTTAGAAGAACAATGAGCTCTCACTAGGAATTGTATTTGGGGGAGATGTGGGAGAGGTCAGGAGTGACATAAGGATCTATTCCAGCCTAACCTCAACTCCTTTACTTGTTTTGTTCTTAGATCCTCAGCACCAGGTTTTTTGGCAAGATACTTTTGGAAGAACACTTCAACCAGACCATACTTCCAAAGAGCTGAACCTTCAGTGCTGCAGGCAGTAATTTTGTATTTTGGAGTACTGTCTTGCACATCATTCCCTGACACAGAGACACAGACCACTAATGGCATGATAGGATTAAGTGTGTACCTATCTATATTTTATTACTCATGCCATTTCAGGAGTTTGCAGATAATTAACTCTCCGTACTTATTCATCTGTTTTCTCTCAAAAATCTTCCCATTCCACTTAAAACTCTTATTTGTGGTCCAAGCAGCAGAACAGACTCAACAGGGCCACAGAGCAGCTTTGGAGAGGCCTTTAAATATCTGAACACTCCAAACCCAAGCCATGGGAAATGGGATTGCTCCCATCCAGCCTCCCCTGGCCACAATGAGCAACACCCCCCTCTCCTATAGCTTCAGAACTCCTGACCTCCCCAGTGCCAGGGATCCAGCCCCTCAAACCTGAGTGTTTCTCCAACACTGTGTCAGCCCAGACACACTGACTCAAGCCAACACCACTGCTGAACCAAAATATTTTGATTTGATAAAACAAACTCCTCAACTGTTTAGACTTTGCCTGGGCAGGCTCACAATGGAGGTTTCCTTTTCAACTTCCCTATTTATTCTCATCTCTGCCATCATGCAATTGGGGTGAGCACAGCCAAATCCATTCCCTTCTCCTTTCCCCTGGATCCCCAGGGAAAGGCCAGGTCTCCAGGACTGTCTCCCACTGCATGGAGCCAACCCAACTGTGGAGGACTTCAGGAAACCTTACACATGGCTATAATGCAGAATTATTATTACAGCTCTTTGCTTTCCAATTGTACAAGCACTTCCCACAAACCCTGTATGGAAGTGAAAGGCCTCATTTCAATTGTTAATGGGTTTACAGAAGGCAGTGTCCTTCCCAAAACATCCTTGTCTCCCTTTTTCAATAAAATAACCTCGTGCTTCTCACCAAGCACAAATGAGCTCTCAGTGCTCACTGCGGGAGGTCTCTTCTCACACCAGATTAAAGCCAGACAGAATCAATTAAAGTAAAAAGGATAGGGTCTGCTGAGATGACAGAAGGCATTTGGGGCAAAATCTCACAGCTGAATGCAGGAGAGATGCCATTGCCCAGATTCCTGGTCCTCCATGGAAGCTGTGGCACATAATCTCTCCAGATGATTTCAGACTGCCAGTCTTACTGCATTTTCCTTTTTTTTCACTTTCAGTGGCTCATGGGGCTTAATAGCAAGGAAGATACAAGTCAGAGACAGAGAATATGGATGTAGGAGATGATCAGAGGAGGGACTTTGGGAGGAATGAGTAACAGCTTTGCTTCCCTCCATTACTCAGGGATGACTAATTCCTGTGGGGCCCTGAGATAAGAAAACCAAACCCAGATTTTTGTACCTCACAGATGAACACATCAGTGCTCTTTCTAAAGACTCATTCTCCACTATCTATTCTCCACAAGCAACCCCTCTGGACCTCTTTCTACATTTGCACCTATTCTTCATCCCCTCAGACCCACACCTCCAGCTTTGTCCTGCAGTGACCCCAGGCCATTCCCTCGTGCCTTCCTGAAGGGAATGGGAAGGCCAGCAGCCCATACAGACCCTCAGAACAGATGTTGGCTTTGTAACTTTACCCCCCAGCTGTGAGCCAGGCCCCTCCCTCCCTCCTCAGCTGACATGCCATCCAATTTATCACCTACAAGGGAGGTCAGGGTCCTGCTGGGTGCCCAACATCTCTCAGCTTGGGGCACTTAGTTTCACATTTTTTCTCCCACTAAAAAAGATGTTCAAGCAAAAGAAGAACAAGGCAACAACACTGGCCTGAGAAAAGGAATGATGCAGGCCCTGTCTGATGGGGAAGGATGTTTCTTTGCTTCCCTCCCACCTTGTTCTCCTGGTAGCAGGCAGAGATTTCCAGGGGAAAAATCCCTCTGCAAGATCCTGAGACTTTCATGTTCCTCTGGGAGTGAGTAAGCAGCATTAGCTCTTAGGAGTTTGCCTTGCTTGGCTGATCTGTGGTGTGAACAGGCTCTAATCAGCCATTTAACTTAAAAACTAAGACTCCCAAGAGAAGATTTCAGAGGGGAATTCAGAGCTCTTCAGACTGAAATCATCAACTGTGTAATGCAATAATTGCTTTGCATTGCCTTCTCATGAGCTCTGCCTCCTCCTCATTTGCCTATCTATTAAAATTGGTGCTCTGAATACTTCCACAGCTTTACCAAACCATGGCTTGTGCAGCCTCCCTGGAGCCACCTGGGAAAATTTCCACCCCACTGGCTCCTGGGGTTGGGCTGGGAGAGGAAGGAGTGGCTGTCTGAGGATGTGGGACTGCGCAGGAGCAAGGGCTTCTTCAGGGATGTCTGATACAGCACGGGAGACACAAAATCTGCTTAAAACCCCCAGATTTCTAGCAAAGGGGTTCCTAGAGCTGGATACTCTCAACACTAGTCTTAAACAAGACTGTTGTAAGGCTGATCTTCATTTAAATCCCAACCCAAGCATCAAACTTGAGTCAACATGTTCAAATGATTCCAATATCAGCTGAACACTTCCAGAACTCTGAGGTTATCTGATATTTTATTATAAGCAGCCACATGAAGGGCTAGTGTTTGCTACTTTCCTAATGTACATCTCAGGCATGGGAAGATCTGTGGCATTCCCAGCTCCAGTATTGTCCTGGATACAGTGTTTTGTATTAAGTACAGCTTGTACTATTCCTGGCAGAATACAGAATCATTAAAGCTGGAAAAGACCTTTAAGATCGAGTCCAACCAATCCCCCAGCACTGCCAAGGCCACCACTAACCCATGTCTGCAAGTGCCACATCTATATGTCTTTTAAAACCCTCCACCCAGCCTGGCCTTGGACACTTCCAGAAGGCTAGGGGCAGCCACAGCTCCTCTGGGAAACCTGTGCTGGAGCCTCAGCACCCTCAGAAGGAAGAGCTTTTCCCTAATAGCTCATCTAAGCCCACCCTCTGGCAGTGGGAAGGAAGGAAAGGTCAGCATGAGGTCCACAAGCACCACAAGGGGAAGCCCTTGATACCTCCTTGAAGAACACTGTTCCCTCCCCATGCACGCTGGCAAACCTTGATGTGCCGATGTGCCTGACACGGTGTGGCACAGGGACGGAGGGACAGAGGGATCCCCCGTGTCCCCACGGCCCCGGCCGAGCCCCAGCGCTCGGGCTGCTCACCCAGGACCATGGACAGCAGTTCCCGGCTCCCGGCGCGCTCCGAGCCCGGCGCCGGGCACACGGCGGGAGCGGGCTTGGATTCCTTGGCTGCAGCTTGAAAACGCTCCCATAACGTGTCGTGAGCCAGTTGTGCTCCCCTGAGCGCTGGAGCTCCTCAGTGAGCACACAACAGCCCCAGGAACACCCTTGTCCCTGCGGAGCTCGGGTGGACACCTCATAAGAGGGCAGAGAACTTGGAATCTCTGCTCTGCTGCAAACAGAAACCCGCTCCTTGCCCATGTGCTGCCAGCATCCAGGATGTAATGGCAGCACCAAGAGGAACACCTATGACTCTTTCAGCTTCCACTATAAGCAGCCCCTGATCTCCAGGACACACTCTAAGGATTATCGTGCAAAGGACAAGTTGTTACACACCCACATTTATTCCATGCCAGAAGAATTCACCAAACAAGAGTGTGATGGCACCTCACAGGATTTTTGGGATGGTCTTTGTGGACCCCTTGCAATTCTATGATCTCCATTTCTGAGGTGACAATGCCACTTTACACACCAAATTTACACCCACACAACCCTGGATATATGCACAGCACCAGTGATACACATCTTTCCAGGAGGAAAGAAGAAACAGCACATTCATCTCTGCCATAACACTGCAAATTTTTTTAAATACCAATGCCAGCATATAATGAGTGAATTCCCTCACATCTCCAATTCTACACAGTTGTCTCAAAATAAGTGGACCATCAGCCACCACTTTGACAAGGAGCACATCACTGAGATATTACAAGACCAGCACTCCTACATTATTCTCACTCAGCATCCAAAGTTCAGCTTGGAGGATAAGGAAAATGAGAGCAATGGCTTGTGACAGTAAGCCTTGAGAGGGTCATGGGCTTTGCAACAGCTCCAACATGCAGGAGGGTGAAAGCATCACTCTCAAAGCAAAGGGACAGAGGAAAGAAATGAAGAAGGGGGAGAGGAAAGAAAAAGGAAAGGTTGATGGACAGTTGGACTTGTTGAGGGTGAAATCAATTAAAGTGCATCAAATCCAGAATTCATGCTTTTTCAAAGTGACAAATATGCACTGGAAACTGAGAAAGACTGGGGGAAAATAATGTCTTTGACCTCCCGGAGACCGGCTGTTCCTTCCGTCAGAGGAGCCAGAAGTGAAGTGAGATACGTTCATGATAAATTGTAACAGCCAGGCAGCCACCTTAAAAAAGAACGAGGTGAAAAGGTTACAGAAGGGACCCAAAATGCAAAGAATTCAACCAAACATCAAGATAAATCAGCTCAGGCCCTTGTGTGTGCAGAGCCAGCCTTCACAGAGCTGCTGCGGCTCATCTCAATCTGTTAGCCTGGCCTGAAGTGTAAGAGACACACACAGCTTGTTTACAAAAGCTTTGGAAAACATCCTTACAAAGGGCTGCCTCACCTCAGCCTATCCAGGTGAGAGGACTTCGCCTGCCATCCCAGCTTAGAGCCTGTCAGACAGTTAGAAATTACTTGGATGCACACAAATATCCCCAGCAATCCTGTGTTTTAGAAGAAAGCTTTCCAAGAGTTGGACACCTCTCTCCTACTAAGGCAAACATAAAAATTTCACACTTCTGAAAGTTTCAAAGCCTTACTATATCTTATTTTCCCATGCACTTAGACAGAACTTCCTAGTTTTGATATTCAAAGTGTGGTACACATATTTGGCTGGATGCTTCCACTGGTATGGAACTTTGGAATTTTTCCTTATTAACAACCAGAAATTATGAACTCTGATGATTACTCTCAAGCAGAATAGTTGAATGCGAAATTTAAATATTTTAAAGGCTTGATAAGTATATGATACACGCTAATAAAATATTTGAAGCATTGTGCCCTGCTGGGAATATATACATTCAGTCCATTAAATGTCCAAGAAAATATGTCAGTGCAGGTGAAATGGAGCTCAACACTAAAAATTGACACAGTTCACTTGACAGTGATATTCTCCACACAAGGTAAGACTTCATTTTACCTTCTCATAAGGTAAAGCTTCCCCAGCACTGCATCTAATGGTTTGTGTGAGCTCTAACAAAGGCAAAGCAGAATTTTGGGCAATATTTAGTGCAGTTCTACACCCCCCCAATGCTCAAACTCTGACTGCAGAGTTCTCACTTTAGCCCAGGTGTTTGTGACACAGGGTCCTCCTTAAACTATTAATATGTATCAATGGGCACTTCCCCAGGTCTTCAAGCAAGAGCTGCTCAAATCTGACTACTTCCAGACTGACCCTTGGGGAGGTCACTGACAAAGCCATGGTTTCTCTCCTGTCCTGAGCCTTTTCTGGCACTGGCAGCACTATAGGAAGTGATTTATACCAGAGATACTCAGTTCACACTGCTGCAGGGCAGCCTAATCAGGGGATCTACAGGAGATTCCCAACTGCAGCCCAGGATTCCTCATGCCTGGGACCCTGGCTGGCACAGAGGCTTTGTTGTGGCCAGTGCCTGCACAGGGGAGTGGGGTTTGGCTCGGTGCTGCTGCTGGGAGGAAGCTCAGCTCTCAAGTCCTGGCTGGCATCCTCACAGCTCTGCCTTCAGACAGCACTGGTGAGCATCTCACCAACTGCTCCTGACACACATGCCCACCCCACTGTTGTTGCATTTTTCCTCATGACAACCTTCCCTGGATGGTCCCTTCCCCGAAACAGCATGATTCTCTCAGGGAGACACGAGTTCACGTCAACAAATCCTTCCCGACACTGCCCTGAAGCACTTTCGCTATGATCAGCTATTCAGAGTGATGGGACACACTAGTTAGATCTCTCTGTGTGTTTATCAATCCCTTCTCAGCCATTTTCCTCTGTAAATCCGTCAAATCTTTTTCTTCAAGCTCTGTGGGAACAGTTAGGAGCTATCTCCTCAGAGGTGCCTGCCCTGCCACTTGGATTTCATCCCACTCCTGGAGAAGTTGGATGTCAGCAATGGCCAGCACACTGCAGACACAGCAGCAGCACCGCTGCCAGTGCCCTTGGAGGGACAGGATGCACACCAAAGACCCTGAAAAATCCCTTACAAAACCCCCTGTCCCTGGGCAGGGGACTGGGAGGAGTCCTCTTAAACTGGGACAGAGAGGAAGAAAAGGAAAAGCACAGGGATGAAGTCAATTGAGTAAAAAGCCTGTAACACCCCAAAGCAGACACAGAATTTGTTCTGAGAGGAGCCAAGGCAGGAATCCAGCTACTCCACAGGATCTTACAGGATTTTAAGGACACAGGACTTGAAAGTGTATTGGACACAAAGCATACATTACATATCCACACCCACATATTACATATCCACTGCAACCCTGCAATGAACACCACTGAAGCCACATACTGCCACCCATAGATTCAGACCTGACAAATGTCCTTTTATACTCCCAGGGAATTTGAGCTTGAAAACCCACACATCTTTGCTTTAAATAGGGAGCATCAGCCAGTCTGCCTTACAGTGATGCTTGTAATCTTGGTGCAGGCAGTGATTGCCAGCCAGCCTAGATGTGCCCAGATGCTGTCCTGTGGAAGTGCCCTCTGCAGCTTACATGCACTTTGATTGTGCAGATCTGGGTCAGCACCCTGCACCCTGACAAACATCAAAGGAGAAGGCTTCTTTCTCTTTTCACCCCTGTCATCAGCTGAGCTGGTTATCAGCCCTGTTCTGCAGTCAAGGAATGCAGCACAAAGCAGGGATGGGACCTACCCGCTTTGGGAATCAAGCCCTAATCAACAAGCTCCAGGTCCTCCACACCACTAACCAGGTGGCACCATGTACATAAGAGTAAATTGTGAAGATTTTTGGAAGATACACCTGGTGGAGGGCTGACAAAATCTGTAGGTATCACCAGTTATATTTTCTCAATCTTACAGCATTCCCACTAGTAACAACCCAAAATTTAGGATGATCCCGAGGCTCTCACCAAGCTACCTATTCCAAAGGAGAGCTACAAGGGTCTAGACAAATGGCAGAGGTGGCTTGGAATGTTCAGCTGGAGGAGACTGAGGGCAGAGCTCACTGGGGGCTGCAGCTCCTCCTGAGAGGCGGCTCTGATCTCTGCTCCCTGTGACCAGGGACAGGACCCAGGGAACAGCTGGAGCTGTGCCAGGGCAGGTTTTGGTTGGATATCAGGAAAGGTTCTTCCTCCAGAGGGTGCTGGGCACTGCCCAGGCTCCCCAGGGAATGGGCACAACCCTGAGGCTGCCAGAGCTCCAGGACTGCTTGGACAATGCTCCCAGAGGCTGGATGGGGTTGTTGGGGTGTCTGTGCAGGGCCAGGAGCTGCACTGAATGATCCCTGTGGGGCCCCTCCCACTGAGGATATTCCATGATCCTATTCCTTGCTTGCTCACCAGCCAGAAGAAGCACACAGGATCTGGGATCCTGCCCTTGGAGCCCTGCAGGGCAGAGCAGGGATCTCCCACAGCTGCCCTTCATGCTGGATTTTATCAAGGGCTGGATGCAAGCAGAGAGACAAACATGGAGTTATAGATAGGAAACCAACAGAACATTTCACCATCCAAAAAAGGGGTTCTGTCACTATGATTGACTAGTTCCTGCTCAGGCTTCTGATGTCTCCTGTCAGAAGAGGCAGATGAGAACAGACCACGTGGCAGGAACAGCTTCACTAAAACGACTCTGGTAACAGCAACCAGACAGCTCTGTAGCCAACACATCCACAAAGGGAAAAAAACCCTCCAAGAGCCACAGAGCACTTGCTATTCTTCTAGGACTGAATCTGTGTCTTTTTCCAAAAATAGTTGCCATCTGACCATCAGCATTTTTAATTATTGGTTTTGTTGCCTCTCCCTAAATTACTCTCACAAAATCTTCCATTATAAAAGCATTTCAATTATTTTTTTCCATCTCCTCTAAATTCTTTTCCTGTTTTTGAGGACTTCAAGATAATTTGGTGCTGAAACACTTTGTGGTGAGTTACGGAGGTAGATGAAGCTTTTGCTTTTTAAAGGAAGAAAATAAAAGAATCTTTTTTTAGCTACTGATTCATTACAACTTGTTATAAAACTGATTTTTTTTTAAAGAGAAAGAAGTAAACAGTAAAATGTGCCCAACCAACAACTGCTCTTTGCTGGTCCTTGACATCTGGCTTCATCACAACTGCTGTCACACAACACCAGGCTGCAGCTCTTAGGCCATATCAATGGTAAAGCTTTAGTTTCAGAGGGACAATACAACTGAAAGGGAAAAAATCTCACAAGCAATGTTTTTCCTCATTAAAGGTCTGGCTCTAGAGAAGGATCAGAGCTGAGACACTGTTTGGAGTCCAGGCACAGCATATCATTAACACACACCACGTGCTCTGTGCACCTGAGTGACAAGGGCTGATGTTTCCAGCCCAGAATTCCTGCAGAAGCTGGTCAGTGTCCACCAAGTCATCACACAAAACAGGCTTCCATCCCCTGCCTTGTGTAGAAGGGTCAGCTCTAGCCTCTCCTGGAAACCCCAAAATAGAATCTTTCTTGGGGATACCAGGACCTGATCCTAATCTGTGACTCCAAAGCAGCACACAGGAAGAGGTGATAGATTTTACCATGAGTTTGTCTTTCCTGATCCCCAAGTGTTGTGTGCTGGTGAGTGAAATCCATCACCAAATGAAATAAGGCCATTTCCTCCAAACATAAATCCTGGAATTACTGGTGGGGAGGGGAGCTGAGTACAAGTGCTGTAACACCATGCCATGCAGGTAATTCAGTTGGGGTAATTCACAGCTTTCCAACCTTTGGAAAGCCTGACTCACAAAGATTTGTAAAGGATCTGAGGCTTTAGCCCCCTCCTCCTCCCCTCTGGTACAACTTCCTACACCAACCCTCTGGGACATTAAATCTTCCAGTTGCCATTTTCTCCTAGGCAGGGAGGATATGAATTTCATAACTCCTCAGCTGAGCTGCCATCAAAAGCCATGAAATATGACAGGAAACCAAGAGCATGGCCTGGCGAGCGCTCCGTGCACAGCCACCAGAGCCCAGGACTGGACAAGCCATTAGGAGCAGCACACAGGGCCTGGAGCACAGGCCCATGGGCTGGGTGAGGGAGAGCAATGACACTTGAGCAGCTCAGAGAGGGATGAAATCAGAGCAGGACAGAGCCAGAGCCTGGGCTGAGGCTGGTCATGCACAGGAAAACCTGTGTTAGGCAGGAGTCACTCTCTACATGTCTGACTGCAGGGGTTGTGGGGGGACTGGGCTGCCAGAAGGGCTGAAGGAGGAAACCAAACCCTGAATTCAGGCACGTAACTGCTACAGGAGTAAACCACTGCCTGTTCCCCCCGAACTTGTGCCTCTCTGCTAGAGCCAGGCTGAGGGGAGACCTAGTGGTGGCACAGGAGTGGCAGAGGCTGAAGCACCCCTGCCAATGCAGATGTTTCTCCAGCAACTCACAGGTCATGAAGCCCAGCATGGATCACAACAGGAACAAAGCACTTCCAAAGAAAACAATCTGGCTGTGGATCAGCCTTCCAGAGGAGACTAGCCTGGCAATCCACCCCTGAAGGCATACTGCAAAGCTTTCCTCCTCCTACAAACTACTTCATCACAAGCAAACACTTTACACAGATATTCCGACCCCAAAGGACTGCATTTAGCCCCTTCTTTCATATATTCAACATGAATTAAAACAAAATCCCAAGCATTTTTAATGAGTTAAGCCAGTACCATACTTTCCCCTTACCACAGTTTTTACTCCCTGAAATAAAAGCTGAATAGATAACTCCCAGGAGGAATCAAACTTCTGTCAGACAATACTGGGGCCTTGAGCAGGCTGATCTAATGGGTGACACCCCTGCCCATGGATGATCTCTGACGTTCCATCCAACCCACACCATTCTGCAATGGTTCTGTGACTCCTGCAGATGATCAAAAGAGCTAAGCTGGCCAGCATAGCACAATGTTTCCCCCATAGAGCTGGCAGCCAAGAAGAGGAGGAGATCTTTTGCAGGGGTTGCAGAGTTGATACCACAAATGCATCCAACTGCTGTGGCCAACAAACTTCAGCTAGCAAAGGCTTGCCACTGCAATTGGAACAATCAATGGCTGGGGGAGCCCCTTTGTCCATGTGTACTAACCTAGGTCATGCAGGAGGGAAAAACCAGCGTGGGTATCCATGACATGCGGTAAAACGATCAGGATATATTGTAACACAACTGTTACAAAGCCTCTAAAAAAACCTTAGTAACACAGGTGAAGCTCGTTGGGGCAATAAGACTCTATTGGTGCACCCAGGCCCCGCCCTAACAAGCCTCACCTGTGTTACTAAGGAATTAATTTGTACTTAATTCCTGCTAATAGAAAGCACCTGAACATCATCAGGGACCTTCTAACTAGAGAAATTTTTCCATTTTTGTGAGGGGATTTAGCTCTTGGCAGACTGGAGTAAAAGGAAGAAGCCACATTAGCTGTTGTCTTCCCAAAGCCCAGGCTCTTGATCAACCCCCACTGCTGCCCAGCAGTTCAGACCTGGTAATGAGGCGGAGTTTAAATTTGATGAGCCCTATGAACTGGCACAGCTGTAGAGGATGTGATATAATTGTGCACCTGAAATAGCCTGACAGCTTGTCCTTAAAGTCAAAATGTCATTTGATATTTTGCAGAGGCAAAATGTACCCAAACTGGGCCTGGTAAAAGCACCTGACAAATGGCACTTGTGTGAAACCCTCCCAGATGATGGTGTAAGGCCAGAGGGGAGCCAAGCACTGAGGACAAGGAGCACAAGGGGCAGGGATTTGTGTTCCTCACAAGGTGACAGCTCTCCAAACCCATCCCTGAACCCCCAGTCTGGCTGGGACATCACAGACCATCTGAGCTGCAACCTCTGCTTTTGCACTTGCTCTTTGCTTTTCTCAGCTCTCAAGCCCAGGAGATGAGTTAAGCACATAAATACAAGAAATGGCCTTTTTACAATAAGCTTTTTCTTTCCTCCTTTCTCTTTACCATACAATCACAGAATGGTTGGGTTGGAAGGGACCTTAAAAGACCACTCAGTTCCAACCCCCTGCTCCCTGCAGGCAGCTCCTTGGCACTTTGTGCTTTTCCTTGCTTTGTCTTCCAATTCCCCAGCAGCATCCTCCTCCCCCCTCCCTGCCGCCTGCTGTGGCAGCATTGCTGCCCCACAGAAGAGAATAAATACATCAAGGCTGTCAAAGCCCTGTTGTTTTGGCTGGGAGGACGTGGTGCCCCCCTGCTGGGTGACATGACTTCCCACTGGGATGGATGGCTCTCCCCTCACTGACAGCTATCCAACAGGGAGTGATTCCTGTCCAGCCAGGAAGAGCAGGCAGCAATGTGGCTAAGTGGCCCTTAGGAGTGATGAGGGCAGGAGCTCAGCCCTGCTCACAGCAGCCCTGCTCTGCTGCCTGGGGTGCTGCCAGGGACACAGTTGGGATCTCCTTGCTGCCCCTGCCTGGATTCCCCAACCAGGGGGTGTCAGTGAGAAATGGGAATCTAATATTCCTGCTCCAGTCTCAGGGCAAGTGTCAGCCTTGATCCTGCCCAGGCCTGACACCTGGAACCAGCAGCTCTCAGTGCCTAAATATATTAGTGAATGGGAAATTCAGGAAGACATGAAGGTGGACAGGGAAAAATGTCTCCCTTTGCCTTTGGGAACACATGTTTTCCACAGGGCCTTCACACTCCCCAGGCAGTAAATGTTCTGGGCAAAAATGCATCCAGTGCTGCACACTTGGCATAGATTTTGGAACAAGAGCTAGCAGGGAAGTGGCATTCACTTGGGAAATTGATTTCCTGTGGGGGAAAAAATCCCCCAAAAACATAAATAAAAGGTTTGGCCTGTTTGTGTTTCCCAAATCAGTCTCTGAAACATCCAGGTAAACTGAGGAGCAGCCACTTGACCTGCAGGTCCTCACCTGACCCCAGGAACCTGCTATGGTGCTGCTGTGGGTTTGGGTTGTGCCAGCTAAATTACCTTTAGATTCTTGGCTTTTTTGAATTAAATACATAGAAAAGAGTAAAAAGAGCACTGAGCTGCTGTGATGAGACAGAGCAGGATCACAAGGAGTCATCTGGAGCTTCTCCACCTCTAGACCAGCCTCCTCAAAGACACTTAAGGGAATCAATTGCCCATATCCCACTCAAATCCTCTCTGTATGTGGTTTGTGAAGCTTTAAGCCCCTTTCCCACTCCCACAACCTCCATCCCTCACCTCTGAAGTCTCTCTAGTCCATTATTCTGGAGGCTGGTTCATGAACAATGTGTTCACTTTCCGTACTGCCTAATGAAGATGTTCCTGGCCCTGAGCATTAGAGCTACTGCACACTTAATGGAAAAAAATAGCTATTCTTACCATTGGTGGGTCAGATGAGTTTCTTGGCAGTGAGGGTGGTGCAGTTATGTGGACAATCAAACAAGCCAGTGATTATTGACAATGCATTTTTGAGGAAATCATTGCTGTTTAAACTCTAATCACAACAATACCTCATTTAAAAGCATAAAAGCTTTCACTCAGCAGACCTACCTTTTTTTTTTTTTTTTTTTTTAATAGCTAGACAATTAAATAAATCTCCTGACACTTAACCATCATTTACCCAACAGTCAGAAAATGGATTCAATGCCTTTGCATTAGTTAGATGATGATATTACAGCAAAAATTGAACAAGTACAAGCAGGTGAAGGAAGAGCTGGAAGGAATGTGTGCTGCACTCAAGTATAACAGGCTATCTTCTGCAGGGGGGAAGGGGATTTTTTGGTCTTCACTTTTTCAGACACCAAGATCGCTTTTAGCATTATTGTGTTGCACAGATTTTAGTGTTCTTGGAGTAAAAAAGGAGTTGTTCCCTCTTTATAGGGTGGAAAGTACAGGACAATGCCACTCTGAAATTCTGTGTCTGGATCAGGAATTGAGTGTGGATGTGATGAGTTGTTCAAAAAGTAACCTTTCTACACTTAACCCTCAACCAATCTTTATTTTGTCAGCATTTCCACAAAACCGGTGCCTGAAAACTTCAGGGTAAGTGTGGACTAAAGCTCAAGAGGCAAAATAATCTGGGTTCTCATGTATTTTCTGCTGGCATTTTAGGAAAAGCTGCAAGATCTTACAGCACAGCCCCCAAATTAGCAGTGAAACAACTGGGATTGACCCTGCACTGGTCTGAACATCAGGCCCTGGCAGATAACAGATCTTTTATTATCCCCGATCCCAGTGGTGCTCTTAATTCCCAGCTGTAGCACTTCTACCTCAGGTTCCTCAAGTGAAGAGCATGTCCTTCTGATGCCATTACTCAGAAGCTGATGCTAAATAACTCCTAAATTTATTGCCTTCTGCCTGCTGTCAGCTGCCAGTAGTTGTAATGGGAGTGTCTTTCTCCTTTTCAGATAGCAACAGCCATGATAGAAAATTCAATTGTTCCAAGCAGTGTTGGAGTTTGAGATATATTATTATATATTCATAACCCTATGCTGAATTTCATGGGTTGCTTTATGATGAGTGTTTCAGAAATAAAATATAAAATGGAAAGGAAGGCCTTTGATCCAGCCTCATTCTAGGCTCTAAATAACTGACAGCTACACAGACAGTTAATTGTTTCCTGATCTCTGCATACTCCATTTTTAAAGATATCCCACAGATAAATTTTATAGAGGTGGATCTTTGTTTTTACCTCCCTCACACACCTCCTTTTGGCAGAAAAATATGGTTCCAAAAAGGTGTTTATGATGGGGTGGAAAGAGTTAAGGCCTCCTCTTCCACTCCTCCCTCTAGGTTGTTTTAATTGGCTGCTTGATGACCTGAGCACCTCTTTGGTGGGCATCCACAGGCTCTGCAGGAGGGATTGGAGCTTCCAGACCAGGGTCACCCTGGCTGGCACAGGGCCATCAATCAATGCCTTCAGGATGGATCCAGTGTGGCCCAAGAGCCCTGAAGGACACAGAATAACCCCCCTGGCCATAGCCCCAGCAGCTCCTGAGGGGTCACTGGCCCCAGGGCCGGCAAACTTCAAACCGAGAAAAGGCAACTGTGAGCAAACAGCAAAACTCCCAAAACCAACAGACAGGAACTGTCCTGGTGAACCCACCAGACCAAGGTGAGGGAGGGGAGAGACATGGGAGCAACGAGGAGGAGGAGCCCTTGAAGGGGGAAGGAGCACAGGTCTTTACCAGTAGCAGCTCCAGCCCTGGGCAGCCCCCAGGGAACAGTGGCAACACCACAGCAGGACAGCACAGTGACACAAATGTGCTCTCCACAACAGAGAGAATCAGGGCACAGGTCTGAGGGAGCACCAACCACACTTCCTTTCTGAGATGTCTCGGGTAGCACCAACCACAGTCCCTTTCTGGGACTGTCATGGAGCTGTAAGAATATCTGTGCTACTCAAAGAGCAGAAAGAATGGAAAAGCAGCTAAAGGAAGAAGGAAAAGTGGAAATATCTTTTTCTGGTGAGAATACTGGCTTATATTGGCCTCAACAGCTTAGAAAATTGCTGCTTTAAGTGTTCCCTGGCGTGAGAGCTGCACTAGCAATGGCTTGTTTCTCTTGGACAGACACACCAAACACCTCAAACGACTTGAGATCCTCTGCTTCTGAATAGGGCATAAAGGAGGGGTGATAATCCAGGTAACCCTGCCAGCTCTAAGGTGTCAGTCACTTCAGAAGCAAGATTTTCTCAAGAAGCAGCTCCTGAATCACATGAGCACCTCCCAGTAGTGGGAGCACACCCTGAAGTCAAGTCCCTGTTTCTGTGTTGCTCTGGACACCAGGCAGGAGCTCCCTAAACTCTGCAGGCCACTTACCCCAGGGGCTGTGTGCTGGTTTCACACCCTCTGGCCTTGCCCCTGCCCTGGGCTGCACCTCCTCGTGTCGCTGCTCACGTCTCAGAGCTCAGAGGCTGCTCTGCTGCAAATATTTGCACACTCAGGGGGGAGGAACACAGTGCATGGCCCCCGGGGCAGGCGGCTCCGTATTTATCCTGGAATGGCAAACAGCACTGAGAGCAAAGAAGAGAAAAAGGCAGATAAGATAAAAGTGTGTTACCAGGTCTAACAACACAAAATCAACAAAGACCACAGCAAAAATTATCTGCAAAGACCAACAAATGCAGCAGCAAGGGATCCTGATGGAGGACATTGGATCACCCAGAGGACTGGTGAGACAGAGCTGTTTGGCTCCTGGAATGCCCAATATCAACTCACAGGGAATCACTGTCAGTGGCTCAAGAAAATTCACATTAAAAGATGTTTTCATGGTCTTTGTTCTGCCCACACCATGAACCTGTAACTGAACCAGCACCTTCATAATACAGAACTGAACCAAAGACTTCTCCACATATTCTAGCTCCAGAACAAGCCCCAGGCTGATGTGTGCATGAAGAGTGGTGTGAAATGCTGCAGCAATTAATTCAGAGTATGTCATGGGTCTGGATATTTCTCCCAGAAGATAGATTCACCCAGCTGTGAAGGTTTTCTCTGTCATTTAGGAAATATCCACATTTGCTGAAGTTTTAATTAATGCGTGTGGTTAATTTATAAAGTGAAACGAAGTGTACTTGTTAGACAAACTGCATAATGATGAATCCTGAGGGGGAAAAGCAGAAAGGAGGTACTAGGAGAACCACATGTGAAAACCATATGGAAGGGTGTTCCACCAGCTTGGAACCAGATGGAAGAAAACATTGTCCCTGGACACTGTACAGAGTCCTACTGATAACAGATGATAAATCATTCACTGAGTGTAAGCAGGAGAGTGAACATCACCACAGACTGAGCTGTGCAGGGACAACAGGACCACGAGCTGGGGGACATTAGATAAAAGGACAGCATGAAAAGCTCAGATGTCACCCCCTCATGTCGATTTAATCAGAGCCATTATCAGCAGGGACAGCTCGAAGAGCTGCAGAAAGGAACAAAGGCAGAGCAGCAGGGGAGGAATGCACTGAGGGAAACCACAACACAGCCAGTCTGCAGTAATGAGAGGCTGAACAGGGGTAGGGGAGAGCTGCCTGGATGTTCACCCCTACAAAGGAGATATGAACTTAGTCCTGTCCCTGAGCTCTAACTTTACTGTGTCAGCTCTGACAAGTCATTTAAGGTCACCTGAAGTCAAAGGTCACCCTCCCATTCACTCCAAAGCACTGCTGCCTTCTGCACCACACTGCATTTCCCAGGGAGCCAAAATCCTTCCACACTCCTGCTCAACTTGAGGGTTCTCTGTGACAACATCTCTCATCTCAGGAAGGACAACTGCCCCTGACACAAGAGGACTCCAGGACTGACTGGGTCAGAAGACAGGACAGCACAATAGGCAGAAGCGGCACTCAGAAGTAGGTTAGACAGAAGGTGGCTGTGCTTAATGATCAATAATTTATTCATAGCTATCAGTATCAAAAAGCAGGGCTGCCTGCAGGAGTCCTGCTCGAGATAACAGGCCTGGTGCAATGCCATGGAGCTGCAGATTTCAGACTGACAAACAGTTACAGCTTTCCATCCAACTGTTTATGGCCCCTGAGGTCATTCCCAATCACAGCTCCTCTGCTCTTGCCAGTCTCTTCTTTCTTTGGTCACAAGGAATTTTCCTATGGGGAGGAGGGAAGCCTAATAATAAACATCACTGCTTCATTCCCCCATGTGCATAGTTATCTGTGCAAGCACCAAATGACTGCTTGCCTTAAAAAAAGGCCTGAAATCTCTCTTGCAAGTACAGTGAAATGTTTTTAAGTGGTAGAAGCCTCTGTAACAGACCCCAGAGCAGGACGGGTCACTGTGCACAGAAACACACACAGACAAGGAAGCTGACCAAAACACATGCATGCAGGACCACCAAGGATGACCCTAAATTAGACCACCCAGTCACTTTGCTGGCCCTGTTTTGAGGAGCCAGAATCTCTGAGTAGAAAATGGTGTCCGCACGCGGGTTCCTTGGCCTGCATTTTAGACCATCACATATCTGCAGTGACTTCCTGCCACTGACCCTCACAATAAATCATTCTAACCAGTCTCCCTCCCTCCTGGCAACATCCTGTTCCTTCCTCAAAAATCCTCCCACTCACAATTCCAAAGTTTGATATCAATCTTAAATAAATGCCTGGGCTGCATTCCCTGAGCCACCTTATCTCCTGCCTCTCCAGGATGCTGCAGTTCAACAAGCACATGCAGAAGCCCCTTAGGCCTTGCTAATTTTACTTCAATGCTTGTGTACTCTTTCTTTTCCCATATTTTCTCACAGGGAAGGGAAGTGATCTTCAGGAGAATGTACACTGCAGTACAGCCATATGCTGTGACATCTGAGAGGGGAAAGTGATAGCCCAGAAAAGGGACAGTGCTGCAATTTTCTGTATGAAATATGGTGAGAAGAGAGTCCATGGCAGAGGTTTTTCTCCATTGTCTCTCTTGCTCTGGCTTCCTTCACTTCACAGTTTAGGTGAAGGAAAACTCTGTCAATGCATCTCCCCATCAGAGTCCCATCTCCAGCATCCAACAGACAGGGACCAGCTGCCTCCATATGAACCTTCCAATTTCCATCCAAAGCCCAGCTTGAATGAAGGTGAAAGCACCAGCCTTCACTCCCCAGATCACCACTGCAGAACCTACAGCAGACACCAGTTTTGTCTCTGAAAGACCATAGAATAATGTGCAGTCAAAAGGAACCACACTGGCCCCTTGATCCAGCAATGTCAGTGGAGCTGGTTCAGGTTGGACTTAATTTTCACTTAGGCACTCTTTCTCCATATATTTAATAATTTTGTCAATTCTGCAACCCTTTCTGTCACTGATTTTACTCCCCAACCTCAAAACCTTGCAACTGGCAGGTTAGACTCCTTCCAAAGAATGGTTCCACAAACGTCAATGAGACTTGCCTGCTTAAATGTCACACTTACAAGGTGATACTGGTGCTTGCCTACTCTTCTTAATCTTCCTTTGCTCTACCCTCATCTTTCCTTGTCTTTAAGGGCACCAAAATGCCCTGATCATCTAATTCAACTTCCTGGAATCCATTTCAATGAGGATCTGTTTCTGGCTGAGGAAGAATTCCTTGAATGTCCCTAGACTCACATCTCTTTTTAAAAAATGTAAGTGTAACTACTTCATTAGCAATTCACTTGACAGTGAGCCAAGGATCATCTCTGAGAAAAGCAGCAGCGACCTAGCAGATTTCTAAGTCAGAAGGAAAAGCTGGAGGAAAAGCAAAGAAAACAGGCTTTAGTCAGAAAAACCAAAGTGGGGTGAATAAGATGACATGGTAGGCTCCTAAAATGCCCTCAGAGTTTCCAAAGTAATCTTATTCCAGCACATGAATCCCAAAGATGCCCTCCCTCTCCTTATCATCCCACTCACTCAACCATGGCACCGACATATGTACTTAGCAGCAGTTATCAGCAGTGGCACAGAAATAAATGGCAGGTATCAAAGAATCAAGGTCGTCAACTCATCATGAATATTTCAGAGAAAAAGCAACATGAAAAGCTCCAGTGTCCCAGGCTCTCAGATTTCCAGCAGAAGGAATAAAACACAAACCACACACACACACACAGACAGGGGCCGCTGGCTCGGCCATCACATGCACGGAGCTCATTTCAAGGCAGTACCACATATGTTACAAGACAATCTGTCACATTTTAAAAATATATAAATATATATTAGATATCTCCTCTGTATAATGTGCAAACTCTAAGCAGCTGGCAAGAGGGCAGTGGTGATTTAATGCAAGAAAACTGTGCTTTGCTGAAGGGGCTGGGGACTGGGGAGCTCAGGCTGTAACAAGAAGCCTCTTTGACAAAGGCGCAGAGTGGCATCTTTTCACACAATTATATGTGGGTCACATTAACCTCTGCTGGGCAGGATTCCCCTGAGCTGCCTCTGTCTGTGTCACTGGGAAGAAATCTGAGACTCCTCTCTCCATCTCCATTTTCTTCTCACAGCACTGGGCATTGCAGGGAAAGGATGGAGAGGGAATTGGGGCTCCCACTGCCAGCACAAGTTTCTCACTGAGCTCCAGAGCAAACTCTACACTTCAGGGCCCAGCAGTCCCACTAATGAGATGTGTTAATCAAGGGAGAGATCTGAGATTTCCAGCTGTGTCACTGCACTATAATACATATATATACATTACTATTTATAACCATATAAGAAACTCTGCTAAGATGCCCTTTCCACTTGCATGCCAGATACTGATGGGAACTATTTGAATTTTGCTCTGGATGTGGATTGAAGGCAGACACACATTTTTTCACAGGCTTTGGAGGTTCCAATTTTCTCCTGTCAAGTACAGCTCAAATTTTCAAAGGGAAGTTTTATCAAAACTGTCATAATTTATTAAACAAAATGAATATTTCTTTAACCAATTCATTTGGGTATTCCACTGTTCTGGGTTAGCTTGTTTTCTTCAGTCTTTGTAGAGAATTTATTTATCAGACAACTCCATTTCTGGGAGTGAGTTGACAGATTTCCAGTAAGAATAATCTCCCACTTTTTAGTACAACAAAATTCTGTTTCCTACAGATTTTTTTTTTTTTTGTTTTCCAGGCACCTCACCATATTCTTCTCTGGGCTCAGCTGGTTTGATGTGGTCTATAGCAAATGAACTTTATGTCCCATGGCAAACTGGATTTAAAGGACAAGATCTTCTAAATTTGAGAAAGTCACCGTGGAAACGCAGCTTTCACTTATATTAAAACAGGTTCTTTCTCCATGAACTCCTTCTGGAAATGAAGGAAACATTCCTTGCAGTGACAACTGATACTTACACTGTCATTCAACTCCAATCCTTGTGCTCCTTCACACATCTCCAGTCCCAGAGGGCTGCAGGGTTTTGAACTTGCAGGACACAGTAGCTGGGAAGCCTTTGAAGACAGCTGGAGACTGGGAGATAAGGACACAAATGGGAAGTGCCTGCCAGGACACCTAAAAGCAAAGATTTGACAATTTGAAAGGTATTTGAACATCTTTCACATGTTGAGTTCAGCTGCAGACCATGGGCTGATATTAAAGTACACTGGGGCATTCCCAGCACCAGTAATTGCTGCTCACCTTTTACCCTCCGCTGCTCATTTCCTTTCCTTGCCAAAGTGCTCTTTCCACTCACTTGTGCCAGGAAAACTTGCTGTGACCAGGCACTGAACCAGACAGAGGAACTTTCCTGCTTTAAACAAACAAACAAACAAAAAACCAAACACATGAAACCTTTTTTTTCCCCTTTTCCAAGCTGGATGGCTCCTCCCACCTGGTTCCCAACCACAGGAGTGGCTGTGCCAGCAGAGCAGCAGGAACAAGAGGCCAGGAGACAACAGTGTCTTAAACCAATGTTACCACCAAGCAATTTGTAATATCAAACCACAGGCTAAATCTCAACTAAAAGCTTTTCGGGTTCAGAGTGAACACCTCTATTAAGATGAATTAAGCAATTCACAGTGTTCAGAGCTGCACTTTAAAATGGAGTTTAAATCTTTATTTTCAACACTCATCTCTGTAGCGAAAATGGCCTGAAAGAAACCAGCTCAGAAAACCATTAATTCCAGGTTTCTGTTAGAAGAGGGTTTGTGCATATTCATTCTGGTTAATACAAAAGCCTCTCTGCACTGCAGTCACTGCCACAGGGACTCCACTACACTGCAGGGACACCAGAACTACCTTAAAACTCACCAGTGCAAGTCCTGATAACCATCTAGACTCAACAGCACAGGCTTAGCATGGGCTAATTTGTCCTGACAAGATTATTTGCAAATTAGGTGAGGAGGTCAGACAGCTGCCATATAACCAGATAAAAATGTAGTAAACAATGGCTCCAAGTTTATGCCCTACCTATTTTTTATGTGTTTTTCACTTCCCATGCCCCCCTCAGCACCAGGTTTCACCCATTCTTAGGCCCAGTTTCAGCCAGGATGTGCTTAAGTCCCTTGCCCAGCCTGGATTGCAGGTGTGTGCTCATCTGGGCTGAGTGTCTTTCAGCCTGAAGATGTAAAATAGATTCTCAGCTGGGAAGACTCCAGTGTCAGAGGGAGAAACTAATCAATGGATTTAATCATGTGTAAAACCAAGGAGGATGAGAGCAGGTTTTGCCTTGAATTAACAAAATAACTGGTTTCCAGTGGTTTATACACAGTAATTCTGTGCTAGATGTAAGATCCTGCCCCATCTGGAGGGCTAAACATCAGAAGATGTTACTGTGAGGACAATTTTGGATCCCAATCAGAACATCCTCCTCCATTAACTGCAGAGGATCTGTCTGTGTTGTCATGCGGAGGCAGGAGCTGCCTGTCAGGGGAATGAGCAGAGGATGAGGGATTTCCCACGCACAGGGATCCAAACCCCATGGACTCACATGAACCCGTTCCAGATGTCCCAACTGTTTGTAGTGACACGTGGCACGAGCATGCCCAGATGACACAAGGGGCTGGAGGAAGCTCACTCTTGTCTCTCATTCTTGGTTTCACAGTCTGTTTGGAAAACACAGTGCTGCAGTTTAGGCCCTGCTCAGTATTTTTGGGAAGTACAACAAGGAGGATTGCCTGGTTTGGGCCATGGTGTGCCCCATGGAAAACAAGAAAAGGGTAGGATCCCCAAAATCCTATATGGATATAGGAACAATGTCTGAGTACTGCACAGCCACATCCCAGACGGGCCCCACAGGACAGTGAGTGCACACAGGGCTCAAGGGCAGCCTGGACAAGCCCTGTGTCACCTTCCAAAACTCTCTCAAGAGGCAAACTCCTTAGAACAGGCATCAGAGATGCCATTGGACCAAAATCAGTGCAGCTCAATACCAATCTCTACCAAAAGCCATGTGTGAAGGAGAACACAACACTGAGGTCTTCCCAGGACTGACCTTCCCCTGCTCTACCTGGCTTCCATTACATTAATTTGCTTAATGACTTCCTCCATCAGGTGGCCAGCACAGCCATCCATGGAGCCACCCCCCAGTGACCCTCCTAAATGTACCTTCAACATATTTGTGCCTTTGGCCACTGGATTCCCTGGCAGTGCCTTCTGCAATCTGTTCAGCCACTCAGGTCACAACTTCCTTTTTCTTGTTCCAGACTCATTTCCTGAAGTGTTCTGCCTGTCCTACTGACTCCAAAGCTTCTTTGGAAGAGCTATTCAGAAAACTTTTCTATGCAATTTCATTGGGAAAGATCAATTAAATTAAACTAAAATATCTTACAAAAAGAATTCTATTCTTAGTTTAAAAAAGAATTAGAATTCTTAGTTTAAGAACCAGTATGTTTTCAGGACTTGAAGAGGCAGAAGAAATGGGGTTTCTTCTGCCTCTTCACTCCATGCCTTGTTTTTAGGGTTACCTGAGTATCGGGTACCTGGAGTTTCACCCTCTATGCAAGAGCACAAACCTGAATGTTCCTGTGTCTAATTCCAACCCAGGTAGATGGATGCAGCACAGATCTCTTCACCTGGTCCAGTATCATCAGAAAACCCTTATAGTCAGCAATGAGAAATTCCCAAGGCATGATTCAGTTTATCCTGAAGTGAATCACTAAGCTGGAACATGGATGAGTGAATCATGTAAATATCTCCAGTGTAAACCAAACTCACTTAAATGGAATCACTCCTTCTGTCTTTGCTGAGATTCCTCCTGACCACAAGGGAACATCACGCACTCCCATTTGTTCCTTCTCATTTTGTAAGCCTTAAAGAAGTGAATACTCTCCTCCCATTATCCTTAGTTTTGATGGCAGTGTCTTTGACTTTCCTTCTTTTTCCTTTCCCTTTTGAATGGTCTTGTTTTCCACCAACCCTATCATCTCACAAAGCTAACACCCAGCAGTCTTCTTGTCCCAGAAGGAGAGTCCTCTAGCACTGCTTTATCCTGTCCAGAAGCCCTTTGTGAAAACCCACTACAAATGTCCTCAGATGGCTGCAATTAATTAGACTGAAATGACATGTAGTGTGTTGTCTGTACACAACAAAACTTTCAGGTGCCTCCAAAATGAATTAACTTTTTTTGGCATGAACATGACCTCCCAGCACCAAAACATAACAATCCTCACAAATAAGAAACTAAATCAAAGCTGTAAAATTTTTTTCCACCACTTCAGGAACAAGCCTTTTTTACAATGTTGTCATATGAACAACTTCTGTTTTGGGAGTTTCAAAAGGAAATAGGGGAAACAATGTGGTAGGATCCTGGGGCTCTCCTTGAGAACACCCCATGGCCTTCCTCCATCTCACGTGTCTCATGTGACCTGCAAACACATTGCTCTGCTCAGTGGCCTGGGGATGGGGCAGTCAGAAGTCATTTAGGACAAAATTATTTGCAACCCTTAGAGAAATTCTAAAAGCTTTTAAGGTAAAGGGCTGAATTGGCTTTTGTCTGAGCAACTCTGCTCTATAAAGGGTAGCCCCCTCAGCAGGTGACATAACCCAGATGCCACAGTGACTTGACACTAACTTTACAGCACTCTTGAGAGAGGAAGCAACTTCCCCTTGATCAGACAACACCCAGGACCTCTCCTGCATCACTGAACACTCCAAAACGCCCCATCCTGCTGACTGCCCCCAGACAAAATGAAATGTTGTCCCCTGTGCACCATTCATCAAAGCCAGACCCCGTAATTAATGGCCCCATTTGTTCAGGGGATTTCAACAGGTACTGAAATCCAAAGCTTCAAAGCATGGATGGTCTCATCCTGGTCTGGCAGATATAAATGTGCCAGGGAGACTTTGTGTCACTCAGGAATCACTGTCCCTCTGAAAAGGGCATTAAGGCCTTTCAGAGCACGGAGATCCTGTAAACCAGGTCATCAGTCCCAGCATGGATGATCCTGAGAGAGCTCTGTTACTTGAGGGGACCATGAGTTTAGTCTTTTTGAGCAAGATTTTGGGCTGGAATTGTCTTCATAAAAATGGGAACAGCCACAATTAAAACAAATACAAAGCTCCCAACATTCCACCCAGCTGTGATTCTGTGCAATCAGGAGCAGTGAGGTACAGCCTGGTCCTGCTGCCTTCTCCTTTGGCAACACTTCCCACTAGGCAGCAGAAACCAGGGAGTGGGTGCTGTGAAGAGGCTGCTGCCCACCTCAGGGATTCAGTCCAGATCTTACAAGGCCAGCAAAACAGGACCTACAAAAACCTTTTCTCCCACCACTGCCCCCAGAATGGCTCAGTCCAGCACAAGATCTCAGCCTCCTTCTTAAAATTCATCGGTTCCCCTGCAACAATTTTTTGGGTCCTGTGGTTTTTCAGTGGAATTTAAAGAACAAAAACCTTGGATCATTACATCATGGCTCCAGTAATGTCTAGGAACATTTTACATTTGATAAAATCTCCCCAGATTACCTTCTGAAAGCCTTGTGGCACGGCTGGGAACGCAGGAATGATGTAAGAAACCACTGAATAACTCAGAGATCAGCTCCTCACATCCCTAGCAGAGAAACTTGGGAGAGGCATCACTCCTTCTTCAAGGGAACCTGGCAATTAGCTGAAGTCAAGGAGCTGCTGTGCCTGTGGACAGACAGGAAGAAGGCCTGGAGTTAACACATGCTTAGCCTCACTTGGCAGGAATTCTGGGTCCAGGGTTGTCCAAGTGTCTACTCCCTGCCCCTCCTTAGCCATCCCTCCCTGTCACACTTTCCTCTGGGTATATTTTCTCACCTC
Organism: Ammospiza nelsoni; assembly: GCF_027579445.1. Lineage (NCBI taxonomy): Eukaryota > Metazoa > Chordata > Aves > Passeriformes > Passerellidae > Ammospiza > Ammospiza nelsoni. The sequence goes on along the minus strand of NC_080650.1, from coordinate 9,191,254 downwards.
CTGCTGGTGTAGTTTGGAATCTCTCTGGGGAAAGAAGGTGAAAGGTTTGGATTTGTACAGAGTGAGCCTCTGCTCTCAGTCCTGATTCTTTAAAAACAGGGGAATCTTCCTAAAAGTGGGGACTCGCACCTGGAGCTTGGCTATAGGGGTGCTAGAGGGGATGGGCAGAGGGTATCCCTTCCAAATATTCACAAATATGATTTTTGTTGAAAGTAAATATAGTATGATGTAATAATAACACTAAGAACAACAATAATGATAAACAACACAGTCAAAACACAGGGAGATGAAAACTGCCAAGCCATGCAGGGAGAACCTGAGGTGAACTTTTCCAAGAAACCATGAGTTTAAAGGGAATCACTGTTTCCTTCTCCCTTCAGGAGACAAACAATTCTGCAGATCCCTACTAACTGGCTAAGCCCGGTGCTTTGGTGGAGCTGTGTACCTCTCAGACATTGTGTGGACCTCCAATCTTCGTGCAAAGCTGTGTAAGCACAACTTGTGTATTTAACAATGCAAGGATGGGCACAAGGCAACTTAAAATCCTGACCTCAGGTGACTTCTCCCACGTCACTCCAGTCAAAGACAAACTGAGACACAATAACCAAGAATTCTGAGTCCCAGACTGTACTTATAACCACTAGTTCATGCTGCTTCTCATCAGAGCAGTGTCACCATGAGAGTTTTATTCAGCTGAGAAAACAGAAGTGACAGCAGCTCTTGGTTGGGGTTGTCCCCTGAGCTTCCCTTGTCACACCATAATTGGCTGCACTGCTTTAGTGCAATTGGGGTGTTTCACTCACAAGTGTGTTTGGGTGGTTAATTCAAAGATTAAGTCCTCAAAAGCAGAGAATACAACAATGCTACAACCCCTAAGAGTTAGATGTTTATCTTAACTAAGGGGTTCATCCCTTTTACTTCCTTTCTGCTACAGATTTAACAAAAGTCTTTATTTTTGCCTGGAACACTGAAAGGAGTTGGAGCTTCTCTTGTAAACACAAGAGTCAAGGAGAGTACCAGCCCCAAAGAGCTGAGTGCCAAAACCAGGCAACAGGTAAGAAGCAAAATAAATACTAGCACAAGGTCCTTCTCCTTATAAACTAGGAAATGAACCATGGGGAGATGGCATGACCTGCCTGGGATCATTTCAGCCAGAATGGCTCAACCAGAAGACCACCCTTCCTCCTGAGCAGAAGGTCTGAACCTGAGTAGCCTGGCAAAGGAGGGATTACATGGTTCATATAGCTGAAGGTTTCCAGACACCCTGAGGCTTCGTCCCCTCCACACCCTGGCACAGGACCTTTGTCAAAGCAGCTGAAGAGAAATGCCCCAGTCTGGTGTTGTTCCCAGTGGTCCATCTGCAAGCTTAGGCTCTGATTTCCTGGTCGGTGCTTTTCTTTAGAACTGGAATCCAATTTACAAAGCCTTTAATTTTAAACTTTCTCATCACTGACTTAATAAAAGTAAATGACAGGTAATGGTCCCAGAAGCCAGGACCCATTAGATCTTTCCCAACACTAATAAGGGCTGATCAGACGCTTGTGCGCTCCTTTTCCAGCTCACAGAAACCCAGCTCCCCAAGGACCCTGCAGTGGGGAGAGAAACAGGAAACCAACCCTCTCACAGGCAAGGGAAAAAGGGAGAGAAAAGGGAGGGGGGAAATAAAAATAAATAAAGCCATGTGAATGTGAACACTTAGAGCTGAGAACGGGCAGGAGGACGGGCGCGGGGAACGCCTGCGCTCTGGCCGGGGTTCACTGGGGCCCACGTGCTCGCTCCATTTCCCCAGCAGGGCACTGGGGGCTCTGCAGGCGCTACAGGCGTCGTTGGCTGCACGGAGCCGTGGAGCAAACCGGCTCTGATTTCTGCCCAAAGGCATCAGTGTCAGACCGGTTGGGATGTCAGCTCGGCACAATGTCAAGGCAGCAGTCACGGTGCGCTGTCACAAAGAGAAATAGATATCATTTCAAACACACAGCTCTGGAGAGAGGAGGGAGAGGCAGGAAAGAGAATCCCATAATGCACTTTTATGGAGGGGAGAGAGGGACAGGAGCTTAACTCTGCTTTGGCCACATGAGAGGAGTCACAGGTAGAGGATGCTCCAAGTCTTCCAGTCAATGCATCACCAGGCTGGAAGGACAGGTGAGTACTCCAGAAAGGACCCAGTTCTCCTCTCTTCTATTTACTTGTGGTTAGGAAAAAAGCATCTGGAACCTTGGCCAGCACAAAGCTTTAGTCTTCACCTCTAGCACAAAAGGGAATGACAGTGGTGTGGTCACTATGACCAGGACTTCTGTCCTTCTCAGGTTAAACCTTTGGAGTTTAGTGATAAAAGAGACTTTAAACCCAGCCTCATTCCTACCCCAACTGTCTCAGTAAAAGCCAGGCCTTACAGTCTTCACATCCCAGGTCTAAAGCAGTCCTGGCCCCATACACTGCAGAGCACCCTCTCCCAGGGAAGGGTGCTTGTTACACCCATATCCTCCCTCTACAGAAGCCAGCAAGGTGACTTAGGCATTATTTGGAGATACTCTACCTCATCTACCTCAATCCAGGTGACAGAAGGCAACTGTGGCACAGTCATGACTGGAAAACTCAGCATCAGACTCTTCTTGTTCTCCTTCCTCACTACAAGACCGTGCTGGGGCAGCTCCTCAGTCATTCCTTTTCTGTTTGTCAATATTGTCTGGCTTTTGCCTTTGTTTCACTGCTGTTCAGCATGGAGCTGCCTCTGCCATGACTTCTCTTTCCCAGACCTCACTTATCCCACACTGATTTTCTGTCCTTCCATGGTCTCATAGGTATTTGCCAGCCAGTGCATCCAGATGGAGGGAAAAAGAGAGAGTTGGAGGGGAAAGAGAAAGTCTTCACCTCAGTTTTCCTGGTTTGACCAATTTCATGAGATACCTGCCAGGAGTTCTGCCCACAACAAAGAGTGACAGTACCACTACATTCCCAGTGTGTTTGTGTAGGTTTAAGTAACCATATTTCCATATTTTCAAAGCAAGAAACATTTTTCAAGTAACACCTTCCAGTGTTACAAAAATGTCATCCAAGAGTATATGTATTTTAATGAAAGGGAAGGAGATGGAGTTAATTTTTGAGAGGAACATGACATTATCCAGAACTGATCATTCCTTGTTCCCTGTAGATCACTCACTTCCTGCCCACTTGCACAGAGGGAGCAGCACCAAGGAAGCTCAGGCTTCTTCTTTGAGGGCATCTTTGTGGAAGGCTGGGAGACAACACAGCAAGACTATCTCTTGCTGATGTCTGTGTAACATTTTTGATACACCAAGCCTGAATCACAGAAAACCCTGGAGCCCATTGCAACATAATTAATGTGATAGGAAATCTTGTACTGGAGCACAGCCAGGATTCTCATCACACTCAAGCCTCACTCAGTAACCACTAGACTTTCCATTCCTCCCTCAGCCATCCACCTTATTTGTCTTTGCTTCCCAATTCCTCTGAAGCACCTTTTAAACCCTATTGACATGATTGTTAGCTGTAGTAGCACACAGGGTTTAGGAAGAACTCTGTCTGGAGCAAATTCCTTGCCTGTTGGCTCATCTCTAGCCTAAATCCAGGCTCTCTTCTCCCTGCACATGACACTTGCTCACATGGCCTTGAAACCTCACACTTCCCTACTCCCTTCAGACATTTTTACACTTAAAGTGGTTCCTCCTTCCTCACCCCTGTTCTTTTCCTTCTAAGTCTGGCTTTCCAAACAAAATTCTTTCAGCTTTTCTGAATGGGGAGAAATCTCCCAAGACTCTCCTTTACCCTGGTTATACTCTACCCTGTGCTCTGGATCTCTCTTTGATAAGATTCATACACTGTTACAGCTGCAGAAAGAAGGGGGATTTATACATATGGCCTCTTCTAAGTGTAACACACAGGCCTGGATCCTCTCCCAACATCTGCTCCTAGTCTGGACCAAAGGAATCAGAGATCCTACAAGGTTTGTAACTTGTGTAAGAAAGATCTCATGAAGAATTGCAATGACACAGTTCTAACCCTTGGGAGATGGGTATGGACAGCCTCTTGGAATGTGGTGCAGCCTCTAATGCTGTTGGAGCTTTATCTGTGCTTGGCTTCCTAGGTATGCCTTTTTGTTCACGGTTTTGTCCTCATGGGATTTCAGTGCTTCAGACAGTCTGCCAGAATTTCACCTCATTGGAGCAGTATGGAGCAGTGGTTGGACCAAGCAAAGTCCAAGCAAAACCCTCACAAATAGTAAATCTGAGATGTCTGAGATGCACTGGGGTTCCTGAGTGGGAAAAGAGCAGCCCTCACCTCCAATATGCTTATGCAGGAGCAGGACCTGGTCCATAAATATCACTGAACTTTAAACCAGCCATTTCTCAGGCTGGGTATTCAATTTGTCATCAAAACTACTGGTCAAAAAAGGTGTTTCTGCCTCGAATGGAGAAGAGCTGAGTTGCTGTCTTGATCCTGCCATCACCTCTCTTTTGGACTGACAGCAACTTGTTCCATTGCTAGGCCTCAGCTCCCCAGCTGTAAAAGGGACACAACAGGTACCAGCCCCTCTCTCCTCCTCTGCTCCTCTCCACATTCACTGTGCTCTTAACTCAAGCATTCCTCAGACCAAACCAGCTCAGACAGTGCAATGACTTCAGCTGGGCTCTTACAGGAGTGGCAAATCATAAATAGTAACAGGGGAGCTGTTTATCCCAACAAATTGAAAACAAAAGATGAGATGTTGTAATTTGGATGAATATATTCCAGCTCTCACCCTCCGTGACAGCCTCTGGGAGAGCTGTGCAGCACATGCACGCCACAGCTGGGTCTGGGGATGGGAAGCATGGCCCTGGGAAGAGCAGCTTTGCAATGAATATTAGCAGCAGAATCTCCGTGGTTGTTACAAGCTGTGAGCTCCCCTTAAACTGTTATTTAATTAGGGAACAGCACAACTCTTAGCAAGCCCCCTTCCTGTTCCCCTCCTGCGACTTTCCTTCTTGAGCTCCCAGGACTCTTTAATCAGGGAAAGCTTTCAAAGGAACAGAAGCATGGCCAGATGGCCCAGCCAAACTGAGTTTGCCAAAGGAGAAAATTTGGGATGCACATGTGTCCCCTCCAAACAAGTCCAACTGTGGGGATTGAGGTGAAGGCTTAGGAAAGGCTGAGGGCCTGGGCTGCTCCCTCCCAGATCCCAATCCCAGCCCCAACAGACACTTCTCCTTTCCCCTGCTCCCTGTCCCTTCAAACCACACAACACTGCCATTGTTCAGATGGCAGCTTCACAGCAAAAGGTGACTGTCACATCCCTCAGCTGGAACTGGCTGCAATTCAGACTTCAAAGCCCACAGCAAGGTTTTTTTCACATCAGCTTTTCTGCTGGGAGCACACTGACAAGCTCCTACCTCTCTTGTCCCAGGCCCTAATAAAATCACCAGTTATCCAGGAGCTCCTCCAGAGCAGCCCAAGGGACTGCAAGGGCAGCAGAACAGATGCCCTGCAAATCCCAGGAATCCTGTGGTGTTTAGCAGGACTCTCAGCCCTGTTCCTGCCACTCAGCTGGACCAGCTCCAGGCACTCAGGGTTCACACTGGATTTACTCCCGATTAAATGACAATATAATAGTTGATGTGTCTCTGTATTTTGGTTTGAAACCCCATAATTAAAAGGTTACAGGGACACAGGAATTTCCTTGTGAATCAGACCCGTGGGCCCGTTAGAGCAGGATCCCACTCATTACACTGCTGAGTGCAAGGGTGACAACACACTCCTCTCTGCTCCGGTATTTGGGAAATTGCTGCTTTGAGAAGGATAAAAAAGAAAACCTGGACAGTCAGGAGTAAAGAAGAAGCAAACTCTGCTCAGAGAAATGAGGAGCTCCCTCTGCAATCCTTCTGCTGGAATATTTGTAACCCACGCATGGGTCAGCCTCTGAGTGTAACAGCACTGTTGGGACGAGGGAAAGAATGGAAGTTCCATTTGGTAGAACTTCATTCTTTCATTAATTGTGTTTTGCTTTGGAAGAGAGCCCTCAAAATCCCAATATTCCCTGTAGAATTTCCTTCTGGACTCACTGAAATACATTGGAAAAGTCTAATACACAACTAAACATGACTAGAGAAAGAAACAAAAAAATCATTGGAAAAGAAAAAGAACTCCTCTATAAACCCCATGGCTATGACTCAGTCAAGTTCTTCTTCTCTGAAGAAGACATAAAAGAACCAAATCATTGTCATTTATTTCCTCAACCATTTCCAACAAGAAATGACATTTTCCAAGGAGAACCAGATTATGAAATTATTTATGACCAATTCTATGTACAACAGTTCCTAGAGTATCAATGTGAGCTGTGGTAATTAGGACAAGGTTTAAAAAAGAAAATATGTTGTTGTGAGAGAATTCAATGCTTGGACATGAATCATAAGGCCATGTGATTCCCACCACTCTGTTTTCACCTTCAGCTTTCAAGATGTTGGCCAAGGACAATTACTATTTTATTGTCAGCCAAGGACTGAGCTTATTACAGAGGAAACACATGTATCAACAGCATCTGCCATGAAATTTTATTTTTATTCTGTCTTATTTAGCTGTTTTCTCTTAGAAAGTCATTATGCAAAAGAAAATATATCCTTAGTTCATCAGCACAAAGATGACAAAACACTAAGGATATTTATCTTGTCTAGATGCCATTTAAACTTCTATAAATGTGACCAGAAATTATTCTTGCCAGCTCAGGGGAATACTTTTTTGGGAAGATTTTCAGTGCTGAGAGCTTTTGCTTACACGAGAAATACTGTGCAGAAGTGCTTTCTCAAGGCACCACGATGATGCAGCTGCCAATGCCAGCCCCTCTAAGGAATCTGAGAAGGGAATGAACAAACATGTCAGTGTTTGTGCTAGATGGGGAGCTCTGGGACAGCCAGAAAAGTGGTGCTGTGCTCCATAAATGCTTCTCCCACAGCCCTTCCCTGCCAGCGACGAGCTCTCCCTGGCCTACAGCAGCAGTGAATTGCTGTGCCTGCACTGGCTCAGCTTCCTGGCCAGAGCACAGAGGTGTGAGGTGCTTTGTGTCTCTCTCCAGCCTTCTCCCAGCCAGAAGCTCTCTGTGAGCACTCCCACCTGCCCCACCATGCTCAGAGACAGATAATCCATGTAGGAGCACGCTTGTGAGTCCAGCTCCCAGAGTGGGAGCTTTGCTGGACTCAGGCTCATTGGTCCCAGAGATATTAACACATATAATCCCCACCTCCCCAGTACATTAGTTTTTACATTTTAGTTCTCTTCAAGCATTCCTTGTGGCTGAGACACTGCCAGGTGTTTACCTGAATGAACTCAGCTGGGCTATTCCATGAAGAGTCCAGTGGAAGGACACGCTCCTGTGCCGCTGGAAATGGCTTTCGTACCTGACTGAAGGTTAGAAGGGTCCTTATCTCCACACTTCAAAGAGCCTCCTCCCATCTGACAGCTTCGTGTCTCCCCCTGCATGATGTGAAAATCTTATTCTCAACAGTTTGAAGCCTTTTGATCTTCATAAAAGCCAGGTCACAGAACATCCTATCCTGGCTGTCTTGAGGAATGCCATAAACCTGGAGCCGTTGCCACATCGGCCCTCAGGATCTCTAATCTCCCAGGATTTATGAGCTCACATTTTCTTTGAAGGGACACAGCCTACTTTAAAATCACAAATATCATTACACATGCCTGCAATTTACATCAATAAAGGAAGAATAAAATCCACAATCTACTCATTTTTCTCCCACCAGTCCAACTTCTTTAGTCATTTGCATTTATGCAGATGAGGGAATTTCCAGCCAGTTCTATTCTTCGGGCAGTGCTGCACATGCCAGTACCATAGTTATTATACTGCAAACCTTGTGGGGGAGGATTTTAATCTAAATACAGATAGTGCCTAATCTGGTGTCTTTAAAACAAATGTCTGAATTCATTTCTTTTAGTAATATTTTGTAAGGTTGTTAAAATTCAGACCATAAGCTTATGGATGATGTAAGAAACGTATATGAGAAAATTCTTATTTAAGAAACTCAGAAGATCAAAAGCAGAATGAGAAGGATTTATTTCTACACACTATTACTGCATTTCTTTTATCTGTCTGTGTGTCAGGATTTCTGAAAGTGCTTGTCATCACCTTGTTATCTCGGGGCCTGATCTCCATCCAGAGCTCTGGAGGTGCCGAGGCCCCTCACAGCCTCCCTGGGGACATTGGGAGCCAACAGCAGCCCTGGCCTCACCTCAGCCTTGCCAGGTCTGGCCACAGCATCAGGCACATTGTCAGAGTTATCACCAGCCTTATCTGCCTGCATTTCCTAAAGTCAAGACGTGGAGAAAAAGGTAACATTTCCCCAACTCAAGGCATTCCTGAGCTGAAGAATTCATGTGGTGCATTGAAGGAATGTGCCACAGATATAAAATCAGCCTTACAAAATCTCTAACAAGAAATGGGTCTGTCACCAGGGTGGTTTTTCTACTAATTCTAGAAGAACTAAAAAATATGCTCTTTTTCTTTACCAGCTTGGTTAGCAGAATATTCCAGCACAGATGGAATAAAGTCAAGAATTGTTTATGTAGCCCTATTTTGAGATGTGGGAAAGCAAGCCAACATCCCTCCTTTTCGGGCCCTGCCACCTACGCAAGGTGTGAGACACTCAAGCCTTGCTCTTGTTTGTTAGAAGAGGAAGATCAAGCTATGCCTCCCTTCTCCCTCAAAAGAGCAGAGAATCCTGAAAACTCATGGCATTTTTACTGTTTCAGTCAAATACAACACAGATCTTCCTTTTACAAACTCTGTCATGGACTGAGTCCCCTCCTTCCTGCTTGATCAATCCTTGTTCAGAGACAGGAGGGCTGATTGAATTTGTGGTGATGCTTCACATTTCATGGAGTATTCCCCATCTCTCATCCACAAAGTGACAACAAGCCAGCACTTCCCAAGTCATGGGACAAAAGATCTACTGGAATTACAAAATACGGGAGAAATATTTCTAGTATCATTAAATTTCTCATTTGTCCAGTGCATTTGTCCAGATCATAAAATCACATCAGGGAAAACAACAACAACAACGAATCAACACAAAAATCAAATAGGAAAGGGGGAAGAAAAGACTGGTAAAATTAACACTACCTAAGAATTAAGACCATCCAAGATGTCACATTTGACAGTTTCCTTTTCTTTCTCTTTGAAGGGGAGGTTGAGGCAAGGAAGGAGATTTTATACACAGTGCAAAAACAGATGGGGAAGGGAAATAAAAAACAAATCAAAGGAAAAGAAAAAATCACAGAGCCTATGGGATGATGACAGAAAAAAACCATACAAAGGGTGTTGTCCTCCCAGTTGCCAGAGACACGAAGGCACCTGGTACAACCTTCATCGATGAAGGCTCGGATCTGTGTCACCAGGAGACAGCTCCTGGGGTCTGAGCCCTGATTGATGACTTTCAGATAGCCAGCTGTGACATAATTCACTGGGCAGCAAGACTGAGGTCAATACACGTTTAAGTAAAAAGGTTTTTCGTAAGCCTGTGGGGTCAATCAGGAAAAGCTGTCGTTGGTGGAGGGGAGACGGGAGAACGGATGGGCTGCCAGAGGGAGAAGTGACCAAGCACTCAATTCCCGTTAAGTAACTGAGACCATTTTATTGCTGAACAGCAGCAGCCCAGCAACAAAGCACATCCTGGAGCATGGGAGCCAAAAGGATTTACCCCTTTGGAAACAAATACTGCACCAAGTCTCCTGGCCCTTCCTCTCCATTGCCCTGTAAGCAACCTCCTCCCAAATCCAGCCAGGACCCAGATTCACTGAGGGAATTGGGATTGTTCAGCCTGGAGAAGAGAAGGCTCTGAGAAGACCTTAGAGCCCCTTCCAGTGCCTAAAGGGGCTCCAGGAGACCTGGAGAGGGACTTGGGACAAGGGATGGAGTGACCTCATCCCATTCCATGGGCAGGGACACCTTTCACTATCCCAGGGTGCTCCAAGCCCCATCTAACCTGGCCTTGGCAGGGATCCAGGGGCAGCCACAGCTTCTCTGAGCACTCTGCGTAGCTTCTGTACCTTTACAGTAGAGAAATTACATTTTTTTCTATACTTTCAGGGTTCGGTGCTGTGTGCAGGACTTTGGGATGTCAAGAGCTTCCTCCAAAACCTTCTTGCTGCCTACATTCAGAGATGCTTCCGTTTCTGTTCCAGGTAGCTGGGTCATTTCTGCAACAAATTAGTGTGGAAGCAGCACTTTTATAAAACCATTTGGCATATTAAAGAAAAATATCATCCATTTCAGACCTGGGTTCTCCTGAGAAACAGGAATGGGTTGTCGGTTCAGCCTCTGCTTTGAATAACTGAAATGTAAAGTAGCATATGGGAGTTTATGAGCATTTGCTTTCAGCGTGGGACTCTGGAATCCAAGTCTTGTAAATCCAGCATTGGAGATCAGATACTGCTACCACCAGCTCTGGGCACTGCCTTTACAGGGCATTCAGGCCAGGCTTGAGAACCTCAGCTGCAAGGTGCACACAGGCTGCAAGTATTTTGCTCATTATTATTGCAGAGGCCGTAAGTGGCAGAGGCAGCTCATGTTTGCTCCTGGTTTCTAACTTGCGGGAAAGCTCGTTATTGGTGGGGCATCCTTGAAACAGCAACCAAGAGCATTAACTTTTAATATTTAATGTATTCTTCAGGCTCTGGGAGAGCAATGTGAGAAATATCCCGTAAAAATCTATTAGTGTTAATAAAATACCACCCAACAGGTTGTCCATTATCAGCAATTAAAGTTTTCAAAGCAGGTCAGATAACTCCCTGGAATGATTTGTGTGGCCTCTACATCCGTTCTTCTCCTTCTTCCATTTTTTTTTCTTTAATAAACTTTCTCAACTCTTTTTTCCCCCCCTCCCTCCCACAGCCCAGCCTGAGTCCTAACCAGTGAATTATGGCACTAATGAGGTGTTTATACTCTCTGCCCATCAATCACAGATGTGTGTGAGTGAAAGCGCCAGCCGATAGTCGGGAAGTGCTGAAGCCTTTGCTGCAGCCAAAGGAATATTAGACTCCAGCTAGATAAATCCCCTGCTCTCTCCCTTTGTTGCTGTTAGCCCCAGGGCAGAAGCAAGCACACTCCATCTGATTTTCCACCCAGCACCTAAACAGGGACATCCTTGCAGCTCATGTGTGTAACCTCTGTCCTCTCATTTGTCTCACTTCACCCCTTACCCACAGCAATGCATCCCTGGAATGTGATATCCCTAACAAGGCAGGAGCAGCTAACACAGGGTGCCATCAAACAAGGCAGGAGCTGCCCCAAGCCCTCCTCTTTCAATGCTTTTCTCAGCTTTCCTTACCTGTGAGCCTCCAGAACACACATGGAGGCACCCTGAAGGACCAGCACAAAGACCATATACTTCTTTCATTTCTTAAAACAAAACAGAAATCAGACTTGGATTTTTAACGCTGAGGCTTTGGCTTTCTCCCTGCTAATGAATTCATTTGAAAAGAAAATCAAAATGAAATCTAAATGAATAAACACCCATGTTTATGGAGACCTCAAAGAGCTTTACACCTACACAAACCCAGTCATTAAATGAGGTCTCTGTGGTCTCCATTTAGCATAAACTGGCAGACAGTGGGCCAAATTCAGGTGTAATGTTCACAAAGAACTCCTCAAGGTATGTTTACTGCAGCCTCATGGTTCCTGGGGAAAAGACAGAAGCTCCTGGCTGGTGACCCCACCTGCCTGAACAAAGTGGCAAGAAGCTTCCTGTGGGATCTTTAAGAAAGAGGGTTAGGAACAAAGAGGAGCCATGGCTGGAGAGGCTAAAATCCTAAAAAAGCAGCTGTTTCTTTTCTAGTTTAAGAGCACAATCCTTGGCAACTCAAGCACCCCCCTCATGGTGTCCAAATCCTGCTTGAAGGTGGTGGTGGTTTCACCTGACCTCAGCACATACTAGGGTGGAGCAAGCAGCTTTTCCTCATGCTGTTGAACCACTAGTATGTAGGGCTTTTGTATTTTTTAAAATGAAAACGATGCTTTTACTTGAATGTGGTTGATCTCTGTGGTGCATTTTGGAGCAGCATCCCCCCTTTACAAAAATAGTGAGCAGCCATCCCACCTTCCTGCCATTCCCACCATTTTCATCTCATCTCCCTCTCACAGGATCCTGTTCTATCTGCTCCTCTCTTCTGGTTTATGCTCTGCTCCTGTGAATAAAGCTCTCCTTGTGTCCTGCTCCCACATGCTCAGCTGCCCACCAAAGGCAGCTCTGTCCTCTTGGGCTGCTCCCCCATCACCACACTATCCTTGGGACAATGGCAGCTTCCTCTGGGACAGGGTCATGCCAGGGCACAGATTTCTGTACCCATCCACCATGCTTGTAAAGAAGCTACAGGTCCTTGTGCCAATTCCCATCTAATGAAAAAAAATCACATTCTCCTTAGTTATTTCTCAAGAAAACCTTCCCAGTTATCCATGGACCTCCCAGCCTGCTGGTAGAAAAATTTTATGGCATTTTCCAGTGGAAGTAAAAGCCTTTTGTGAGCCCAACTATTGGGTCAGATCCTGGTGGGAGCCCATCCCAGACTCCAGAGGGACAGACAGGCTCATTTCACCTTCTAGCAACAGTGGTAAGTGGCATCAAGAACATCACCGTGGGGCCACTATGCTTTTGGTGCTCCAGCAAATGCCTCTGGAGGTTACTGGGGTGCCCTGACCTCCCACTCTGTCTGCTGGAGAAAGATCTGCATTTCCTGATAGGAGGAGGGATGGGAAGGGGAGAGAGGGAGACAAACAGGCACTGGGTTTGTGGTGAGCAGCGGGGAGGGGGGACTTGGCAGCTCTTTGGAGCAGAGCAGAGCAGGAAGTCTTAATCCTTGGAGCTGGCTGAGTAACCTCGGTGGTGAACTCCCATCGTAGGCGCCGGCGCTCTCACACGGGGGAAACAGTGGGAGAGGAACAAACAGAAGCTGAGAGAAGTTGGCACAAACAATCCCTGCAACACAGGGATGATGGGACACCATCCTAGGAGGGGACAGCAGACTCACTGCCCTGAGCATCTCCTAGATTCCATTTCTGCTCTTAGGGGTTGTGTTTCTATTTATGCTCCAAAACAAGTGGTTGGGCTTTCTCAAGAGCTTGGCACGTTGAGAAAATGCGGTTTTGAGTGTCCCAGGGCTCCATGCAGATCACGGGGTAGGTGTGCTGTGCTGTCTCAGTCCTGAATCATCTCACTGGTGACATGGCCAAGACGTGCTATGGCTCTCTGACTCACATGCCCAGGATTCCTTCCTATGGAAAGTAGAGCGTGGGAGGGGAGGACACAGAAGGGGTGCATAGCCACATCTCACAGCTGGGAGGAGAGGAGAAGGTTCTTGACACGAGAGCTGGGAAATGCTGAATATCCCACAGTTCAGCTAAAGCCACAGGGAGCTGCTGGGTGAGAATTTCCCTAAGAATTCAATTCTTACAGATTTTATCCTGACATCCCAGGCAACTACAGGACAGAGATTCCCCACTTCACCAAGGCCAGACATCCCAGGCAACTACAGGACAGGGATTCCCCATTTCACCAAGGCCACGAATGAGGTAGTCTCTGTGAATACACTTTGTTTGTTCTGTTGCTAGAACTGACAACTCAAAATATAACTTGTCACTGTTTTTTTAGCTATCCCTTGTCCCCATTTTGCCCAGTGCACAGATTAATACTTATTATTAAATTTATACAAAGACTTTAGCAGGGCTTAGCAAATAATTTCCTTCCATCACAGAAACTTCCTCCAAGGAGAAATAAAGTAACCACTTACCGACACAACAACATCCATAGAGAAATATACAGGTGCTGCTGATGCCCATGAATGTTCTGAGACCATTTGTGCAAGCAAATGAGAAAGATAGTCCACAAGTTCCTCTCACTGCCCCCAGCACCCCTCTACCTTGCAGCAGGGTGAGCAGAGCAGGACGTGCCTCCACACACACCCCAGAGCCTGGGAACAAGGGGAAGAGTGTGGGCAGCACATTGATTTATGGGTAGGAATTCCATGTTTAGGACAATGCTTGGAGTCAGCTGAAAATCATTAAAATCATTAAGTTTGGTGACTTGTGTGCTTTTGAAATCCCTGTCCCAGCCAGGAGTGACTCATGTGGGGAACACACAAGGATCCAACAGGCACAGGGACCCACACAACACAGCTGAGAGAGGTGTGAAACTAAGGAAAATTCCTCCTTAAGGACACCCTGAAATATGTCACACATAGCACTGGCACTGTTACATCCCACATCATTTCTCCTTGCACCATAGCCAGGATGGTAAAATGTGCCCTCCAAAGTCAACACAGGTTTTTTGGACAATGCCCAGGATCTGTGTGCTGGGCTGCCTCCAGCAAAGCAAGGCAGGCAGGACCACATCACAGCCAGAGGCTGGATTGCCACAGCAGGGGATAAGCTGGCCAAGCTGGAGTGAAAGCATTGGTCCAGCCCTGCCAATACAGGCACAGGGAACCCTGCTGGATTTCCTCTGCCTGCTGGATTGGACTGCATAGGGAAATAAGAGCCAGAATAGGAGCAGGGAGAAGAGAATGAGGAGGAAATCACACCCCATAATTTTAAGCCTCTTCAAGGTAGGGATTCAGTCCAAACTAATTGTTTAAATTCACTTTATATTCAATGAGAAAGAAAGTCCTTGCCAGAATGGAATTTCTCTCATCTTAAATTAGGTGGGATACGTGCTCCTCCTTACTGTTCTCCATTAACAAGAAGGGAAATTTAGACAATTAACTTAGTCTGGATATTTTGTTTAAGAAGACTAAAATTAGGTGAGATGAATCCTACCCTAAATGTCCTATCCAGGTGAGTATGGCTCATGTCTGACAAAGTCCAGCTTCACTCCCTCATGTCCTGACACAGCATCTGCTGTTTTCACCACCTTTTCTCCCACTGATCATCATCCAACCCCTGGAGAAATCCAGGCAGCTCCTGCCACCAGGATGCCACAAAGTGGCAAATTCTCACTGACACAAATAAAGGCAGGAATTTGGTGAATACATTGATGAGAGGTGATTGGCATGACACTTAGCTCAAACTTCTTGTGCCAGTCACATGGAAGGACAACCTCTCTGGAAACTGCCTATTTGTCCTCTTTCTAAGCTGGATGAATTAGGGGACTCTGGCTTTCTCCCAGGGTGCTGAGCTCTCTTTCAGCTTCCTTTCATAACAGCCACAAGAGCTGCAGCCCATGAACCTTTCTCTCCTTCACCTCCCTTTGCTCTCCACTCCCCCAGCACACAGAGCCCCGTGCTGAGCTGAGCTCAGCCATTCTGGGATGGAAAACGAAGGCAGCTGCCAACACACAGAGCTGCCATCAGTCCTCAAGTGCAAAGGAGGTGCAATCCACCTCCTCTCTGCCAGGTTACACCAACTCCACAATCCATGACATCCCTGGCCTCCCTCAACAGCTCCAAGCAAACCCGTACAGGCTTGAGCTGATACAATTAGTCTGCCTCAGCCCTGGAAAAGGAGAATCCATGAAAATCTACGCTGAATCCTGCCTCTTCCAAACCCTCACAGCTTCCTTCTTTTCCTCCTTCCTTCACTTTTATTTCTGTAATTATTTCTCCCCTTTCTTTTTTTCCCATTCTTTCCCCATTAACAGGAGAAAAAACCCAAGAGAGAAAACACAGGCAGCCAAAAGCTCATTAACATACTTGACCTTTCTGAAGAAAATTAATTCCAAATTCGCACGTACCGGCTGTGTTGCTTGGTTTTGTCAAAACGGTGGCATCATTAGAGAGGAGATGAGATGGCTCAAGGGGACGGGGTGTCTGCCACCTCAATGGAACTTGCGCCGAGTTACTGAGTGCTGGCACAAATAAAGCAATGACATGGGCCATTCTGTCAGCTTTTCACATGAAATTAATCTTCGTTTCGTTGGCTGTGTAAATTTTTATCACCATGGAGTGGGGGGTGATGAATATACCAAAGCATCCTGACAGCTATGGCCTGAAAACTCGAGATTGTCTCAGCATCTTAACCGCAGTGGTGCTGGAACAATCCCCCTTCCCCGGCGCCGTCTCCGTGCGTGTGCGCGCGCGTGTGCGTGCGCTCCTGTCGGGATGTGTGAGCCATTCCCTGACACTCTCTCTCCACTCCAGTGTGCTGTGGCCTGGGAAATGCTTGAGGTTTGGATTTCCTGGCTTGAGGGCAATGGCAAACAAATTACTGCTTCTCTCTCACTCTCTGAGTCCTAGTCCAAAAGCCAGTTCGGGTCCCAGCATGCTTTGCTGGGGCTGGCAGGGTTTCCTAACTGATGAGCAAAAAGAGCAGCTCTGCCTTCTCCCGTGGCTCTGGAGCTTGATGTTGCTGCTGTTTTTAAGGTGTATGTCATGTTGCAGTCCAGGTAGGGACATGACATTGTTTGCAGCCAGCAGGGATGTGAGAATAACACACACCTCTGCAGTGCCACACGCACCTTTCTGCCCCAGACAGCTCCGACATGAACACGAGCATTCACCAACAGCTGCACCCACACAGATGTGTGAGCAGCCTCAGCTCTCCCAGATTTTCCCCCTGCCAACAGCAGCATAACCCATCCTCACCCTACACCAGGATCCACAGCACAAACAGCACCCAGGAACCTGCAGACGTCCCCAAGGCCACAGTTTATTCTGTGCTCTCTATCTGAGACAGATGAGAGGCTTACAATTTAAGTTCCTATAAAGCAGCAACACAAATTTCCTAGGGATGCTTGTCTCCAAAGCAGTCTGGTTTCTGCTGGTCAGACCCAAACCCACAGGGGCTGGCTGAGAAAAGTGACCAGGCCTCTGGCCATTATCACTCATGTGGCACTTGCTAGTCAAGGGCATCGACTGCTCTTTTCAGAGCAGCAGAGAGCTCAGCCAAAGCCAGTCACCCCCCTGCACTCAAACTGTCACTCAGAGGCAGCGTGCTCAGTGGCAATTGTGTTGCTTACACTTTTGGCTTCAGCAGGAAAATCTGGATTTGCCCCCTGAAAGTCAAGCATGCACTGCTCCCCAAATTAGTGAGTGCTCATTCCAAAATTCACTTGTGTGACTGGTTGGACAAACTGCACAATGACAGAGGTATATCCTGACACAGGTGTACACAGTCTGCAACCCTAACCATGAACGTGGACAGTATTTTCAGCCTGGAGAACAGAATTTGTTATCAGTCCAATTCCAGACAAGAGCACCTGGCAGGCACCTGGCAGCAAGGAAAGCTCACAGCAAACTCACCTGTACAGCAGGTCAATGGACACAATTATCCCTCTGTGAGTTGTTAGACCACAGCTGGTCCATACCAAGTGTGAAGTCAGAAGTACAAGGAAAGTGCTGATAAACCTGAACAAATCCAACAGGGAGCCATCAAGACAGTGGTCAGAACCCTGGAGGACAGATCCATGGAGATAGCCTGAGGGAAGGGAATTTGTCCACCCTGTTCAAGTTTTAGGGACAGCTACAGCCTTCTTGATACCATGGCAGGCATAGGGAAATACACCCAGGCTCTTTGCTCAGGTGTTGTGCAGGGAAGTGAAAGACAAATTGGGGGTCAAAAGAGAGGATAAGCATTGAAAGAGCGAAGGTTCTGTCTGAACATAAGGAAAAAACTGGGCTATCACATCTCTGCCTCGGGAGGTTTTAAACATCTGGACTGGACTGGGCTGACAGGACACAGCCCTGAGCAACCTTTTCTGAATTCAGGGTGAGCCTGCCTGGGACAGTGGTTGGACTAATACTCCAGAGGTCCCTTCAGGCTCCATTTACTCAAGTCTCCCACCAATTTCAGCAACACCTTGGCAGGGTGTGTAAATGTGTCCATATCTGCCAGGGGAGAAGGCCCAGGCCCACTGGGACACTGCTGCAGCGATGTGCCAGAGCAGGTTGGCATCTGCAGGGAGCGGTGTTCATGTGCACCCAGAGAATTCCTGCCTCTACATTTGTGCAGGAGGACAACAAAGGGAAGGTATTTGTGCATCTGTGAGTGTTTGTACCCACACATCAGTGAAATGCTGCATGAGGCAATGTGTGCCTGTGCACACAGGGGATTCAGGAGCAGCAGGGTCTGTTTCCAGCTGCATGGAGTCTGCAGAAGAGATCCCAGGGGAAAGCTGCACTAACATGAGCATCCTTCTCTCTCTTGCCAGCCCTTTGTGGCTTGTTGAAGTAATGTAGTTTCTGAGGGGGGAAGTCTTATATCTTGAGACAAACCACATACCTCCAGGGTGTGCATCCAGCCTGGAAGAGAGTGGAAGTGAGACAAGAGAACAGTCCAAGTCTCTCTGAGGTGTCATTGTGCGCACACAGAATGCAATGACTCGGCCCCATCGGAAGCGATGGGGTGAGAAGAGAGAGCGAGCTTCCTTGAGAGGGCTTCAGAAATAGAAATAGGACAATCCAAACATGCTTCCACTTGAAGTCATTCCCCATGTACATTCCCAAAGCATCAGGGATCCTCTAATGTGATTGTAGTTGGAAAAGGTGTTCTAAACCCTGCATATAGAGGAATGGGAGGTGCAGTAGTGAAGTCTGGTGTCAGAATGCACATGTAAAATAACACTTGGCATCAAGTGCTCTTAGCCTAAATAGTCACCAAAAGAGGTTCTGGTTAATCTCTGATGCTTTAATAACCCTCTTGCCAATCTGGGTAGGAGTAGAGAAGCAGCACTCCCAAATTCCACAGAGATGAATCACTGGGTAACCTGGGGGAACCTGGTCATGCTGGAGTGAAGGGGAATTGAAACAGATTGTCAAGGAGCAGCAAGGCACATGGTGGGAGGAGGGATGGAAGTGTGTCCTGACTGCAGCCTGCAACCTGAGAGGGAAAAAATCCCATACAAAACCTTCAGTTCCAGACACCGTTTGTCAGAGGAATTTGAATTTCAGCTCTGCCTTGACTGAGGCTGCTCCCAAGTGAGGAGCTTTGCCAGGTGCTCTGGGGGCCCGCTGAAGTTCACCTGCTGGAGCTCTGGGAGCAACATACCCAGATCATTCTATCCCACAGGATCGGTGAGGAGGAATTTGTAAGCAGGTGATCAGAATAAATTATTTACCAGGGCACTAAAAGATCAAGGCACTTGTTTCTAAAAGATCTCAGAGCATCTAAAGCCTAAAGTGTTACAGTGCTTTCAGGTCTGCCCCCAGGCTGTCAGCCTGTTTCCAGCTTCTTGGAATAAGTAATTGCCCCACTTCCCATTAGCCAAAAAGTAGAAAACTATTCCAAAAGCTCCTTGCACACTCCCCCAAGGACACAGGCATGTGATAAGTATCTGCTTCTCCAGAACACAGAGCCATAAGAAGTATAAAGTTTCTAACTCATATTTTAAATGAAATTCCCTTTTGTGGTTCCAGTAGTATAAAAAGAATAAGAAAAAGAAAGGCTTTGAAAAATGCCTTCTCAGTATCAATTCCAAGTGGCACTCCAGGTTTCAATGTAATTCAGTAGAAGGTCATAAATTCCAGACCATGGAGGAGCAGCTGAAGGAGCTGGGAAAGGGGCTCAGCCTGGAGAAAAGGAGGCTCAGGGGGGCCCTTCTGGCTCTGCACAACTCCCTGACAGGAGGGGACAGCCGGGGGGTCGGGCTCTGCTCCCAGGGAACAGGAGGAGAGGGAACGGCCTCAAGTTGTTCCAGAGGAGATTCGGGTTGGATATTGAGAGAAATTTCTTCCTTGAAAGGGTGGTCAGAGACTGAGCAGTCTGATCAGGGCAGTGGTGGAATCACCATCCCTGGAAATGTTCAAAAACACATGGATGTGGCACTTGGGGACATGGGTTAGTGGCAGGCCTGCAGTGGTTGGACCTGATGATCTCAGTGGGCTTTTCCAACCTGGATGATTGTATGATTCAACCCATGGCTGTTTCTTTGGTACTGCAGCAGTAACACCAAAACCCTCCTGTTTCCCCTAAAGAAGGTGAACCTTTGGGCTGTGGGAGTGTAACCATGGCCATGCCACCACATCAACAGCTGTGTGGTTTGACTCTCCTTCAACCACTGAGAACCCTTTCCAACACTGCAAGATGCCCCAACAAGCTGGGAATGGGAAGCTCCTAAGAATGTTGTGAGCAAAGGGGAGCAAACTTGGTATGTCAGGATTTGGAATGCCACTTCTAAAATTGAAGCCATTTACGGTCGGGGTGGAAATGGCCATTTCTGATCACAGCAAGGTTGGATCTCACTCATAAATCCATGTGGGGAGTCACTAGAGGGGGCCAAAAAACCACCTCAGAAAAGCAGGGGCTGGAAAACCAATGTTGAGGCCAAGGACTTGACTTTTACTCTCTGAGTAGTCCAGTTGGAGGAGTAAGACAGGCCCCAGAGCCTCTGCTTACAATGGGTGCCATTTACTCCGGGTGTAGTTCCATTGAAATGAATGGACATCTTCAAGAGGAAGAGTTACCAGTCCCGTGAGTAAATGTGACACAATTTGGTCTTTAAATAGCACTACCCTTTTGATGACCTTCCACAACCATAAAATTAAGCCTAGAAAGACCTCAAGGGCAAAATCAAACTGAATTTGTCAAAATGTGTCAGAAAGAACGCAGTGTGTAGCCAACCTAAGTTGAAAATGGTTCCATACAGGAGAAAGTTGGAGGTCATGGAGGAAACACAAGGATGACAGAAGCCATTTGAAGCCCATGGTTATGTGGGATTTATACCATGCAGGTTTCTCATTGCTCCCTCAGCCTCCAAGAAATGTCTGGGGTTTGTTTCAGGAGCACTGAAAAGCTCCAGCCTGGCACAGGATCTTGGCACACCCAGAGCATGGCAGGTCAAAGCACACGAAGGTGGGGGAGTTAACAAGTGCCCCAGTGAAGAGTGGCCATGCCAGGAAAAGGGATGAGCTTTCAGAAAGCCACATTAGTGCTGATGGGAAGTGGCCACGAAGACGCACTGCAGGATCCTGCCAGTATCCAATTACAGAGACAGCATCTCCCTATTAACCGTGCTGGGCACCACCTCAGCAGCCCCGGCAGTGCCTCCTCCGGCCCCTGCTCAGGGGATCAGCAATAAACTCCTGCTTTGTGATTCCTGAGTGCACAGCCATAGGCTCTGCTGAAGGAGCATGACCCTTGAAATCAGCTCTCTTGGCAAGATGATGCCAAACAAGCAATTTCCTCAGATAATTTTCTTTTCTGTCCAATAGCACAGACTCCAAAGCACATAGGATCATACAATAGAAGAGAGTCACAGAATATCCTGAATGGGAAGGGCTCCACAGGGATCACCCAGTCCAGCCCCTGGCCCTGCCCAGACACCCAACAATCCCACCCTGTGCCAAGGGCATTGTCCAAATGTTTCTGGAGCTCTGGCAGCCTTGGGGCTGTACCTGGTGACCCCAAGGCTCCTGACTGATCATACACAGATGTCACCAGGCTCACTGCAGGGAAGCAGTGTCTGTCTGGCTACATTCAAGTCCATGAGGGCTTCTGCCATCAACATTTATCACCCTTGTGTCCAGGGATTTTCCTAGAATACTTCTAAGGGTCTTCTGAAAGGTGACCAATAACATCAAGTCTCCTACAAGGAAACACCAGTTTCCTTATGGAGACTCCACAGACAATGTTTAGGAATCCACAATGTGAAAAACTGCTCTCTATTTACAGAGAGCTCTGAAATTGCTTCTGCAAAGGCCTGTCTTGTGCTAGATAGGAAAAGGCTCCGTTCTCTCCTGCTGGGCAGCCCTTGGGTCCAGCCATTCCTTTGCATCCTACTCTCACTGCAAGGCTGTGCCATAAAAAAGTCTGATCTGGTATGAAAAACTGTCAGTGATGAGAAAGGTAAGATTTGCTTTTCAATTCTTTTCTCCTCAACTGTCATTAAAAATGATTCACGATAAAGCCAAAGTCTACACAACTACATGATTAGAATTGAGATCTACCATAAATTAAAAGGCTTTTCTTTCTGTTCTTCCCTGGCTGGGCTGTATCAGGTTACCAGAACAGAATAAATGCAGCAATCCAGAGACAGCCCAGCCTGGTGACCAAAACTCAACTGCTACTAAAGGTAAGTGATATCTCAAGAAACACATGTTGGTTCTATGGCTTAAAACAATGAATCCTTGTAGAAAATCATAAAGTTTGAGGTTTTAAAAAAAAAAGTTACATTGTAAAATGACATTTCCCATAAGCAGCAGACTGTCAGGGCACTGATACCATGTGCTGGGGTACTTCTCTAGGGCTGCTCAGCCGAGGAAATGAGAAAAAAGAGCTGAGCACTGCAAGCATTCCTAAGGTGTTGAAAGAGGATGGACAGAGAAGGCTTTAACTTATATTTTTCCCATGGAGAAAAATGAATGAATTAATAAAGTAGGAAGGAATAAAGGAGAAAGGAAAGGAGAGAAATTCAAGTGTCTTGCCTTTTTCTTAAAATCAAAAAACAGAGAGGTTTTAGTTAAAGCTTTGATTTTACATTTTGAGGAGGAAGAAAGAGTAAAAAAGAAAGAAATCCAGAAAATCTGGGGCTTGAATGGAAACTTAAGACATGGAAAGCAAAACCATGTCATAAATATCCCTTTACTAAGAAACAATAAATAATAATTATGTTATAATAAGGTTCTATTATGATACTACATCCCAGCCTTATGTTTATTCCAATGCCAACTGCATATCCACAACCATCAGGCATTAAATATGTTGGCAAATCTATTTTGCCAAAAAGAAGGAACTTTATGTACTATCAAAGAACATTATGCCCCGCCACGACTAAAACCCAGGATCTGACCAGGCCTTTTAAGGCAAGAGATACAAGGTCACAAGGCAACAAGAATTAAGACAGTGCAGATAAGTCTTCTCTTTCTGTTGCCTACACTAAAACCAAACACAAATTTTAATTGTTGAAAGTTCTGAACCATTTGGTCCTCAGTCCTTTTTTCCTACCTGAACTGGAGAAGGGGAAAAAAAAAAAAACAAACAAAAAGGCCTAAACAAAATAAAACTGTGCAGGAAAGATAGCTTTGCTTTCTATCTCTACAGAGTAGTTGGGAGTTTTTCCTAAAAATCTCTCTGCATGAAATCAATGCCACAAGTCTGTCAAGGCTGGTGAGATCTGCATCCCAGTTTTCCAGAGCCTACATGTGATATCCAGTAGCAGTTTGTGTATTTTTCCCCCCTGAGGGTGTGTCTGGACTTGTCCCCCAGGTCCCCCTTTCAAGGCTGGTGTTCACTCCTGTTCCTCTGGGTGCTCAGTGTTGCTGGTTCCCACTGGATCAGCCTCCCTGATGGAATGGTCGTTGCCATAGAAACCACTACAGTAACATCACAATTTCCACCAAGATGCTTCAGCAATTTACTCTGGTGATTAAACTGCAGCCATTTATTGCACAGAATAAATAACAGGGCAATGGTGAATAATGGGGCTACGACTCCATCGATGGGTCCCGGTGACATCATAAACCACAAGAACCAAGCTCGAGTCATCACAGCTCCCAAGATGGAATTATAATCTCCAGCATTCACAGTGAGCTCTTTAAAGACATTTGATCTAACTTATGGAGCCAAGAAAACGAAAGGAAGAGAGGCAGAGACAGACCGTGAGGCTCTCAGGCCAACCACGGAGTGTCCTGGCCAAGAGTGGGGACAGACAGACTACCAGGCAGCAGCACAGCCAGGTACACACCGAGGGTGGGGACAGACAGACAGGCAGCAGGTACACACCAAGGGTGGGGACAGACAGACAGACAGGCAGCAGCACAGCCAGGTACACACTGAGACTGGGACAGACAGACTGCCAGGCAGCAGCACAGCCAGGTACACACTGAGACTGGGACAGACAGACTGCCAGGCAGCAGCACAGCCAGCTCGTCTGGCTCTGGGATGCTGCTCAGCATCGATGCTGCCTGTGGGATCTCAGATGCTCGGATGCTCCTGCCAGGAGGAGCCGTGCTCCTAACAAGGAGCCCTGGCAGCACTGCCATTGCAAACTGTGCAGGGAAGACTAAACAGGCACGAAGAACAGGCTTCATTTCTCCTGCTAGCTTCTTCTTGTTCTCGTGGAGTGTGATCACCTCTCTCCTGAGCTCTGAGCAGGCTCAGGTTTAGGGGCAGTCTCTCCTCCAAGCACTGAAGCAGCACAGTGGCTCTGCATGGGGGATCAACCAAGGAGCTTTTTTTAGTGTAGACCAGGATAATTTGCTGACTTTTCTCTAGGACCAGGTCCTGAGCAAGCTGTGAAGTGCTGACATAGATTGAAAGGAGCTGGGGCTCTAGCTTCAAGCCCACTGTGCTGGGACAGCCCACACCTGCAGCAAGGCTATGGAGCTTGAATAGCATTGATTGTTTTGGACATTATGGTCCATTAGATGTCATTTAAAATACTGAAGGATCAGAGAACAGAAAGATCTATAAGATTAGTGATAGCAGATGGAATTTCTCACTCATAAAAGTTGTTTGTTTGACTCCAGTGCTTACTCAAAGTTACATTTAGCAACTAGCAAATGTGAGGCTTTTTTTTATCCTGTTCTTCTGAGAGCTTCACACAGCAAGCTCTTTGTTTCTTGATGCATTTGATAACATAGAAGATGCAAACAAGTCATTCCAGGCTCACTTTCTTCCTTGAGCTCTTCAGATTGCAAAAAATAAATCCCAGGTGGGAAATCTCAATAGAAATGCCAAACCAGTGTTAGACTGGGATGACCCAAACAGAGAGCCCTGCCCAGCCAGGGCTCCCTCTCATCACCATTTCCCAAAAAGAACTTCAGGATCAAGTCAGACTCATTCTTCTTTGAGTGATTTCTCTTTCAATATATATACTTAATGGTAGCATTTTAGAAATCACTCATCACTGCCCTAAAATGTGATGCTATTTGAGGTCAGTGCTGTATTTTCCATTGGGGACAGTTTGACCAACGTTGAGTACTCAAAAATTTCCAGCCCTACACACATATATGGAGAAGAAAAGAGACTGTAGGATGATACATGTATCTTAATGTACCATACTAGACAGAGACAAAACCCACATTTTTAATAGCTTTCTCTATTGATTTCAGAACTATTTATCATGTGACTGCAATAACACACATTTACAGACTTTAAAAACTCAAGCGCTGCTTCAAGAACGCTGGGCTTGACTCCAATCTCACTGTAAAATGGTAACATCTCCAATGAAGATAATTACCCCATGTCTATGGGATCAGAAATGGGAAATTTTGCCTCATTGTGATTCATTTTTAACCTTCTTTCAGGCAGGAAGGTGTGTGGACATGCAATTTAGAACTGTTCACACTTTTACAAGTTGGTCAGAAAAGCACTTTGGAGTTGTTTGTGCCCATCCCAGATCTGAATTTACCTCTCCTCCTGTACTGAACCTTCTCTATGGCTGTCACACATCCTCAGTCCTTTCAGGTTCTGTCTCTCCTGCTCAATCTTCACCCTGTATTTTGTATTGTTACAAAAGGAAAAATTCAGCTCAGATGAACTGAAGATTATCATGAGCAAACTCCCCTTTTGCTGCACAACCCATCTGAGGGTTGTGGAACCCTTCTCTCTGTCACCCTCTCCAGCAGCAGAAATGTCCCACTCAGGTGCTCAAGCTGATCTGGAACACAGGCTGCTGGCTCCTATTCCCTGTAAGTTTATTTTTCAAAGGATGAGTCCTTTACCTATATTGCCTTAGAGAACAGACAGGTTTACATAAAAAACTGCACAGCAGCAGGATGATGAATTGCTATGGTTAATTAGTAATTTACTAATTGCACATTCTAGCAACCAACCAGGATCTACACTCTCAAAGTAAACTATTACATACAGAAAAAAGAGAATGAATGAGCAAAGTATTCCAGATTCCAAGATCCCTGGCTTGGGAAAAATCCTACAAACACCATGGAAAGGGTAATTTTCCTAATGCTATAAATGAGATAGTGATAATAATAAGATTTCCAGCAGACATTCCTCTTTATGTAAGAAAGAAATGGCCACATACACGAGGTGAGACTGTTTTCTTCTGCCATCACAGAGCACAAGTTCTGGGGCCAGTTCTAAAGAGACCAAAGCTGATAGCAGAAAACAAACCAAAAAGCAGAACCACAGTCCTGGAGTTGAGGACAGCAGTTTTTCAAGGGTCTACTCTGAGGAACTGCATGGGATACAGAGAGGCCCAGGAATGCTGGTTGTCTTGCACCCCTTTTGAGCACTGTGTGTTCTGTAGCTGGGGTGCTTCCACAGAGGAGGATGCAGGACTTGGGAGATGTGAATCACGTTTTCCTTAAGTCACAGAAGCAGACAAAAGCCAAGAAAGGCTCTGATTAGACACTCCCAAGGCAGTCTCATCTCCTGGTGTGTGCATGTTGTGTTTGTGGAATGCCAAGGGAAGCTGGAGGAACTAAAGCAATAAAAGCCCTTTAAAACACAGGGTCCATTGTCTCCTCTGGCCAAATTTGCTTTAATCAGGTGCTGGCTCCATTTCACCTCTTGAACATGAGCTCCCAGATCTGCAAGGCACACTGAACCAGTGAGCAGGCACTGCAGGAGGGGAAATAACCAAAGCTAAACTTCACCTGGCCTGAGATTACTTTTTCCCTTTAGTCTCTTTGACCAGGTGATGAGATGCTCTCACCCAGCCAGAAGCAAAAGAACAGAAATAGAAAAATCAAATGCTACCAGGAGGAAGAGGGAGCAATGTAAATTGCCTGTTGTTCTGTGCATGCTCCCCCCCCCAACCCCCCCTTCTTTAATTTCAATTTGCAAAGACAGTGAAATGGAAAATGTGCCTCTAATTATTACCCCTCTGTTCTTCCTAAAAGCCTCTCTCTGAACTTTTAAGTCTCCTCAAGTTTCAGGTCCTCTTTTTTTCCCTCTCTCTTTCTCTCCTTCTCTCTCCCCCTTTTTTATTTAAACTAATCTAAAAAAGCTATAAAAAGCCTCTGACACTATAAATTCCCTTGTAAACCCTGGTTTTATAGGTTTAATTGCCTCATTTTACTGCCTTGGATGCTTTGTTCCTTCAGTATTTTAGAGAGCTGCCCCAGTATTTAGTACAAGCAGGCAACTTGGGGAAAGAGAGACCAGCTCAGAGTCCTGGACTAGAATTTGGCTGTGGTCAGAGCTCTGGCATGGTCAGCACCCTACAGAGACTGAGTCTGGAAGTGGCTCCACTCAGGCTCTCATGTGTGGGATGCTGACCCAGACAAAAACAGAGAAAAAACTCAGCACTGGAGAGTTCAAATCCCCCTTGATGGGATAAAATCAGGCTCACAGACCTGGAGGGAATGAGAAAACCCTCACAAAGAATCTCTCACAGGGGAAGGGGTGTTGGGGAGGATACTTCTTTTTCTGTTACAGGAATAGATTCTTCTCTGAGCATCAGCAAAGCACAGTGCAAGAATCCCAAAGATTCCCAAACAAGCAGCAAGGGCTCTCTGTGGTAGCTGCTGTACAAACATGGACAAACAAGTGAGATCCTAGTCCAGGGAGCTCCCCATACAAATAATTATCCTCTTCAAATAAAGACAGGGGGATGAGTGTGAAAATCCTACCAAGATTCCTCCTGAATCCTTCATAATCTCTCAGTCACACTTTTGATCCCAAATCCTTAATGCCCAAGCAATCAGCAAAATCCACCTTGGCTTCAGACACACACATTTCCTAATTATGCCACTATCTGCTGAATGGCTTCCACAGATCTTAACCAGATTCTGTGGCTGTGCCTCACCCTGAGGGGTGCAAGAGGAGAAAAGACACACAGGAACTTCATATGAGGAGATAAAAGGAGCCTCTGTTTTTATTTCAGGCTTAGAACTGCCAAATGGACTTGGAGAAATGCCCCACAATCACAGTGCAAGATTTTTTCTTATTAAAGAACATACACACCATGCTTCTGTGCAGGTACTGCCTCCACAGCCATCCTCACCCATGGCATGGAAGTTTCACTCCCTGTCTTGAGCCTTGGATCCAAGACTCTGATGTCCAGCAAATGGAACAGCACAGGCACTGCAGACCTTCCACCAAAAGGCTGGGCTGCTTTTCCCCTCAGTGTTTCCAGAATTCATTTTCTGGCTCCCAGAGAACATGAAATGACACCCTTGGTTCCATCTGAGCCTAGAGATTTTTTGCCTATCCAGATCCAGATGATGTGTTAGGAAGAACAGACTGCTGAATTTTATTCCTGGACTCCTCCTTGTACCAGTTTCAAACATGGGAAATAAAAAATACTAGAAAGAAGGGAGAAATCAATGAAAGCCTTAAAGCTTTCAAACAGTTTGGTTTTGGCTTAACTGAGGAAATGATAAAGGCAGCAAATGTGGGTTTTGTTGGCAAATTAGGGGTTTTATTTTTTACTCTGTTTTCCTAAAGAGGCAAGGCTCCTGAATCCTGATGTGTGTGCAGCTTGCACTAGATTCTGGTTTATGGCATCTTCAGAAAATGCTGAGCATTCTTCACCAAATATGTCAGAGAGAAAGAAGTCTTAAGATTATAAAGTGTCTGCAAGTTTTATAAATACAAGTCAGCCAGTAAGGGAGCAAGATACAAATTTTCTTCCCCATCCTTAATCTAAACCATACATTAGATTTCTTTCTGCTGTTCACCAAGTTGCCATTCTCTGAAATGCTTCCCCAGCTCAGGGAAAGGGACATACGCTTTATGTGAAGAACTGAATCTGCTTTTTGTACTAACCAAAGTAAAGGAGTGACAACTTCTTTATTTTTCCAGACCACTTATGATTTTATAGACCTGTATTGTATCTCTCCTCAGCTACCTCACAGATCCCTGCTCTATTTAACTGCCCTTCATAAATATAATGGTTTTCCCTCTCTTGCCTCTGCATTTCTTTTCTTAGCTGGGTCCCATGAAGAAGAAAGAAGAAACATTCCCTATTTGTGAAAAGGGAATTTAAAAGTATGTGTTCACACACAGGTACTCCCTGTGAACAAGCAGATCCTGAAAAAATACCCTGCTTGTTTTAGCCATTAAACTGTTGGCAGCAGGGCAGGCAAGAGGGATGGTGATGGAAGGAGAGAGGCACTCAGAGGATCAAAATCTGCAAGAAAAGGAGGTTTAAAACAAATGAACTGAAGAAAGAACTTGTTGTTGGTGAAGTTGATCCTTCATGCTGCTCTGCTATCTTGTAAAAGGAGTTTTATTTGCCTTTTTGTGGGAGTCCTGGGAGGAAACTATTAAAGTCCCAGGCTTCAGGCAGTTTGTGGGGATGTGGATGCAGGCACAGGGGTGGGTGCGTGTGTTTGGGCGTGCACGGCTGCGTTTTCTCCCTCCCTTTTACAAGGGCCGGTCAGGTCACAAGGTTAAAGCCAGGGGGGACTTATTTTGTGTCGTAAGAATTTTTACAAAGTGTAAAGGATCAAAGTAATTAGCTGAGGGTGAGAGCCCAGGACTGTCAGAGAAGCAATGCAGCCCCTGCCCGGGAGTCCTGATGGCAGCCGGCCGGCCTCAAGCTCCAGATCCTGGGAATAACCTTAACCCAGCAGGTCTGCACAGCACGGGGGGTGCTGCTCCTTATGAAACTTGTAAGGAAGAAGAAAGGCAAAATTTTGGATGGAACAACTGGAAAATGTTCCAGCAATGTGGCTGAATAAAACCCAGGAGCTTTTAGGTGTGAACATTTTAAAGCCAGCTGTCTGTGCTGCTGTGAGAGCTGCCAAACCTCACTGGCACTCTTTGGAGAGCAGATCATTGCTTCCTGCTCCCAGCTGGCCAGCAAAGATCATCCCAAAGTGAGTCAGGACTCTCAGTCCCTCAGTTTGCAAACAGGCAAGAAGGGAAGACGCGCACGGAGTGATAAATTAGCAGCATCAAAACAGAGGATCCTAGGGGTGGATCAAAGCTACCTCCAAGTGTTTGCCAAGAACTTCCTCCTGGAAATCTCTATTCCCTGTGCTGGCTCTCCTGCTGCCTGTCCTTGGGATGCTCCTGATACAATTCAAGTCCATCCAGCAGCACCCTCACTAAAACAAGCCAGGCCACAGCACATCTGTAGTGTCTGGGCAAGGAAACCCCCTATTGCACCACTGGCCTGGGCTTCCAAAGTGGACAGCCTCAGAAGCATCCCACTCACTCCCTTCCAGATGTTCACAGCTCTAAGCCCACACTGCTCATCTTGGGAAAGAACCTTTAATGACATTGATCTCCTGAGTCCCTTCAAATAACTCAGGGGTTTATTCCTGGAATGACAGGGGTACATGGGCCCAACATCCACTGCTCAGCAAGAAAATCAATTGCTCCTGACGTTGCACAACCCATCCAAGTGCTCCAGGATCCTTTTTTTCCTGTTGTACAGACAAATATTCAATATTGGGAAACATATGGTTTTTTAGGAGAAGTTTTTAGGAGAAGAACTGGGATGAGATCTGTAGGCAAAGAGACTGCCCTACTTATGCATGACTGCCACAGCTCCAGGGGTGGCTCACATGTGTAAAATGCCAAACTACACAGCACATGAACATGGAGTGCAGCCCTGGAGAGCCTCCAAGGCCCTGGAGTCACCCATGGTTTGGACTGGCACTGGTAACTGAGAAGAATTAGTTATGTTTTAAATACAGACCAAGCTCTTCCACATGGCCACAGGAGGACTTGCTGGGCACTGGCCAAGGCCACCAGATCCCTCACCTCTCCCAGACTTGTTCAGCAAGAAGATAATTAGCTGCCACTCCAAGAAATCAAAGGGATAGGAAGGAATGACAGAGAGAGACTGGAAATCCCAGTTATCCCTGTATCACAGCTGGAAATGAACTGTGCATCCCCCCTCCCTGGAGCACTGGGATGACAGAAGGAGGTGGCACTCTACACCCTACCAGCAGCTGCAGTGTGGAAGGAGGATACTGACTTACACAAAAGCTTCTTTTTTAAACTACTGCATTAGTTTTATTAAATGTTTGTAATCTATGTTTCACCTTTCCTCCCCAAATTACACTCATCTTTGTGAAAGATTAAAATTTAGCTGCCTAACCACAGCTTTGGCTGCAAGCCGCCGCCAGCTCCAGTGAGGATGAGTTAGTGCTCGTGGAGTTATTGATCTCCAGGCACAGATTGCCTGGCTCATGAGCCTCATGTCTCCTACCCCACACTGAGACCTGCCTCCCCTTGGCATCCCCCTGATCTGAGCCTACTTGAGATGCAAAATGCAGGGCTGGCAGGTGTGGCTGCACCATGGCCCACAGCCATTTATCACACACTTCTCAATAAGCTAATAGCCCTAATGTGTGAAAATTGATTTCTGGGGTGAATGCAAAAGTCCCAGTGATTTACACTCTATTTCCAATTGATGAGGCTCAATTGATTTCAAGGAGTACTAAAATATTTAGCATAGTGGGAGGCAGAGGGAGGGGGTGTGGGGAAGGCTGGGAACAGGGTCATCACTCATGGAAAGCATCCCAGCAGTGCTGGTGTGGAGCCCTGTCAGCCTCTGGAGGAGCCCAGCAGAACATTTGGTGGAGCAGGAAAACTACTTGGTCAGCCGGAAGGAAAGATATGAAAAAACAGAAGGAAAAACTGATGTGTCATAAACACAGCATTGCAGCATTGGGGCGAGCTAAGACTCATAAAATTCCTCTGATTTCTTGGAGGAATAACTCTGGGAAAGCACCTTTGATGCTCTGTCCTGCCAAGGGCAATTTTAACTCAGCTGCCTTTGCTCTCTGACTCTCAGGGGCTCTGTGGGCTGCAGGACAGCACAGCTACACTCAAGATTGACAAGAAAAGGTCCAGTGACCTTCCCATAGTCACCATCTGCCCTGGCAGCAAAACCTGTCCAGCCACAGCTGCCCATAACACACATTTGTGCTCCACAGCTGGATGGCTGGGACAGCCCAGGCTGAGTGGGACACACTCACCCCAAGTGCCAGTGTCCTTCCCAGTCCCTGGCAAAGCAAACCAGGACTTCCAGGAGAAGATAGACAGGTGCATGGGGGAGGAATGGAAGTTGAAGCACTCCCACAATCTACAGTATTTTCCTGAGCTCCCTCAGCATCTCCTTCCACCTGAGCTTGATGCAACAAACTCAGCGCTCAGGTCCCACTGACCTTTCCTAAGTCATCCTCCCCTTCCCCTATTTATTAATCCTCCCTTCTCCTCCCCTTCCCTCCCCTCCATAGGGTAAAGTTCTCATTTAGCAGAACAAAGGTTAGCACCTGTCAGACCAAAAGCTTTGAACTACATCTCAGCAATGAATAATTTCCAAGTTCAGAGCTGCCCCCATCTCTCTCTTTGTCACTCAAAAGCAGTTCAGGGTAGAGGCTTGCAAGCATTTCACACAGAATGCCAAACCCCAGAATTTTAGCAGTGGGGTTCAGATGCAGGTCTAGGTGTGAAACTACCAACAATCACTGGATGGTAACTCCTCTGTGAGGTAAGAGAGTTTTGACTCATCACACACTTCCCTCAAACCTTATCAGGACAAAGTGGAAGCGCTGCTCCATCACAGCTCTCACAGTCCTGTCTGTGCCTGGAAACCCAACAGCATTTCAGTCCATTTCTCCAGGTCTGGGCCAGCACCTTGAGTTTATCTGGCATGTTCTATTTTCTTAGCAAGTGGTGGTGAATTTCCCATATAGGTCTGATTCCTCTGAACTCCTGAAGGTGCTGCCATAAGCAGAATTTCTCTATTTCTTATCTCTCTACTCATACTGCTGTGCAATCATGATGACAAAATGCCCCAGGGACTATGAAACAGCAATAAATAAAGAAACAAAATTCAGCTAAAATAAAAAACTCCTACTTTTACCAAGTTCCCAATGGGACAATAGCAGAAGATGAGGAGCACAATACATTCAAGCTTCATGTACAAAGGACCATGAGCTGGTCCCTCAGCCCTGAGCCCACCTGCAGGTACAATGCCAGGAGCACAAGACAACTTTGTTCAACCCTCCAAATGAGAATCCGCTTTTGAAACATTTGTTTAACCATCAGAGGGAAAAGCCAGATGATGAGCCTGAGGACAATGTTCAGCTGATGCAAAGCATGGGGAGCCAATGGAGCTGGATCAGTTTAGAGCAGGCAACTCACTGCAACTTTAAACTCCCTTTCAAACATTCTCAGCAACCCCTCCATCTGCCAGCTGCAAAGGAATTCACTGACCATATTTACATGATTCATGTCTGGTACTCTGCTCTTCTTGGAAACTGCAAATGAAAAGCCCAGCTTTGCTCTTCAGCAGTTTTGGTTTCCTGCCTCAAAGCACTGCCCAACCTGACAGCGAAGGAATGCTCAGAGTGTCCAACTGCACACAGGTCTTTGTGCTAACACCAAAACCCAGCCCTTCATTCATCAACAGACCAAGTGCAAACAGATTCTCCCCTGACTGTTTTCTTCTCATCTTGGCAGATCCTTCAGCAAAAATAAGTTATTTGCCCAAGCAAAAATATTTCTTGCTGCTGGAAAAGGTGTCCTGCTGGCAGGTTTGCTCTGCCCATTTCACTGCACTTGAAATGACAGAGAAGGAGAAAAGGAGAGATATTAATGCTGACACCAAGGGCTTTTTGGCAGTGATGAACTCAGTGCAACAGCTCATCCCACTCATCCTCTGATTTTCCAGTTCCCTGTTTTAGATAATTCCTTACTCTTCTTCTTAGTTTACATAGTTCAGACCCATCCTTCCAGAGAGGATGTGTGAAAAAAGAAAAAAAACAAGTCCAAGTTAAACTCCATGCCAATTGGGCAAACCCAAAGCAATTCTGCTTCCACAATTCCTTTTCCTCTGCCAGTGCCCTACTCCATCAGCCTCTGCTTTTTTTCACCTTGCCAAGAAGCTCCAAAGGTGTTGCACTTGGAAAACCAAGGAAGCACAAGGAAGAGAGCAGGAAGCTCTCACAGCATAAAGCAGCACTAATTGTTATTCACCTTCACAAGAAGATGATGCAGTGTTTAATCAGCAAATGTCCCCATTTGAGCTCTCCAGGTGAAAAATGATATGCAAGTGCAAAGTGTTTCTTAAAAATATTGGAAATACATTTTATAAATAATAAAAGAGAAGAAACTTCCATTTTAGCCTGTGTCTGTTCCTCTGGCCATCCCCATTTCCCTCTCTCCTGCTCACTCTGCAGAGCTGTATAGAAAATCAGAATCCAATCTCAGCAAATCCTATTGACTGTCTCCTGTCACTCACCTGATTAAAGGTTCCACTTACATCCAAATGCTTCAAGCTCACTCTGAGCCATTCATAAAACTCCTATTGAAGGATTAGCTTTCACAAACTTTGCCTTAATGATTATGCATTCTATTGATCAGCGGGGGAAACTATAAAAATTGACACCAGAATAAACTTTGAAGGACTGCTCTCGCTCAGCAGAACCCGGATCAATTGGAATCGACCAGGATGATAGGGAAGGGGGGAAAACAACCTCTCTCCATTAGCTGGGTGTAATCCTGATTAGCTAAATGGGTGAAGTTTTTTTTCTATCTGTCTCTATTTGACTGCTGAAATCCAACAGCATCTCAGTGTGGTGCAGATTATCAGACTTTGAGGATAACAACAAATGCATTGGTGTGTGTTCATTCCACCTTTGCTCCACAGATAAGCCCTCCTTCACCACTGCTTTGATGTTCAGATTTCCTTATCCCTGCTCCCCCACTTAAAATGATCCAACACACCACAGAGATTATTTTGTTCACGGAGGGATAGGTATTAGTCACTGATAACAAAAGGAAACAGAGCGTTAATGTGACATTCCTAAGGTCAGTCAGGAATTCTTTGGATTTCACCCTCAGAATTCTTTTCCAAACCTTTTTGGGACAACACATACATACATGCAGGTAACCTGCTTTGGTGAGTCTTCCAGAAGTAGGAAACGACTCAAGAGAGATGAAACCAAAACTTTGATTGCTTTTCTAAATATTCCACTGGGATTAATAACAGAAAAAAAAATTATCTCCTCACAAAATCTGCCCCTCACATCCTTAGACCATCATGGTTCCAGAGCAGTAATGATTCCCTGTGTTCACTCTGCTGAGCAGTGCTTTCCAACTTCCAGCTGGGATGCACAGATATGGATACAAACACCTCTCAAAATGCAACTGCAAGCTACCTGAGGATACGCAGTTCCAGTTCCTCATGTTCTCTGTATTTTACTGCCTAGTCCCAGTCACCAAGGTGTCATTTTAACACAGCCCTGCTCAGTTCCTCCCACATGAGCATTCAGCATTGCCAGACAGCAGCAGGAGCTTCCCGAGAGGGTTTACAAGCAGAGCTGGTTCCAGAACTTGGCTAACATCTCCCATGAGTAGCTGTCCTATTCCAAGGAGTATGGACAACATCCAGCTCAGGGAAGCAGATGTTTTTAGTCCCAGAACTGACCTTATCTAAAGCCCAGCCTTACAACCACTGAAGTCCAGCTCAAATTCACATTGTGCTGAGATATTTTCCCAGACTCAGTTCCAGGTGGTCACTGAAATCCAGCTTTCCTTTTTACTGTGAGATTACTCACAGGATGAGCAATCCATTTTCTGTTTGACAACCATGTACCCTTTCTTATATGAAATCCCAGAAAGCTGGGACCATCTTAGCAGGGGTAATTGAAAAAGAGAACTGACAATAATGGCCAATTTGAAGAAGATTCTTTCAATAAAATCAGATGGCCAAGATATATTTTTCCATTAAAACATTTCTAGGGTTATAGAAACTTGCAACTCCAAGCAGCATACATCTCAGTTAATTTTAAGTCAGGAAATGAGGTCTAGCCTAGATAATCCTCCAGGCTCTTGGCTGAGCCAATGGCACAGGCACGTCCCAAGGTAATACATCCCATCTGTCCCAGAGAGCTTTGGGATGAAATGTTTCACCCTTTCAGACTAAACACCACCTCAGAGTGTCAGCTATGGCCACCTGCATGCACCCAGAGAGGAGCAACAGTGTGGCCAAGGCAAGCAGCCAAAGTCCCTGTGATGAGGTCAGACAATATTCCAAACTGATTCTTGGATATACTCAAGGACATGAACAGAAACCCAAGATGATGCACTCAGTAAAATTGTGGTCTGCTCCAAAGATAAAGTCAGAAATAAAGTTGGTCCTTAAAGTGCGTGGATTAATTTTGTCAGAAGCTACACCCAGACATACTCAAATTAGCAGTTAATTGTTCCAAAGCCATGGTAATTTACTGCCACCACTTTTCTGGAAGTTACAAATAAATAGATTCAAAGGGCTTCCTTTGCAGAAGAATTCAGACTACACAGCACATCTCCCTCACATTTTTTTAATCTATGAGAAGAGGGTTATTTCCATGATTGGAAGAGAATAGCCAAGTAAGAAAAGGTATCCTCTAATAAATGCAATTTCAATAAAGACATAAAATAAGGAACTCAGAGCAAGAGCTACCATAAATAACAGTATTACCTGCATCACATTGTTAGTAAAGATCCAGTAAATGTTTTTTAATACACCCTCCGAATGTTATTTACTTAAAACTGCTGTCCAGCATCTGTTCTACTCTCAGAGTTTTCTAACGGTTTCTGATTTTTGAGTGGATGACATTCTCATTTAGATTGGAGGCCTCAAAGAATATATGGGAAATCATTAAGTTTTGCAGCAGACCAAAGAAAGAAATCTATGTTTGAACTTCAAAAAGTAATAATAAATGATACTCCTACCAGAAGTGATCCATAATGGATGTGAGTTGGGTAAAAATGACCTAATTGCTGATCTAGGGAAAACAGAAACAATACTTGAATTGTTTACTCCACACAGCAAAGTAGAGAGAAAGAGATATATAGGGATAATAAACTGATTTGGCAAAATTCTTTCCAAATCTATACATGATCAATAAGTGCTTCTGGAAATTGTTGAAATATGAGGTAGCTGGCATTCAGCAAAAAGACATTAATAGACATCTAAGTGGCTAAAATCATTTATTAACAAGGTTGTTTCAGAATCTCATGACATGACTAAGGCTGCTGGGTTGGAAGCTCTGCTCCATGCTGGCACAATGTATCCATCAGACTTTATAGGAATTTCCAGAAGTGCCTCTTGTCTGAGCTTTACACACCCTGGGGCTGGCACAAAGGTGCTGACAGGGCACAGAGTCCCTTGGTTTGTCAGGAAGAGGAGGCAGGAAGGGCTCCAAGGGATGAGTTTCACACAAGGCTAACAGGACAACAGAGATGCAAAAGTCCTAAAACCAACCAGCCCTTTTGGGAACCTCAAGACTTCTCCAGCTTGGAACCCCAAACCAATTTTCTGTTTCCAGCTGTTCCTTGGCTATCCCCTGGTCACCTCAAACTGCTGGAAAAGGACCCATTCAATAAGGAGCTGGGAATGCTGAGCCAAGTGGCAGCCTGACCTCAACACCCCTGGATCATTTGGGCCAAGAATGGAAGTTGTTGGGGAATGATTACAAGGAGAGACTACATGTGAGCTTTTGGGACATCAGTGGATAACAGGGTGAATATTTATCTTGCTAAAGAGCAACAAGAAAAAAAATGCATTCCCTTTGCAGTTGCCAGTGATAATGGATGCTGTGTGAGCTAAAAACCCAGCAGTTAAAAGCTACATTTATTATCACTCTATCTCACACCAGCAAATTTATGATCCCTTCCAGACCTAAAACATCAAAGCAGAGCAGGAGTCAGAGCCTTTTCAGACTGTTAGGTTTTTTTTTTTTTCCTTCTTCTTCTTTTCACATAGATTGCTTTATTTATTTTTTAAAAGGAGGTGGGCATTAAAACCAAAATCTGACCTTTGATCCCCTGAGGCAACTCATTACTTACAAGGGCAAATAGGGAGCTGAAAGTTTTTCCTGCATGAAACCGTAAATAATTCTTCCATACGCCCACAAATCACTCTAGGTTGGTAAAGTAAATAGTAATTGGTGGGTTTCTCCCTAGAGGCAGGTCTGAATGGGGGTTATAGATTAGAGTTAGGGATTTTTTGTTTAAAAAAAACTTTAGAAACCATGTTTCCCTCAGCTCAGTGCTCCAGATGCTCAGGTAATACATGAAGTTTTGGAGGGGTGGGTATGGGCAGGGGTGTGGGGAGGGGAAGGGTTTGCTGGTTTTCTTCTGTTCAGTAATTTCTCATGCTGGGGTTTAAGAGATTCACAACTTCAGGGCAAAGGGGAGTATTAAAAAAAATTAAACACCAGGTATGTACAACAGCCTTTTCTGTGTATTGTCAACAAGAAAAAGAACCTTTAAAGAAAGAACTCACCCTACTGCAGCTCCACTGATTACTGGGAAGGAGTAGAGTAGCAGACTTGTGTCCTTGCATTTTTAATGTGTTACTACATCACACATTATCAGCTTTCTCTGTCAGATAAATTTTACTCAAAACACCTGAACTCTCCCTCACTTCAAACATCTTTTCAGCCATCCCTGTTTTAACTGTTATCAAAATGGTTTTATACAATAACAGTCATAGAGGAA
Organism: Ammospiza nelsoni; assembly: GCF_027579445.1. Taxonomy (NCBI): domain Eukaryota; kingdom Metazoa; phylum Chordata; class Aves; order Passeriformes; family Passerellidae; genus Ammospiza; species Ammospiza nelsoni. Next base: position 9,152,973 of record NC_080650.1, on the reverse strand, counting down.
TATCTACATAAAAGGAAACTTTCCATGCTTGGTACTGCAAAGCAGTTGTTACAGCAGCCCAGGGAATGGAGTGAGAAGCACATTGTTATTATCAACACCAGTGAATATGTTCCCATTCTGGAGCCACCAGACCTGACTGTCATCAAACCAGAACTGCCCAGGACTGTCACAGTGCAGGAATTTTGTCTGCTGAGAAGTTCTGTAAGAGCTTGCTGAGACCGTGCCAAAGAAAAGCCATCACATGCAGATTAGTCCTGTATAAAACACAATAATCCCAGAAAAAGGGACGTGGGACTGCTACATTTTGATGAGAGAGGTCAGAGCCATGAGGATAGAGAGAAAACCAGTAGGAAACTGGGAATTTATATACACAATTGATACGTTTCTACCTGCATGAACTGACTGCAGACAATGTTATTTGCAAGGAGAAAACTGGTCCCAAGCCTGGTTCTATTTCCAACAAAAACAACAGCCCATAAATCTGTATTTAATAATTGAAACAAACGGCCTGACTCCCGACCTGGCTGAGCACAATACAGGGGAGAAACTTAAAAATATTGATTCAGACACAGGATTTTTCTACCTGGCCTCTGACTTCTTTGAGACCTTCAAAGTCCAGTGCTAAAGCCACAGGAGTTTCATCTTAGACAAGATTATGTTGGAAATTTCTCATGTTTGCCTTCGAGGCTCCTCAGTGCTGGGATCCAAGGGAACACTGGGGGTCCAGCAGACACAGCAGCAGGGGCAGGAGCTGCACTGACCCCCTTGACAGAGCCTCCCTTTTACACCCCTACATCAGCCCCAGCTGGGGAAGGACATGGCAGTAACTCACCCTACTGAAGCTCAGAGCACTGGGAACATTTGTTGTTCCACCCCTCTGAGCTCCAGCTTTCCACAAAGGATCCATGTCCCTGTGGCAGGGGTGGCAAAGCCAGGCAGGAGTCACAGAGTCACCAAGGCTGGAAAAGCCCTCCAAGAACATCAACAGTTCCCCAGTGCTGGCAAGGCCACCACTGACCCATGTCCCCAAGTGCCACCCACATCCACATACATGGCTGTTAAATGCTTCCAGGGATGGGAACTCCACCACCTCCCTGGGCAGCCCCAGCCAATGTTTAACCCTTTCCATGCAGAAATTCCTCCTGGTGTCCAACCTGAGCCTCCCCTGGCACACTTGAGGCCGTTTCCCCTTGTCCTGTCCCTGTTCCCTGGGAGAAGAGCCCAACCCCCCCTGGCTGTCCCCTCCTGTCAGGGAGTTGTGCAGAGCCAGAAGGTCTCCCCTGAGCCTCCTTTTCTCCAAGCTGAGCCCCTTTCCCAGCTCTCTCAGCCACTCCAGGTGCTCCAGACCTTTCCCTGGACCTGGGTGGCTACAGTTCACACACAGAATTAGTCAGGTAAAACAAGCCAAGAATTGGTTTTAATAAACTGGGTTGAAAAACACCATCCATTCCAAGTATGCTTCACAAGGAGCTCAGTCACCCCTCCTGAAATAATGGCTATGCAGGCCTTTATTTTTTAACTATTTAACAATTAAGTGATTTATTTTCAATCTCCCAGTTGAATCAGGAAATTGTTGCTATTCCCAGACAGGGAACAGAGACAAAGGAAGATTAAACACCCAAATATCACACTAGAAGCCTTTGGCAGAGTAGGAAACCAAACTCACCCCTCCTTTCTGAAACGTAGTTCAGCTTCTTAACCATCAGCCCATCATTCCAGCCTCACGTGATGGGGAGACAAACCCTTCTGCAGGGCTCCAAAGCACAAAGGCAGCAGCCAGTAAAAGATTCCTGCTGGCCCAGGCTCAGATCCTGTCTGGACTGAGGGAACAGGTTTCTGGTTTCAAAAGGAGCAGAGTTGAAGTTGCTTTCCTTCAGTTGCAACCTTTTTAACAAAACAGAGATTTTTCTCCAGCAAGTAAAGCCATAAATCAGGACATCTCCTGAGGTTCTCTTTTTCTTTTTTTTTTCCTTTTTTTTCCCTAGTTAGTGTGCCCTGCCTCCCCTTTCCATCCCTCCAGACTTACTTCATAAACATTAGATTTCAAGCATCTCTTCCCCCAGAGGACATATCATAAACATCATGTTAAATATTTAGAACAGGAAACCACCTCACTTTTCTAGCTACATAAAAGCTATCTTGGGAGGGTGCATTTTCTGTTCTTATGGCTTTTATTTATTTATTTCCTGGTGAAGATCAGTCCAATAATCACTACATTTACCAGGGATGTTTGACAACAGTGTTAAGAAGTTCCCCCATACTTGGGCAAAGGAAAATACTACTGGATACTTCAGGGATATGCATTTCTAAAGCATCCTGATCCTTGAGGGACTTTCCCGGGACTTGGAGAGTCACTGGTGCAAGCACAGAGCTGGGAAGAGAGACTCAGCTATAACAAACCTTGCAGCACTCTCATCACCCACTTTAATTTCCAGCTTGTTTTCCTTAACTCCTCCAAGTGTCCCCAGAAACCACTAAGTTAACACACAACAAAGATATTTAATAACAGCCAAGCATTAAACACCACCGAGCACCATAAACACTGGCAACTCTAGGCTTGTTTCAAAGCCAGGGGAGTCAAAGGTACATGGCACAAAAGACTTTTTGACAACTCTCCTGTGAAATGCCTCGTGCCCTTGCCCTGACTGGATTTATTTACTCAGATCCAAGGAAAAGGGTCCAGCCCAGTTTCAGGTTGTCAGAGAAGGTTCCCAGAGAAGCTGTGGCTGTCCCATTCCTGGAAATGTCCAAGTCCAAGTGGTCTGCTTTCCATACCACCTAGGATTTTGCTCAGCCTCCCTTTGAAAACTCCCACTAGAACAGAGACCTCTCCAGCCCAGAAATCCATGCCCAGAAAAACCTCCCCTTTCTACATCAAGTCACCATTCTCAGCTGTTCTTGCAGCCTCTTACTCTGTCCACACTGCTCATCTAAACTTAACCTCCTGAATTCAAAACTCTTCCCCAGAAGCTGGGCTCTGTGGACCTTTAACATTAATTTACTTTCTCCTAAGCTTCCAGTTTTTGGTAACAGGCTGCCCCAAATGGGATGCAATTGTCCAAGCAGAATCTAAAGCACCAAAGCCACGGAGGAAAGAAAGTAATAATCAGCACTGCAGCCCCAAAACACTTTTTTCTTTCACAGCACATTGCAAGGTCACAGTAATTCATTCTCCACCCTCACCCCCTTCATTCTGCCTGGCTGAAACTCAGTCCAGCTTCAGGGGAAGGCAGTGCAACGGTCTGGCAAACCATAATGTCCTGCTTCAGTCCTATTTTGAAGATTTAAAAGGTGCAAAGGGCTTGATGTTGCCTTTTCAAACATGGACAAATCTCACCCATTGTACATAGGTGAATCAAATTTTCAATGATGCAAACTGGAAATGCTTGCCAAGTATGCATGCAAGAGAAAGAAAAACAAAGATCATAAAGATTTATAGATTGCTTTAAAATGCATTCAACCTAAACCATGAGCTGCTCTGAAAAGCACTACCAACCTGGCTGAGAAGTTGTACTTACATGAAGGACTCACTCTGCTGGAACAAGTGCTTTTGTGAAGATCGACAGAATTAACGAGCTAAAAACTTCAGGGTATTAGTTCAGTACCTCACAACAACAATAAAATTAAAAGTTTTATGCCTTTGATTTATATGTTTAAAATTAAGAGGGATATTTCAGGCTCTAAGGGCATGTGGGAACACAGAGCTCCAGCTCTTTATGCTCATGCCTGACACTTCTCACAGAATTATACTGCCTGGTTTCTGTGAGGTTCCACCTCTGTCACTTCAAACACAGAAATCCAGCAGAGCAAAACTTCAGTTGTGCAAGGCTCTAGATCTACTTTAACCAAACTGCAAACTGGAACTGAACTGAAATCCCTCTTTCCAGGAAAAAATCCCCTTACCACAGCCCTACTTTAGCCCTACTACAAAAAGCTTCCAGCTAAAAAATGAGGAGAAATTGCAGTCTCTGAAGCATTACAGGCACGTCCACTTCCACTGAAGTGGGATCATGAATAGAAGTGTGTGAAAATACAACAAGCAGACATCAAACAACAACAACAGATCATATTTTGTGATCAGTTTGTCTCACACAGGAGGGCTGAGGCTGGTTCTAATTTGAATTGAACCAGTTGGCCAGGCCCTACCTTGTATATTATCTTTGGAATGTGAGTCATTTTGTTGGCTTAGTTATTTCTTCTTCTGTAACATGGCACCCCTGACTGCAGCGGAATGTGGGAGCTATTTTTATTGGGTAGTAGTGAAAGGAAGTGATGGATAGAGCTGGTTGGGAACATTTCACCATTTTTTCATTAGAATTTCCTAGCTGCTCCATTGTGAAGTTATTCACTCTGAAGTAGCTGGTTCCAGATAATATTTTAATTTCAAAATAATATCATAAAAACTTTTCAAAATAGCCCATTTTGGTGTTTTGAAATAGAAATATTCAACTGCTTTTGCCAAAATAATTTAATTTTGACATTAAAAGAGGAAAATGAAGCTGAAATGTTATTGGAGCCAGGCCTGATGAAGGAGCCATCCCAAGCATGCAAAGCCAACTCTGTTCCTTGCATAAGTATGCACTTGATTTTTTTTTTCTTCCTTTAAATTCCAACTCTCTAAAGTTTTCAAGGCTTTGGCTTTTCATCTCAATTCAGAACAGTAGCTCATTTTTCATGGCCTCTTTAAGAATTTCAGGAACATCAAAACCTTCCACTTTTTGGGGGTTTTTGGGTTTTTTTTGTTTTTTGGTTTTTTTTTGTTTGTTTTGTTTTGTTGGGCTTTCTATTTTTTTGGCAGAACAGGCAGCACACAGTATGAGCAAGGGCTTGGAAAGGCAGAATCCTTGGAACACCTCCTGATCAAGGTCCTCCTGGTACTTCAGCCTGCAGTCCCTACGTGATGTGGTCAAATGGAGATGGTAAACCACATGCTGGAAACCTCCCAGTCCCAGGTGCCCACAAAAGCCAAAAATTAAAAGTGTGTATCCTCAATGGATGACCAGCCACTCCTGAGGCCCTGCCTTTCCCTCTGGGGTTTTCCTAACAGCTTTCACAGGCACGGCCAGCTACAACTTAAGCAAAGCTGGCCAGTGATCTAGGAAAGTTTTCAATTATAGATGAGCACCAATAAACAGCCAGTGATTTGCTGGAAATTATGAAGTATAAATAATTGAGAAGCAAGGAGTTGGCCCAGAGGTCCCTTCTCTCTTGCTGATTCGTCTTTAATGCATTTCCTTGATGCAGCTCCCTGCTGTGTTCCTAAGGCTGTGGGAGCAGCAGGATAATGGCCCTGGCAGAATATGCTGACCTGCTTGTGCAGAGTTAAAGATATGTGAGCATCCACCAGCCTCAAAGGTGCAACTGAGGAAAGGGGTTTTACCCACCCCACTTTCAGTATGGAAATCAGGGATTTTACTTGAGGACGTAGGGATTCTCCAGTGGACAATGGTCTGGCAGCAGCTTGTGTGGAAGAACTTCACTCTGTGTTTCCTGGTGCCACTAAAGAGGAGATTCCACCAGTGCAGTGCAGGAGCTGCCTGAGGATGCTCTGAGCTGTGCTGGGAGAGGAGACAGTTAACCTGAGATCCTGATCTTCCAGCCTGGATAGCTCTGGTCTGCAGTGGCTTTCCAAACAGCTGAGTCCCAAACGAGTCTCAGCTCTTGGGGAGGGCATGAAACCAACCCCAACAGCAGCCCTGAAGGTCAGCAGGACCCAAAGATGACAGCACTGCAGTGAGATTCCTCCCTAGGCGAACACGGCTTCATCCAGAGCTTCACCCTTAAGGCAAAGGGAAAAATCCTTTGGGAAAATGGCCCACAATAGAGAATGTATAAGAGGGAATAATTTCCTTCTGTGCTGCTGGGCCAGAGATAATGAAAAAAGCCAAGGGGATGAACAGCAAGGCCCACAAAAGATATCTCCCCATGCTAATCACAGCTGACTGTAAGGGAATTTCACTGTTAAAATCCATCTGTTAACAGCTGTCTCACATCTTAATGCTGATGCACTTTTAGTCTGTTTATCAAAACTGCAGATGCTGCCACAAACCATATAAAATCTTTCACACTACAAAAATTGAAGTCTCACTGGAGACTGGTAGCAGTGGTTCCCATTCAGTAAGCAAGCACTAGGCCATAAGCACATTTATTCTTCACGAGCTTTAAATGTGTCACTGTTAACTTTAATGAAAATCTTTTGGCTTTTGCACTGAAAATGAAATGTCTGATCTATCTGAGGTGTAAAAGATGGGAACCAGGGAAGAAAGATGCTGGAAGACAGAAAAGAAGGTGTTTCATCAGGAGACTTTCAAAGCTGCTAAGGACACTGGCAATTAAAGCATGGGATGAGTCAGGTCTAACTCAGATGTCTGAAGCAAGGTTCAGAGCTAATTCCCCTCTATTTTCTCATAGCCTTGGTAAATGAGCAATTTACCTTCTTGTAAAATAAATATTTAAGAGTGGGCATATGAAGTGCCCTCTGCACATGTCAGGTTGTCCCCATTGACTCAAAAGAAATACCATAAAAAATGCTCAGCCTGACTTTGAATTTTATCAGGTAACGGAGGACAGCAAACAGATTAAATATTCTTAAAATACTTTCCCAGTTTTAACATGACAGACAAGTGAATGCTGTGCTGTTCCCTAGCTGTCCATAAAACTCACATCCATTGGGGAAAGGAAGAAAAATTAAAGGAGAGAGAGAAAGAGAGAAAGAGAGAAAGAGAGAAAGAGAGAGAGAAAGAAAGAGAGAGAGAAAGAAAGAGAGAGAGAAAGAAAGAAAGAAAGAAAGAAAGAAAGAAAGAAAGAAAGAAAGAAAGAGAGAGAGAGAGAGAGAGAGAGAGAGAGAGAGAAAGAAAGAAAGAAAGAAAGAAAGAAAGAAAGAAAGAAAGAAAGAAAGAAAGAAAGAAAGAAAGAAAGAAAGAAAGAAAGAAAGAAAGAAAGAAAGAAAGAAAGAAAGAAAGAAAGAAAGAAAGAAAGAAAGAAAGAAAGAAAGAAAGAAAGAAAGATATAAAAAGAAAACAGAACCAGAAGGCAAGTGGGAGAGAGGCTGGGAATGGCCACTGCTTGTGACACTGAGGTCCACCTGCCAGCAACCCTTTTTTACCAAGGAAAGCTCACCAAAAAAAGGGAATTTCAAGACACACACAAAAGAGGTTGGCATGTAAGGAAACAGACTTCACAGAAGGTATTTCCATTCATTTGTGGCATAACATTTTTTTAATAGGAAAAGGATGCCAATAATTTTAAAACACTCATCCTCACCCCATCTGCACTGCATGGCCCACACTTACAGCAAAGCCAGTGGGGTGAATTTAAATTTAGCTCTTTACCAGCATTTCTGATTCCAGCAAAAGGAATCCATGCTGCCCCCACATAGGCAGGAGTGGTCCCTGGCTCCCTCCTGCTCCATGGCAGGGAGGAGCCTGGCAAGCACAGAGCGCTCCCGGTGTGAGGAGGTGGCTGCAGAGCTGGCAGTGTCTCCAAGGCCAGCATCAGGGCAGGATGGGCTGATGAAGTCTGAGTAGATGCCACAGCTCGTAGCTTTTAAGATCTCAGTAAACAGTGTAAAGGGACATGGAACCAGGGCTCAGTATGCAGATTTTGCTCCATTATGTTTTTGAGCTGTTTTTTCTCTTTTCACTCCCAGCTATGGAAGACGCCAAAGCTGTTAAATATCAAGCATGTATAATGGGAATCCCATAAGCTGGGGGAATGGCCAGGATTCAAGGATATGTCCAGAGCAGAAAAAAAACATATCAGTAAGAAAGGAAAAATAAGAAAGAGAGAAATAAGCATAGAGATGTGGGTGGAGAGGAAAGGGAAGAGGGGGAGAGATCAGGCCCATGACTTCTCATCGGCCATTCTGGTTTTTTAGGTCACAGCTTAACAGCACTGCAATGACTTTTATTATTGTTGCTGCTATTATCATTGCTGTTATTACCTACAGCCCTTACCCCTGGTCCTAAGAACCTTAAAATAGCACTGGTCACTTAATGACAAGGGTTGCATGTGAGCACACACACTTCAGGGCACAACACGCTTCCAGCCCAGCACCGAGGGAAGAGTCCCTCAGCACCTCACTCTCCTCAGCCTCTCCTACAACTCCTCCACCACAGGAATCTCACCCGAAATACTGGAAGTGCTCAAGGCCAGGTTGGACAGCGCTTGGAGCAAGCTGGTCCTTGCCCTGCCCACAGCGGGGGAGGCTGGAATTAGAAGAGCATCAGGGTCCCTTCCAACCCAAGCCTTTCTGATTCTCTGATAACAAAATGCTTCCAGAAGCTGCAGCTCGCACTCGCACACATTTTGTAATCCTGCAACACAACTGGCACCATTATGGATGGATAAAACAACCAGACAAACAAAAAGAAAAGGCTCTTCCTTTCTCATTCCAGCTTTGTGTGGCAAAAATTATGCGACAGGATGAGGGAAGGGGAAGGAAAAGCCACTTCTATTTCCTCAGCCACTTATCTAGGAAGTATCAGCAAATGCAGCTTTGCTCAAGATTATCAATAGTCAGAAGGAGGTCCCTCCCTCTATAACATTTCAAATCCTGCTGGTTTGCTCCCTTTGCACAGGAAAATCTGAGGTGAGGCTGTTGCTGAGCCCCAGGTGAGGATGAGCACAACACAGCCCTTATTAAACAAATCACTGTTTCCCTCCCATCAGTCAGTGTGAAATCCCACTGGCTGAGGCCTGAGGGGCAGCACCAAGTCATGGCTCTGGAAATGGTTTAAATCTTGCACAACAGAAAAATGAGAAGAAACCACTAAAAAAAGCTGCATCATGCCTTACAGCCTCAAATTCATAATGAAGTTTTAGGAGAGGAGGTAAAAAAACACTTTAATGAGAACACAAGGTGCAGATAAATAAACTGAAAAATGACAGACAACTGTATTTAACAAGTCAACAAGAATCATTCCCTCTTCAAAAATAATTCCTTTCCTTACCTTCTAGAAACTACTCCCCCCCCCCCCATGTCAGGCAAAAGTCTTCAAGAATAAAGAGGGTATCCCCCCCCTTCTTTTTAATAAAATAATCCATTTTGCTTCTTCAGACAAGCTGTTATTCATCTTGAACCTGTCCATCCCTCCCACTGGGACCTCCAGATGGATTTACCAGCTAATCCAGTTAGTAGCTCCTGCCAGCCATGGCATTCCAACATCCCCTGATACAAAGCTGGGGAAAATTGCCTATGTCCGTGTGTCTTTGTGCATCTGTGTGTGTTCAGGCCAGGAAGGGAGAGAGTGACCAACAAATTACATTAATCCAAAAGCCCCCTCCTACTTTCCCAGCTGAACTAAACTTCCAAGCTGAGTGGAGAAGCTCTGTCAGAAGCAGCTAAATAAAGGAAAATTATACTAACAGCAAAGTATCAGCAACCCAGCACCTCTTCTCTGTGCCCCTAAAATTTCTGGTAGTGACGTGATGAGAAATGTCTGTTATCATCAGTATTCTGACAAGACAGAAAATACAGGCAGCCACTGCAGAGGTTCATAGACTTTGACCAACAAGTATGGTTCTGGTGCTATTCAGTGACAGCCATGGTCCCTTCACCTCCCTAACCCACAAGCAGTTCCCTTCCCTTCAGCTCAGGCGGTTGGTCACATAAAATAAAAAATTCAAAAAAATAATATGGGCAAAGATCAGAACTGCTGTTGCCACAACAGTTCAAAGGGAATAAAGTTATAACCAAGGGGAAACCAGCAGGCTGATGCTGCCTGTGCAGTGTTGTACCAGTGCTTTGGCCCACAAGTGCAACTGAACAGAAAGCTGCTGCTTTAATTCTAACAGTGCAATGGTGGGGCCATACCTGCAAAAAAGCATCACTTCTCCAGGAAGACTATTTGGATAGCTCTGCCTCCAGATTCTTCCACCTTGACAGCAGGACAAGACTGATGGAGACCACCTAACGAGCCCAGGTACAGACATGGAGAGGCTGTATGTGCACATCAGTGAGAAAAGCTCCTGGAAGTGTCTCCTTGGTGAGTGTGGAGATGTGCTGGAGTGCTTGTGTGCTGTTGCAAGCACTCAGGATTGCTTCCAAAATGGCTCCAGATCACTGGATGAAGCCTGGATCAGCTGCTCAGCCCCTGCCACTCCAGGTCACTCCTCCTCCTCCTCGGAGAGCCGCTGCAGCCGGAGCGGGAAGGTACTACAGCGAGAATCACTAAGTGGGAAATGAGCAAGTGTCACGGAACAAAATCAATAGCCTGGAGCCAAAGCTGTTTCTCTGCCTTTCCTGTCTCTGATTTGTGTGTGCGTGTGACTCCAGGGCTTCTTTACTTCCTCCACCCCTTCTTCCCCCGCCGCTGCGCTGCGAACGCTGCGGAGCGCGATAATGAGCGCTGGTGTCCGAGCCACCAGACAGGCCCATCACTGCAATCAGCGCAAGCCGAGAGATCGGGGCCCGCGGGCTCATCAGGCTGTCCCGGCGCTGGCCAGCCCCCTGCACATGAAGATGCCAATCTCGCCTCTCCTCCAGCCTCCTCCTTCTCTTTGGCGGCCCGGTCTCCTCACCCTCCTCCCCCTGCCACGCTCCCCTGCCGCCCTCCCTCTTCCCTCCACCCCTGCTCAGCACCAGAGGAACGCCAGCCTGGGCCACATCCCAGCCCTTCTCCCTTAACGATTCTGATAGGAAATGCCCAGCAGGCTGAAGCTTTCCTAGAAAAGCAAGGGCAGGTCGGAAGGCATATGGTTGCTGTCCTCTAAGCTCCGGGTGACAAGGTCTGTGATGCTGCATCCTTCCCAGGCGGAAAGGGGAAAAAAAGAGAGAGAGAAAGAGAGAAAAATCGCCTGCTTGGGCTTTGGGAAATCACAAGCTACTCCCTGCGGGGAGTGAACCTCTCCGACCCTGTGCCACACTGCTGGGCACGGATCACACCACGCTGGCGTGGCAGAGGCTGGCCTTGTCTTAAAATGAGAGAGTTGGAAATAGCTCGGTGGTTTTTAACACACTCCTGGTCCATAACAAATCTCAGGCTGATTCTCCTCCCTGAGCCAGAATCGCAGGGTTTTAGGCACATTTGCTATTAAAGCTGAAGAGCAAAGAGAGGATAGAAAAATAAGTCGGTATTTTTCCAACTTCTACTGCTGCCATTGGCAAATGTTTTGCTCAGTTCTACTCCAAGGTTACTTAAAGCCAGCTGGAACCAGGAGTTTCCCCTGGTTCACTCAGTGAGCTGTGCTGGATGCCTGGGCTGCTCTTCCTGACAAGGGCAGTGTGGTCCCTGGAGAACAAGACTACCCCACCCAGGAGGGTGAAGACTCTTCTTGGAGACTCACTCTGGACAGCCAAATCCAGTGGCTGAAAAGCAGCAGGATAATATTTCCTCCAATTACTTTATAGAGTCCATTCCACATCCTCAGCCTGACCATCTCTGCTATAGGTATGAAGGGAAATCTGCAATTCCATGTTGTGTTTTGCCCTGAGGTACAGGATCAGTTTAGAATATTACAGTGCAGGACTTTTACAGGGTTGTCTTTCAACAGCAGCATGTTCCCATAAAACACAGAATGGAACAACACATATTTCCTCCTTAAATGAGCATGAGGGCTCTTCTTTCATACAAATTACTTCCCTCAACATATGAATTCACTGATCTCTCTTACTACACCAACATAAGGCTTCTTTCCAAACCATAGACCTCACCTTTAATAATCAATATTTCCTTTCCACTTGCTCAGCTTTCAAGGTCATACGTTGAACAGATTAATCACACTTTCAGAACTCTCTTCCTCTCAGGCTGATGCTAGCACTGGCATTATGTGGAATTTGAAGCAAAAACATTCTGAACAGGGCTTGGGTTTGTCTTCCCAATGGAATGTTAGGCCAAGAAAAAGAAACTGTTGTTTGTCCAGAGTAAAAGGGCAAATAAAATAATTGCCAGGCTCTTAAAGAAGCTATTACATACAGTGAATAAGATGAAAAATTACTTGATGACAGTGGCCTTTTAAAATGCTACTGAGAGCAGTAGCAATGAGCAGTTAGCCAAGGGCTATCTATATCCTGCTACTCCTCCATGTGCTCATAGCTCCTGCTTTAGACAAGTCCATTCTCAATCATGACACTGTATTCATAACACAGAACAATTACCTGTAATCCTACATGCCATCATCTCCACTGATTCCACGTGGGAGCTTTTAAAATATTCCCCTAAATGGGATCCTAGCATGCCCTAACACTGCATTGGAATGCAGGGTGAGCTGTAAGCAAAATGAAACGGAAGCAAAGTTTGGAAATTTTTTTTTGTCTTCTTTTAAGGAAAAAAAAAAGTTTCTGTTTTCATGATGATTCGTGTCCTAGAAGCAGAGAAATGGAAAGAAACACCACCATCCTGGGAAAGCTGTGGCCACAGCACAGCACAAGATTATCTGCTGCTGATGGGCTTGAGCCAGAACCTTCACACCTGAACTGGGAATTGTGGTTTGGACAGCACTGGTTCTGGTGGGATAACCCAGGAGCTTGCCAACCAAAAGACCCCTAGTCTGTTCAGCCTTGATCTAAGGTGGACTTCAGATTGGAATCTTCCAGCTCTGACATGAAACTGAAAGGGGTTTGTACCTGAAAATTATCTGAATGGAGCTCACCCCACTGGAAATCCTCAGTGAGATTTCCTTTGTGACATCTGACATTTTAACAGGCTGGCATCTCTCAAGACCTCACTGGCTTCCCAACATTGTTTGGCCTTAAGCCTGGAGTTTGAACTTCCAGCCGCACCACTGACTGCTCTGCTGTTAACCACCACTATACCTTCACCAGCCCTTCCACACAAGGATCCCAGAGCAGCCCAGCAATCCCAGGGACAATCATTCCAATCATCTTCAGTCCTGGAGGCAAGTCCAGCTTATTGCCCTGCTGTGGCAGAGAGACACATTAGTCAGGGAATTGATGTGAGCTGATGAAGGTCAGGCAGTAATGAAGTGGCTGTGGTTTAGAGCAGAACCCAGAAGTCCAATAGTCCAGATCCCCATTTAATCTACTCAACTTGGCTCTAACCAGCTTTTGTTTCAGAAGGAAAAGCAGAAGAGTAACGACTGTGCCTTCCAAAACGTCTAAACACAAATGGGGGTTGGAAAGAAGTGTGTGAGGCTGCCTGACTATTCCAAAGTGGGGAGCACTTCTGTGCTCATTTCTCTTGCCATGTCACTAAGAATTACAACCTGCCTAAATGACTAAGCACATTGAGAACATGTAACAATAATTAGAGTGTCAGAATTCCCTTCGAGAGCTGAGCGAGATCTTGTTTCCTGGAGCAGCTCAGGGAGAAGAGATTGCAACTACAATTTGCCCATTCTTTGCTAAGCAAAAAATTTGGGATGTATTTTCAATTGCAGCTGAAGGGGCAGACAGAAGCCACCTGCACAGTGCTCCTGACAGCCATGATGTGTTTGTGACACCACAGCAAGGGTGAGTGACGATAGCTTCTGACATTGCTCCAGAATGGAAACCTCGATTTGTGTCCAGAGCTCTTGGAAAGATGCACAAAACTCAATGTCTTGAATATCTGAATGCTTTTGACCAATGCAGATCACTGCACCTTCCCTCAGCCTGTCAAGCTTGTGGCTCATTTCATGCCCAGAGTCTCCTGTTCTGATGATTTCTCCCTTTCATGCTCTGCTGGAGAGTGAGGCCATCCCTTGCCAAGGAATTTCAGCTCCCCTTATCCTCAGTGGGAAGCAAGCCCTGTGTCTCTCCCCACATACTCCCTGGAGAAGTGGTCCCTGAAAGGCCACCAAAAGAAGCCTTCCAGTCATGTGCAGTGTCTTAGCTCTGCATGTTTCCTGTGCCAGGAACGGGTTAAAGCCATCAGGGCAACAACAAAAGCAAAGATCCTGAACATCATTTCATGCAAATGACCTTTCAGTGGCTTCCTGTGCTTCACTGTGCTCTTGTCTGCCAGGGCCCTGGGGCCTTCAAAACCTGGGGCTAGATTTTAACTCATCTTCCCTTATCTGCTTGACTGACTGTCAGCCTCGAACATCTCCCTGCTTGTGATGAAGGCCTTAATTAGTGCTTGTCTGTTTACCCTTTTCCTATTGCCACCTCTCTTTTCCTTCCCCTCTTGCTATTGCTCTCCTTTCTCTCTCCCTCTCCCATCACCCTGGGGCTTGTTTGCTTAGCTGGGCATCTCTTGTTTACTCAGTAGGGAGGTTATAATATATGTAAATAAAGTAAGTCCAAAACTCTATAAAAATATACCACATACACAATAAAAAATACCAACACAGAAACATATTTTTGCATTCACAGACATTGCTAAAGCTGGCCTTGCTTTTCTTCAGCAAACTAAACCCTTTTGTTTTCTTCTGAATTCAATGGCAATAAGGAAGCAGAGCTGCTTTTTCCCTTCTGCTTTCTCCAGAGCCTTTATTCCACAAAGCAGATGGGCAGTGTTTAGGGATCATCCAGCACCTGCTGATTTGGTGTTTTGGAGCAAACACCACTAAGGTTCAATCACCTGCCTCACCACAGCTTCTACCCAGAGAAGGGATTGGATTTAAAATGCAAAATCTATTCAGCTTTCATGAGAAGTAGGAATAAGGGGAGAACCATCTCTCACATCCACTGAAAATAGGATGCAGTGTGCATTACTACTGGGAAATCTTCACTGCAAGGTTTTCCCTGGCACATCCCTCCCTAATAAAAGCTGCTTCATACTCATAATATGGCTCATAAAATTCATTTTGTAGCTAGATGTTCAGTGAAAGCTCTGCAGGGCTCTCAGGACTGAACTGTGACAGTGTATAGGTGTGATGATCCAAGAGGAGCTATGAGTATCTACTCAAACACATGGAGCAGGAGAGTCCTGTGCTACACCAGTGCTTGCAAAAGGAGTTTCCAGACTTATCAAACACCACAGGAAATAGCAAAGTTCAGGGGCTGCCAAAGAGCAAAGAACAGGAGAGAACAGCTCCCCATTAGCAGGTAAAAAACCATTGGTTTTAACAGGAGTAATGTCCTCAGATCAGGAGAGCCAGGGAAAAGGAGCAGAGGACTGATAAAGGAAAGCAGAAAAGGAAGTATGAGGAAAAGTGAGAAGAGAAAAAACCAGGAAAAAAAAGTTTCTCTCTGTGACAGGGAATTATCAGAATAAGATAATTCTTTTAAGAATAATGCACACACTGTAGTGATGTCTGAGGGAAGGGAGAGGGGAGACACAGGCACAGGACAATGTCCACAGAAAAAGAGGAAGGAATGTGGAAATGCAGGGATTCATGGAGACAGGGCTGGGGGATGGCTGGCAGACAGTCACAGGCCTGGCCGAACATGTCCTGACCCCTCCAGCAGCCAAGTCCGGTGCCAGATGCCAGGATGGGACAGGCCAGTGAGGCCAGTGGTCCTCAGGCCATGCAAGTGCTCGCTCCACTCCCTGCCAGCTCCCTCCAGCACTGCTGCCTCTCCCTTTCTGGGATTTACTGGGGATTAGGATTCCCAAAACAGATTCAGAGATTCATGAAAAAAAGAGTAAGAAGTCAAGGGAAAGAAACAAAGAGCTGATAGTATCTCCTGTAACAGTTGTAGATATTTCTGGGTTTGTTCTTGGAGAAGTGACATTTTTACACCTACATTTGCTGGTGGATCCACTCCAAGCTACAAACAGTTCATGAGCCAGAGACCCAGGGTCATTTTGAACTGGGTTCAGAGCCATTTCAGGGCCAATTTGCAAGGAAAATGTAAATTTCAGAGAGTGTGCACTCATTTAGAGGGTGTGTGCAAGCACTGCATTCCCTGCCCTTCAGGTGATCAGGATCACCAGCTGCCTGTTGGGGCCTGAGCTCCAAGATCTCAGTTTGTCCTGATCGTATCTCCCAAGCCTGCACGTTGCAGGTTTGCGTCACTGCAGGGCCATAAACCCCAGTGACACAGCAGGAGAAACACCACACCTCGATCCCAGCAGGAACAGGGGCAGCAACACAAGCACTGTCAGGGAGCTCCCTTTGCCTTCCAAGGTAAAAGGGATGGGGTCTCCTCATCTCTAACCCCATGAGGGGCAGGATCAACATCCTGCGACCACAAAGGAGAAAACAGCACAAGTCAGTCCCTCTGCAGGTGCTCCTTCTTGAGCAGGGGGTTAGGGCACACCTGAAACTAAACAAAACCAGCAGGAATGAAACACCAGGATCTATTTCACAAACAGATCTGGGTGGCCTCAGAACAGAGCAGAGAGCAAAGGGAGTAGAAAAGGCCTGTTGGTTCCTCCTCTCTGCTCAGCTCCCCTGGAAGCAAAGGAAGATCTGTGGGATGTTGGAGTGATCAGGTCCACACAGGGGTTCTTGTGACACACTAATTATAGCCTGGGCACAAGCTCTTGATGAAGGTCAGGGTCACCAGGAACTGCACTGGCAGTCAATAAAGACTGACTCCAAGAGCTGCTCTTACATCTTTTGCTTTCCAGAAAATAAAAAGTAAATAGGCAACTGTAGATAAAACACAGCATCAAACAAAATCAGCAAACCCAGACTGATATAGGTAATTAAGAACAGAATTAACAGATGTGGGCATCTACATCATAAAACAAGGCAGCAGTCCTAAAACCCACCATCCTGTCTCCTTGACAGATAATATAATTGTTCTGCCTTTTATTGGGCATCTGCCAATACCTACTACCTCTGAAGCAAATATCAATGGCTTTCTGACCACAAAGCCATATTTAGTTACCAGGTACTGAAATATAGCCCAGGAGTCAGTAATTTCCAAGACAACACACAGCACTCAACTGTAGAGCTCAGTACAATCCTGTCTGGCCCAATTCTGCCTTCTCTTGTCTGCAAAAAGTCTGCCAAAAATTAAAAAAAAACCCAAGAAACCCCAACAAAAACTTTTAGAAATTACAATTTTGATTACTTGAAGAGCGAGAAAAAACTGTCTCTAGTAAACCACTAGTAAACCTCATAGAGGGTGCTTATTTAAGTCATACCTTTGACCTTTTATTTCTCCATAGCTCTTGGATGTGATCCATGTAATCCATCCATACTCCCACTTCTTGGCACCCAAGTGCCTCACCTTTATTACCTGAAAAGGTTGCAGCAGGAACTGCTGCAAGCATTTACTGCAAAAGAAGAAAGATGGAGCAAAGGAATATTGACCTGCTCTGGAATTTTCCTCTTCCCTTTGACTGCCTCCTTTCCTCATCCAGTGATTCAAAATATACCTTTAATTCCTTGATGTACCTCTGCTCTTGAGAACCTCGAGGAGTTCTGGGACCTGTTTCATCCTTCCCATGCATTCCTAATAAGTATTCCAGACAAAACAGGAGCATTTCCCTCCCACAAAGTTGTTTCCTTCCACAGAAGGTGGATGGGGCTGTATCCCAGGTAAAATGACCCTTACACGACAACCCAAGTGTTTTATATATATTTTATCTAGGTCCTCTTCTTGTTCTAAAATACATGGAAAGATAAAATTGTGTCTCCACAGTTAAAATGCTTCCAAAGTAGACTTTGGTTAAACTGGTCTGGAAGCAGTTTCCATAGGAATCTTCATAATCAAAGAAATAAACTCCTTAACTGCACTGAACCAGAACCTGAAACTGAAAACTCAGAATTACCCAAATCCACCACCCTGAGGGAAGGACAGCTTGTCCAGTAGAGCTCAAAGGTTTCATTTTGATATCAACAGTTATGTTTTTACTGGATTTAATATTTACATAATAATAAATATAATACAAACAAATGGAACATTTCCATCTGTGAATTAGAAATTCACTAGCCCATAAAAAACCTGAAATAGAATTATTATCAATATGTTTCAACACCGCCAGCATTTACCATTCTGCTACTTGTAAAAATTAAGGATTTAGACTTTTCCTGCTGAAATCTCTCACTGAGACTGACTGCTCCCCAGAGTGCTGGATTTCCACATAAACCCCACATTTTGTCAACAACTTGCTTCACTGGCTTTTTCTTTTTCAATGTTTTTTACTTGGGAAAATATTTTTTCACCCACCTCCTTGTCTGCCACCCCCTCCCTCTTGTGGGAGCTGTTCCAAAGGGAGCCTGCAGTCAAGACACCGAGTTCCTTTTGTTTGCACTCCCATGCCAGCCTTGCTGATGCCATGGCCTGGGCTTTGGGAATGGAGGTTGGGATCACAGCCAGCTGGCACTGCCTCAGCAGCATTTTCCTTCCTGGAGCCTGGCATACACCACACCAAAAAGACACTGTCCTCTCTTTGGAAGGTTGCAACACTTTGTGGGAAAATCAAATTACTTGACGACGTCCCTTTCAAGTTCACAATGGCTCACACTGGAAACTCAATTTAATATTTTCTTCCTGCCACATGCAATCAAGGATCACAAACTGCCTGCTTTGTTTCTAGTTGGGGATGAAGGCAAGGTTCATTTTTTTATTACTTTTTTTTTTTTTTTGTAAAATAACAAAACCAACCCAACAACAACAAAGCCCAAAATCAATGAGCCAACAACAGCATAATGTAGGGGAAAAACAGGAGAGGAAAAATCCTGGGGACAGGAGAGTCTCTCCACATGGACTGACATTCACTGCTATATAAAAGTCCATGCAATAATTCCTGTTGGGAAGTCAGCAGTGAGGGCTAAAGGAAATATAAATTTCTTTGGGAAGAAGAATTCTTCCAGCAGCACAGAATCCAGAATCCTGCCTCTGTAAATGAGTCTTCAAGCCAACACTGAATCTGTCCTAGCACATTACTGCCTGTCCAAATCAATCACAGAATAGTTCGGGTTGGAAGGGATGTTAAAGCCATTTCATCCCACCCCCTGCCATGGGCAGGGACACCTTCCACTATCCCAGAGCACTCCAAGCCCTTCCAACCTGGCCTTGCACACTTCCAGGGATCCAGGGGCAGCCACAGCTTCTCTGAGCACCCTATGCCAGGGCCTCACCCCTTTCACAGGGAATAATTTCTTCTTAATATCTGACCTAAATTTCCCCTTTTTCACTTTGAAGCCATTCCCCCTTTGTCCTGTCACTGCAGTTCCTGAGGAACAGTCCCTCTCAGACTTCCCTGTAGCCCCTTCAGATCCTGGAAGGTGCTGTGAAGTCTCCACACAACCTTCTCCAAGCTGAACAGCACCAACTGTCTCAGCCTGGAGACAATGTTTTATCAGAGAAACTTCTCTAGATATCAGCAAGTAAAAATCTGTTTCACACCAGCCTCTAACAAGTATTAAGGAATTAATTTTTTATTTGAATCATCAAAGGCAGAATTCAAGAAGTGACAGAGATTGAACTTTCTGTGGCTGTGCAGAGTCTCAGCTGCTTTCTGAATTAAGATTTCCAGTCTTGCACTAGCAGCTGAGAAACAGATCTTAAACAGGAGGAAGAATGCAGAAAAGACTCTAATGATTAAATTCAAATGCCTGGTCTAGTGGAAGGTGTCCCAGCAACTGGAGAAAAACCCTCATGCAGTGCAAAGATGAGGATGCTTCTGTGCAGGAGCTGTACTCCACTGGTGGCAATTTGTTTGGTATCGGACTCTTCCAAGGTTATTTTCCTGTTGCCCCCCATGTTGTCCCAGCATTGCAGTGCTAGTGGCTGCAGGCAGAGGAGAGGGAGGCGGAGGGAAAGCTGGCAGTGGATCAGTGGAAGCAGCAGTCCCAGGAGCTCTTGTGGCTGGGTGTGATGCTCTGAGTGCAGCTGACACTGCGGGCGCAGGAGGGCCGGGCTGCTCTCGCCCAGCTCTGTCACCCCCTAGAGCAGCGAGTGCCCTATATCTGCACAGAGCCACAGCCAGGGCTCCCAGAGCACCGTGCCAGCCTGAGTCAGGAGGGGCAGCAGCACACAAGTCTGACAATGAAAGCAGCTCAGAGAGGGCAGTGCACAAACCAACACACGCAGCCATTTCCTGAGCACATGGAACTGCTCTGCCAACCTAAAAAAGCCAAAACGGTGAAAGCAGATGGGAGAAATGTGGGATCTCCGCCTCTCACCACCAGCCTGCCAGTCTATGTGCAGGGGTGTGATTAAAAGCTGTGGCTGTGACTAAAATCACTGCTGTCTGCTGGCTCCAGTGAGATCTCTGCTGCCTCTCATTGCCAGGGCATAACCGGCCCGTGCAGAATAAAACCACGATTGCAATCCTGAACCCCTGCCTCGAGTGAAGGTCAAATGGAGAGTGAAACAAGGACTGGCTGTCCTCCCCAGAGCAATGCTATGACAGAAAGAAAAAGACTAATAAAGACAAAAAGAAAAAATGCCCAAGGAAAAAACAGGAAGAGATCCCAGGTAGGAGGGCACAGCTGTGAACAGAGCACTGGAACTGTCAGATGGGCCTAAACCTACAGTAACTGGCTTTTAATTCCCACTAAAAGGAGTTCTTCAAATCCCAAGTGATTCTCTAAGCCTCAAATTTACTGGAGAAATATTTAATTGACTAGCAGCTACTGGAATAAGAGAGTCAGAAAATATAAACTGTTTAGGAACTCCATCAATAATAAAATCTATATAAATGTTTTTCACTTCATCCTGTCAGGATGTAGCCAGTGACTGTATTTAGGAATAAGTAAATAATTTCCTTGGTAATTTTGCTTTAACTGAATAAAATTCAATGAAAATTATTCCAGGTTAACTGAATTGCCTTAAATATAGAGGCTGCGAAACACAGAAATACAGCCAGGTCAGGGTAGATGCTCAGCACTTGGCAGGTTCTGAACTTACCTACTCCTGTTAAAGATGATACCATGCTCATTTTAGGTTATATTCCTTTAAAGCTTCAGTTAAATAAGCAGCTGCCAGATTTAATCCTCTTGGCCTTTCTTCTATTAAATATTTGTCATTTAACCCCATACAATAATATAATTCTCATAACTCCTAGTCTAGAGTTTTCTCTAAGGAACTACAGTAGATGTTAAATATCACAAAGGATATACATTCTACACAGAAAATTCCTGATCTGATTCTGATATAAAATAATCAAGATTCAAGTGCTGATATCAGGAATTGCTACTTCAACATTTATCTCCTATAATGCTGCAATATTCTGCAATTAGATTTTGCTGCCTTCATGTTTGTTGTCTAGAATAATGCTGGAAGGTAGCAATGAAAAAATAAAGAAAGAAAACTGAAATTAAGCCAATTTAGAGCAAATACAGAGAAAAAGTTCTGGTAATAATGTGGTGCAAGACACTTTAATTACCTGCTTCCAGTGTGTCAATGCAGACTAACCCACCTGAATCCATACTCCAATGACACAGGTGGTCTAATGCCATGCTCATTTCCAAATACCTGAAGTTCTTAATTAACAGTTATTTGGGAGAACTGCCTGTCCAAACCCCAAGGAAATGTCCTTATTGTCCTCATTTTCTATCAAAGAAGCATCCCAAGAGCCCAGTCCACCAGTCATTGTTACCTTCAACCTCCAGTGCAAGACCATCTCCTCTCTAGAGCTGAGTGTCTGCAACAAGTCAATGTCCTTCTGACTCCATGGGGGCTGCAATTCTCTGTGCCTAAAACTGGCCAGATCAAGGTTCCTGGGCCATTTACATTTGGCTGGGCTTGTGCAGACCAACTGTGCTGCCTTTTCTGGGAGGGTCTGGACTCTACCCCTGAAACCTAACCCCAAGAACAGGGAGGTGCAGGTCTAAATTCACCCCAGGACTGAGGGATTTGCTCAGCACTAGAAGTCTAGGTCAAACACAGAGCAGAACTGCCTGCTGCCTCATTTAAATATTCAGTGAACACTGCAAAGATTAACATTTCCTCTCTTGAATATCTAAATATTTGCCCACAATCCCCCTGCTAATGAGCAAAGACAAGTGCTGGTAAGTGGCAAGCAGCATCAAGCCTCGAGTCAATCAAACGCTCCAACGGGCCCTTCAGCATCACCACAAGGCCCAGCCAGTGACATTCGGAGCTGGTGGCTTGCAAATGGCCCTTCTCTCCTGCTAACTCTCCCCCCACCACGCATCCACACACATTCCTCCTTCTCCTTCCCTCTCCACCCCCTTTTCCGCTCCATGACCCACTCGGGGGCATAAAAAGCTGGTACTGAGAAACCTGCCAAGTGCTTTAGACTTTGGAACACGAGCTGGGCTCTTGTCAGCTCTAAGCCTGCCACACAATGGAAAACATTACACATTTCTCTCGCTAACGACCGCGCTGCTCATTTACATGTCTTAGGCAAACACCAACAAGGTTGCAGCCAGAAAAGTGCGGTCAGGAGCGCTACTGCTCCTGGCAAGAGGTTGGTGCCTGCAAAAGGGCTTCACGGGAAGCTCTTTAAACACCTTGGAACATGTGCTAAGCTGCTGAAGTATGAGGTGTGGTGACAGCAAGGTGTTGAAACAGGGCTTTTAAAAGCTGCCAGTCATAATTAACACGTCTCCACAGAGCGCTGGCAACGGAGCAAAGCCAACACCCAGAGCATCTTCTTGGAGGGTGGGTGGGGAAAGCGGAAAAGAAGAGGGAGCAGGTGTGGGGAAGACAAAGGAGGACCATGGAGTCATCCACAGGGGGTTTTCCCTCTTGGCCTCACGCTCAGAAATTGCTGCTCTTGCTTCTCAAAGAGGTTGTGGCTCTTCAGGAGCTCCTCTGCCAAGTGCCTGGACACCTGCATGATCAGCTGTCCCTGCTGGTCTCTTCTGGGAGTTTCTGACTGTCCTTGTCCTTGCTACTGTGGGGATCAGGTATTCCTACCCCTAGTGGGGTTTGGGAAGCAGCCACCCCAACCCAAGGCACTGCAGAGCAGGGAGGGAGAACCCACCACCAGCCACTTGCTGGAGATCCAGAGCAAGAGCCACATTCAGAGTTCCTGTTCTCCTGTTACTCCTGAGCCCCCTGCAAGGAGGCACAATCCCAATTTTGCAATAATATCATTGTGTCTGAATGTTCTACTTACTAATCTTTGACAAAATTTTTTATTTGTAATTTTTCCAGTTGCATGTTAATCCTAATATTAGTGCAAACTTAAAAAGAAAATGTTTATGACTTTTCTTGTCCAGCTACTTTGTAGAAGATCCAAATTACCACCACAGACAAAATCTTGAGCAAAACAGCACAAGCCCTGATATTTTCCCCCAAGATAAAATTCTTTTTTAAATTGTATCCAGCACTATAAAGTAGCTTGATATGAAAGTTTGTATGAATTAGAAGAAAACAGCCCTATTCAAATATAATTCAATCTCCTAAGAGTCTAAAACTGTATCACGCATCAAAATCTTAAATATTTATTTGAAATTATGCACCCTAGTTATTCCATATTCTAAATCTGTGCAGCAGAGAGGCTGTAATTGTAATGGATTTAATAAAAGCTATCATATTCCATAATTCAGAAGGAAAGGTTATGCAGAGCCCTGAGATGTAACTAAGAATAGCTAAGTTTCTTCTTGTTGGTGATTGTTCTAAGAACTAAAAGAAAAAATTTATACATTTCTCTCATGCTCCTTTTTCTCTCTGAAGTACTCAAGAACCACCATGTCCCACCGAGGTGCAAAATATTCTGTTCCCCTCTTTTATAAGCTTCATTATTTCATTAACCTGTAACAAGCACAGCATTCCTCAATATCTTGCAATTTTTATCCCCAGGTTTCCAGGAGCAAAGTGAATCCCTATGCAAACCCAACTCCCCTTAAAAATCCCACATTCTGTGGAATGATGTCACAATTTTGAGGCCCACAGTCCAGTCTTGGACAAACCTAATCGAGAGGCAGAATTTTCAAATGAGTTTCCAATGAAGGAGAGGCACTGAAAACTCACAATTTTCCCTGGCAGGAGCAGCAGCAGGACCCAAAAGCTCCAAGTAACACATTCCATGCCTTGTCCTGGGTGGTGGAGACACAGCAAGGACAGGAATGTCATCAGCTAACTGGGTTGTAAGACACAAGATACAAGTCCATGGGGACACCAGGCTTCATTAAACCTACTGCTCATGCAAAAACTTCATTCTTTACTCCTTTGCTTTCCTATCCACACAGACTAAGTAAAACTGAAGCACTAAAAGATCAAAAGCACTGTATTTTTAAGCAAGAGTGATTTTGGGGTCTAGGTACTGAATTACCATTCAGAAAAGTCTAAGTAGAAGTGACTTGCATGAAGATAGAGAATAAATTATTGAATCACATCTTTCAGCATCCAGATTTTCAGCAAAACCACTAAAAATGCTCTGTTAATGCTTATCTTACCTGTGGATAATCATTACCGGAGAAGAAAGGTGAGAATAAAAAAAATAATTAATGCCAAAAAGTGAAGCCCCTTCTTCACTTTAGAAGGGGAGCCAGGGAGATGAAAACTGACATCCAATTTTCTTCTTCTCCTGCTGTTTCTCCTGCACTTGCCCCCACTTACACACACCCTGTAAACAGCTTCATCAGGTTGATGGATACGTGCCACACCTGTTCCCAGCCCCCTTTAGGGAGGTTTTCCTCACTCACCTTCAAGGCAGGGGCTGTGCCTTCATTTTGTGTCTGCAGAGTCCTCAGCACAACGAGACTGGGCCTTTAGGCACTAAAATGACAATAAATAATCATAATTCAGGAGTGGGATGCTTTCAAATCCCAGACTTCACATTCTTCTGAGCTTCCCAGCACACATAAACACCCCCCCTGCACCCTTCTCCCTTTGTGAATGTGACCTCTGCTCCTCTTTAGAGCTGAAACCCTCTGTTCCTGCAGGCTCCCGTTCAGAGCGGGATTCCCCGGAAAGCCCAGTGGGCCAGGTGGGATGGGACGGCCATTAATCTGTTCACACCTTGTCAACAAGGGGCCTGATCTGAACACATCCTCCTTTAGCTTTAGGAAATTCCCACTGAAGATGGCACAGGAAAATGACGAGAAGCTGTGCAGAGCTGAAGAGACAGCAAGGAACACTAGAGAGTGCAGGACCCAGCTAATTAAAATCCAGGGACATGGCATGACCAAGAGGAGTCGTCCACAGTGGCCCTTAGATTTGGGGCCACACTAAGCACTAGGAAGGTGTTGATAGTGAGTCCCAGAAGAACCACAACGTCCTTTATATCTGCAGAGGGAGATGACAAACCCCAATGACTTTGATAAGACTGTGCCTTTTAAATGCACAACTGGAGCTGTTTCAGCAATGCCTCCACTGCACCCTGCAAATCCTCTCCTCTCTCCCCACTATTCTTTCCCCCCTCTGCTCTTTTCCCTCAGTAAAACTAATGGTTTTACCACATGTTGGAAGGCAGCAAAAGGAAGCGGTGAAGTGACAAATGGGAATGTTCATGCTTTAATTTATTATGACAATCGTGCCCGGGTCCACAAAGTAAACTGAGTCAACAGAGAAGGACTTTGTGCCAAGTTATTTATCCACTTCACTAACTGGGGGATCTTTTTTTCCCCTAGCCAGCCATGAGACTGGTTAAACTCATCAACTTTATTGATGAGCAGAAGCAGCAGGGAATTTTCCCACAAAATATGTTGCTCTTGACAAACTTAGATTCATCCAAACCAAAACCTTTTTTTCTAGGAATGGTTTGGTGTCACTAAATTTCCAGACACTAGGGAAAAAAAGAAAAAAAAAGATTTGTGGAAAAAAATCTCAACTAAGCAAAACATGCTGGTTGAACAGTCACTGAACATTTGCTTTCTGTTCAAATGAGCTTTCTGTGCTGTTTAATTAAATTTTGAAATGTTTCATTTTGACTCTTCCTCTTTTTCTCAGCTTTACATAGAGATACAGAACAAAACATTTCAACCGAGCAGAACTTAACATTTTTTCCTCTTAGCCTGTCAGCACATAACATTTTTCAGGATTTTTCACTCCAGCTTGGCACAAGGCAGTTTTCCAACATCTCCAAATTTCCCATCCAACCACATTGAGGAATGCATCCCATTAACCCCAGCTACACAGAGCTGGCCAGGGTGACTGGCCAAATTGGTCCAAACCCTCGAGTGTTCCTCTTTTCAGGAAGGCCATGAGACCAAATCCTGCTCAACCCACCAGAGCAGAACACAGCACTCATTCCTCAGTGTCCCTGACTCCTTTATTTTCCAAACCGTATGAAGTCATTTCGGGGGAGGCCACGGTTCAGCTCATGTTCTGTACCCAACTGTGACAATGTCTAGGAAAAGCCTGTTATCAGGACAAGCAACAACTGTATTTTCATGTTTCAGAGGTAGAAGCGGTTCCTTTGGATTTAACTGCTTGCAAAAACTGTTTTTACAAGGAATTTGGGTTTTTTCCACTTTACCCATGTTTTTTTCTGATTATTACAGTCAGAACAATCTCAGGGGATATTCCCAGGAGCATCATACTCAATGGATGTTATGGAATGACTTTTTCTGGCACAGGTAACTTCTCAGCTAACTACAGATCTCATTTTCAGCTAGTGCATGTCAAAGGGCAAAGTAGAGAAGAATGGCTAAATCCCACCAGAGATTAAAAAATGCTGAAGACCTTTAGAAAACAAACCCTCCACACACAGAGAGGTTGAAAGAAAAGTGTTCCTGCACATGGAATATGTGCCCTGCAGCCTTCCCCTCCCACCCCAAGCAGGGCCCTGCATGACACCCCTGTAAAACACTGCCTGAGTCTTTCACACCGAATCACATTCCAACCCCATGACACAGCCTCCAAAACAGCGTTTTAACCTGCTGGGCAAAACAAGCAGGCATTGTTTGCTCTGGAGCTGGAACGTGCCCACATCCGGGTGGACACAGGACTCCCCACACACATCACACCCCAGAGAGGACAACAGGCTCTGATCCCTATCAGTCACCAGCACCAGAGCAGCCAATGCAGACTCCAAGTCCCCAGATGATTTCCATGCTCTTCCAGGGTATTTTTCAGAGGGTGCAAACATTTCTGTTGTGAAGCCCTTCCTTGCTGTGCTGCATCAGCTGCTGAGCCACCTGCAGTGCCTCTGAGTCCCCTGAGTGGGACATGTGAAGGGCTGATCCATGGATATGTGGGGCTTTGGTGGGTTTTGGTTCTTCAATAAACAAATCTTGGCTAATTGGCCTCAAATCATAATTCCTCAACACCCAGGACAGAGAGCACTGTGGTGTTCACAGTGAGCAATTTTGTCCATAACAGGGTTCCAGACCTGAGTGAACCCTCCTGAGCTCAACTCCTACTCATTTTTACTCCAGTGACATTCCCCCAGGTTTTATGTGGCATTAAGAACATGGTGTTTTACCAGTGTATGTGGAGATCTCCTCACTGCCTCTGGGCTTAAGTGAAGGCAAGTTCCAGGGAGAACCTCCACAGTCCTGCCATGCAGACATCTCTGTTATCTTGTCTCCAGTGGGAGGGCCATGGTTTGCATTTGTTGAATTTGTGTTTCAGACAGGCTGCATAATTAGACAAACACCACTCAGGCGATATTTTTAAACTTTACATCTGTGACAGTTGGAAATCTGGGGGTGTCTGTGAGAAGAGAAGGAAAATGAGGTTGACCTCTGAGATTACAGGTTAAATATATTCCATTGCTGTTGGATCACTACAGGTGAGACAATAAACTTAATCCCATTTTAATCATAAATGGAAAGAAATTGGCATTTCCAGACTATCTGACCTGTTTTGGATGTCTCCTTCAAGGTAAATTGCCTCAGCAATGTCTTTTCACTGTTGCCCATGAGGCTGGTCCAGATGAGACACAACAGGCTGTTGAGCAAAGCTGGGCAGCTGAAACCCAACCAGGTGTGAGGGCCTTGGTGTGGCGATGCTCCAGCTGGGGCTACAGCTCCTTCTCAGCATCCTCACACAACCCCAGAGCTACAGCCTCAGAAACAGTCCAGGGCTGCTCTTTAGTACAGCCCTAAAACATTTGGGGTTTTGCTCCATCTCTTCAAAGCACATGTGCCATTGCCTCCCAACAGATTTGTTTTAGGAATATTGTGATGTAACAGGTTTGATCTGTGAGGGATTAAGATGAGGAATAATGGGGAGGCAGATTATACAAGTAGTAAGGGCCACACTAGGGAACCAGGCATACCCCAGTGACAGCACCTTTATTCCAAAATAAGGGCCTTTCTCAGTCTCCTTTCATTACTTCTGTAACTTGCTGTTCTCTGGAAGAGATGCTGGACTTCATCCAGTCAGTTCACCTGCAGCCCAACCTAAGGAGCTGCTTCTCTGGCACATGCACCAAGTGGCAAAGTTTACCTTTGCTGCAACATCCTTCAAGTTGCAGTTCATGGTGAAAAAGCAAATCACTGCAATAAGATTTTCCTCTCTCCAATAACACTAAGGAGTTATAGTTCATAACTTCCAACTGACTTCACTGTACAGCCAAGCGTTCCTAATGAATTCCCCTAATGATCATGCCCTAATGTTTGACTTCATTATGTCACTTTTGCAATAGCTAAAGTACAGAAGAATGTGTCTTTCTTTCAGTAAAAATCACTCAACACTCTCCCTCCTCTTAAAGTGTATGAAAGTGTTGGCCCTGGGGAAGACCCCTCCTTCCCATCCCCTGCCAGAAGGAAGTGACCTAGAGAACAATGTTCCAGAGGAGGGGCTGCCAACTGGTCTTGCCCAAGCCTTTTCCCAAAAGGTTTCTTTTCTTCACATATCCTAAACAATACCCCTCACATATACCAGACCATACCCCAGGAAACTTGGCTCCTCATGTCCTTGCCTTTCCGTCAGGGATGGTGCAGAAATACATTCCCAGCTATTTCCAGCTTGGAAGTGCTGAGGTAGAAAAGCTTGAGGCACTTAAAGAGTTTCTTAGAAAAAAAAAAAAAAAAGGAAAAGAAAAAGAAGAAAAGAAAAAAAATACCATTGTAGGGCTGAGAGACTCAGAATTAAAGATGCTCCTGACATTTTTTCCTGTGCATTACTCAGCCCAATCTGTTTAATGGGTCTTCATCAGAGATTGTGATTGCTGATTCGGGCTGGCGACATCATTCAATTGGACATGGCTTTGAAGCAGAAGAATAATTATTTCCCATCTTCCAAAAGACCATTTAATTCATGCTCCCCAATCTCTGGGAACAGATAACCCGCAGCCCTTTTAGTTCATTAACTCTCTGGGGCTGTCATCAAAGGATTGTCAGCTGCTCAGGAATTTGGAGAAGTGGCTGAAGGCTGCAGTGCCCCTTTTAGCCATGGATTCAGCATCTCCTGCCAAGGATACTGCAACATGCAAACAGCTTCCCAGAAAGGAGAAAAGGGGAAAGACACATGACTTTTACTGCCTCTCCATCTTCTCCCAGACCAGGATCAAGGCAGTGTAACCCAGCAGCTGCTGTGCTGAGGAGAACTCAATGCCACAGATAGAGAAACCAAAACCAGGCACCAACAAGGCCCTGGGGAAGGCAGGCGAGATGACCAGCTGGAGCAATTGCTGTCTGGTGTTTGGGATTCAGCAGGACTGGCTCAGTGGGAGGATGACACCATGGCTACAGGGAAATCCAGAATCTAGGCCATGGAATCACAGCAGGGGAGCTAGCAGAGCTGGGCCATCTGCACCAAATCCAGAGGTCAAATACGTGAAATTTAGCAGAAGATTATTTTCTTACTTCCTTTTCCCTCTTCACAAATATCTGGATGCTTTGAAAAAAAAAAAAAAAAAAAAGAAGACAATAAATAAGTGAAAATCCTGTTTGAAGACAAGACCAGAGGTTAGTTCTGGGAGCAGCCAACAGATACAAACCTAGCTCTTATTATGTGTTTTTCAAGACTAGATTGAAAAACACTGCAAAGGAAGGAAGTGCCGTCCTTCCACCTTTGTGAAATAGGAGACTGAAGCTTCAAATGATGGGAAAGTACAAACCCAGTCAAGGCCTAATGGCAGATGGGACACACCTTGTGCGTCCTGTATCTTCATCTACATCTGTCTCTGCCCTCAGACACCTCCATCCCAGAAACTCTGAGTCCTGAGTGCACTTGGAGCTTTTTGTGCAAGATGGGAAATGAACAGGCATTGCAGAGCAAAAGCTCCACCTCTAACAGAGTCTGAGTGGAAAGAATTTAGCTAAGAGGCTTCAGTAAATCAGCCCAAGCCTCCTTTCTTCGGTTTGTATTATTTATCTCCCTATCCCCTTGACCACACTAAATTCTGAAAGGCATCTTGGCAGTATGCAAACACAGAGGGGGAGTTTATTGAAAGTACTAAACATGTTCTAATTGTTTTCTTCTGCACTACTCTGCTAAAACTCACTCTGCTGTGAGCGGAAGCCGAGTTGGACAATTACTGGGGCACTTGAAGCAATCATGCCCTTGATATATGGGAAGTGGGGAAGTTTAGCAGAGTGAGGACCTCTTCAATTCCTATCTTTGCTTTGCAACCATTTTGCCAGTCAAAAAGACATTGTCTCACTTCTCCAGCAGCAGCAGAACACAATAACCTTGTGTCCCTAATCACAGGATACCGTGAGGTTCACTTGAACAATACTCACTAAAAAGCTTTGAAAGTGATAAAGTGCTATATAAATATTCAGTTGGACTGCAATTAAATTTTTGGCATGTGGTTTACATGTAAGTGCAGAAATACCATCAATAAAAGTCAATACACTCCGTTCCCCCTTTCTCTCTCTCTGCCTTTCCTTTGCTATTCCCCAGATCTCTGTCAGTGTTCACTGAATTTTCATAAGGGAAAAAATTACTTCCTAAAATGTTCAAAAGCTTTCCCTTGGTTTGTTATTAGAGCAATTATCTAGCATAACACAGTGAAATAGCACAAAGTATTCTAATGGGAAACAAATGTGCCAAAGAAGTGACCAAACTTGGAATCTTTATTGAAAAATGAGGGGAAAGCGATTAGTTGAAGAGGCAGCAACGGAAAGATTTTCCACCTGGCCTTGGGCAACACATCAAACAGAGCTCAAAAGGGTGCTATTTATAATTGTTGTCTGGCTGTCTATGGAGCACTGTCTGTCTGTCTGTCAGAATAGGCCCTTTTCTCTCCTCTCTTCTGCCACGTGTCCCATCCCTGATGTGTTTATGCAGTGCTGCTCTCAGCCCTCTGCACTCCAGAGCAGCTCCATGGGGTTCAGGGGAGGTAGAGGGGTGTAAGCAAGCACAAAACACTGCCCCTCACACGGTGGTCTCTTTTCCCCACATGGAAATGTGAGGAATCTGTACTCTTCTCCTGGAGTACAGAAGCTTTGGGGCTGTTTGTGTTACTGCAGAAGGAGACACGGGCAGCGTGAGGGCTCACTGAATCCCAGATAATGGACAATACTTTGTCTGGTCATTTCCTTAAAACAAAATCAGTTTAAAGTGGAGACAAAAATGTTGCCAGATCAAAAAGGTCCAATTTCACCTCCACTTCACTGTGACATAAACACCTATGCAACTTGCAGGTCAAAGGCCCATCAATCTCAGCGAGTTTGCTTTGGTGTAATTCAAGAAGCAAAGACATTTTGCAAGTACTATGAAGATTTATAAGCACATCCAGAAAATTTTAGGACCTCTGGTATAACAGACAAAGGATGAGAAAGTCTCATAACAGCAATTTCTCACTACTCACTAATGCTCATTTAACACTCTCCCTTAACTGTGTCACTAAATTTAAATTGAGGAATTTTAAAAACCAACTGAGAATCTAAATCCTCAGCTAGAAATCAGAAGTCATTCTGATTTCTCATAGCCTTTGGAATGATAATATTTTACAGCAGCTAAGAAACTGCTTTTCTTGTGAGAGATCATAAACCTCACAACACAAACGGACCAGCAACTGAAAAGAGGGTCTGAATGAGCAGTGAGCAAACACCACTATGGGCTAAAATTTGCTCCCATAAGATATCCAGGAAATGAAAGCTAGGAGAACATTTCTATCTGAATAGAAAACAGAGTTGTTAAGTGATGGAGCTGTGAAAAACAGTGGGCAGTACATTGGCAAGGAGCACCACTCTCAGCAAAAGATTTGGCCCTGCTCAGAGACCCCCAGAGGCACACAACCCCCTCGGGCATGCCACAGCTTCATTAACCAAAACAGGCACTTTTGAAGTTCAGGCATGAAAAATAAAGCCTGATTTTATCTCTGCTAGATTCCATTTGCCCAAAGATGCCCAAACCTCAAAAGGGGTCAGATGTTCAGTTCAGATAATCACACAAAGTTTGGGTGTGTAGTTGAAGTCTATCCAAATTCTCCCAGGCTCTCGAGGATGAAGGATGGGAAACCTCGTGAGAAGAGTTAAGAGACACCAGCAGAAGCTTTCTGGTACATTCTGCTTTCACTCTGATCATAAATACTGCAAGAGCAACCATCGCTGTGGTATTTTAATGTTTCCAATCTCCAAGTTCCCTCAGCTCTACTTAGGACAATGCATTTCTAAGTGCCCACGCTCTGCAGGTGAAATTCCATGCCTCTGTTGGAGAGCACTGTGCAGCAGGAAGCATCTCTCCCCTCCCTCACTCCATTTCCCACACAATCCCAGTGACTCAGGGATCACATTGTATCTCAAGTTGGTAGAGACCCATAAGCATCACCAAGTCCAGCTCCTTGCTCCTCACAGGACCACCTAAAGCTAAACCTGGCTCAGAGCATTGTCCAGACAGTCCTTGAGGCTTGGTGCTGTGACCACTTCCCTCAGGAGCCTGTTCCAGTGCCTGATCAGCCCCTGGGTAAAGGACCTTTCCCTACTGCCCAATCTGAGCTTCCCTTGATGTAGGTTCATTCCAGCTCCTCATGTCCAGTCACAGGGGTGACATTGTGCCTATGCCACTGAGAGGTGCAGAACAGCAAGACCAAAGCCCACCTTGATGCTCTGTGATCAGGAGGGTGAACATAGTCCTCTGCCCGTTTTGGTGCCATTTAAGTATTTGAAGACAAAACCCTGGAATCAATCTCTGACCTCACAGAATCACTCTCTGAATAACATGGCTGCAGAAGAGA
This sequence comes from Ammospiza nelsoni, assembly GCF_027579445.1. Classification (NCBI taxonomy): domain Eukaryota; kingdom Metazoa; phylum Chordata; class Aves; order Passeriformes; family Passerellidae; genus Ammospiza; species Ammospiza nelsoni. The sequence goes on along the minus strand of NC_080650.1, from coordinate 9,120,253 downwards.
ATCCAGGGGTCAAGAAATCTGGAAAAGAACTATCTGTTCACAATCTTCCTTCAGCTACAGGCCAAAACCTGTTTTTGTGAGTAACCTCCAGCTCCTTTATCTCCTTCCCTTATTGACATACCCTAAGGCCTTCTCCTTTCCCCAAAACCAACCTCAGCAGCCCCCAGCTATATCTCACACTCTGGAACATTCACATATTCATGCCTGGCACTGAAGGGTGACTGCACAGGCAGAGTTTGCCAGGAGACAATGGCTTTATTTTCTCTTCTCCTGACAGAGTTCATTATGGGATGGAATACGTTGTGTGAAGCAGAACAAATGTCAGCAGCACAAACCCCAGTGGAAACCATAAATCTTGAACACATCATCTGGATTCTTAATTCCAGTTGCAGGAAAGCAGCTCTGGCTGTGTAACTGACTGAGATGATCACATTGCCTTAATCAGCTTTCTGACCGCTGTGTGTGATCAGAGAAATTGTTCTACACCCAAAAGAGCACCTTTCTGGCTTTCAGAATTATTTTGGAATTAATGAGATCAGTCACAAAGGTGCTGTAGGTCTCCAGAGCAGGAGAAATGCTGTGAGAACAGCCCAGCTACTGCCATGACCAGTGTGGAGTTGTTCTGTAATGTGGAACAACTACTTCCTGCTTTCCTGGTCATCTACTGCTCAGGGCAAAACTGTTTCTTCTTTTATTTCCCCTGACAGATCCAAGGCCATCACTTGTGTCACCTTACAGGTCTCCCCAGTGAAGGAACACTCAGTAAGAGTGACCCTGGGTCCCTGTACATGAGCACACCTCACAGAAGGCAGGAAACTGCATTGGTGTCCAAGCTCCACCACAGCTTTGGTTTGCTGAGCAACTGCAGCTTCTGTTTTCCTTCAGTCTCTCCCTTTTCTCCTGGTCTATTGAGACTGCAAGCTCTGTAGGACAAGAAAAATGTTTCCCAGAGTGTTTACTCAGCAGCCAGGCTCCATGGAGGCAGGGCCTGGAGCCCCAGGAACACAGAGAACTGTTATCTCACCAAGCTGTCCTCAACCTGCTGGGGACAGTGATTTACTGTCTGCAAGGGAGGTTCTGCTAGAGTGCACAGCTCTGAACTGATTCACACAGAGCCATTACCTCATGTGCTGGGCCCTGACTAGATCAGGAGTGCAGACAGCAAACTATAAGTAGCTCAATAACTAAATAAATAAAGGAGCAATATTTCAGTCACCTTAAATGCTTGTCTTTAGAGGAAACCTCCAGCTTCCTCTCCTCTTTGGGGCCATGAAAAGCAATAGCAACTATCTATATTTTAGAGTTATTCATTGTGGCATTTTTGGTGTGTTGAATGTACCTGATAACTTCTATGCCTGGCTCTCAAAGCACACTCCAGACATTCACAAACATGTTCCCACCACTTCCATAAATGAAAGTTTCATCTTTGCTCCCAGCACGTGTGTTTAAATGGAACTGCCACAGCATGCACATGGAAATGGAGATGAAAATCAGGAGTCACCTCAATGCTCTTTGCCAAATCAGAAACTGGTAGTAACTACTTAGTTAATACCAGGCCTTAACTTAGGAAATCAGGGAAACAATTAGCTCAGTTAATCAACTTTTTAAGAATAATTCTTGTAGAGTGTCTCCTCCTGAAAGGCACAGAAAAGGCCAGAAAGTTCCAACAATTCCATGACAAGATAAGGGAACTGTCACAATGCTGCCCCCAGCAACAAATCCCCTTTAGCCACACTTCCCCAAGGGACAGTACTGTGGGCAGAACACAGACTGAGGAAAACTAACCAGGGAGTGAGGAGAAGGACAATTTCTTCTCCTGCCATGACTATCTATCAGCTAACAAGCCTAGGGAGCAGAACAGAAACAGGCTTCTAAAATGAGAGACATGCAGAGAAGGCACAGCACTTCCATCAGTTTTCCAGCACGCACCCAAAACGTTCTCACTGCTTTTCCTCCTATCCCTCCATGCTGCAACCACTGAAGAGCTCACAAAGAGTGGCTCACTAGGAAATGTCTCCCTTTGGGATGCTACAGTTTCTCCCTCCTCCTTTTCCCCCATTTGTTTCACAGATAAATTTCTAACAGAAATACATAAAGAGAATGGGCCCTCCCAGGAAACCAGTGAGACCAGTATGGAATGAGAGCTGCAGGCAGAGCAGAGAGCTGCCTGCACACAGCCCTTCCCAGCCACGCTCCCACCCTCACTCCCAGCAGCAGCAATCCTGCTCCTTCCATCCCTGATGGAAATGAACCCTGCTGGGTTACACAAACACACGGAGCTCAGAAGATGTCACAAGTCTGACCTCTGCCTTCCTTTGCTGGATTTCTCAGCGTTTGACGCTGGCTGTCGAACAGAATAAATGACGGGATGCACAGAGAGCAACATCAATGAGCCCAAAGGAATTCTGGCCAGACACAGAAGACAACAAAAGCCTGTGGAAATGATCTAAGGATGTTACTTGGCAACCTTACGATTATTGTCTTGTTTTGTATGTATTGGGTTTGTAAAGCTGATAATTGTTCTCGCGTGCCAGTGGAGATTAGAAGACCATTTGTGTTGGTATCAAAGGAGACAAAATCTTTTTCCACCCTCTCCAAGAAGAGCAGCAACACCATCTTTCTACCAGGCAATGTCTCTTCTTGTGAGACTCCAGTAAAACAATGGTGTTTTATCAGTGATGAATTTGGTCCATTGTTTTCATGGGATTATCGCCAAAATGAGGATAACTGTGCTGCTATTGTTTGCATCTCTGGTGTGAGCTGTAAGGTAAATAATGCCCCAGCATGGTCTCCCTCCAGACAAACATCTGGATTTCTACTGATTGCAATTTAGCTGCATAGACAATGAAGACATTATTGTTGCAAAAAGCATTAGAGGCTTCTATAGCACTGGCCATATTCAACTGACCTTGGGCAGAACCAACTTTAAAAGGTGGTTTTAGTGCACACAGAAAAAAAATTGCAAGAGGCACCTCATCAGTGCTACTTTTTATGCCACTTACTGGGGGGAAGTTCTGCTACATCAGCAACCAGACAGTTCTATAGGATTTCGTGGCGAATGCAGCCAGTCCCCGAGGGGTTTAGAGGTCTGATACAGGGAAAAGAACAAAGCCTTACAAGTCTTGATGCCAACAAACACACAAAGAGCTGATGTGCTGTACAGCTGCTTTGCTTGTGTGATGGGAACAGCCTCGTGCTGGAAGCTGAGCCTTCCAGCCCAACTTCAGGAGCAGTTCTGTGTCAGGGGAGTTCATTCCCCATCAGCTGTTCCAGCTCCAGCCACAGCAGTAGCAAGGTCACTGCTGCTTTTCCATGCTGTGAGCTCTGATCTAATTAGGATTGGACTGAGACCACCAACTCCTCTCACTCAAGTTACAGATCAACAGTCTTTCATTTTTATCAGTTCTTACTATTTTCCTATTAGCTCTGTGCCAAGAATCCCACCCAGAAACCAGACAGATACTGCATTTTCAACCTTCTGCTGGAGTTATTTTTGTTTTTCTCTATGGAATAACACTGAACCAAGAACTCTCTTGAACACACCATGTCTGACCCATGCTCAGACAGTAAACTTTACAAGACAAATATGTTTTCTTTCAGCTGTACTCTTTCTTTTCCTTCCCTATTTTGAGGTCTTTGCATAGAGGTCAAAGACTGGGGGCCTCCCACGTGCTGGAGAACACAGTGCTGCAGTGACAGTGCTACTGCTGGCAGCTCTGCTCCCCAGAAGCAACTCCACCATTCACACCTGGGATTTTATCCATGACTCCAAGCAATCTGCAGTGTTTGCAAGTTCAGCCTCCTCGTTTTTTCCCCAAGACACTGAGTTGCAGTGTCCATCTTCCCAACAGCCAGGATATCAGCACTATCCCCACACTCCTCCAGTTCAGTGCCTTGCAGATGTTTGTGACCAGAAAAGGACCTTTGGGGACTGGTGTCTAAACTTCCTGTTGGGGTGAGAATGAGATAAAAGAACTGGCCTGATCTGGATTGCTCTAATTTGATTCCCAAGGAGGGAAATCCCTTTTTATGCAATGCATCCTTATCGCCCCAAGCAGTGCAGCTGTGCAGTGGGATTAACCTTGGAGGACAGTGGGAGTTGCACAGAGGAGCATCCTGCATGGGACTGCCCACGGCTGGACTTTCCCACTGCTTCTCTCCCACCAGCCACGGGAAGATGCTGCTTCTCCCCTTGACACTGCTCTGAGGTCAGGACTGGTTCCAGCACAAAGAGGAAGCGAGTTGTCAGCATCAAAACATAAACCATCTTAACTTATCACAATCACAGCCTGCTGTTAAGTCTTCAGCAACTGTTTTTCAACTTCACACTGAAGTTGTGAAAGATATCTTCAGAATTCTGAAGTCCTTTACAGGGACTCTGAAAGGGACTCTTGTCTACTTAGCTAAATATTTTCAGGTTCTGCCTTCAAACACAGGTTTCTGTAAGACCTAAGCTGCTGCTAAAACATTCAAGACCATCTTTTTGACTTACATTCTCAAATACCACAGAGGTCCATCAGGTGTGTTAGCAGCACACAAAGCCAGGGACTTTAAAACCAGTCTGCCACAGATGTCATTGGAAAAAAAGGAGAGAGGCTACTGAGAAGCAAATTCCACTCCTGGCTTTCACAAACATTATTTTTATCTGTGCAGTGCTTTGCCTCAGCACTTTGCTTCTTCCTTCCTAGCTCAGTGACAGTCTTGGTTTCCAGGGAGAATCTCTTTTCCCAAAAAAGAGCCACATCATACCATGGCTTGAGCAGGAGAAATATTTCCTTCTCTCTGACACAGCCAGTGACAGTCACAGCTCCCAGACACAGGCCAGGCTATGCACAAGTGATGGAAGAAGCATGTGGCTGTTCCAATTTGGAAACGGTGGCTTAGCAGGATCAGGGGTGTCATGGAACCACATGACTTTGAGCCCCACAAACAAGGCATACAACACATTCAGCCAGTGGAAAACAAAGTGAAATAACTGGCAGTGCTTGGCTTAAATTATACTAATGCCACAATGTCAGGCTGACATTTTAAAATATCCACAGTCATCTGTTCTGTCCTGTCTTTGAGGGAAGCAGAACAAGTTGGAACAATACAGCACCAAGGTCAAGAGTTGAGATTGTTGTTCTTTATAGGACTGGGCCAGAGACCCCTGCAAGTCCCCGTTCAGAGAGAGCACATCCCAAAGGGAAGGTGGGGAAAGAGAGGAGAGAACAAGGGCAGGACAGCAGGGCCCTAACCCAACTCAGGACCACTAACTCACAACCTAGCTGTTGCACAGGTAAATGAGAGGAAGTCACACCTTGCTCCCTTCCCACATGAACCTGCCTCATTCTTTTTTTCTCTCATTCAAAATACACACAGATAGCCTATGTGCTTTAATTGCATTTTTGGGGAAGGAAAAAACACTAAATATTTTGTTTCCCGTACACTGCTGTGCCTTCCTCAGTTGGGGGAAAAAAAATATCCACCTTGAGAAAATAACACCTTGTTCCTGCACATATTGGCACTTGTGCTGCTTCCGTGTCATGTTTGCTCTGTCAAAACAAGTTTTCCTCGCCCCTCAGGGTCAACCCAGCTTTTGAAAACCAAGCTGTCGTCTCCAGGCATCATCACTAGCAGTAGCCAGATAACAGACTACAAGTTCACATTCCAGAATGGTTATGACTAGTGATGAATGAGCCAGCTCAGAGACAGCAGGAATTTCCTACAGGTTACACTGACCTTCCAAGGAACACGTTTGTCTGACTTGGGGAAGGCAGCAAAGAGGATATGTTAGGCCAGGGGGGTGAAGGAGGAAGGGAGAAAACCCTAATTACAAAGGAGGGGATAGTACAGCACAAATCACTGCTGCTCGGGGGATCTATCTGCTCCCAGAATGCTGCAGGTGCCTTGTCCAAGGGTAAATGAAATAATTATGAATTGAAACAAGGTAAAGAAACTAAAAAGGCTTTGCCATTATTGACAGAGAAAAATTGAGGTAAATGTAGGTTACAGGAAGATAGGGAAAACCCATGCTAAATGTACAACGGTTTATGGATAAATGCTTGGTCTGAAGATCACCAGCAGCCGGCTGACAAAACATCACTCCAATCAAAGCCCCAAACCCAAGTGTTCACTCTACATTGTCATAATCCTAATTGTACAGCTTCAGAGACCCTTCCTGCCTGAGGCAGGAACCAGACTTTGGAGCATAAGAAAAGCCAGAACCCATTGCTTGGGCCGTGTTTGGTACCTTTGGTGTGTCTGAACACACAACGGGCCAAACTAGCAATGAAATCCACCCCAAATGTTGCATTTCAAACATCCCAGTCCTACAGTGCTCGTATGAGATTATGACTAATCCATCAATTGATAGGATCTGCATTCCTAGGATTTCAGCTGCAGCTCTAAACCATTTAGCATAGCTAATAAGCATTAATTCACCATTTTTCACTTGCACTTGTAAGAGTGAAAACCCAGCCTTCCTCCATCAGTCAGCCTGAAGAATATTCTGTCAGTCTCATCTCTACCCTCCTCCAGGTACAGCCAGTGCTTGCTGCCTGCTGTGAAGTTTTGAGGTGCTGGGAGAACCCCAGAAGATCCTCTGCAGAGCCATGATGAGGGAACCCCAGGAGAGAGAAGCTATCATATATCTCTAAGAGATACTACATGAAACTACAGATGCTGGAGTAAACCCAGGACAAGATATTCTGAGGGTGTCAATCTGCAGAGTTTTCCTGATCCTGTATCAGCCATCAGCCTGAGCCTTCTCATTCATCAGCCATTTATTAAAGACAGTGTGGATGGAGCAGACACTGAAGAAGGAAAAATTATCTTCAGGGCTGGTGAGTTTATAATGTTTGGTACAGGCTGAGTTTCTGCCAAATTAAATTTGCTTATTTAACTGGGGACAGAAATGGAGACTTCAGGGAACAGTACCTGCTTCAGTCAGCTGCCAGAGCTGTAGATAAAACACTGAAATTTGCAAATACCTTTAAAACTTCAGAGAAATTAGGAAGGAGAAAAATTAGGAAAATATATTCGCTTTAAAATTGCATTTTCCCACCCTTTCTGACTCAATATAATTCTAATTCCTTGCTGAACCAGAAACATGCTGAGAAAAATGTTTTGACTGAGCTATTTTAGGATTTCCTTTCACAGCAAGAAAGAGGGAGTGAGAAAAACCCCTTGAACTTCAATAAACATCTCTGAGGGAAAGTTCAGATCAGTTCTCATTGTTTGCTGACCTGATGCCTATAATGCCTGGGTTTAGTTTCATATTAAAGAAAAAAAAAAAAAAAAAACAAACCAAAAAACCTCCAAAAAACCACAAAAAACCCCAGAACAACAACTTGTTTTCAATCAAAAAGACAACATTAGAAATAAACAGATTTGTTGCCATAAGCAAAGTTTGTCCTGAGATGCAACACAACACCTAGAACTCTAGAACTTCCTTCTGGAATGAATGAAAGCACTTTTTAAACTATTGATATGCTTTTAATGGATATATATTCAGGCCATTCATTAATGACAGGGTGATATTGTGACCATTCCTGATGAAGTCCAGGCATTACCCAGGTACCCCTCATGGGAATTTAGTGACCACCTTGCCCCCAGCCTGACACCAGGGCAGCTGCCTGTGGTGCTCCTGCTCCCAAGACACCTGGAAAACTCCCTTGGACACAGTGGCCATCCCAGAACCTTTCCTTAGGCTCTCACTGAGTGAGAGGAATCAATGTGTGGGATGAGCATTCTCTGCCTTGTTATCTCTCAAGTTTGTGCTTCATCACTTGCCATGGTCAACAAAGACCCTTTGAAGTCCCTCTGCACGTGAGTGGAAAGTTCATTTGGAGTCCTGCTGCATGAGGAACACACAGTTGGAGAAGCCCCTGCTACAACTGGGAGGGAGCATCAGTTTGTGAAGGACAGATGTTCTGGAGCAGCAAAAGTCCTGCAGGGACCCCTGACTTGAGTCCCTGTGTGCTACAAACACTAAATATAGCCAGCTCTCAGGGACACTGAATAAGCTGTAAGGAATGAAACTATAAAACCCCGTCCCAAAGTAAGAAAGGGGAGAGGATGAAAGGCCAGGATGTTTCCTTACCCCCAGAAGTCACACTGCAGCACAGCACTCAGGTCAGCTGTGGTAACATCCATTTTTCCAGCGCTGTAACTATTTCCACTCCTCTTAACCCTCCAAGCATCTCCCCCTCCCCACACTCTACATCCCATCATATGACAAATGAGTTTGACCCTTTTCCAACCCCTCTCTGCAGTCTCTCATGGCTCCAGCACCATTTGCTTCCTGCCTTTATTAAATCAGATGGGCTGTGTGTGCTCCGAGGCCCAGAGCCAGAGGAACACAGAGAGACAGGGAATTAAGGGCCATTCTCTCCCAGCCTCCAGGGCTGTGTGTCCTCCATTTCCTCACTCTGTTGCTTCATGAATATGCCATTCCATCTTTTTTTTCTCACTCTCATGATAAAATCATTCCTTCCACCCACTAGAAGGAGAGAAATGCACGGCTCTTTCCAGTGTGACTCTACACTCCAGGACTGCATTGTGGGCTTTCCAAGGTATTTATTATTGTAATGTCTTACTTTGACAAGGCTGATTTTCCTTCTGTTCCTTCCCACACTGCTTATTTCTCTCCTTTCTCTTTCATTTCCCTGCACCTTTGACCTTTTTTTTCCTTCTTCCTACCCAACCCACTCTGACAATTTGCCCCTCTCCTAACACCAATTACCCATCTCTCAAAGTGAGACCATCATCAAATCTCTGGTCACTAGAGATTTTTAAAATTTTATCTCTGACTTTTGAGGATCTTATTTTCTCCTTATCTCACTGTGTTGGGACACTTGGATCCCTCTGCTTTCTCACTTATGTTTGGATGGGATGAAGAAAGATTGAGAGAACAATTCAAGCCAAACATTTCTTTTGGAAATTAATAAACAAAGATTCAGCAGGTATGGATTGGTCTGCCTCATTTCTCATTTCTCTTGGACAGCCTTGGCTGGGACTTCTGCAGCCATGAGGACCTGAACACTCCCAGCTGTGGTCTCTTAGGGAGCCCATCACTGGGGCTGTCCCTGCTGATGATCTCAATACCTGTTATACCAAATGTGGGTGTTTCATTTCTAACCTGAACCAAGCCAAATGCAAAAATACCAAGATCCTTCACAAAAGCTGAGTTCCTCCCTTCTCCAACCCAAGCAGCCCAGTGCTCAGGGCATCGTGGTAGAACAGCACCAGACCCTCATGCACCTGAAGATAGCACTCACCTCTTGCCAACCCTGACAATTTCTGACAGTTCAACATTCTGAAGTGAGAGATTTGTGCCCCCCATTAGAGTAAGTGGGACTTGAAAGCAGATCCTGGAATTGAATTCCACACTTTCTAGGGTGGCGGATGTATAAATACTGCATGGAAGATCAATAAATGATTACTAGCTCTGTTAACAAGTGGCTAATGTCTTGTTACAGACTTTTACAGAGTCCAGTTGGTCAATAGGTTGCATTTAACCATGACTTATGATCACCTATATCACATAATAACCATGCCTGTAATATGCTTACACAGTCTATTCATCATGCATTAATCCTTTTAAATTTATTTATGAATATACTCTTACTCTAATGTTTCACCAAATGGAGTAATAACTGGCCAAAGAAGAAGAGCTGTGCATTTTGCAGCCATGTTTTACCTGGCCCAAGGAAATGATTTTGAATCACAGGTTCAGTTCAAACCCACTCCTGGGGATTACACCTAACTCCCTGAATGCAGTGGGAGAGAACACTATCAGCCATCTCAGAGGTGAACAACAAGGAAGGAAAAACACCAAGATGCCCAGAGAAGCTGTGGCTGCTGTGGCCCATCCCTGGAAGTGTCCAAGGCCAAGTTGTCAGGGACTTGGAGCAGCCTGGGATATTGGAAGGTGTCCCTACCCTGGCAGGGGATGGAATGAAATGGGCTTTAAGGTCCCTCCCAACCCAACCTTTTCTAGGATTCTCCAGCTCAGTGATTCCTGGGAGGAAAACATCAACCATGAATGAATAAATGGAGGCACAGACTCTAGTAATGGAACAAGATGTTGCAAATTCTCTGTTTAATGTCTGTGGACTAGAAACTCTAAGTGTCTGTGTGCCAACTCCAGCTCTGCCTAGAAAGTCCTTCACTGATGTACCCACCACTTAGTGAACCTTGTGACTCAACGGAAGTGTCTCCCTTATTCCCTTCTATCTTTACTCTTTCCCATTCTTACCCTTTTTCCATCCCCAGCTTCCAGGTATATCATTTTAGGTTGATTTTAGTTTTAGGTTAATTGATTTAAATTTTAGTCTGAAATTTCTCTGTGTGTTTTCACCACCTAGTAAGTAGGAGAGTGAACCTAGACAACAAATTCTGCTGCACTTTCACTTTACTGTTAAACGTGGTTTTGCTGATACATTTGCTCTGAGCAACCCAAACCACTCATTTGTTACACACTGGTGACAGAACTGTGGCTGTAGAGGAACAGGGAACGCCCTGGACTATCACCTCCAGCGATGGAGCCTTTTCCACACAAAATAGATCTTTGTTTTAAGAGCTCTAGCTCATACATCTTGATTCACTGTTCCACCTGTAAGGGATCCTGAACTGACTCATCCCAGTGCATTTTCACAGAACAGAACAGCTTCAAAGCTTCAGTAATTTATATTAAAATCAGGGCCCTCCACACCCTCCACTCAGCAAAACCATTAAAACACAAGACTCAGTATCTATTTTTTCCCCTTCACATCTCCAAACTGGTGAGTGCATGAGCTATTGTACATATAATTGTGAGGAGTGTTAAGTTTTGCCTATCATCTTAAAAATCAAGTAGTTAAAGGGTATTTCAGAAATACTTAATGGGATTTTCCCACCAGTAAACCCTGTGCTCAATGGTACATTTTAATAACAGCAGAATCAAAATCTCATTTATGGACTAAGAAGGTTGTACTGAGGGTAACATTAGGGGAGGCTTTGCCAGAGAAAACAGAAGACTTAATAAGAGAAGGGCTCAAGAGTATTAGTAAGGAAAGTTGTGAGCTGCCTACAGGCTTTTTCTCTTCTGGTATCAGAGGGGAAGAAAAGCCCCTGTGGTTGATTCATTATGCCATTTCATTTCTTCATATATAATTTACATGCAATGTAAATACTGTAAATTATTATTTCTGGATTGCATTCTTGGGCCCTGATCCAAAGCCCACTGAAACTGAGAGAATGACTTCTAGGTTACAAAAAATCAAACATTATTGAGAAATAGGCCCGTTCTTTGCCAACATTCATTAGAAAGGGGTCCCAGCAAGGGTTAAAGACTCAGGGCCCTGCTCAGCAAAATGTTAAGTACATGCTTAACTCTAAGGTTATGCTCAAATCCCAAGTGGATCTAAAGCACATGGTTAATTGCTTTGCTGAATCAAAGCAAGTACAGATTTTTATCTGAATTTAACTGCTGCGTAATCTGGAATACAGCGTGGCTGACACCACAAGGAACTTTCTTGAAGAGATTTGGAACATTCTTATTCTGGATCCATTCAGTCACAAAATACCCCAGAAGGAATAATCACAATGACTAGAACTGTTTTTCAAGTCAGGGGAAGAAAAAAACAAAAAAAAGTTCTGTATCAGCTTAGTTCTTAGAGGAAGATTTGCATCTGTTTCTCTTTTACATTAACTTTTTTGCTGTTTGACTTTTCCCATCATGCTGCACCGGGAGCTCAGTGGGTAAATCCTCCTACCTCAGGAGCAGCAAAAATTCTTTATTTGGGTGGCAAAGCAAAGCCAAATCTCTGAAATCTCCATGCCTTCTGATCCAAATAATCCCATGTTGGAGCAGGATGACTTCAAAGGTCTTTTCAATTAAAATCTCACAGATGTAACAATTCTGCATAAAAGCAGTAATTCAGATGCTGCTCATAGCCTGTTCCCTCCCACCTTTGTCTTACCTTCACTGTCTTGCAGCAAGTAGAGAATATCCTCATGGATGGATGAAGGAGCTCCCTTCACCTCCTTAATTATGTGTGATATATCCAGTTTCTCTATAATTTCATTCTCCCCTCACCTGAATTTAAGGGCAACTTCACAACTCTTCATCCTGTCAACGCTTTTTGTCAGGTGACAAAAAACAATTACTCCTGTTCCTGAGGTGAGGAACTCAAAGTCTGGCAAGTTTAACTACGGCCAAACCAGTTGCTGCTCAAGTTACTGTGCAAGTACCAGCAGGCTGGCCTGCTCCAACAGTGGCCTTGATTTTTAATGGTCTTTTTAAAAAACACATTTCAAAACTCACAATCCTAATCACAGGAACTTTTAGCATGTTGCATGAGATCACACAGAAAGTTTGTAGCAAACAGTGACAATGACCTGGTCATAAATCCACCAAGGTCTGCATCTCAACCTTGAATTATCCAGCCCTACCACATCCCTTGGGCTCAAGCTGCTGCCAGCAGGGCCTCCTCAGAAGAACAGGAGCATGTCCTGTAGCCCAAGAGCTCACAAATTCCTTGGTTTTCTCCCTAAAGTGCTCTCAGAGCAATTTCAAGGTTTTCTCCCCAGTACTTTGTAAGTAAACAGCAACTTTGAAAAATCACAAAGGTCTGCAAATAAATGTTAAATAAATTTTCCATTTCACCTGTAAGCCCCAGGATTTCACTGTAGGCTCCCTGTTCAGGCTCTCCTGTCCCCCTGGGAACACACAGTGCCCTGATCCTTCAGCTCTCCTTGGATGGCCATGGCTGCCACTGCTTTGAAGAATCTCTGGAGAAATCCTCCAGAGCTGTGCAGGGATTTCATAATGTCACCAGGAATGAGGAAAGATTATAAAGGAGAATTCACACATATTAAAACCAGAGAGACAACTCAGATATGGGTGCTGGAGGTCTTTCGAGGTTACCATATGCCACTGGATTAATCCCAACAAGCAGAGGTGAGAAATGTTCAAATTACTTGATTAACTTCAAAAGGAAAGATTTTTACGCCTCTACCTCTTGGCAGCCCACCTCTGCTCCCAAGCCAAGAAGAACTAGAAACCTCACAAGAAAGCCAGCTCCATACCTCTGACCAACAGATTCCAAAAGTGTTGCAATCTTGGCTCACTTAAATCAGCCAGTTTTGAGAAGGAAAAATCTGTGCCAGTGCTACAATAATTGCCTGTCAGGAACCTCTTTATTGAAAAGCCTATTTTTTTTTTTTTTTTAAGTAGAAATTGGTACATCCATGGAGAAATACCAAAGTTCTATTTTGCACCACTGAGAGCTCCTGACAAGCAGACAACAACCAATTCCCTCCCACTTTCACATTTGCTATAACAGCCTATCAGAAACACACTGGGGCTGTCAATGGGCACCCACAGACAATTATTTGTACTGACCCACTGCAGCTGACCAGGAGTCAGCATTTGCCATGAGACTGTAGGATTGTATTCCAAGTATTCCCAGTGAATTTCCTCTCTCCCTTCTTGCCCAAGTGAAAGTGAAGCAGAAGCTGTCTCAGCTGCTGGACACTCCTTCTTGCTGGCACTTGTCCTGGATGGAGCACTCCAGGGCAGGGCAAGTCTTCTGAATGGGGCAGAACTTCCAGCCTCAGGCAGCCACAGTATGAATAATTCTCCCTCCAAGTATTCCAGCAAACTGGGAACCTGGAAGCACCAGCCACTGGATTAAAATTCCTCTTGGAAATATCTCTCCATTGTGGGGCAACCAGGGACTATAACAGCTCTAAATCCCCACTGTATCCCATGGTATCTTTTAGCAGTTCAAAAGGAGCAGCAATCCCAGTGCAGTTCAGTCTGTTCCCAAAGCTCTGCTCTGCCACCTTCCATAACCACAGGTTTTCCTCCAGCTGCCAACGAAGAAGTGAGCAAGAGCATTCCCCTTTTACAGGAACAGCAGATAATACTCCATCCCTGAAGGTGTAAGAAGCTCAAACCAATAAATCAGGGAAATTACACATAGAGGTTTGCATAGGTGCATGGTTTATATCCCATAAGCCCACTCCAAACGGAGCTTTCCTGCTGCCACTCCCTAGCAACCCAACAAGCAGCTTGTTTCAGGAGTCTCTGAGTGCCTTCAGATGTGCAGGGCTGAGCAAGGGCTGTGTGGGGCATGGCACGATGAACACTTGGGCTCTGAGGGGCTGCAGGTGAAGTCAGGGCACAGACACACCCCGGGGAATGTTCTCCATGGGCAGGAATCCCACATCATGGGGCACAATCCAAGTAGTTTCCAACCTGAATGGCTGCCTCACGTTCCCAGGGAATGATGCAATGTAACACGCTTGTTTCCAATTTCAAAAAGCTGGAAAGGAACCTTTACTGATGTATTTTGAATTCAGCTGTCTATAGTGTAAATAACATTCCACCTAAATGTGCATTTTAATTCTCATGGCAGCTGATCAGTCTGTTCAGATGGTGTAATTCTCAAGTGTTCTGTGAAGCAATATATGTTATAAATTTGTTTTTTTAATGTAGCACAGTATTTTTTCCTACTGAATAAAAAAAACCCACACAAGTTTAATCAGAGGTGTACAGAGGACTAAGCCAAAAGTTATTATTTAATTACTGGTGCACAACCTGCGGGTCCTTGGAAATAAACTCTCTCTTCACAAGAAAGTATGAAGAGCATGAAAATGAGGGGATTACTGAACAGAACAAAGATTTCAAAACAAGGAGAAGTGCACCCAACCTAGAAATTTAGCTTGGCAAAGCTCCTTCCAAACCCACCCTCCCCAGCTGCTCCTCCCAGGCCAGTCTTCCAATGCAAGTCACAAGAAACTGCTGTTCAAGAAACTGCTCAGAGGAGAAAATGCTGGGCTGATGCCATGTCCTAGTGCTATTTTGGCCATCAAAAGAGGCTGCTGTAAGCAGAAATTCCAGGATAACACTCACACCTGCTGCTCCCTGGTCTCACCAAGAAGAGCTTTTAAAGTTCTTCAGAAAACCTTTCTACCCATGTGTAGACACATTGTCACACAGTGTGGTGTGTCAGACAATAAACCAGGTGCTTATTTGTAGGTGTTTTATGGATTCCAAGTTCTTTCTACAGAAGAACAGGAAACATCCACCTCTGGAGGATCCTGTGAGCAAACCCTGCACTGGAACAAGCAGGCTCCAACTCACAATTTCCCTCTGTTCCATGCTTGGCTCACGTCAAGCTGCTGGCCCCAGATCCATGCCAGCTGGGGAGGAAATCACACTGTACTTCTCTCGTGCCAGCTTTTAGGTGTTGCAGGCTTACTCATCCTCATACCATCATGCTGACACATTCCTGATTTGCCCAGACTAGAGCTGGCATGGCTTGGGGAAAGACTTTACTGGTCAGCTCTAGTTGACTCATTCCCAGTGGCTGTGAAATCAACAGAACTGACACACAGACATCCTACACTGAACTTCAGCTTTGCTTTACCTCTGCTGGAACAAAAGTGCTTTTTCATCCCTGTAATTGTGCACACTCCAGTCATCCCTTCACACTGCTGGGAGACCTGGTTTCAAATATTACATATTTTAATCAGATTTCCAGTTATGAGAGACTCATTTTCCTTCAGTGTCCTGGCCCCTTAACAAGGGCCTTCATACAAGATATTTCCTGACTCCACTTTATTATGGAGGTGGTGGAGTCCCCATCCCTGGAGGCGTTTAAGTAGAGACTGCATGTGGCACTCAGTGCTTTGGGCTGGTTGACATGGTGATGTTGGGTCATAGGTTGGACTTGAATCTCAGAGGTCTTTTCCAACCTAAGTGATTCTGGGATTCTCTCTAGACTGTCTCCATCCTCATTAAGCACAGATCTCTCAAGCTTCCCCCTCCATTTCATTCCCCACAGAAGTGTTACGCCCCTTCAAAATCCCTGTGGGTACACTAGCCAAGGACATTCCCAGTAACTATCCAAGGTCCAGTGGATGCTTGAAGTCCATTTGGACCTTTTGGCAATACCAGTCTCATGCTAATTGTGTCTTCCATACAGTACTAGAAATTCAGAGACCCTGAGCTCACAGAGAGGGGGGAGAGATGCCAGCAGTGCTTTCAACTATGCAGACAACACCCTTGATGCCAAGGACGGCATTTTTCTGGATGTGATTCCTAACACCCAACTAGTGAAAAAGGAAGCATATGCAGATCACTCCACTCATCATGCCCAAGGTGGAGACAAATGCCCTCACGCATCCACCCCTCTGCCAACTGAGACAGCAGAAAAGCCTCACTGGTGACAAGGAGACGCTGGAGCCAGTGTTGACCCAGCAAGATCCATTCCACATCTGAAGATTCAAATTCTTGCTCAAACAGTAGTGCTCAGGAATACCGGCTAAAATTAATGGAAGGAAGAAAGGCTTTTTGTGTACAGCTTGCAGACCTTCATGATGGTGAATTCACATGCAATGCACATCTCCTTGGAGTGAACTCTCACTCACTGTTTCCTAGGACAGTATCAAACCCAGTGTAAAAGGTGGACTCAGCCAGACTCTCCAGCTCTGCAGGACAATGGACGACAGGGAGAAATAAATCCTCATCTGCACCACAAGTTAATAACAAAGCAAAAGCCAGGATCAATATCTCCAACACCCAATGCTGCATGAACCAAGACACCAAAAAGCAATTCAGGGTTAACATCTGTCACTCTGAACTCCATCCAAAACTGAAACATGGAGTCAGACTATTGAATGAGCTAAGGGTCAGGTTCTTAAAGGACTCAAACCCATCAAATCAGCACCAGACTTCCAATAACTAAACATCTACTGAATCCCTTAGAGAGCAGATTTCCAGAAGAGGGCTGGACACCTAACAGTCTGCTCATTTATTCAGATGGCTAAACAGGAATCAGGACTTCTAAAAGATCCCACTCCCATGTCTGGCAGTCATGAAGAGACGCCAAAGACAATCTAATGGGTGACAAGAATCAGTCAATGATGCAGCAATGGGTTTCATCAAATCAATCCAAGACTCATTTAACTATACCCAACGGAAACAAATAAAAAGCGATCCCTAACACCAGTACTGAATCCTTCTTTACCTGATACTTCTGAAAACAGAGAGGCACAGTGAGGCCTCAGTTTTAGATGCCCACCAATACCCTGTTGCTGGGATTTTAAGCCCAGTCATGTGCCTGGAGAAATTAATATTCCAACCATTTGCTTGCCAGCCCAGCCCAACAGCAGCTGTGAAGCCCCAGGGAGATGACACAGTGAGACTGTTAGTGGTGCTGAGCACAGTGAAAGGAAGCACCCCAAGAGGTATAATTTCTGAGGAGCAGAAATTAATAAAGGCAACTGGAATTTTTCCAGTTCCCCATACTTGATTAAATCCAGTGATGCCAATGGTTACATGTAAGCAAGTGAACTGCACATTTATAGCACATTTCTCCGAAGGACGTACTTCTCTGAGACACGAGACTTGTAGAGGAAGACTCCTTAAACATGTATTTAACAGTCAGGAATTCTGTGATGCAGGGATGGACCTTTCCACTGCTCTCTCCAGATTCCACCCAACTGCAGAGAAGGCCAGAGGGCCAAGGACCCTGTTCCAGGGATCTAAGCTGAAGGTGCAAAGTTAAAATCAATATATCTGCCCGCGGCAGAGCTTTCAGACAGATTCAAATGCAGCAGGTGAGGAACCCCCTGTACTCAATCATCCTTAGGTGTGTAAATGCTTTTGGCTTTGCTATTACTCACCTGACTCCAGTGCTTTGTGCTCTCCCCACTACATCAATATATAAACAAAGGTCATGGACAGATGGGTGTTACACTGCTTCCTCAAATATTAGTGATTTATTCCCAGTCCCTCGGATATTATTTTAATACATCTTACTTTGTCAATATAATGGTGATGGAATGCCCCTCCAGGTGAAAAGCAAAGCACCTCTGTTCAAAGCAGCAGAGAAATGAGGAAAAGCAAATGAGCAAGATGTGTTGGATACTGTCTCAGGAACACCTGTGCTGCAACAGGAGTTAAAGGGATGTAGGTACAAGGTCTCTCAGGTTTGAATGTCACAGGGCTCTCTTGCCACACCCCAACACACTGCACAGCCATGGCAGGTCATGCACAGGAACAGACACTGGGTCGTGCTTCTGTGAGGAATAAAATCTACCCTCATTAAACTATCTGCCTTACACATTTTAGACCAATACCTAGAGAAATCCAGGAAGTGAAGGCTTCCTGCATGCTTTAGTTCTAAGGTGACACATATTAACCTAGATATTATAATATACGTTTTGTAAATGTGAACAAGAACATTAGGTAAAAACTCCCAACCACCCAAAAAAGCAACTGATACAGTGATACAATTTCACCATTTTAAAAGATCTCAATGGAAGGAAATACAAATACTACTGGTAACTACAACATTCATTCTTTCCTACAGCATAAGTTGTCTTGCACATTCCTGCCTCTTCTGCTAAGTACAGGATTTAATATAGTATTCTCTCTATGAAAAGATGTTTATCAGAAGATAGACATGACACACAGTCAGCCTGAGTAAACATCAGGGTTCATAATTTGTATTTTTTGACATTTTGTGCAGCCTTAATGTTAAATTAATCTTGTTTTATTGCATTTAACTGAGCAGTAGTTGGAGCTGACAGCTATGTTGCTACCACCATCAGAGCTCTGGGAACTGAATTTCTTTTCTCTTCATTTAAGCCAACCCTCTGCAAGCTTCACTGATTTTGGTAGAGGAACTACCAGATCATACCTTCAATGGTGACAGAAAATGAGGCTCAAAGTCTTTCTGAGATACTTTCCCCAAGTGACAGCTCACTCATTTCATTAGAGAGAAGCAGAGTAAATACCTTAAAATCTCTGGGCTTCCCTTGTGGCTTCTCCCAGCTCCAAACCCTAAGGACTTCCTGAGCATCTCTGGATCCAAGTAATGGCCATCGAAGTCAACAGCATCTTATGGGAAAACAGCCCCGACTGCTTTGATCTGCAAATTGGGCCCCGAAGTTCACCTGCCCCAAGCACTGGGCTGCTTGGCCCAGGGCACAGCAGCACTGACCCTCTCACAAAGCCTTGTTTTGTTTTGATTCCCCATTCAGTGGATTGCTAAAGGACAAGGATATGCAGGAAGGGATAAGAAGAAGAATATAAAATGTAAATGCACATATATAGTTTTTCTTTAGCTTCCCCCCCCTCTCCATTTCACCCTTTATAAACACAGCCTCCCTCTATATAAATATATAACCATGCATCTTTGTGTACTGGAGCCCAGGGCTAATGTTGAGCTGACAATAGTGGCACTAATGCTAATGAATTCTGATTATTCGGATCGGTCATTAAACTAATAAGCCCATCTCCAAATTAGCGTGGCTGCTTCAGCCAGCGAAAATTTAATCAAATCTGCTTCATTATTTCAGACGTGGTGCACTTGGCGAAAGTGACTGCAGGAAAGGAGAATGGGACCCTCATCTGATAATTTTATCACTTGACTGCCAGACCATGAAAAAATCGGTGTGATGAATTTTTTTTCTCTGGGGGGTGAGGGTGTGGAGCAGAGGGTGTGTGCATGCGTGTGCTCTTGGAGCTTTTGCTCATGTTCCCTCCTAATTAAATGGAACCATCCTCCCTTCTTCTGCCCTGGAACTGTTTTGTTTTTTCCACATCTTCCCCCACCCCCTTCAACATCTTTGCTCTCTTCTCTTCCTTCCCCCAGGTCCTCCTCTGCCTTCATCTCATCCCCTTTGCACGCATGACGAAGGAGCAGCGTTCAGCATGAGACAGAGGTTGATGAGACTTCCCTGAGCTGCACAGCCTCTGCCTTGCCCAGCTCCAGCCTCCTTAGGCACAGATTTGCTCCCCTTTGCCTCCTCAACTTTATTTTTCTCTTCATTTCTGAAGAAAACAAAAGCAGCAAACATCTATCCTCGGAAAACCCCCTAACCTTCTGTCTTGCTTCCCTCCCTTGTTTTTACTTGGACCATGAGCATTTCAAATGCAGGTTCACCATCACTCCTAAACCAAAACTATGCCCACCTTTATCAAAGAATCCCAGAATGATTTGGACTGGAAGGGATCTCAAAGCTCATCCAGTTCCACCCCTTACCATGGGCAGGGACACCTTCCCCTATCCCAGGTTGATCCAAGCCCCATCCAACCTGGCCTTGGGCACTTCCAGGGATGGGGCAGCCACAGCTTCTCTGGGCAACCTGTGCCAGGGCCTCCCTACCTTGGCAAAAAAGACTCACCCTCTACAGAAATCTATTCCCTATTATGTCCATAAGGCAGAGATCCATTAATTCCTCCAGTTACAAAAGCTAAACAAAACAACAAAGTATTCCTCAAACCAAATATGGATATAAAATCAACATTCCAAAGCCAGAATGTAAATAAATTATTAAAAAAAAGGATCAGGCCTCACAAATGCATGAGCTTCAGTATTGTGCAGCCACATTCAGTGCACTTTTCTCAGTAACTGTGTTTACAAAGACAAATCTCACAGTTTTAGTACTTGATGGCCCTGCTGGCAATGAAATAGGATAAGACATCTTGTCACTACAAACATAATAAAGCAGTGGTCATCCCAATAGCCAAGAATATGAAAGGAACCAAGGCAGAACACATCCTTCTCCAACAATGAGCCAAAATCTGGGAGTACATGTGAAGAAAAGCAATTTCAAACAGCAGCAACTATTTCTGCTACAGCACATGGCAGATGTCTCAGGACTTTACTGGCAGGGGTCTGAAGGCACCTGGAGGTCTTGCATTATTCCCAGAGGTACTCAGTCTTCAACTTCTGGCACAGATTTCCTCTCAAAAGTTGGGATTCATTTCCCATGACTAACAGCATCCCAGATCTAAATTAGTCACCTAGGTTCCCTTTATCTGCAAAAGACAGAACAGCTTCCAAAGGACTACTCCTTGATTTCAATCATGATCTTCCATTTCAAGACAGAAGGAATACTCCCTGCAGAACAGCCTGGTTTTCTCCCATGACTATATTAGAAACACAGCTCCCTTTGATTTGACCAAAGTTATGTCTAAAATTAAGTATGATGAGCTCTGGACGAAGGAAACATTATCTGTGATATATCTTGGCCTGACAAAGTTTGTGAAGGTCTGAAGCAGCTAGGTACACATCTGATCTGCAGCAGAAATCCTTACAAGTAGAATCAGGCACTGAAGATAAAGTTGACTGGCAGCTGACCAGGCTGTCAACAGCATCAAACCCAACTGTGCAGATGCCTTCTAAGAAAGGTACCAGAGTGATATCCTGCCATCAAGCAAATGAGCTCAAATGCTCACAGGAAAGCAGAAAGGAATACTTTGGCTCCACTGCCATCAGTTCAATGAGGCAAACAAAACATATGCTCTCTTAGTAGAATCTCCAGTAATCTCTTAGTTGACAACCAGCTCTGTTCACTGCTTACTGGATGCCAAGCTTCAGCCTGAGACATGCTCCACTGTGCTAAAGTGGTCTTCCTCCCCCCTTCCATCACCTCCTGCTTCCATGTCCCACCCACTCATCCCTCCTTAGGCAGAGCACTGCTTATGGACCTTCCCTGGACAGGTATCTCATCTAAAGGCTCTTTGATTTAGCACAGAGAGTTCCAGTTAGACTGGGCTTATCCCAAACAACAGTCAAAGCTCTCAAACAGGACCTGCCTGCAGTCTCCTTTCCCCAGCCTTGTTTAGAGTGTTTCAGTGTCTCAGAGTGATTCTGCTCCTCCTCACCCCCTCCAGAGCTCACTTATCCAGTAAAACACTCCATCTAATTTCAGACTTGAAGAACTGCAAAGCTAAAAGACAATTAATCTGAATGAAGCTAAAGAGGATGGTAGCTAGGAATGAAC
This sequence comes from Ammospiza nelsoni, assembly GCF_027579445.1. Taxonomy (NCBI): domain Eukaryota; kingdom Metazoa; phylum Chordata; class Aves; order Passeriformes; family Passerellidae; genus Ammospiza; species Ammospiza nelsoni. The sequence goes on along the minus strand of NC_080650.1, from coordinate 9,098,479 downwards.
TGGGATCTTGTGACTGATAGTTTTAGCAATTAGACAGCTCTTCCTTCCAAAATTCAGGTTGATTTAGTTGATTACACTCAGAGAATATTTTTCCTTGCTGACCCTCCAGTGACAGGTACACACATCTAGGTGAGTTACGAGCAGAGGGGAAAATACTCAGCAGAATGCAAAATACAGATGTAATACAGGCTTTTGGATATTAGAGGAACCAAAGAACAGAACATTTGAAACCAAATTCAAGCACTGCAAAGCAGCCTTGCTGGGCCAGAGAGACCAGCAGCACCTCAGCCTTTAACTCCCACTTCACCCCTCTGTGAGAGCCATGTCACAGAAAAGGAACCAGAAACACTCCAAAAGCCAGGGCCATGGAAAAGGCATTTCAAAAAATATTTTAAAAACCATTGCTCTGAGCAAAGCTGGTGACCCCACTATCCTTTCAAACCAACACTGCAGAAACAATTCCTTTTCCTTTCTGCCCAGGAATTGGTGACAGTCAGGAGATAGGTGCATACACAGAGAGACACAAAGCAGGTTTGCTATGAGAAAGGTTCAAGCTCTCATGTCCTATCGCCTGGAGGAGCACAGGACATTTAGATCGTCCTCTGAGAGGGCCAGTGAGACCTTTAAAAATGACACACAGTTTGGGAGCCCTGAGATTCAAAGAGACAGGTACTCTGGTGGCCTTCTCAACTCTCCTTTCAGTCATCAGGACAAAAGTTGGCTGTAGCCATGAACTATCCCCTCCTGGAAAAGGCCTGCCCATGGATCTGTGTCAGCACTGATTAGCTGTTGCCTGGCACGTCATCCATTTGCCATTTGTTAGGCCAAACATGCCAACATTGGTAATCTAATCTTTGGCCGGCAACGGCCTCTTCCAGGTTAAATGTATTAAAGGAGTCGAGGAAACGGGGCTGACTTCACAGGCTGTGGCCTGCAGCTCTCCACCATGGCCTGACCCCCCTTCCCACCCCCTTCCCTGGAGATTGCCGGGGTCAGGACCTCCCCAGCATGGAGCTGAGTAAAACACTAACAGAGAGAGATGAGAGGATATTGGAAACATATTCTCAAGGCCTCAGTGCTTTGGAAATCTGAGAAGAACATGAGGCGTTAACTTAGAACTTTCACTGCTGGGTTGTGTCTGTGTGTGTGTTTTTTTTTTAAAAAAAACATGTTTCCACAAGAATTTGATAAAGATATCAGAAAGACAAGGTTGGGGGGCTTTAATGCAGCAGCAGGAAAAAGCATAGGGCTCTATTCATGGAAGAATCCATGTTATAGGACACCTTAACACACAGCTTGAGCTGGGAAGAGGGATACTGTGTTTTTAAGGAAGTATTTCAAGTATATCAAGTACATCTTCCCAAAAAAAAAAAAAAATCACTTGTATCTGCCATAAGTTCCAAGGTATTCAGAACAAACAGCACTGCTTGGTGCTCTGGCAGGGAGGGGAGCTCCTGGGAATCCTTAACATTGAGAATTAGAGATCTGAAACTGAGGAAAACAACTATCAGGATTCCCAGTCAGTTTTTTCCCCCTGAAGGTAAGGGAATTCTCCTACAGAGGTGCCACATAGCCGGGTGTGTGAGACCCCTTGGAGCTCTGTCAAGCAGATTGAAGTCCCTCATAAGATCATTTCACTAAAATTAGGGGTTAGAAATGAACTTCAACTCAGATGAAGGTGCAGAGGACCAACACTAAATCCCAGAGACAGGCTCTGCTGCAGCTCAACATTGGATTACAGATGAAAACACTTAGGAAATATTTCCTAGAAAGTTCCCTTGCCTTGAAAACAATACTCAGGATGTTTCACAAATGACCCAAAACAAGAGAATTTTCTCTGGCTTTAGTCCATCATAGCAGTCAGGGTTGTGTTGGTTCCCAAAAAGCTCATGGACACAAGCTGCCCATTCTCATTATTATCACTGCTTTATTTGCATGTTTCTCTCTAAAGATTAGCTTGGGACACACATTTCCTCTGTCCTGTCAATATGCATGTACTTGGAGAAAATTTCATATTTACATAATAGGAAAAAAAGATAAGTTTGCAATGACCATTCTGACTGAAAGAAAATCTCTCACTGATGGAAAACCTTTATTTTGAGTGCCTCACCTCTCAAAATAATATTTGTGTGTCAGAACTGGTTCTTTCCTTTGGGAAAAATTTTAATGAAGCTCAAGTATTTGTGGCAAAATGTAGCCTGTCCCTGGACACTGAGAGTTCCCAGATGGTACTGAATGCTCACATCATGAAGCCAATTCCTTCTTTGTAGTTTGCTTGGTGCTAATGTGTATTTTTATCAGTTATTTCTTCAGTGCTAATTCATTTGACTTCAAATAGGCTGCTGACACCAGGCAGTGGGGTAAGAAATGGATATAAAGGTGGAACCAATCTGGGAAGGGAGAATGATCAGGGCACTGGGCTGTACTGGCAACTCAGTGCTAGGCACAGAGAGAACCTGACACCCAAAAGAAAGCATTTAATCCCACTGATGCTGAGTGGAACAGACAGCACAGAGCAGCTGCAAGCAAACTTCACTTTCTTTAATCCTGTGCTCCTACTTAACATCCCCTTTAAGAGAAGGATGGGCTGGGGGATGTCTATGATCTGTCTGAAGAGATGACAGGCAAGAGGAGGCTTCAGGGGGTTGCTGAAGGACAAACACTGTGGGCAGGGAAACATAAGTGCCAGCCCATTCACCAGTTGTCCTCAGTATAACAGCTCAGGCATCCAAAAATCACCACAGAGATTTAATTCCCACTGTTCTGACCTGCTCTCCCAAATACCAGTGTTGGGAGAACAAGGCATTCAAATGAGATCATCCTGTGATGCTCAAATGCTGCAAAACCCCATTCTCTGAGTTTTGCTTTTCCAATTCAGGCTTAGAAGTGGAAAAGCATCAAAAATCTGCGTCAAAAAGCACTTTACCTCACTTTTCCCAGTTGTTTGCCTCAAATTCATGAAAATCCCTCATGGCTAAAGGACCTATTTCACCCAGTAAGTCCAACTCACACAGAGAGACAGAGGGCCCCCTGAGAAAGGTCACATTTGAGTGTGATACAGAGCCCTGGGAGCTCTGGGAAGCATCTCTGTTATAGGAGATGGGAGAGACTGCTGCAGAGTCCAGCTGAATTTTCCAACAAGAAACCCCTCAGGACAAGTCCTTCCTCAGGTCTGGAATCTGGAAAACACTTGCCTTATTCACATTCCCTTCAAATGACCTGCAAGATCTGGCTCCAAGGCTTACCTCTCCCCGAGATTTTATTTCTCCCCCAGAAAGAGAAGTTAAGTGAGTTCAGGAAATGTTTTTTTTATTTTGAACATAGTTCTATTTTCCTATTTACTATGTGAATTTTCTGTGCAAAGCCAGTGCTGTATATGTGAATATGTTTTCTTTACTGAATTTGATGGGACAACTCAACATTTCCTGAACTGGCTTAAGTCCATCCTTCAAAATATCATTTTCCTTGCAGCTCTCTGGGTTGGAGGATTTTTTGCTATGTTTCTGTTTTCTAGGGGACAAGGGTGAAACACACTGAAACCTGAACCAGACACAATTCTGAGACCTGCTGGGGTGAAACAGGTTTGGCATCAGATTTGTACAGAGATTACTGCAATCAGTGTTTGCTGACTGCTGTGCATTTTGGATCAGGCCCTTGAACTCAGGATGCTTTTTTCCAAAGGAAGCTGTTTAGGGTTCTTTACTGCTGGTAGGAAACAGAAAGGGAGCTGCAGTGATGAATTATTGGCATGGCATTACTCTTGGGACCCCAAAAAAGAAATCCTATTAAAGAGAGTCCTTGTGATCTCATCGCTGTGTATTTCACGACTCTTCAAGAGGCTCTGCTAAAGTCATTCCCAGAAAATTTCCCCTGGAAAGGTTCAGGGGAGAAAGGAGCTGGATCACCCTCTGGTCTGTTTACCATTTACTGCTTCTGGAAGCAAAAGAGGTTTTTTTCTACAAGCAGCTCCACTGTGTAAAGAAGCCTGGAGATTCCGGGAGGAGAAAGCCAAGGCAGTCAGGATGCAATATTTCACAGCTCGGCCCTTCATGGGCAACCCTCAGGGCACAGTGCACCTTCTCGTGTTCCATGGACACTGCTGACACTGCCCACTGCAACAATTCTGTTCAACAGACACAGTGTGAACGAGGGCACACCCCACTAAATGCCTGAAACCTTAAATAATAATGAGAATCCTGTGCAGAGGGTCAGACAGAGCCATCTCTAAGACAACGCAAATATTAATTTTTATGGAGGAATCCAAAACCAATGCACTCCCTTACAATTAACAAAGAGGTTTTAATTAAGTTCTCCTTTACAAAGAGTTCCTTGGATAAGAACCCTGCTCAGTACTGCTCTAATCCCTCTGGATGTTTCCTGTCCATTACAAACCCTGCTTACTGATCACATTAATTCAGCAATTACAGGAAATTAATTCCTACCAAGATGCGATCTTGAGTCACTCATCCTTTCTTACTCCATTACCTTTTCTCACTTTTTAAAGCACATCAGTCAGAATAAAGTCAGAATTTTAAAACCACCCTACTTACTACTTGCACAGCCAAATTCAGGACCCTGGAAATAGTGGGGGGAAGAAAGAACAACAGCGTCACCGGAGCCTGCCCCAGTGCTCCTTTGAAGGCTCCATTTCAAATCCACAAACCCAATCCATGTGATAAGGGACAGGTTGGTCAGTTAGAACACAAAAATTTAAACAACTAGCCAAGGATAGGTCTCAAAAGCACAGTAAGAGCAGGATGGAAAAGCAAAGAGCTTTTCCAAAACAGTGAGTTCATTTCATTGCCAACTGCTCTGGTATCTTGATGAGAATACAGCAGAGAAATCACAAAAATTTTATCAAGCTTTATATTCTTTATATATGTTTATATATATCAAGCTTTATATTTAGATGAAGAAAATCACCCACTGAAGAGAAACTGTGCATACAAAGAGAAATGTTTAAAAGTTAAGATCATTATTAAATTACATTCCATATATATAATCAGCACTATGCTTCAGAGCTACACAAATGCTGCAGCTTTACAGATTGATATCAGCATAAGGGCTTGGGCTTTATTTCACTTTCACACAGTTACAAAGGTGAAAGCCAAGAGAAGCATTTTCAGCTGCTCAGAACTGTTGGATCAGAGCACTATTTCACAGTTGTAGATGAAGTCCCCATTAGAAATAGCTTTTCTTCCACACATTTAAAAGTTACCTGCAATGTTCTGTTCAGAACCCTTGACAAGTAGAAGAATTTAATTTATTTCTGCCCAACTTTCCTCTCCCCAGAGTCCCAGGCTGAGGCTAGGCTGGGATGACCCCTCAGAGCAGGTTTAGCAAAGAGCTCCTTCCCCTTGACCTCTTATGTGGGGCTTCCCCTCCTGCCACAAGCAGAATTCCCTGACTGGCACTGAAATGGCGACATCAAGTCAAGAAGAACTTGAAAAATAAAGGAATTTAGCCACCAAACATTTAGTGTTTTCTGCTTTTGGAGTTGTTTTCTGCCAATACTTAACACTATTAATATCAACATATCAGACATAAATAACTTTCCTTAAAAATTCCCTTGTCTCTCCAGTAAAGATTCCAGAGCACTGAGTATCTCTGGCAAACACAACCACGCTTCCAGGAAAACAGAAGTAAATTTGTATTCATGGTATTTTCAAGACACAAGCAATATACTTTTTTAAAAAATGAAAAACAAATGCAAACAGAGAACTCTTAGAGGCTTTCATAATAAAGAAGCAATGTGGGTCAATCTCGAAAAATAAGGAAACAAACAAAATTAAGGAGGAGTCTTTTGCAGGTCATTTCAACCACAGGTCTGCTCCATGCTGTCACTATAGTAAAACTCCTCTTTGCATGGAATGAACACCAATTTTACAGAAATTGACTCAAACTGTGCTGGATTCCAGCTCCATCACCATCCTTTGCAGATGGTTAGTACAGAGAAGTGAGAGAAGTTTTCTCTTCATTTGAAAATGACCTTTTCTCTGCAATTTGTATTAAAAGAAGGGACAAAAATAAGTGTTTCATGCTGGGGAATATAAAGCAAGATATAAAATACACTCAAACTGATAAAATCAGATCCATCTCTAGCTGTGAAGTTGGTAGGTTCCCAGCTGGACCCAGTTCATACTGGATTTTGCCTTGTGGCGGCCATACAGAGCCCTCTAAGTGCACCCCCCATAGCATGATTTGTATGAGACATCAGGGTCAGGAAAATTGGGCTTTATCCCTTCCTTGGGATTTTTTTTCCCCTCTTCTTCTCTTCCTCTTTTTTTGAGGGGAGACAAATTTCTCATTGCTGCCGGTCTTGGGGGGCGGATGTGGGGAGAGGGAAAAGCAGGAAAGAAAGGATAATGATATAGTTCACTGGGGTTAGAAAGTCCCAACAGGAGAGAATATTCCTGGGCTGCTCCATAGGCATTGTCTAAAGGGTTTTTCCCTCTGGTAATCTGTTCCTTCCGGTGAGAGCGCTCCATACGTGAGCTTTGCCTGCAGCTCCCTTCCCATCCCATCAGGAAAGATGACATATCCTAAATACCTCCTTGATATATGGCAAAGAGCCGCTTTCAATTTCCAATCAGCATCCTCACTCCTGCCCAGATGCTGATTGGAAGCTCCTCTGAAGCTGTGCATTTTTATTTCCTGGGCTGGGTACAAAGGAGGGAAGCTCCCAGAAGTGAACTTTCAGGGGATTTAAGCAGTGGCTCTAAATTACAGCTGAATGGAGGGACCTTCCGATAGAAACCCGGCCCTAAATCACCTCCCTGACATCTCTGAGGCCGCTGCGAGAGTGAAGGAAGTTGGGATTTCTTACCAGGAGCAAAAGTTACAAAATATTAAGCTAAGAAGTGAGGCAAAGGAGGATGACTAGGGAAATAAATAGAAAATTTCATCTGTACAGAACAAACCATTTGTGAAAATGTCAGGATTTGGGGAATGTCTGTATTTAGGAGAGGAAAAAGAGTGAGGAATCCCTCTACTTTTTAAAAGACAGAATTCTTAGCAAGGCTGCTTCATTGTGCTGGATTTTGTCTTGCCTTGCTACCCTACCTCTCATAGGAAAATACAACCAGTGGCAGCCATCACTCTACCTGTTTGCAGCCTGTGGAAGGTACAGAGGAATTTTTTCTTTCAACTTTTTGCAGTGTGAAGAGCACGATGCTCTCAGGATTATTTCAGCAGAGTTCAGACTCTTGTTCCTCCTGTAAATTCTTTTACAGCGTGGCAGGAATTTTCCCAGACTCCCAATGCTCAGACTAACACCATGATCCTGTATTCAAAAAGAAGGAACTACTGAGACATTTATTCCAGCTGGGGCTTCACATCACCTCAAATCTCAGCCTAACACTACCAAGGTGCACAGAGTCTCTGATTTTCTGAAAGAAAACACCTCAGCAGCTCCCAGTGCCCAGAGTCCCTGCTGGAATGAGCCTGAAGTGAAGGACATCCCTGGGAAGGAGAGCAAGGCAGGCAAAAACTGAAACACCAGATCTGAATGTGCGGATGTGACGAATGTTTCATTTCAGCTTCACATCCTTTCTTCTTCCACTGACTCCTGCTCACAGCTGCTCTTATTAAAAACAGTCAAGAGATGTTATTTTAAAAATATATACCTTGAAAAAGGCACTGGTTTTCTTTCCCCTTTGTTTCTTTCACATAATGTGCATGCCTTAAAAGATTACAATCAGAATTCTCAGTCACTTCCATCCAATTCCAATTAAACCATCATTAAAAAATGTTCATTTTCTCATTCACTGTTTTCTTGAGAAGCAAAAGCAACAGAGTTTAACTTACAATACACATCCAAAATCCATATTTATACAAGAAATACAATCCATCCTTCCTGACCTGCAATAATTTTGCAATATTGCAAATATTGAAACACCTTAAAATTTGGGAAGACATCCATTTGTTAATTTATTATTTAAAATTAGCCAAGCAATTTTTATAACCCTTTTCATGACCTCTAGCTAACAAATGACTTGTTATTAACCCTTCAAACTTTCCACACAATTAAAAAATGATTAACAGCTGATGAATGGGCTACAATTGAAGAAATTAGGTTGCAATTAAGAAGACATTTAAATGAATGTTTAAAACTAGTTGGATTATAATTAGAACCAGATCAACTACAAAGGTCACTTTTGAGGGGTGTTTTCATGGCATCAGAGATAATTCAGTCAATAAAGCTGAATTTAGTGGTCACTATTGGCACTGTTGGTGCATGGCTAAAACCCTCCCAAAGGACTGACCGAGTCTACCGAAGCCAGAGGCTAAGCCTAAAACTGAACCCAGGCTCAGCCCTTAACCTCAGCCTTGTCAGTTTGGACCTTTCAGAAGCAAAATTGCAGCTTTTCTCTTCAGACCATCTCAGTGTTTCACCCAGAAAGGATCTAAGAAATATGATGATATGGGAATAGAAGAGACACCAGAATCCATGGATTTTTCTAGGACACAGCACCACAGCCTCTGCTCAGCCACTGCTACCAAGCCCTTGAGCCACCAAAGTGGGGTTTTTAGTCATGGTGACAGAGCCCTTCAATGTGGGGTTAAAAGCAAGGGACTTGCAATTTAAGTGCTAGGAATATAATATATTATTGTTGTTGTTATCTCTGCCAATCTCAGCCCTATCTCAAGGCACTCAAAGGAAAGGATTTCCAATCTTTTGAGGGGTTGGACACCAACTCTAAATGGCTTTAGCAGTTTTGAAAAATCTCAGGCAGGAGTTAAAACGTAACTGACTTGGCACATTTAAAGCTGTCCCTCACTCTAAAAAATTACCATCAGTATTCATTCACTTTATCATCTATGCACACAAAGCCAGTAATTACTAAATTCAAGGCAAGCAAATGTAAAGATTCGTGACCTTTGGGCTCAAACAGGAAACTACACAACACAATTAAGAAACACTAAGGAAAACAACAATTTTTATAATGTTCTTCAAAAAAGTAACCAACTGCTGTTAGCAGACACAAGAATGTGGTCTGTGTTTGGCTTTGTGGCTATTCCTTGTGGATGTTCCACCTGGCCCATTGCCACTGACCAAACATCACCTTTTCCTGTACTCACATTTCCATCATGATTGCTTCTCCCTCCTTCACCCTCAAAGAGAAATGACATCCCATTTTTAATGAAATTATTACTCCCCAGGACATCCTCTCCTGTGACTCCTCTCCCTTTTCCTGCTCTGGTGGAGCAGCTGAGCCTTTCTTTTGTGTTTTGCCCAGCTCCCAGCACCCAGCCAGGGCTCACTGAGCAGCAGGACACACAGCTGCCTGTTCCCACAGCAGCCACCCAAACCCAGCTCCTCATGAGCTACCCAACAGCTCAGGAGGGGTAGCACAAGTGATATTAGGGATTTGTTGTCACCTCAGGATCCTCAAACAGAAGAGCTGAGGAAACAAAACACCACCAGAGCCAGCTGCCCACAGGCACTGACCCAGAGGTGGGTGACCAGCCCACAGCTGCCTCTGGAGCTGCCTTTCCACAGCCTCTGGGAAAGAACTGATCCATGTAATTCTTTGTGTCTCACTTGCTTCTTGGTTTGGTTTTTATTTCCTCAAGACACAGGATAAAGGCTCTTTCATACATTCCAAACTGAAACATTAATTAGCTCATTACAATGCTTGGTGAGAAAGAAGACAAGTGTTGAGGTGATTTCCAGTCACTTGGAGCATGTGCTGGAACTGCACACCCAACACAACTCTCAGGGAATTCTGCCTCCATTCTTTGAAAACTGAGGCCTGAATATACACACAATGTGTCCAGGGAACTCTGCAGTCTCACCTGCACTGAACTGAATTCAGACCTTGCTGCAAGTTCAACCTCCCATCCTCAGGCTCATGCCACAAAACTGAAATAGCAGCTGAGAGTATTTGCCCTCAACGGGAAGAGCTGCAAATTTAAAACAACAGAGAAGGCTCTATAAAGGAGTTGCAAATCAGACTGAGGTTTGATCTAGGGAAGGTGAACCTTAAAATCAAATAAAGCATAGGGTTATCTACAAACTAGCACAAATAGGCATTTTCAGAGGAAGTGGAAACCCGTCAGGACAGGAATAATTATGGATTAATTAATTCATGCAGTGGAGGAAGAAAAAAGTTACTTTGCTAGACAGAAAGAGATGAGAAACTCAAACTCTCTGTTGTCCCAGACCTCCCAGAAATAGCATCAGCAGCCAGTCTCTTCCCAGAGACTTCAATATTCATCAAATTCATTATTAAACTGCAAAGGGTAGGTGGGAAAACAAAACAGTGTGACCCTCTGAGACCAAATCCAGTGCTGATGCAAAGCCTGTGGAGTGGTTCCAGCTTGCACTGGGCCTGAGCTGAGCTCCCACCATGCACTGTCCCTTCTGATGTCAAGTTGATGGATTACAACTTCCTAATGCAGGACTGATGCATTATGACATCCTAATGTTGGGACGATTGATTGTGACTCTTTTTTAAGTATGGCTTACTAGGCAATTATTGACACCATCCATGCATTAGAGCCCTAATTCAGCACAAACGGGCTGACAGGCCAGTGCTGGGGGAAAAGATTAACCTATTCCAAATTTTATAGATCAGGGTGAGACAGGGCTTGTTCTGGGACAGGGCCACCCTCTCATTACAGGCCTTCAGAGACAGCAAAACCTAAACAGTTTATGCCACATCTCGAAGAAAATTGCTTTATCCCTTCACCTCTAAGTGGATTCAGACGCTGCCAGTTGACTTGGGAGTGCTTTGGGGTCAGTGCACACACGCCGGAACACAGAGAGGGAAAAAAATCCAAGGAAAGGAAAGAGAGAGGTAAAAGGCAACACTGTCAGCTCCTACCCTCCAACATCTGTGAATAATGGAAGTGCAGAACCCAGGCTGGGAGTGGGGAGGTGAAGGGAGAAAAGGATGGTTGTAACAGTGACAAACAAGTCTAAGGGGACTTTTCTGCTCTCAAATGTCACTGGGGGAAGCAGACAGGAGACGGGGGAGGTAAGGAAGAGAGAAGGTCACGGCTGTAATACCCAGAGCGAGTGGACAATCAAATGTTTGCAGCTGGGCTAGGAAATGGCAATCCAGTTGCAGAGCACATCTGGCTCCCTTGCTGCGCCATGGGGCCACCTGGTTTTAATCATGCTGGGATCACCTTTGAAAAACAGAACTTAATCATAGGCCTAGTCCTAGCAATAGTGTTACATCCAGACTTCTCTCCAGGGGAGCAGAGGGCGGGAAGGGGGAGAAGATGAGTTAAAAAAAAAATTTGCTCAATCAAGCCTGAAACTTTGTCAACAATTTCCTCTTTGTCAGGTTAAAGGGAGTCACTTTTGATTTTCTCCCTCTTTGCATTTGATTCCTGCTTAGCTTACACTTTCTTTATTCTTATTTGGATAGGTCACATATGTGGGTGCTAACAAACACAGCAAGCAGAGAATGAGGTATTCAAGGAGTCACTGCCTTTCCCCCACCTCCTCCCACCACAGAAATGGACTTTGGATTACAAGGCCCTATACCTTTCCTGGATGGTGTTCAAGAACCCAGCTGGGGGTGCCAGGGGAACAAGCCTCCCTTGGCTCAGGAAAGGCCCAAACATCCTTCACCATAACCATGAAAACAAAAGTCTGCCCAGTCCACACTCAGATGGAGGTAGTAGACATCAGGCTCAGAGCATCAAAACCCAGACCCCTGATAAATGGTGGAACTCATTGCCATGAGATTGATGGACGCTGAAAGTTTACATGGACACTGACGAGATCAAAAAAGAGGGAGAGAAGGGATCAATCTTGATACCAGAGCATCCAAGAGGCAGAGACAAAGGTACTGGAACTACAAAGCCCATTAACAAAAATCAAGCTTTGAATTCATGCTGATGAGTTGCTGGAGATGAAAAGCAGCTTCATGAACAGCAGGCTCATAAAGCCAAGGTTTCAGCCTGATTTCCTTCCCTTTACGCAGAGGAAAAACTGAAGTTATTTCTAGGTAACTCTTGAGGAAGAGGAAGGCGATGATCTTGAAGATCCCTTCAAACCCAAGCCAAACCCATTCTACCACTGTAGTTAAAAAAAAAAAAAAATATATATATATAAATGCAAATAAAGATTCTTCAGGCTTGCAGACATCCTCACAAATCCTCAGTCCAGTTCCTCAGAGCTCAGTCTGAACTGCAGGACTGAAGATCCAAGTGTGAAGCAACAATTTACACCTTCTGCTAATGCAAAGGAAACCTCAAACCTTCAGCCCCACTTACCAAATACTTCAAATAAGTAACCTTTCTGTTAGGGGTAAGATCAGATCATGGATAATCTTCAGTGCATCTAGTTCTTTTTGTCACAGATACTGGGGTTAGATTCCCTGCAATGCTTCAGCTACTTCACACTGTTGTCATGCTGTAAATGAGCTTTAAACTCAGCTTAACCACACCAACCACAAGTTGTTTTATATCTTATTAGAAAAATGACTTAATTTCCGGTGTAATCTTGTACAGGAGCTCAAATATGCAACAGCAACAGCGTCACTATTGTAATATAATCTGGAAGTATTATAATAAAAATAAACATAGTCAAAGAACATTTTACAAATGTTAATTATTACTAGGGGAGAAAATCCTGTCAGACAGGTATGTGATAGTAATAGTTATCTTATTATACAGGCAGAGAAACTGAGCCAGAGATTAAGAAGTTAAGTGACTTGCCCAAGGCCATGAAGAGAAGCAAAGTGAGAATAAGGACTAACAAGCAGGAATTCCCAGCAGCCCTGCAGGCTACGAGGCCCTGTTCTATCCACCTTTTCCACAATTCCCAAATCAGTTCCACTTGATTCCAATGGCTTCAGAAGAGATAATCTGATAAGGAGACCTGCCCGACAGAGAATACATTCAGAGTGTGCAACCAAGATGTCAAGAGTTATCTTGATTTTTAGGAGCTTGGCTGCACTCTCTTTTTCAGCTTTATCTTGGAAGTAGCATATGGGCATTCAAAACATCTTGATGGAGTAGAAAAAAAAAAATTAGTTTCTCTGTGCCTGTCTAAAGCAAAGCCCTGGAAACAGCCCGGGAACAGCCAGGATGTTTCAGCAGCCAGCGTATCACGCCAGTCTCTGTTATATATTGAAGATCTCCCCATCCCAGCTGCTGCTGCTGCACTGTGAACCGACGGGAAGGGAAGCCAGGGACTGCTCCCGTGACTTGGAAAGACAAGGCTCGCTGTGCCACCTGCAGGGCTGGCTGGAAAAGATGCCTCTCGTAGCGATTAGCACCGGCTCCAAGGTGGGGGCCACTGCTTCCACCCAGGATGGAGCAGCCTCACAGCAGCTAATTAGTGTGGTGAGCAAGAACAGAACACGGATAGAGAATGACCCTGTCTCGTTCCATTGGGTGGTTTCACTTCATTCCTGCCTGCGCTCACCTACCTGGAAAATTTATGTTCTGTTGAATGGGGGAAACTGAAAAACAAACACAAATGAGAATCAAATCCAAGTTATGCAGTTTACACACAAGTTCTGTGGAACCTCTCCCACCTGTACCTAGCCATTTCCCCCTGCACTGAGCTGCAGTTCTTCAACAGGATGCTCTCATTTTATTTTACTTCTGATTTAATGGAATTATGTCCCCATAATTATTTACTAATGCATCTTCAAATGCACACCTTTGCCTTTGACTTTTGCTGGAGCAAATTACCTGAACAAAGGAACTGGCCTAAATATACCTAAAACCAATCCAGAAAAATATCAAAGTTTGGTGGGAAGGTTAAAAATACATGTTTCATTTTGGCTGAGGCCTTATTTGCCTTCTTTATTTGTTGTGAGCACTTGCAGCGGAGGAGAGCAGCAGTCAGAAGCTGAGAGATCTATTAAATCATTGTGCCTTCACTCATGGTGATCTCTGCTGGACAGGCACTCCCGAATAAGGAAGTCCTCTTTATTTGATCCTTCTGCCAACATATGCTTATTCCCCACCACACTAGTTGCTCCTGCTTCCTGCAGCATGCTTTAAATGCCCCAAGAGATGGGGGTTCTACCACTTTCACTAAAAAATCGTTTACACAGCCTGGTAGATTCAGCCCCTGGGGAGGCTTTTTTATTGTGATTGGTTTCAGTGAGAGCCTCGGAGGTGTCGGTCAGTGATTGATTATTGTTTGTATTGTGGTAGCACCTACAGGCACCCGCTGAAACTGCAGACCTGCTCGGAGGTGCTGCCTAGCCCAAATTCCTGCAGGAAGGACAGCTCAGCCAAGCAGAGGCACAGGGAGAGAAATTGATTTCCCACACCCAAGCAGTGGCACGTAAATGCAGTGAGGAGTGGAGACAAGCTGCTCTAAACCTGATTCCTGTGCTCCCACCTGGGCACAACAGCCAGAACAGCACCTCGAGCACCCAGGTGATGTGTACATGCCCACAGGAGTTACTCTGATGAAAGGAGCACAAAAAATAATTACACTATAGAGTGAAACAATAATCCTGTAACAACCTAACCCCATTAGGGCTGAGGGTGGTTTTACAGGGCTCCAGTGCTGCAGCACAAGCCACATTCACACAGGGTAAAACCCCATTGTAGGGTTTTCTCTCAAGCCATGGGGAAAACAGGGAGAATTCTGAGGACAGCAACAGAAATTAAGAAAAATAAAGTAGGCATCAAAGGTTAAGCCACCAGATGAGGTTGCAGGAGGTGGTAGATTATGTGATCTTCTTGTATTTTAATTCAGTTCTTTCCTTCCCACGTTAAACAAATCCGCTTTTTTGGACACCGATGGCCTCTTCCCATTTATCCTCAGACAAAGTTTGCTATGAGAAGCAGCACCTGGACTAAACCATCATTCCAGAGGTAAAACAAATCATTTGCTGACTCCTCAAATGGTGAAGGGGACATTGGTATTAAGATCAAGGTTAACACCTTCATTCAACCAGGCTCTTCATTCAGTTGGGCAATCACTCAACAGCGCAGCAAACAGAGCCCAACATCCCATTGGACTTTCTTCCTTCTCTGGGCAACTCTTACAAGCACAGAAATACAGTTCGGTGTCTGAAGAGTAAAAAAAAATTACTGTACTGTGGTATCTGTTAATCTGAGGGATGGTTAAAACAGAAGCTAAAACTTGAGATGCATAAATAACTGATTTTGTATTTTGCTTGCATTATAGAAAAAATAAAGGAAGAAAGATTAGTTGGGCAGCAGCCCAAAATAAACACTATTTTTTCAAAAAAATTTTTTCAGTGAACTGAAAAACAGAATGACATAGTATTTTGGCCTCAAACAAAACATTTAATTGACCCAAGGAAAAACACTTAAAAATAACACTGAAGTTAATTCCTAAGTTCTTCATTTGAAACAGAAATACCAAACTGCTTTTACCCCCCGTGTTCTGATTAGTTTCAAAAACTGGCAGTAGGGCATATGGTGTCTCTGCTTTAACCAATGGATTTCAGCTCCTGTTTTGGAGATACTTCATTTGACCAAAACCTGTATTTCCTGAGTGAGAAAACAACAGAAGTGATTTGGGCCAATGAGTGACTGGGCTTTGGTCAGTACAAACTGCACCAGAAGTTTTCTATTCATGAGATCCCTTATTTCCCAAGAGCATTCACAGTATCCCTCAGAGCATGGACAACCAGAGAGCACGAGAATCTCATCAAAAGATTAAAGCTCCATTTCTTGTGTCAGTAGTAGATCACACTGGAGAGGACACAGACACACGCTGTAATTTAGCCTGAAAGTTCAGGCAGGACAGAATGTGAGGAAAGGGATGCTTTTACCCCAGAAGCACCTTGGGAGAATGTCCACAGTCCCAGCATATGGGGCACCATCCTTGGATTCTCCCATCTCATTCCTGAGGCGTGTTTATGAGGCTGAGAAAAGCCCACCATAATCCACAGGCTGTCTAAAATATCCACATGAGCCCTCCTGAGTCACGAAGATGACAAATGTGTGTCCAGCCAGGACTGCTCTCCACTGCTTCAGTTTCAGCAACTCCAAATGAACTTTCAGAGCGTTGTGACCCGGTGAAGCCAAATCGCGCGTCCCTTGAGACCTTCTCATTCCTTTCTCGCTCCCCCTCGGCCCCCTCATCAAATAAAGCCCAGAGTACGTGCGTCATTCTGACACATTCCCTTCAGGAAGTGATGGGAAGAGGATAGATTTTCTTCCTCCTAATGCCCCGGCTGTGTCCCTGCAGCACGAGGTCCCTCATTCCCACACTAACAGGCCTCCTGTGCGACGGGGCCATGGGTAACCCGAGGAGCCATGACCAATGCGATGTCGGATTAGCATCGCCCGGGGACACTGTCAGCAGCCTTCTGCTGGGCTCTTTAAGAGAATATCCTGCTGTGATTCACAACAAGTCCTGTGTTCTAGAGACCAGAGATCTCATCCAGCAAATTAAAAGCGCTACAGTGAATTGCAGTATTCCTGCTCGGAGCTCTCCTGGGGTCTGATCTAAATGGTGTGTGCTCTATCAAGGGTAAAAGCCACCTGCTACACAGAGCCTGGGCTGCAGAGCACCGAGACCCACCTGTGACCACGAGGGACACAAGGGACTGGGACTGCAGGGCTGCTGCTCAACTTCTCCGTGGTTTGGCAAAGTTTGGTTCAGCACAGCAATTTGTGTCAAGCATGTTGAGTCACGTATTGGTAACTCTTCAATATGTTCTGCAGTATTCACTGACACATATTTGTTATCTTAATTACTGATTACAAAAAGCAGGGTGACTCACTCACAACATGGGCTGGAGAGACCACTGGTTTGACCAGCCTTGCTGGCTGTGTTAGGCTGGGAGTTGTGTGCATGGCTGGCTGGGAAGGAACTGCAGCAAAAATCTGTTCTGCAGCTGTGACAGAGCACCAAGGATCTAGCCAGGGACAAAGCAGTGACCTGAAACTCATGGAAATATTCAGAGTCACAGAATAGGTCAGGTTGGAAGGGACTATGGTGGGTCACCTGGTGCCACCTCCACAGCCTCTCTGGACAATCTGTTCAGGGCTCAGTCACTGCCCAGGGAAGAAGTTCTGCCTCCTGTGCAGAGGGAATTGCTGGGATCAGTCCCTGCCTGTTCCTCTGGTGCCATTGCTGGGCCCCCAGAGCAGAGCCTGGACCCTGCTCTATCCCTCCCTGCAAACAGGGACACCCAGGGCTGAGGGCCCCTCTCAGCCACCTCTTCTCAAGGCTGAGCTGCCCCAGCTCCCTGGGCCCTTCCTCATAAGAGAAATGCTCCAACAACATTCCATATGTAAAACCACTCAGCAGAGTATGAAGGAGTGCAGGAGTGATTTGCATTTCTGCCTCATGAATACCATAATGCCAGAGAAAAAAGCTGCCTCCCTTACAAGCAACAGCACAAGGAAAAAGGGCAAGGCGAAACAAGGAAGAGGTAATTGCTTTCATGGAAATACAAGAACATAGGGCTTAACTCCTTTTCTTGTTAAATGAGGTTTGTATGTCCTCAAATGTCAGAACTGTAAGTTTGCATCTCTTTGGGAAGTAAACACTGAATGCAACACTGGCAATTCCTTTCCTTTTAGCCGAAAGCATGGAATGCATCAGCGGCAACACTGGGTGTTTGCTGTAACTGCAGCAAACCCAAGGAACTTGCCACTAAAGCAGGCCCTGCTCAGTTTGAGGGAGCCAACAATATCCCAAGGTAATGTGCCTCCAAACACGTTTGATTACACCTAAAGAACAGGAACACTCAGCTGTGCTGCGGCTCCTCCTTTTTTCTCCCTCCGGCCTCCCATGTTACAGATTAAAACAAGAACAACAAGAACGCATCTGGCATTTACGGAGCGTCAAAAACTTCTCTGGGACCTCCTGGAACAAACAGCCCCTCAGAGCTGCTGATAGGTCCCCAGCTCTGTGCAAGGGGTCAGACTTAGGAACTGTCAACAGCTTCCTAATGTATGCTCTTTCTCCAGGAAAGGGGGTCCCAGGTTTTATAGCCTAATAGATTCGTTAATCGGAACACACACAGGCTGGGACAGCCACTGTTTGTTTTCTCTGACAAGCTTGGCATTTTCCTCCTGGGAGCCAGGAAGCTTTAAAGATGTAAGACTCTCCCACTTTAAGTGGACAAGAAAACCAGTCTGGACAAACTGAGACATGTCATTGTGGCTACTTAATTCTGAGCCAGAAGGTGCCATTTTAGAGAGTTTACAATAACATTGATGTCAGGGCAAAGGAAATTAAATTCCCCTCCCTCTCCTGCTCCAGTGTCTCCATTTTCTCCAGCTTTCACACTAGTACCTCAGGACAGTCTGGCCCATCAGAGGCCCAATACACGTGCCCATGCTGATAATGATGCTCCCATCAGGAAGCTGTTCCAGAGGGAGTGCCCAAGCAAAGTAAGCCTGCCCTGTGTGTGGTGGCAATGTGCCACAAACTGCTTCTGTTCACTCGTGACAGCAGCTTAAAAACCAGAAACATGAAATGGCAAACACAGTGAGCAAAACTTCTAAATGAAACTACACCCCCTTCAAATCAGCAGCTCTGTGATGTAGACTCTGCGATCAGAGTAAGGACTTTCTATAAATAACTTCCAGACAATCACAAAGGGGAATTCCAAGTGTTTCCAAGGTGGTGTAGCCTAGCCACTTAAAAAAGTATCTTAAATCCTAGAAGCTGCTATAATTTATTACACTTTAATGGCCTGGATGAGACAAGAAAATTGTACTCTTAAGATTTTATGCCATCAAGGAGGAATCAAAAGGAGGATTTCAGCAAAAATAATTTCAGCCTCTTTTCCTGATGTCTTGCTTAACAGTAAAGCTCTCTCCTATGAAATCATTCCAGCACCAGGAGGGCTGCAGGGATCCTTGCTGTGTTCCTGGCAGAAAATAACCATCACAGTCCATGTGTAGTGTCCAGCTCAGCCTGTCCCCAGGACACTGAGTCCCACCAAGGAAGGGAGTATTCAGCACTTCTCCCATTTCTTAAAACTCTTCCTAAGCACCCGCTCTAAGGCACTGCCAGAGACAGTTTCTGGGGACAGATTAACATTCTGGCAGTTACAGCAGTCAAAGGCCCTGCTCCTTGGGCACATTCCCATTCTTCCTTCATGGTATTCCCCCATCCTTCCTCCCTTTGACTGGAATTCTTGGTTTCCACAATCTCCATTGGCTCTAGTATTGACTCTGGCTCTAGCACAGCTATTAAAACACTTCACAATGGGAATGGCCAAGATTAAGGAAGGCAAAGGGGTGCTTAGTCCAACAGTGATACCTTGCATGAAGAAGGCTCCATTAAGCTTCTTTAGAATGGGAACTCACTTTACCTTAGAGTTTTAAGCACAGCACACACACCCACACCAAGTCACACAGGCATTTTTCCTGTCACTGGCTGGAGCAGTGCTTATATCTTGCTGAAGTCAAAGCATGTCCCACTGAAGTTACAATGAAACACTGCTTAAGTGCTTTGCTGAATCAGAGCCATCATAACTATCCATTAGGCTTTGATCTAGTTAATGTTTGTCCAAATATGGCCCCACAACGGGAAAGCAATGAACCATTATTAAAAGAAGGAAGAACAGCTGGAATTATTTTAGTGTACAACTACATGCACAAACTCACAGCAAGCAACAGATTGAAAGCTGTTCTTGTTATTCCTCGAATTATTCTCCTCTCATTCCCTTAGTTACAAAACTATTAATTAGGGTCTTATTTTTGTTCCACCCCCTCCCCCTTAATGTACTCAATGCTCATCCAATTTACACACAGAGTTTATCTTGGCAAAAAAAGAAAGGGAAGGAGAAGAATCTCTGCACAGGGGTGGAGGGGGGAGAGGTGTTTGTTTGAGGGGAGTCACCATAGTCATCACTCAGTCACAGTACAAGAGAAGAAGGAGAAATACTAAGGAGGGCTTAACTCTTCATGCTATTTATACACCAGAGACATGTGTTGTGTATAACTGAAAGGTAGTTGAGAGCCTGCCTCTTCTTCACTTACACAATCTATACTGTCTTTCTTGACCAAAAAAACCCCAAACAACCTGGCCTGTTCCAGTCTAGTTTCTTGAAAAGCAGGTTCATTGCCAGAATATGTAGAAAGCAGACAAAATTAGAAAGAATTGACTCCACCCAAACCAACAAGCTCACCCTAAGGCAGGGTCTGTGCTCAGTGAAGTTGGTGACTATTCCTCTTTCTAATCTAAACATTTCCTGCTGTACCCCAGGGTACACAAGTTTCACAGTCTCACATCATTTGCCTCTGGGCTGTTCAGGATGAGCTGGGGTCACCCAGCACTGCACACCCCATCTCCTGCAGGCCAGTGCTACCTAAGAGAGGAGCCAGACCCATCCTCAACGAGGGCAGCCCCAGCACTCCCAGCTGCTGGACTGCAGCACAACAACACCATTATTTTCTGCATCTTCCAGAGTTCTCCCTCTGATGACAGGGCTTGAAGACTTCACTTTTGCCATTGCAAAGATACCATGTGTTCTGTTTGGACAGCAGAGGTTTAAGAGATAAGCAAACAGACTTGGTGGCATGTTCTGATTAGAAAACACAGGTAAAAGGCTCTCTTGAAATGCCTGATTAGGCCATTATAAATAAGACAGACAATCTGTTTCCAAACCAGTTTTCCATTCATCCACAGCTGATAAAGAGCAGTTTTGCAGAGGAACAGAGGACTGGCCATTTCTCCTGACATCAGTGAGGGCTGTGTGTCTGTGAGTGAAGGTGTGTGTGCACCCACATGTGGGGATGTGTACTCGTCCCCCCCAACAAACTCCTTTTCCAAATGGAATCTCCCAACACTGCTCCAGCTCAAAGAAAGATAAATATCAAAGGCAAGGTTAGAGTTAGTGTGAAAAAAGGAGCCGCTTGCCCTAAGTCTGGCATGGACAGGAGGCACCACCCTGCACATTTCCTGTTTACCACTCAAAGTAGAGCAAGGAGCTGCTGTGCCCTTGCTCAAATCCCATCCCAGCAGCCATGTTTCACACATACTGCCCTCCCTGGGATCAGAACCTTAGCACAGGCAAGCCAGGACAATCCCTCTGCACAAAGCCAGGAGGGACACAGGGACTTCCCAAAGCTGAGGACCTGTGGCCAGTGCTCCTGAGTGGGGCTCCAGCTACTCTGGTGACTCATGGTGGGACACTGGGCCCTGACAGCTGTAAAGGCAGCACAGCACCTCCTGTTTCCCAGACTCTGAGCCCCACTCCCAGACTGCAGAAGTAGCACCATGTATAGCACCTCTGAAAAGGCTCCCAAAGCCAGAGGTACAAAGGGCTGAACATCCATATTATCTCACTCAAAGTTTGGACCCTGTCTCACCCTTTCAGGCACAATCACCCAAGAAATGCTGGCAGAGCAGAGCCCAAACCATTCCATGATCCATCATCTCCTGCCTGCACTGAAGCGAAAACAACCCTTGGGACTGCTGGGTTTGACACAGGTCTGGCTAAAGATGGAAAGACCAGCAGTCATTTCAGATGGAAAGAACAGCAGTCATTTCCAGAGGAACACAATGCATTTCCTTATGGAACAGTCCCACAGTCTTAGTTTCACTTAACTCAGTCTAATCTGTATCATTTTCTGTCACAGGTTTTGAAAAAAAATATTTAATATTTTCCCATTCAGACTACAAATTCTCATTTGCAAAACAGAACAATAAAACAAATTGGGAAGTCCTCTTCCTCTTTTCTAACACTATGGTTTATTCCAGTAACGTATTTTTAGACCTCTGACATGTATATAAAAATATATGCTCCCAGAGGAATTTCATACCACTATGCAATGGGAACTTGTTAGAGCATTTACTACTGACACGCCCAGATTTATTGTTTCCTATGCTTGTCTATAGTTTATTTTTTGATGTAAAAAGAAAACAACCAAAACAAACACATAAAAATAAAAAGGCAGGTATTTGTATGTTTGGCTAAAAATAATTACATTTCTTAAGCTGTGCACTGACATTAGATTTATCTTCTCTGTATACAGTTTTTAGGCCAAACCCTCTTCTTTTTATGGAGACTTGATAAAAATCTAGATATGCCAGTATTTTCAAAACAATATATTTCTATCTTCTTTTTGTGCTGCTGAAAACCTAGTGTGCATAGAAAATGAAGAATTTTCCCACAGAACTAGTCAGGATTCTCAAATCCACAAGATCTGATTACATCTGGACAGCTCTGAAGACCTTGATAAAAGATTTATATATGAAAGTCCAAAGTTTTGTGACATCTGTTCTGCCTTCATCCAAGCATTTTCAAACTTTCCCTCCTGATTTAGAGGGCTAACCACATCTGAAGGACAAACTGTAGTTCTAAGTGAACACTTGGTAACTAATCTGATTTCAGTGGAAAAAATGGACAAACATTTTGAAGGACACGTGTACCAAGATGTGATCTTGGGTCTTGACCAGATTCAGCAAGAGGGGATGGACAGAGGCTGAAAAAAGGCAGGGAAGAAAGGAGGCAAGGCAGGAATTCACCATGGACACAAGGCTAAAACTAAGCCACGATGCAAATCATTCAGCTTTTCTATCTGTAAAAACACAGGTGTGGAGCTCCTCTCAAAACCACATCCTTCATTCATTTGAACCCTCTCCCACAGAGGAGGAATACTCTCTGTAACTCTGATTACCCCTTAAGGCCTTCAGAACAGAGAACTGGAGGTGCCCAGCTCCCCATCCACTTTCCCTTAGTACCAGTATTTCCCTGATTATATCTGTGAGTAGGAAGAGCATCTTTCTAGGATGCACAAATTCCACATGCAAGATCTTAATTCAAAGGGAATATGGCACCCTATTGAATGTCTCCTCCTGGCCAGAGCACCAGGTCAAGTACTGCAAGCTGTGATAATGAGGCTTGATTCTGACAATTCTGACCAGTAGCTGTTGTCATCCTGACTGCTTCTAAACCATCAAGAAGACACTGAATGACTTAGGCAGGGTTTATTTTTGGTATACAAATGTAAAGGAAAATGAAATTCAATGTCACAGTTTCTGCCCTGGTCTCCAAGGAAATGTGATTTCAGAAGAACATGAAGAATCTCCCCAGCCCAGAGTGTGCCTTCTCTAACCAGATTTCTCAGTCACTCACGTAGGAATTTTTGGCTTTTTTCTTTTTTTTTAATTTTTTTTTTTGCAGTCCAGAACCCTTAAAATTCCACCTTTCCTGCTAAAGTCTTTCTGCCCTGAGGGAAAATCCTGTCCATCCCATTTCAGTAAGCGACTACCGACAACAAGAAGCTGCCTCTGATGTCCCAACAGAGGGGACAGAAGGGAAGTGGGCAGTAAGAGACACAAGGGAGTGGGAATACTGACTGCAGCCCTTTTCCTCTGGCCCCCAGCATGTAAATCACATGAACATGCCCTCGCTTCAGATCAGTTACACCCTGTTTGCATCCCTTTGCAACACTCCCAAGCAGTGCCAGTAGGAACCAGCAGAGCTGTCACTGCCAGCCTCCAGGAGGGATGAGCTTCCAAAGGCTCCAAGCCTGGGAGGCTTTTAAAAGTAGCACACAGTATTCTGTCAGAAAGAGTCAAACGAGAGATAGCCTGGGCTAAGCTAGAGTGGTGTGTAAGGCACCAGCAGTTCCAAGAAGGAATAAGCCAGGAAGAGGAGAAATCCATGGCATTAAGGCCTTAAACTGGATGTGCAGACTAATTTCAGCTCTGTCACACATCCCCTGTGACATCAAGCACACAACTCACTGATCTTCAGGCTTCCCATCTGTGAAATGGCAGCAAGAATCTTATCTATCTCTTTTTAAAATGTGATTTTTCTATTCTTGAGGCCATCACTCATTCTAGATGCATAAAACAAGGACTTGATCTTAGTTATGGCTTCTAGTTGCTATTGTAATAACTTCACATTGTGGTGTGATTTAAGCCACTGAAGACACATTTGCCCACACTTACCCAAGTTTGTATGGGCAGCTGATGGCTGCAATTCAGAGAGCTTTCACAGGTAAGAATAGACTCTGACTGTATGAATCCCTCGTCACCTCAGCAGTAAGAGCTGCACCTTAAAACACTGAAAATAATGTCAACTGTGCTATTCAGTGTGGCGTTGTTCAGTACAGCAGCAGCAAGGACATACACAGTAAGAGGGCAAAGCATAAACATGCTAAGTGCAAAAACTACAGTGTGGATTCATGTTCCTGTCATTTATCTCTTATTTATGTTCTTGCTAAAGTAATTGACAGAGGGATTTTTTAAAAGTCTTGGAGAAAGAAAATTGCCCATTTATTTCTCTAGGTTAGCTACATATTTATCTATTAGCCTTGAACTGAAAAGCTTGCTCACTGCATTCCTGTTAAATCTGCAGAAACATTTCAGAACATCAGGAGTATCACCACTGAATATCTGATTTAATCTTCTTAGCTCTAATGGCTTTAGACCAGCAGAAGATGAGGCTCAGGTAAGTCAGATCTCTCCTACTGCTCTGCCACAATGTCATTTATCTGTGGCAGTGCGACAATGCCACATTGTTCCCAAGGCCACCACTAACAGAATCATGACTGCAGGTCCATCCTGCCCCACCAACTGCATCCCTAGAGAGGCTGTGACACCTGAAGTATCATGGGCAATAAGCATGAATCTGAAAATTATGGGTAAAGTCCAGCAAGATATTCAGCATGGCTGCTTCAACTGAATTAAGGGGCTGAAACTTAGGTTTTGCAGCAAAGGCTGCAGCAGAATGGGAGCCCTATACTGCACTGATCTTACCCAAAAATCAATCAAGTGTAAGGCTTTATAAACTGTGACTAAAACCTTGGGCCATCTCTGGTGCAAGGCAGTTGAACTTCCTCGGGGCAATGCGGTAACATTTATTTTCACTTCTCCCAGCAGCATTGGAAAGCCAGGCAGCAACACAAGACCCCAGGACCAGACACCCAAACAAATTCAGGGACAGAGATTCAAGTGTTCTTCACTCAAAATCTGAGTTGATGTTAGAGTTCAGATCCTTTGGAGCAGTGAAGACACTGCATTATCCATGTGAAAATAACTCACCGACACTGAGAATATTACCAGACTGCTCTCAAGTGCTCCAAGTAGGATGCTAAAATATTTACCAGCTGCATTACTTGTCTTGTCACATTTCTTCAGGATCCAAATAAGACATAACGGATTCAAAGAATACATCAAAGGAACAAGAACTGCAAGAACAGCCCATACAACCCCCAGTAGATGTGTTTTTACTACCAGAACTATTTATGATTCAGAACAGTGGAACAAATGAGGCATAGGAAGTAAAAGAGAAAGAACCCAGGGGAATAAAAGGGCAAAGAGATAGAGAACATAATTTCTCTGCACTGAATTCCACAGAAATGTTGCCAGAAGGAGAAGGCTCTGGGGTGGCAGAACAGTTGCAGGCTTTTTTTCAACCAGTCATCAGGATTATTACTCCTAACTTCAGAGGGAACAGCACCAGACTCATATCCTAGAGCCTGTGCTGCCCTTGGTTACACCATTCTACATCTCACCATAAATCCACTGTCACCAAGTTCAAAACAACTCCAAGTGCTGAGTGTGGAGCAACACTGCACAAGCGTGTAAGGAAACACAGGCACAATCCACTGAGGCAACCTCTGCTCCGTGCAAATGCCTGACACAGGACACATCCAAAAACATGGAAAAAGGCCTCAGTATGATCAACAATGCTTCCCTGTCACTGGGATGATATCTACTCCCAACCAGCCTTTATGATGGCACCAACAGCTTCTTTTGACATAGGGTGAGAAGGAAACATCTAATTAAGTAATCTAAAAAGTCTAGTTGTCAGGACTTAAACCATGCTTTACACTGGGCAGACAAAACTGCTCTTCACAGGAACTTGAACAAGACTGGACTAGAGAGGGGTCCTAAAACAGCAGAAGTGGAAGATATCAAAAGAGAAACAACAGGAAAATGGCTCTGTTAAACTGTTATCTTTCTTTCCTCACCAAAATCTCTGCTTAGCTGCTCTTTTCCCCACTCTCTCTAAGTTTGCTCTGATTCAATACTTGCTGAAGCTAAACTTGCATCAGGTTTTGCAATCTGCATCCGTAATTCTTCCTTGGGATTTGTCACCTGAGAGATGGATTCTCTGGGGGTTGACATAGTGACCAGAATGCCACAACCTGTGTGATAACAAGCAGTGTGAGACCAGAAACAGGGAGAACTTTTTTTCTTTTAAAAGTGTCAGATTGATTTTCCTCCTGCCTCGACTGAAACCTCCATAGATCCAAAAGCAAAGCCCACAGCCACCATCAACCTTCTGCATATACACCGTATGATTAAGGGCTTTTGCAATACAACCACTTGTAACTCTGTTTCTCCCTATGAAAGGCAGATCCTTGAAGATCCAAGACAAGATAGCCACAAACATCTCAGTAGTATCCAAGACTATCATAAAAGTTTATGGGCCACACCCACATAAGGCATGGTTGTGATCTCCATCCAGATTGGCTGCAGTTATTTAACCTCCTTGTTATCTCCAGATCAGAAGCAAAGGGCTGAGGCACTAAATGGTGTTTAAACTCTCACCCAGCTGGTGGGTTAAATCATGACTCCACAATATAGCCCTGTATCTTTAACTAGGTTACAGGAGGGAAGGATATCAAACCTTGGAGATGTTATCCCAGAGCTTGCATATTTGGCCTAGGCATAAATCAGTTGTCTTAAGTGGAGTCCCAAGCACAGCAAAAATAAAAATAGCAAGAAAATTAAAAAGTAGCAAAGGTTTATTTGAGATGCTGTTAAAAGGAAAACGCAATGGTTTAAAGAGGAAGGAAAACACTTCAAAGACCTAGAGCATCAACTACCCTCACAACCAGGCCTAGTCTGATTAAATTAATTTTCCACTACTTAGGCCATTGCTATGTGCATTTAAGCACAGGACTTTGAACTCTTCTGAAGCCTTGGGTACCCACATGGGGGAAGAAGGATGGACCAGTTATAATTGTCTTTATATTGTCTCCCAAAAGACCCATGATTAGATACTAGGCTAGTATCTCCCAATATGGGAGATACTAGCCTAGTATCTAATATGAATATGGGAAACTCTTATCACTTCAGATCACAGATGCATGAAGGGTAGGGGTGAGTGTTAGACACTGGAGAGCCCTTCACAGCACTGCCTGCCCACTGAAAGCTCCTGAGAACTGGACCTGCTTGTACCAGAGGAGCAGCATAGCTCACACACTGCCAGGCACCTCTGTTCTCTTGCCTTAGGCCGCCCTGTTCCTGACACAATACCAAGCCAGCAAAGCAACACAGCTCTGGCCAAGACCAATTGGTCCACCCTGCATTTCCTCTTCTGCTCACCACTCTTTGATCTCATATCTACACATAGAAAAACTCCTCCATTGCCAGGTCATGGGCAGGGTGTCCAGGAACACACCACTGCTGGAACAGCCATCCATGTGGTGTTGATTGGGTTCCTCAGAGAAATTCCTCAGGTATTTCCTGTAAAGGAGGCTGACCTCTCCTGTGGACTCCAAACAAGCAAAGCCTATCTCCTGGACTGGCCCTGACACTCAAAGTCACATGAAGCCAAAGGTGCTGTTAGCTGAGGACTAAAGCTATACAGCAAATGGTTTATAAAGTTAATCAGGAAGCAGTAGGGTGGCATTTATGTGGTTGTCTTGTGGACTTACCCAGAAAGGTCACTGTCACTGAGCAATTAGCTAATGGAGCATTGCTAGTTACTGAAGATTGTCAGAACTCAGTATCTCAGATCTATTCAGAATTCCTGAGAACAAAGATTATCTAGAGCCTACAGAGAAATCAGAAAGTATATTTAGAAACCCCATTTAATAAAGCACCTCCTACAACAAGAGGAAGGGCAATTGGTGTCCGAGTTAAGCATTGCTTTTCCTTTTGAATCATCTGGGATTTCTGTCTCCTACAGTATTGTCACACAGTAACACCCCTGGGATGAAGAAATGCTCTGATTACTGGTCAGAACGAGAGTCAGGCTTTCCCAGATTGCACAAGAAGGTTTTGCATTTCTAGGGGCTCAGATCATACCCTCATGGCCCTTCTGTCTGAACATCTCTCACTTCATCACTGCTACAAGATTCTTCATTCCTTTCTGAGGACAATTCCTTCTTTATTTCAATCTTCTCCATAAACTTAATTCTGAACACATATCAGTTGACAGTATTAAAAGATGGTTCCTGAAACTGTAAAATTGCCATCTTTAATTAGCATTAAAAATCTAAAGTGTGGTGTTTTAATTGAAAAGAGATGACTTTCAAGAAAAGGTTGTCAAAGAAACTGAGAATTCAGTCATCTAATGATGATCTTTAGATATATTCTCACAAGATCAAACAACCCAATTCTGCTTCCAGACCTGCCATTAACCCTCTGCACTTCTTGATATCACAACACATGAAAAAAATGGAACACAACAACTTGATATATTACAGCTCCTTGTTTCTCATGTCCCCATGATTATTGTGCTGCAAGATACTCGACTTGACTTAGAACCACAGTTTGAACAGCTGGAGTGGCAAAGACAGCCTAGACTTGAAGCTGAATTGTCAAGGGAGACAAATCTGGTAGCACAGATTCTGGTTTTCAGAGGAGTGCTGGTCTGTGAGCAGGACAGTGAATTTCTGCACAGAGCCTTGAAAAGCCAGCACACAGACAGATGCTCCTGAACTGCTTGGGAATCACCATGGGAAATACTTTGGGGGGGATGCAAAGGCTGTGAAGAGGAACACTTCTGAATAACTCTTCCCTTGCTTTGGTTTTGACAGGGCCAATAAAAAAGGAAGAC
This sequence comes from Ammospiza nelsoni, assembly GCF_027579445.1. Classification (NCBI taxonomy): domain Eukaryota; kingdom Metazoa; phylum Chordata; class Aves; order Passeriformes; family Passerellidae; genus Ammospiza; species Ammospiza nelsoni. Next base: position 9,069,797 of record NC_080650.1, on the reverse strand, counting down.
CTGGCAAACAGAGGCAAGGTGAAAGTTCACCTTCCCCCATAAAGGAGGGTAGGTGACAGCAAGGGCTGGCTCCGGATGTCACGTTGGGTGTTTACTCATCACTGAGCGGGTGAGGAGCCATCTGAGCATGGCCCTCCCTTGCAGGCCACCGAGCCACCCGCGCCAGCCCCGCCGGCGCCAGCCGAGCTGCAATAACCTGCTCATTGCCACAGTGCCCAGCCCAGCCCCTATCTCCATTCACACTCCTCCTCATTGCTCACCTGATAACCACGGCCCTGCTGGAATTGCCGGGCTGTGCTGTGCGCTGGCAGGGAAGCGGATAAGGAGTATCTATCCCTTCTCTCAGCACAAATGTGTAAAAGTTTGTTCAGGGTTTTATGAGGCGTGGAGCAGAGCAGCTGCTTTCACTGTGAGCTGAAGTGTTAACTGCTGAGGTATTGTAGGGTGGCTCCTGCCAGCTCACCCTGTCTCCCTGGACAGGCCAACACAGAGACTTCTGCGTCAGCCTCGAACAGGTGTTAGGAAGGAAACTATTTCATGGTAGAAGGTGGAACAGAGGGACAGATTTCTTCAAGTTTTAAAGGGCTGGAAAAACTTGCTTTCATTAAAGCCTTCAAACACAACATACATCCCTGGAAAGGCAAAGCTTTCCCTGCCAAGTCTCTGGTTCTCCACCTCTGCTTGGCGTTGCAGGCCTGTTTCCAAAACTCCAAGAGGAATTCATCCAACTCCAGATCTACAGCATGTCCTTCCAGGCTGTCAAGCTGTGAGAGTGATTCTGTGATGCACTTGCAAGTCCTGGAATGATCAAATTGAGATTTCAGACTCATTTTGTATATAGGCCACAGAGCAGCTGTCAAGCAGTGAAGTGTCTTGGGTGTAGAAGCCAGGCCCTAAACTGCTGAGAAAGCTGGAATTTGGAGCACAGGTTCGTAGTAGTGGGTTTTTAATAGTGCCTGAATGTATACACAGAAGGGTATTTCTCATGTTTACTGAACACTTAATCCTGTCACCTGGGGAAGGCAGGTGTTGCAAACTCTGTTAAGAAAAGCCAGGAGAAGGATTTTCACCTCATTTTGTCTGTACTTCAAGCTTATGCAAAGTTAATCCTTGGTCTCTGCTGAGGCTGGCCACAGAGCTGAAGGGATGGTGTGGTTTTGACAGCAAGGCCAGGCCCTGGTGTGAGATCTGAGAGGCACCTCACCAAAGCTACCAAACGTGTCAGGCAGTAGAACATTATAAATGGAGGAATCATGCTGGCTACAGCAGGTTTCCAGCTGTGCAAATAGACTCCTAGAAGCTTGCACTACAAATCCTAAACCATTTGGAGAAATAGAGCAAAGAACTGTTTTTCCAGCAGTTCATCAGGTCTCTTTGCCCAACACTTTGTGTCCTCCTACTGTAGGACTGAGCATTGACATGGGATGGTACAGCCCAGCATCTCAGTGTCTGGGTAAAAGGGATTTGGGGGTCTTGGTTTTCTCCCCCGGATTTAAAGAAGTTATGTATCACATAAGATCCTGTGCCCTTAAATCACAGCCAGTTGGTGACTCAGATTGGTTTTTTGCTAGCTCCCAGAATATGACCAGACATAAATTTTCTGTGCAGGACAAATGGGGTTACAAAAACTTGGGACTGTAAGGAAAGTGAAAAGAGAGAGGTTGTGGAAGGAGTCGACTGCAGAGGCAGAATAGGTGAAGAAAAGCTGGAATTTCCAGGCGCTCCAAGGGTAGGAGATCAGCTGGAAAAGATGGTGCAAAAGGGACTCTTGAAAGTTTGCGAGAGAAAGTGTCAGGTGAGAGAAAATCAAAAAAAGTAAAGGGAAAAAGAAGAGGAGGAGGAGCAGCACCAGAACTACCTCATAGTGGGAGCATGTAACACCCCAAGACAGGTGCCTCAAACCTCAAACAAGCACCAAGACTGTGAGTCTCTGAAAACTCTGCCCCTACCCTGTCGTAAACGAGACCGGTTCTGGACCAAGGCTGGAAAATACCACCTCAGGGCAATAAATCTCCCATTGATAGGGTCTGGCAAACACAGGCCTCGAGGAAGGTTGAAGTCAGCTCTGAAGTCTGTAATGACTCACTGAGGATTGAAGGAATTAGAAGGAAAGGTGACACTCAATATAACAGCAGCATTAATAAGTAATCGTTGCCTGCAAACGTCTGGGCAGTTATAAAACATTGGCAAGACAAACCTTAATCTTACAAGCTTGGCTCAACTACATACGGCAAAATGTTCTTTATCAAGTAACCCTGGGGAAAGTCCTTCCAAGGATCCATGCTGATAGAGGATCACAGGTATCTGTAACACTTCAGCACACACCTCCATAAAATCCTGTCACCCAGTGAAGTCAGGACCTTCCCAGGTTCTCCCTCAGAGTCTTTCCGGGGATGTTTTGTCAGTTCTCCCCCACTCACACGTTTGGTCCCATAAGGGAAAATTATTTCTGGACAACTCCTGCATTTTGCACTGTGTTTAAACAAACCAAGGTGCTGGGAAGTAACACACAGCATTGGTGTAATCTGAGAAATGAGCTTTTGGTCATTAGAAACGCAGCTAAAACAAACAATAAATACAGTGCAGTGACATTTATGGTGAAAGCCACCAGAGCTTCGGAGATTTCCCCGCCTGGTGCTGTAAAGGCCTACCCAGCACCAAAGGCATTTAAAGCTAAATTAAAATCCTCATTAGCTGCTCTTGAGTGTATTTGCATTGATGAGGTCCCTGGTGGATGTGGTTTTATGGGCATGGAGGTAAACCTGTGTGGCATAACTACAGAGAGAGCTTTCAGCTGCACTGATGTAACCTGTGCGTGATATGCCAGCAATTGAGATATTCCATCACGAGCCAAGCTCGTATGAGTGCTCCACAACACAAAATCAAAATAAACAAACCCCCCACACACAATTGTCACTCCACTATCTGATTGAGAGAGGAAGATGGACATTTAAATACAAGCAAGGATGTTTATCCTCATGCCCAATACATGATGACCTCAATGTTTATGGCAAAAAGACTGCCCAGGACATTTTGTCCAGCTCCAAAACAACAGAGATACAACCTGTTTGGATGAAAAACAAGTGGCCACAGTCACTTGACCTCCTCAGAGTTTTTCACACCATACATTTTTGAGCATCAGCTGGATTTGATGTCTAACTTTAATGCCATCACATAACAGTGATAGGTAATACAAAATCCTCAAAAAGACAGACTTGGCATATAAAACAGAGCCAACCAGCTATGATTAAAAGACAATGGAAGTTCAAGAGGAGCTCCTGGAGCTCCTTTCCAACCAAAGAACTGTACATGTGAGTTGAGATGAAAGGAGAAAAACACTGAGAGACATTGCAGGAACTGTGGGAAAACAAGCCCTTTGGGGACTCCTAGATGTGTGGTTTGATACAAAACCCCAGACAGCTGTTTAACTGGGGGTGTCTAATTTCATAGGAGAAAAGCACTGTATCTTGCACACGTATCTCCATTACCATGATAAAATAACCCTCTCAACATCCGGGCCAGGTACTGAAGATGGAACTCCCTCAAGGGGGAATATCCACTTGAGGTTGTGCTACTTTGTGCAGCAGAGACTGACTCAAACTAAAACAGGCAACTTGCAAGAGAAGCTGATGTTAAAATACAATTCAGAGTAATTACATTCTAGTTATCCTTCTCCAGCTCTTAGGATACAGGGCTCTGCCCTCTGGCTAAATAGTTTTTGTACATTTTTGTAACTCTTGCCAGTTTCCATCCCAAAGGTGGCTGCCTCTGTGCATAGGGCAAGAACCTGTGTGTGTGCATGTTTTACATCCACACTGCTTTATACTGCCCTAAATGGGCTCATGGTTTTCAAAATGGGCTCCATAAATCATTAATTAATGATAATACAAATATAAATAATGTAGGAGACAGAAGGGCAAGAGTCACCACTCCATCTTCAACACCATTGTGGATGCTTGGATAAGCACTGTACCCACAAGAGCCATCCCTGCCAAGAGCACCATTACTCTAGAAATGCTGAAGAATCACAAAAGATTGCAGTGTGTACCATGGGAAATGAAAGGACTTAATCAATAGTATGCTAATGCAGAGGATTTTAACCCTTGAAATCTTACTGTCCAGTACAGTGAAAGCAAAGTATTCTCATTTCCCAATTCCTGTTCCCTCAGCAGTAGCTCCTTCTAGCTCATGGAATTACAAGATACTGCTGCATCCTGCTGTTGCAAGCTGAACTGCAACTTGTGAGCTATTCACAAGTTCACAAAGGGAGTTTTCCAGCCTTATCTTTATTAACTGTGAATTTATCTCCCTTCCCAGATACAATGTTGAGAGAGAAGGTGAGCTGGAAGGGGTCATTCCTGCTGTACAAGGATCAAATGCCATAAACGGCCCGGAGTGTGACTGTGTTCACTTGTGCCCTTTTAATTGCCCCCGTTAAAGCTCACATTAAACACGCAATCTCTGTGACCAAAGGTAACAGGGAGTTTGGCTATAAGCAAGCAGTCACTCGATAAGACAACAGCATTTCAAAACACCATAAATTAATTCCCTGGGCTAATTTCCCTAAGAGCAATGGAGATAATAAATCTCATTGTTGGCGTTAAGGGTGACTGGAGAATCTGCTTCATGTGCCTGCCAACACGCTACCGGAGCAGTGCCACGGATCTGCAGCTCCCCAGCTTCTCCCAGGCAGGGAGAGAACAGCAGACATGTAAAAACGTGCTGCTGCCTGTGCTGCTGGGGCAGGTCACTTGCCAGGGAGAGAGGGTGGAACAGGAAAAGGAATGTTCCAACAAATGAAATCAAGCTGGAACATTTCATATGGCAGACGGCAAGAGATGCCCAAAGAACAAGGGCTGAAAATAATTTTTGAAGGCACAGGACATAAATTTAAATTACCATGGATTAACAAGTCAGGAGGAACAGGTCAGAAGGGAAATTCAGAACACAGCCTGTCCTTGATTCAGTGTCTGGAACTCCCCTTGAAGTTTAACAGCAGACCCTTTGCCCATCAAAATTACAAGAGGTCCATCCGTATAGCCACACTCACCACCTCCTTTCCACAAGTGTAAAATATCTCCCAGGTCTCTCTTCCTTCTAGTACATGTCTGCACTCACAGACAGACAAAGTGAAGCAAGGGTGGATATTGCAACTTAGCAATTTGTTATAGAATTGTGGAATATCCTGAGATGGGAGGGACACACAAGGATCATCCAGTCCAACCTCTGGCCACTCAAGCAGACATCCAATAATGGTACCCTGTCCCTGAGAGCACTGTCCAAATATTCCTGGAGCTCTAGCAGCCTTGGAGCCATGACCATTCCCTGGGAAGCCTGGTCAGTGCCCAACTGCTTCTTCTGGGGTTATTCTGAATCCATTTTTTCCCCACAAATGCGGTTCAGCAAAACTCAAAATGCTTTGCCCAGTAAATACAAGGGCTTCTACTTAAATTCCCAGTCTGAAAAATCTACATCCACTTAGTTAAAGGCTAATTCTAATCCCCCTTCTAATACCTTAGATTAAAACTAATTTAGTGCTAAAATGCTCTCATGTTGGCAGAATGGGATCAGCCTACTGAGTTTCCTACTGTTGGAGTTGATCAGAAATCCACTGGAGTCTTCTCAGAACTGGAGGGCTGGCAGGAGGGGCAGAGGCACAAAAGGAAAACACAATTTGGAGGCACAACTTGAACACTTTTCTTTCACAGATGAGTCTCCAAATGCCTAAAGACTTATATTCCACTTGCTAAACCTCCAGAAGTCACACTGAAAAAGCTGGGAACTGACAGTGTTCATGGCCTGGCCCAGGACATGAACACGCCCTGACCCAGGACATGAACAAGCAGAGCTGTGCTGCTTCCAACCATATCAGCATTGACTTTCAATTTTAAAATTCAGGGGTTTTTTACTTACATTTATTTACATGATTATTAACATCATCATTTAGGGCTAAACAACCCTGGATTTCTGGCATGTATCTGGAGGGTCAGTTGTGTGTTAAGAGAATAACTAAAGGAACTCAAAAGAAAAAACTATATATATTCCATTTATATACACACATATATAATGCATGCACACATTTAGGGGTATGCATTTCCCTAACCATATAGCATAAATATATATTTATTAGACATATATGGTATGTATATATCAAAATGCACTGACGATTTAGGAATAATTTAGAAAATTGACCAGTTTCTTTGCAATTTAGCTTATATGGTAAAACATAATATATTTTAAATACCATGGAAACTGGCCAATTTTCTAATATTTATATATTTGTGTTATATCATTACAAACATTTTACAAAGGAAACATATGGCAAATTTTGAATTCTTTCCAGATTAATGATGTCCAGACCCTCTCATATATGAATGACCTCCAGAGCCTCCTGCATTTTCCCTGCTTTGAATGCTTTGCTTCTGGTTTGGAGTCTGCCATAGAAACTTTGTCAATTAGAATGAAATGTTGGGTCTCTAAAATGAAAAAGCTGTAGGAGTGACAAGTGAGTGGTTCAGAGGGGTGTTTATGCAACCCATTCCTTCAGTCTAGCCCAAAGTACAGTAGCAATTACCCTCAGCCAGGCAGGGGACTCTATTCCTGCCTCCAACAGCAATTCCCAAATCATTGTGCCCATGCAATGTCTGTTTGAACAGGGAAGTACAGAACCCCCAAAACACTCAGTTCCTCTTCTTTCATGCAAACAAGCAGCAAGGGAAAAAAGGGAATTGTACTGTTGCCTCACTTGGAAAGACCAGAGCACAGCTTGCCCTCATCAGAGGAGCTGTGAAATCAAGCTTTTCATCTACAGGCTCAGGGAATGACCTGTGGAGCTCCAGGGGCACAAGGAATGCACAATGTGGGGCAGCATCAGTGACAGATGTCACAGGAAAATGGTTATCTGAACACAGACACAGCTGCAGAACAACTGGGCAAAGTATTCCACAAAATCTCATGTGCTACAGGTACAACAGAGAGCAAAGTCACCATCCAGAAATGAAGAGATGCACTTCCCTGGGGAGAGAGCTGCAAAAATAACACACATCACAAAAGCTACACAGTATGTTCAACTGGGGAGTGGGAAATGCCAAACTGAAAGCTTGAAGATTTTACTCCATGCTTTAAAATTTGCTTTTCAACAGAGACAAGGATTTTTGAAGGAAGGAGATATCTTCCAGAAAAATGCTTATTTTGAATGAGATTAATTTTTCTTTGAGGGTGATTTTGATACAGTTCTATTTTTTGTCAATAAGTCTGGTACTTCCAATACCCTAATGGCAGGCCCTGACTCCAGTCTGCAACATCCAGGTAACATTAAGTCACAAACAGGGACATAAACAAAGGCAGGATTTTGTCCTTTATTTATACTCCCACCTCTTTGCGATCTCCACCTGGCAACTCCCTCTAAACAAAGAGAGTACTTATGCACAGACAGTGGAAAAGATGCTCATCCAAAGAGCTCTCTCTGTTCACACACACTCACAAACCCTGACAACCACACATACTAGGTTTTTCACATCACCTCTGAGGAGCTTTTGAATCTTTTACCTTCCCTACAGACCTGAATCCAGGCTTACCCAACACTGGGAGAAGTAAGACTCCAGCCAAAATCATGCTGACCAGAGTCGACATGACAAGGTGTGAATCAAGTAGTGGATGTGACAGAAGGTAGGTGTGAGAGAGGTCAGCAATTTAAAGATATTGAGGAACTAAGGTAGGAAAATGGGCCTGAAAAAGGAATTCTGTGTCATTTTGGAATTTCCACAAAGACCAAGATGCCAATGAAACAGGAGGAGCCACACACTTGGCCCCAGTAGTTTCTCCTGAGCACAGGAAGGAAGGACGTATTTGAAGATGTAAACCAGTGTCAGACAATAGACAGGCAAGTCCAGCACTGGAACCTCACCAAGGTCACCCGGAGGGCATCAGTGCAATAGAATGTTAATTATATCCACGTGCAGGATGAACAACACAGAGATGCCAATCTCCCTCACAGAGATAGGTTTTCCCTGATACAGGCAGAACCAGGCATCCAATTACAGAAGTTCACAGGATTTGTATCTGTTTCCCTCCACATCTTTTGTTTAGAATTTTCACTCATCTAAATGGCAACTACAACGAAACTGTTTCATAACAACAATAGAGTTCCAAGCGAAGTTCTGGGTCTTCCACAAACCCACAGTGAGGTGCAAAGGACAGCAATGGAAACAGAGGAACAACAGTGGAAGATTTGTTGAAGATCACAGTGGAGATAGGTGTGGACAGCCTGTTCCCCACATTCATCCCAGATTAAATACCTCAGTGGGATTGTAGTTGTGCACTAGTACTGCCTTGATGATAGATCTACCCCTAACAGGTTTGAGTGGCAGCAGGCAGAAGGTAGCACTGCACAAGTTGTAGAAATATCTTTATCTATGAAGTCCTCCAGAACTGATTCAAAAGAAATGAAATTTTAAATATATGATAATGATGTCAAAACACAAGGTATCATGTCATGGCTCTACCGAATCAGACTGAACTCACACACACACACAAACCAAGAGACGTGGAGAACAAACCCTGGCACAGAGAAGCTGTGGCTTCTCCATCCCTGGAAGTGCTCAAAGCCAGGTTGGGCATGGCTTGGAGCAACCTGGGGT